>NC_085930.1:94030000-94655000 GCF_028885625.2 Pongo pygmaeus | reverse complement strand
TTTGTAAAAGTAGCATACACCTGCTAGGCAAGATATGTTGATGGGCTCAATGCTCTCAGCTCCAACCATCTCCATTATAAAGAGGACCAGAGAAATGCAACAATTGGTCATCTTTGGGGAGGGTGACCGTGTCATGGGAAAATGTCAGTTTTAAACTTTCATTCTGAACAGGATGACCAGTGCATTAAAACTTGAAAATAAAAAAATACTCTTTCATCCATTAAAGTTTGACATAAAATTGAGGTTAAATAAGAAGATTTACACAAACTTAACACATTTTAGCAAATCGGCTGCATCACCACTTTTCAAAATGACTGGATTTGAAATATTTACCATATTTACATTTTATTCATTATTAACAGATATGGTGTAATAAAGATGCCAACCTGATTGATCAGGAGACTGGGGTCCTAGAGTGCTGGAGTTCAACAGCTCTGCTCCTTGTTGGGACACAGTGGTGAGGATAGTTGATGCTTTATCTTCATTCCTATTATTTCCTGAAGAGCTACCTTTATTGAGATAAATATTTTCCATCTATTACTTCTTTTGAAATTTATAAAAAGTAATTTTAGAAGAATGGTTTACTTTGGTATACTTTACTATTTGATCATTTAAAAGCAAATTAGAGCTAACAATATGAATTACATGCAGTTTTTTTTTCAGTAGACTGTTTTAAGCTGCATTTTTATAGAGGTTCACCTTAAAATTCTTTGATACTTACACAGGGATATTTTAGATTAAAGTTTTACAATATGTGATAAAAAGAATGCCAAAACCCATAAAATTTTTAAAGGATCTTATATTTATTTCCTTGGGTTCCACATGAAATGAAGTGAGTTTTCTTTAAATTATAATTCTTACTAAATGGGACTCTTTTTGGCCATGCTTTTTTCATCAGCATGTTAAGAAAATGGATCTTAAGGCATTATTGCAAAATTAATTTTTCTATCTATTCTTTTATAAAAAGCATGAAACCTAGCAGGCTAAATTTCAGCCAACCCAGGAATCTCACATTTTTGAGAAATTATGCTAACAGATGTGTACATGATACACTGGGTGGGATTCAGGATAGACTGATATATGTGTATACTAATCTATATATACATGCCTCGAATCCAATATTTAAGGGAATAACTATAATGGTCACGTATTTGTCTAACGCTTTACCGGTTGCAAAGAGTTTAAATTTTAACCTAGAGTATAACATATGGTGAAGAATCCAAAGGGAGAGACAGCAAATATAAACAACCATCTGAAAAGAGTCCAATTTAAAAAGACACAAATGAAACACAAAAATTACAATAAAGTTCCATTTTAGTAAAGTCTGCTAGTGGGAACTTCTATCACATTTGGGCCATTTTTTTCAAAAACAATAATTTAAGCTTATTCAGTCTTTGAGAGTAAAAGTAGGAATTCCTTTATTTCTGTGGTACTGTCTATTTAATCCAGCAAATCTCCATTAGGGCTCTAGAACAATTCTTTTGCAGAAAATTTGATTTCCATAATCCTTGTAGAACAGACATTTATATTTTAAATGGATTGGTTCATAATCCTTTGAAATTTACAACCTGCAGAGAGAGATTCGATTGCCCTGAATAATATACAGATACAAGATAGGATTGAAATAGTGCCATACCGCTGGGTGTCTCTGTCCTTTCTCTGCTGGTACTTTTTAACCGTAATCTTCTTCTGTTATTATTCTTATCTGCTGATGGTTCTTGAGGGGGATGCGGATGCATAATATGTAGATTGGCTGCTATATTTTCATATCAAAGAACAAAAGCCAGAACAGAAAGTGCTATATGGCTTGAAGTAACTCAGTAAATATAATTATCGCTATAATGAGAATATTCATGTATAATTTTGACATAATGTGAAGATACATCAAAAATACAACTTCATAGAAAATAGACATTTATTCTTATTCCAATATTGGGATCCTATCAGGCTTTCAAAATTACTGAAACACTTTATTCATGTAATATAAACTTATAGAGGGCTAAAGTAATCTGACTAATGTTAATCATACAACGTGGTATATTAAAAAACATTAAAAAATGAAACTGACCGCCAACACAGAAAAATTACTTCTTCCTTTAAAAGAGGAAGTGTTGATAACTATACTTTCAACAAGAGCTTAGAGAGCAGCTTCCAAAAGAGCCCTGGAGAACTGAGGTCAAGCTGAAGAACTTTTAAGTATGATTTAATTTTGCAATAATAATAATCATAGCAGCATTTAACATTTCCTGAATGCTTAATTTCTTGGTGCAATATGATACACTTAACTGGTTTTTCCTCTGAATCCTCACAATGACACTTTGAGGAACCTGTTATTTATTATTAGTATTAGTGCCAGTAGTAATGCCATTCCCATTTTACAGAGGAGAAAACTAAGGTTCACAGCGTTTAAGAAACTTGATCAAGGCCTCACTGACAGGCAGCTAGGACTGGATTTCTGTTTATCCATTTCCTTATTTCAGTTTCATACTCCACGAGGGAAATCTGTGACAGTGATCATTAATTTGTAAATAATATAAAATGAACTTAAATGTCCTCCCTTTTCAACTCTCAGTAAAGTCAGATCAGTAAGGGTAGAAAAAGTGACAGGGAATTCTAAGTCTTGGGTTCTGGTCTAAATTATTTCTGAAGGTTACAAACTGCAAATCACTTTACCTCTTTGCTTGACTTTAAATCTCTATCTGTAAAATGGAACAAAAATCCTTTTTCACTTACAGGGTTTATTTTATTTTTGTTGTTTTATCAGTGAGAGAAAAGAAAGAGTACCTTACAAATGGAAGAGATTAATTAAAAGATAATATTAAGCTAAGAACACTTAAAATGCACATGGCATTTCCAAAATACAGTGATAATGGAATGCTATTTTATTTCTGCATCAGTTGTCATAAAATAAAACACAGGGTATTATAGAAATTTGAAATAATGGAGAAAACAGAATGATAGATTTCAGAAGCTAATATAAGAATTTCAAATATATTTCAAAATCAACCACCCTTTTCATTATTAAATGACAATTCTCTAGACTTAAGATCTAGACTTGAATATAACTGCTGATTTATCTTAACAAGAACATTTCTCACTATTTTCACTAGCTATCAATCTTTATGCATGATTCTTTCTTACCATGAATAGGTACGGTCTGCTTTATTTGGTGAATATTTTCTTTATTTCCTTGCTCCTCAGACTCAGGTATCAGCAAGGCTGACATTTCTGTACCATTAACACACTTCTCCACAGTGGACGGCTGGCATGATCGGTTATTTTTGGACCCAACGGATCTCACTGTCTGTAAAGATAAGGAATTAATCTGTACATTTTAAAATATAGCAACTACATTTGTTTTCTGTAGAAGCTATATAGAAAACATAATATTTGGACCAATGAAGAGTGAGAAAAAAACTAGAGGAAATGAGGTTAAGATGTGAAGAAAAGGGAAATTATTATAGGAAATTAGAAATGGAAGGAGAAAAATAATGAGATAAAATAGAAGACATGCAAGTCTCCTAGACACATAAATTAAAATGTGCTTATTTGCTACACTCCATCTTCAGTAGGTAGAAGCCGAATTAAAAATCACTGCGTATGTCAGAAATTCGGAGGAAATTAAAAATAAAAAACCTAACATTTGAGAATCTGTTCATCCTAAGGTGTCTGGTTATGATCCAACTCCTCTGAAAGAGACGGCAAAATGTGCTCACTTATATTTGCCTTTAAATTTTGTGAACATATTTAATGAAAAGAATACTCGAAAATGTTAATTATGTTGATATGACAAAAAGGAAACACTTTTGAAGTCTTTTAAAATCCAGAATTTCTGTTCCAAATTTATTGAAGCCTTCTGCTTTTGGCATGTAGTGTCTGTCTGTCTGTCTGTCTCTCCCTCCCTCCCTCTACAAGGGGAAGACACTCTTCCCTTACCAGGTCACTCGTGCTTAGATAAGCTCTCCAAACCTTGCTCCTACCTCGCTGGATATCCTCATGTTATTCCTTCTGCCAGAGAGTGGAGGCGGCCCAAGAACTTTGGATCCAAATGCGATATGACAAACATCTTGATTTTTACTGTTCCGTGTACTACTTGTTCCTCTGTTAATTAACTGATCTGTTTTGTTAAAGGAAGGTAATAACAGTCCATTAATGGGTGTAATGACAAACATCACATTGCAATCTTTCTGAAAATCCAGTCCAGGTGCCATAGGATCCAAATACCCCCTCCTCGCTCAGCATATATTAAAAACACAGATACTAGGGCCCAACATCAGAGATACAAGATGTATAGAATTAGAATCTTGGCAGTATCACAGTACTTTTAATAAGTTCCCCCAAGTAATTTTTATACTCACCATCATTTGAGAACCACCACCACAAAGTTTTTCTTTAAAAAAAAAAGAAAAAAAGGAAAAGCTACTAAAAAATACATCTTATTTTCTCTTTAAGGAAATAATTTAAATATAATTATTCAACTCAACCTAACAAATATTTAACTGAGTACTCTCTCAGGCATTTCCTAGAGGCTGTCAGTGACATAAAATGGAGAATGGAGAGGCGGATAAGACCAGTAAACAGGTCACCAATGTAAGGCAGACCAGTGGCAATGAAGAACAAGTGACCCCTTCATGGACCCTGAATGACGGATACAATTTCAAGAATAAGAGATGTAGGATGCCCTAGGCAGAAGGCATGGAAGAAGGGAAGGGCAGGGTGTACCTGGGAGTCAGGAAGTGGCTGGTTTAGCTGGAAGGAGAGGCGAGGGTCATACTGAAAAGAGCCTTAAAATGTGAAGAGCCTATTCTAAATTTGGTAGGCAACAAGGAATCCCTGAAGGTTTTAGGGAGAAAGAGAGCAAAACAGTGTCACCTTCAGGATAGGGCAGGTGTGCTCACCAAATCCTGCTGCCTTCCCTTCTGCACACACAGCTAAATTACATTTCTGAGCATACCCTGCAGTTATATGGGCCGCATGAGTGAATTCCAATTTTTCTTTTTTTTTTTTTTGAGACAGAGTCTTGCTCTGTCACACAGGCTGGAGTGCAGTGGCATGTTCTTGGTTCACTGCAACCGCCGCCTCCTGGGTTCAAGCGATTCTCATGCCTCAGCCCCCTGAGTAGCTGGGACTACAGGTACACGCCACCATGCCCAGCTAATTTTTGTATTTTTAGTAGGATGGGGTTTCACCCTGTTGGCCAGGCTGGTCTCGAACTCCTGACCTCAAGTGATCCACCTGTCTCAGCTTCCCAAAGTGTTGGGATTATGGGTGTGAGCCACTGCACCCGGCCCCATGGGACTGAATTCTGGCTAATGAACTGTGAGAAGTTTCAGCCATTTCCTGGCTCCCAAAACTCCCAGCAGAATCCCCCATGCTCTCTATTCCCTTGCCTCCTGACTAGATGCAGAAGATCTTGTGGAGGACTTTAAGGGCTCCAGGGAAGCCACTAGATGCAGGTACCTGAATGACGACATAAAAAGCTTCCCAAGGAACTCCTGATTGGACTACAACTGAGGGGTTCTTTGTGACTGCAATTAGCCTCCTCTGACTAACAGGGCAGGTAAGGGTGATAGCCTTTAACTCAAAACACTGCCCATTACCTAGAAAGCCTTCTGCTGTGACCCACCTGTAAGACAGGACCAACTTAAACATTACAATGACGGTCCCAAGTAAGTCCACATTTGCCCACCAGTCCTGGACATATATAAGCTACTGGCCACTTCCTGTCTGACCTACTCCCTGCAAAAATTCCTCTAGCTAGCTAGTTGGTCTCATGGGCCTCTGCTGTAGAGCTAAAATTTTACATGTAGGGGGATTAAAAACCACTCCTATGCATCAGTCTTAAAAAAAAAGACACACGGGTTTGTGAAAATACACCATACTCAGCAAGATCTAGATATTTAGGTCTGAGTGGAAGTAGTGTGTGTATGTATGGGTGTGTTTTGGGTCTGTTTTTGAGTTTGTAATAGATAAATCTGAAGATATAGGCAGGGGCTAGATTGCTGAAGTGAACTGAAAGAATTTTTGCTGAACAAGAGACATGAGGTAGATGTTGAAGTGGTGAGGAGGTATAAACCATGTCATTTTTCTTGAAATACTGGAAGCCCTATTAGGTAGGAGAGAAATTCCATTTGTCTAAAGGGCAGAATCAGAACTAATGAGAAGAATTTACTTCAGGAAGCTTTTAGTCCAACACAAGGGTTATCTTTCTCTAAATATGTCTGGTTGTTGAGGTGATAAATTTTTTGTCATTTTGAAGGCATTTGAGCAGAAGTCTGGATAGCTATGCTGGATGCTGTAAGGCAGGTGCTCAAGCAGAAGTCTGGATAGCTATGCTGGATGCTGTAAGGCAGCTGTTCAAGCAGAATTCCGGATAGCTATTCTGGATGCTGTCAGGCAGGTCCTCAAGCAGAAGGCTGGATAGCTATTCTGGATGCTGTAAGGCAGGTGCTCAAGCAGAAGTCTGGATAGCTGTGCTGGATGCTGTAAGGCAGGTGCTCAAGCAGAAGTCTGGATAGCCATTCTGGATGCTGTAAGGCGGGTGCTCAAGCAGAAGTCTGGATCAGCTATGCTGGATGCTGTCAGGCAGGTGTTCAAGCAGAAGTCTGGATCAGCTAAGCTGGATGGTATAAGGCAGGTGCTCAAGCAGAAGTCTGGATAGCTATCATGGATGCTGTAAGGCAGGTGTTCAAGCAGAAGTCTGGATAGCTATACTAGATGCTGTCAGGCAGGTGCTCAAGCAGAAGTCTGGATAGCTGTGCTGGATGCTGTCAGGCAGGTGTTCAAGCAGAAGTCTGGATAGCTGTTCTAGATGTTGTCAGGCAGGTGTTGAAGCAGAAGTCTGGATAGCTATTCTGGATGCTGTCAGGCAGGCATTCAAGCAGAAGTCTGGATAGCTATTCTGGATGCCGTAAGGCAGATTCAGACATCAGGTGACTCCCTAGTTTATATCTCTTAGCCTTGTCCTCTCTTCTGAGCTCCACTCCTTATATCCAGTAGCCTCTTTACGAGCTCCTCCTCAGTGTCTGAAAGGCACTTCAAACTGGAAACCTGGTCTAATGAAGGGTACCACAATCTATCTGGTTTGAAAGTCAGAATCTAGGTGTCATGCTTGACACCTTCCCCTGATCTCTCCATATCCAATCCATGTCTGCTTCCTTCCATCTCCTCCACCAGCATTGACATCCAAGCAAACCATCCTCCTCCTCCTGGATGATGACAGAGCCTCTCACGTGACTTACTGTGTCCACGCTGGTGCCCCATGCCATCCCTCCTCCAAAATGCAGCCAGAGAGGTTTTATACAAACATAAATCTACTTGAGTCATTTCCTTTCCTTCACTTAAAGTTCTTCAATGGCTTCCCTGCTGCTCTCAGGAGTAAGACGAAGGCTCTTAACATTGCCCACAAAACCCTGCATGTTCTGACATGTCTGAGTATCTTACACTTCTCATTTTCTGCCCTCTTGGTAGACGGGCCTTCTCAGTTCTTCCTGCCTACCAGAGTGTTTGTGTATACTGTTCATGGCAAGAAGGCTTTTCCTTTCCCTCCTGGCCTTTATGCCTCAGCTCACATATCATTTCCTCAGACAAGTCTTTGCAGACCTTTCTGATTAGGGTAAGTTCCTCCAATATAGGGTCTTCCATAAATTTTGCCTCATAGAACTTGTCAGAATTGAACTTTTACACGTGTCCATGGGATTCTCTAATTAATGTGTGCTTTAGTAGATATAAACTCAGTGGCCTGCTTCTGTCACCCTGAACTGCCAGCACCTAGCCCAGTGCTTGACACAGAATAGGCACATAATAATTCCTTGCTGAGCAAAATGGATGATTCATTAAATGAAATGAGTCAGAAGGGAAGTTGGATTAAATGACTCAAATACGTCTAACTATGGTTTGAAGTTCATTTTAAGAGAAATCTACCTGGGAGTTTTATGTGTGAATCAAAAAGGAAGACTAGGCAGGTCTGGGCAACTCCAGGATGTGAGGGATGACAGAGAAGGGATAACAATGAACAAAACGTTGATGTTCTTATAAATGATGACGTTCTCAACAGTAGCAGTGCTATGGCACTGCAGTCAGATGCTATTTGGATTACACATGAAATTTCCTAGTGTCACCAAATAGACTTGGTTATGTGTACATATGTATTTTTTTTTTTACCAGCTATTTATATTCAACTGGAGTCAACAAAACAGTCTCTCAAGATTGACAATAAGAAGAAATGACACTCACATTCCAGAGCAATTGGAAAAATCTATTATAGTCAATATTTGTGACTTTTGTGACTAAGTAGAACAAATTCTAGACTATTCATTTGGTTCTCAAATGTTGATTTTTTCAGAGAGAAATGGGTGCGGAGAGTAATGAAGGGCTCTGTGGGACATGGTGTGGGCCTGGGAGGGAGTTTTGTACCGGCACGTGGCCTTTCTTCCCTCTTCCAATCCTGGGAGCTCAATGTTCAGCTAAGGGCCATTTTTCTGTTCAAATATTTTACAAGAACAATTTCCTGATGTTTTTTCATATTCTTTCTCTATAAGGAAGTTTCCCCTCAATCGATGTAAGTTCTTTTGTAGAAAGACCATTAATTTGGCATGGTAGGTACCTCCATCAGCTGAGCCCAGCTTAGCCTATTGTAGACAATGGATAAATCTCACCAAATTATGGAAAATTAAAAATTAAAAAGAACTTTTGTGGGGAGGGAGTATTTTAGAAATCATACTGACACAGTTCCAACTAAAATTTGACAAAATGAACATATTAACCAGTTCATAGTTATTAACAAAATTAAAACTAAATACTTCAAATTTCTCAGAGGAATCTCTTGCTTAGTAGTGGACACCCAGTGTCTATTAAAGATACACCCACACCTAATATGCTATCATCCCCAAACCACAGAAAACAGACATTCTATATTTCATAATCCTATCTACTACAGAATTTCTTTAAAGAGTAATCTACCACAGTATATTTAAATCAATGTTTATTTTTAAAAATTTTGCACATTTGATACACTTTATTTTTCACAAAGCAAAGTATACCAATATTCAACTATTTAGTGTCTCTTTAAAAGACCTCGTTAAACTTGTCATTATAATGAACACACCAATTCTTAAATCCTGCTTCACTTCAATAAATCTGTGTATAATCATATTAATTGTCACAATTATCTCTATA
Organism: Pongo pygmaeus; assembly: GCF_028885625.2. NCBI lineage: Eukaryota > Metazoa > Chordata > Mammalia > Primates > Hominidae > Pongo > Pongo pygmaeus. Next base: position 94,645,823 of record NC_085930.1, on the reverse strand, counting down.
AACATGTATTGTGCTATGCATCTACCATAATTGGGTCCTAATTAACACCTACTAAGAAAGTTTAATTTAGAACTTTGGTTTCTAAAATAAAAAAGTAGAAGAGACAAAGTTTCCATAATGAGAAAAATCTTAATAAAACTACAAGCAGAAATGAGTGCTTTTGAATTCTAAAAGGAGCTCTTTTAAGAGCTGATATCAATATGCATAATATAAGGTTAAAAATCAAGATTAGATTAAAGTCATGCTCTAGGCGTTTCATTTCCTTGAGTTTGTGGAAAATGAACTTGGTGTAGGTCAGAGATGTTACCACTAATTATTTTCCTATTTTACTGAGGGGTACATGCCTTTGTAGTTAGATTGTAAAACCTGAGGGTCTACTCTCTAATTGTCTTTTAGAAAAATAAACATTCATTTTTGTCTCAAGATACAATGTTCTAATTATTATAGTCATTTAAATTTGCACAGTTTTCAAAGCTTAACCAGAAAAATCTGCTGAATTTTCATATCTAATCACTGGGGGGTCATGCTCAAGACTTACATCTATTATCTAACAATCAAATTAGAATTAAAGCTGGTACCAAAAGTCCAGACTTTGAATTGGATTACTTTTCATTGTAGTATATGTGCATTGTTAGTAAGAATGTAACAAATACAAAAAAGGCTGAGCTTGTACAGCAGTATTATTTTAGAAAAGGTACTTAACCTTTCTAAGCCTCACCTCTTCATCCGTAAGATTGGGACAATCATAGTACTGAAGTAATGGCATTTTTGTTAGAGCACATGAAACAATGCATGTAACATGTTAAACACTGTGCCCAGTAGGGAGTAATGTTATTAATACCTAGTAAATATGCTATTAACACCTTCCATCGTGAATAGTATTTAACAGTTTAGTAAGTCTGTTCACAGTCATTTATTCCTTCCTTCATCCACACTTTGAGCAGTGACCAGGCATTTAGTCGGGCATGTATTGCCCTAGTACTGTGTAAGACAGGGAGTAAGGTGGACACTGCCACCTCCTTCAAAGAGCTCACAGTCTAACGGGGCAGACAGATGTTAAAGCAAGTAATTTATAAATAACTACATGATTATAGCTGTGATAAGAGCTATGAAGGAACAGTCCGAAAGGTTCTAAGTGTGTTTAACAGGAGCTTCATATCTAGTCTTTGGGGTCAGAGAAATAACGTTCAACTTGAGACTTAAAGGATGATGGATATCAGGATACATGCTCAATCTCTCTGCAATTTCCAATCACCTGTGTGGTGTTATGATTTCATGTCTACAGAAGAAGAATCTGAGGCTCGCAATGTTTAGAGATCTGTCCATGCTCCGAGTGGGGGCTCAGAAGCCAAGCACCCCAATGCCTCTTTGTGTGTGTGTGTGTGTGTTTTAAATTACATATGATGATGCCCTCTGTGGATCAAGAGGGCATTGAAGCAGGTTCTTCCCATATTTTCCAATTCTTCCACTTATTTTCTATGCAATTTTGTAAAGCTATTTAACTAAAAATTTTTGTTTTGCTACCTGAAAAACTGGGTTTATTAATGATTGTATAGATAAGTATCGAAACTGCACGAATATGATAATTAAGTGCATGTGATGAGGACTAATGGGGTTTATGAGGAATCCAACACAGAACATAATACCATAATATCCACTTTCAGATGGAAAAAAATAGGGCTGTGGGGACTGGGGAGGGCATGGAAAAGGGAGCAGGGCAAACTGAAGTGGCTTCAGTGCCAGGCAGGTAACACATACATGGCAAGCAGGCACATGCAGAATGTAGGGGAACTGTGGCTAATTTGAGAGTGCATGCCCAATGCAAAATATTTTAATTAAAAACTTTCTTAGACCTGTTGGAGGACTGTCAGTCTGTAAACACAGAAAGCACAATGAAAGAAAAGCAAATAGGCAAATGACTAAAGCAGGAAGGGCCCTAGGCAATTAAAATGTCTTCAACTTTTGCAAATAATTAAAACCAGAACTTAGCCTTACCTCATTAATAAAGAGTTTAAGACACTTTTTAAAAGGCAATACAATAATATTAAAAACTAAAATTAGATCTCTTTCTCCTCTGAACTGGAGTAGGACCTTAGACAATGTATAAATATCATTTTGTGGGTAAAGTTAGGATATTTACACAAGATAAAAAGTAATAAAGCACAGGATATTGCTTTTCTTCATAAACTCTTAATTTATTAAAAAGTCAGAATTAGCCTACTTGTTTTCTTTACTCTTAATGAGCAAAGAAACTTTTTTTAGGGAAACAAGTTTATCATTTCAAGAAAACTTTCCATTTTGAATCACTAGCACAGCTTATTTACAAGCCGTGGCAGATAATTTCCATCATTTGGGCTTGGAAATAAGGCAAGAGAAGAAGAGAAGAAAGCTTCCCAGGAAGATGATGCTTAAAACTATTACGGTCATGAGAAATTGCTTAAAGGGAGTCAGTAGTTAAGAATGCACCTCTGTGCTGGGCGCGGTGGCTCACACCTGTAATCCCATCACTTTGGGAGGCCGAGGGGGGCGGATCACAAGGTCAGGAGATCGAGACCATCCTGTGAATGGTGAAACTCCGTCTCTACTAAAAATACAAAAAATTAGCCGGGTGTGGTGGTGGGCACCTGTAGTCCCAGCTACTCGGGAGGCTGAGGCGGGAGAAAGGCGTGAACCCAGGAGGTGGAGCTTGCAGCGAGCCGAGATTGTGCCACTGCACTCCAGCCTGGGCAACAGAGCGAGACTCTGTCTCTGAAAAAAAAAAAAAAAAAAAAAAAGAATGCACCTCTGAAACCAGCCTGCCTGGTCAGATCCTAGGCCCAATGCTCACTATTTGATCTCTGCAAGCCTCAGTTCCCTCATCTACAAAATAGTGATTATTGAGTAGAGTTAACAATAATCTATTGTATATTTCAAAACAGCTAGAAGAAAGGTTTCAAATGTTCTCATCAGCAAGAAACAATAAATGCTTAAGATGATGGATATGTTAACTTCTCTGATTTGATCATTACACAGTGTGTACATGCATTGAAATATCATGTTGTATCCCATAAATATGTACAATTATTATGTGTCAATCATAAAAAGGGTGATTATGATGGTGTCTACATAAAAGGGTGTGAGAGAGGATTAAATGTATAAACTATGTAAAGGGTTCAGTGCTTAGAACACAATAACAACTACTAAATTGTAGTTCTGATGATAATGATGATGATTTATTGCTAAATACCCTAATCTGCTCAAATTATTTGGCTATTATATCATTCATTCATTTAATCACTCAATCAACAAATATTTACTGAGCTTCTGGTAAGTACTAAGCATTGAGTTAGGTGCTAGGAATACAATAATAAATAGGACCCTGCAGTTCTCAGGCTTACATTTTAGTGGGGGAGACAGCAACAGGCAAGCAATCAAGTAAATAAGAAAATATCAGGTAGTGATAAATGCTGTGCTGAAAGTAAAAACTGGGTGATGTGACAGAAAGAGAGTCTTGGGGGTTGGTGGAGGGCATTGATTATTAGAGCCCCGAATTCACCAGTAGTGAAAAAGTATCTGAAAATTCACAGTTCAACTAAAATATCTCAAAATTCATACTCATATAGTGTAGATAACCATATATTATATATTTCCCTATTAAACCATAAACTAAAAAGTTGTTTAATATTTAACTATACATAGACTTTCTTTGTTAATAATTCTGGATTTCCTTCTTATTATATATTTTAATTAAAAATATTAATGTTAAACAGAAAAATATATTTTAATTTTATAGCAAGTCTTAGAATTTTTCAAAATACAGAAGAGTATAAAGAAGAAACTAGAAATGTCCCATAATTACTCTGACATCATACAATCATTGACATCAATCATGAATATAGTTGGAAAATTAAAATTCTGTAATAGAGAAGGATATGATACTAGAAGTAAAAGTCTTTTCTCACTGCCCCTGCCTCCACTAGTCCCTGTTCTCAAAGGTAATTATCAAGTTTCCTGTGTTTCCTTAAAAATTTTATGCATATATCATATGTAGGTAACTATCTTTTTTATTTCTATCAATGAGATCATACTGAAACAACATTCTTGGTTTCTATTTTTCACTGACTGACACAGCTTTGAGACCTTTCCAGGCCATCACAGGCAGAGCAGGTCATTCTTTGTATAGCTGCATGATATCTTATTGTGTGGTTATTGAGTCAATTCCCTACTGTACACAAGTAGTTTGTCTCTGGATTTTTGTTATTACAAGCAATGTAGTCATAAATATCTAAAGGAGAAGTGTAAAAATAGGTATGAGTCAATCCTGCAAAAGTAACAGAATTGTCAAACTGATTAAATGAATTTAATATTTAATATTATGTTTTATATTATTAAAGTTTTTTCAATATTTGGCAGAAATTTTACAGAAAAATTAAAATTCTCTCCATAAATGGTTTGTGTCATCTTTGTTGTAACAGATTTCACAGATATTGATCAATAAGACCCATATTCAACGGATATTATTTCACACTTACAATTTTTTTGACAAAAGAATGTGACTAGTTATGTTTCACTTTTATTAAAGATAGGGAAAGAGGATATACGATTCAAACCTAAGAGATGACTGAGTTTATTTTGAATTATCACACATTGGAACTAAAGATTGTGAGATATCTTTAACCAACAATCCTAAGACAAGGCTAAGAAAAAGTCTGAGTTTAGAAAAGAAGAAATTAAAGAGTGTCTTGATTTATTTTGAAGTCAGAATCTAACTCCTTCTCCTTTTAAGTTCTCCTACTTCACAGTAGTTTTTAAAAAATTTGAATCTTGCTTTCATATTGTGGAACCAAAAGAAGAATTTTTAGTAAGGATTTCACCATTGCCAAAAATAGATGATTATTTCATGTTTTTTTGCTCGATGCATTAATTCACCCATTTGCAATTGTGCTAGGAGCTAGGGATGTCAGTCTCTTCTCATTTAAAAAGGAGTAAAAATCCAATAAGATGGCTGCTGTGGACAGGAGGGCACTTGGGAAGACTGCCTTGTAATTTTTAAGTAAGTTACTAGTTTTGATTTGTGCTTAGTGGACCACTGCATCTTGTCACTAGTAGCTGAATGCTCAACTTCCATAACCAGATCTGATTCTCTGGTTCATTTAAACTGGGGTCCCATTAATGAAAATAAGATCATCAGATTCCACAGTCTTCTACAATAGTTATTGGTTAATGTGCACTGGGAATTGACAAAGTGAAGAGTGTGAATGCGTTGTTTTTGGAAACACAATTATTTTATTAGTTTCATTAAAAGCTCTTGATCAAGTTATATGCTATTCAACAAAATGCACTCCAAAACAGTTACAAGTTTTAAGGTTTCCTTTTCAGCTTGTGTGAAAACACTAGAAAGCACCCACAGAAAACAGCTATTTCTTTCTCCAGAGGTTTCACTGGGATCTCTCAATATGTGCATTCATAATAAAATATCACAATTTACATGAGTAGTCCATAGTTAATTAAAGAGAACACATTTTCTCATGCAATTCAAATCTCACTGTGGGGAGTCCACTTTTTAGAAAGACACAAAAACAAGTAGTCCAAATGAAGAAATATCTCTTGGCTTTTCCATGATTAAAAACCTGTCCTTGGGCATTATTCATTAGCTACACCTTTCAAATGGCTTACACAAAGAACAATAATTTTTTATTTATTTTTTTCTGATATTTTTATTTATTTATTTATTTATTATTATTATTATTATTATACTTTAAGTTTTAGGGTACATGTGCACAATGTGCAGGTTAGTTACATATGTATACATGTGCCATGCTGGTGCACTGCACCCACTAACTCATCATCTAGCATTAGGTATATCTCCCAATGCTATCCCTCCCCCCTCCCCCCACCCCACAACAGTCCCCAGAGTGCGATGTTTCTCTTCCTGTGTCCATGTGTTCTCATTGTTCAATTCCCACCTATGAGTGAGAAGATGCGGTGTTTGGTTTTTTGTTCTTTCGATAGTTTACTGAGAATGATGATTTCCAATTTCATCCATGTCCCTACAAAGGACATGAACTCATCATTTTTTATGGCTGCATAGTATTCCATGGTGTATATGTGCCACATTTTCTTAATCCAGTCTATCATTGTTGGACATTTGGGTTGGTTCCAAGTCTTTGCTATTGTGAATAGTGCCGCAATAAACATACGTGTGCATGTGTCTTTATAGCAGCATGATTTATAGTCCTTTGGGTATATATTATTACAATATTCACTGATAGTAAGCTTCAAAGCTCACAAATGTCAAAATCAGAAATTGAAAAGTATTTACAGAAAGAGAACCACAAAATGCAATTTATGTTTGTGTAATCTTAGCTGGCATACATGTGCAATGAGATTTACTTAAGAAGTGCAATCATAAACCCTAAGGTTATAAATGAATATAAATATAATTGGGATTCACAGAGCAGAAGAAATATGCTATTAGATGACAATTATTCATTTCTGTATATCTGACTCAAGTTCACTATTATGCATTGAGAGCCCTTTTATGGAAATTGCAAAATATATATTAATATCCTCTTTTATGAGTTGGGTTCAAATATGGCCTATGGAAAAGTTTGTGTTTAATTATAACATTGAGTTAGTGATGCAATTAATATTTATCCAAATTCCCATTTAATTTCACACATTATAAGTATCCTTCAACTTTAAATTGAAAAAGACACTTAAAATATCTGGATATAGACTTGCACTTTCATTTAAAGACATAATTAATTCTTAAAACATTAAACTAGAGAAAAAAAATCATTTACCATGGCAAACAATTATCTGATATGCTTTATAGTTTAGCATTTGTTACTGAAAGTTATCATAGCCTATTAGATACAGATATAGCATTTGTTATAGAACACACTCTTATTTTATTCTGTGGTACGTCTTTCATTCAGATTAAATTGTGACCCAAAGTGTTTACAGTAGCTGTCTGGGTAGTCAGATCTTTTTAATCCTTTTATGTATTTATTTTCTCAAGGCTCTTTAATGACCATGGATTGTATACAGTCTCTCTCTGTCTAAATATAGTACATATAGTAAGCATACAAATTCCCATTGTGTGTGCCTGCATTGCTATCAAAAAGTCCTACCTAAAGTTGGTAACTGTGGAAGCAGGTGATTAGGTACACAGGGGTTGTTCATCATACATTCTCTCAAATTTTCTGTAAGTTTGGAAATGTCGTAATAAAGGGCTAAATAATGTACCGCTTATTTATACATAGTCATCTGCAGGATTTATACTGAAAAGATTACCAAATAGGTCCCAATTCTCTGGGAATATACAATTTAGGACATGCAATATGATGAAGATTGACATATAGAAAATATCCCAAGAATAAATGAACATGGAATAAGTATAGAGAATAAAATGAGTTCACTTTTGAAATTTTCATATCATGGTTATCTCCCTTCTCTTGTTTCTCCTTGACCTCCTTCAAACTTTGACCACTCTCTCATCCCCATCTATTACCTGAGAATCACTGAGTCTTGCCAGTTTTCCTGGTAGTTGCTCTCAGGGCCATTGTTTTCCACTTTCAAAGCTACCGTGAGTCTGGGCCTTTGCCATTTTAAGCCTAGATTGCTGCAAAGACATCTTAGTTGTGCTCCTTAATCTCTGGTATCACTTGATTTCAAAATTCACCTTGAATCCTGCTGTTAAATTCAATGTCCTAAAACAGAAGTTATCACTTCTCTACTTTAGGATACTGAAGTCCATTTCTCTCGTATTCTTCCAACACAGTCACTCTGCTTATACTAAGGCCCTTCCTCTTATTAATCCCTCAGTAAACTTATCTACCCATTTTGCTGTCTCTTTGTCTTTGCTCAGTCTTCTGCTCCATCTTACACTTCCAACAACCTCACATCTATTTATTTATTATAAGTACTTATTTATATAAGTATAGGTTGGATACTTTCAAGATCTACTTCTTCCTCCATACCTGTCCTGTGATTACCACCATCATTTTACCTTTCATTCAAATACTTCAGTGTTTGTGAGTGTCACCTGAACCACATGACTTTTGTGGGATAAGTGATCCAGTGGTCCATCTTAGGCCAATTAAATCAGAATCCCTGGGGCATAGACATCAGAAAAAAAAATTTTGACATTAAAAATGTCTCTAACCTGTAAGGAGGTGATTCTAACATATAGGTAGTTGAGAACCACTCATCTAGACAATATTAAATTTCTTCATTTGTAAGTACTACTCATTAATTTGGTCAACAGCTCTGGTGTCTATCACAGAGGTAGAACACTGGCAGCCCTGACATGTTTTGTTTGGCCCATGGAGTGTTTAAAAAAAATTTTAGACAATGTTTTAAATTGGGAGATTTATCATAAACATTCACGTATCCAGCTCCTCTTGAAAAAAAATGGGAGATCTGGTGAGACTGGGCCTGCCTTTTTGAAAGGCAACACTGGCTAGAATTGAATTGTGGCTCTCCCTTCTAGACTGAGGGAGCTTCCAGTTGGCTTCAGTCCCCACTACTCCCTACAACTCCCTCACAAGGGCTGAGTGTTAACTGCAATTTAATGTGCAATTATTTGCACAGTGGTTAAAGTTACTGTTTCCCGTAATACCATAACCATTTCTCTCACTGCTGAAGTTGAAAATATTTCTATGTGTCAAATACTCAGGCAACCAGCCCACTTTATTCATTTATGTTATCCTCCTGGCCTTGTTAGTAATCTGAGTTTGTAGCCCCTGGCGTGGTATGTGGCAAGTGTACTCTGTTAAGTGCTAAGGATATAGAAGAATGAGGGACAGTGCCCTTTTTGGAGGAAGTCACAATTTATGGGGGAGATGCAGACATATTACACTTATAATTTAGGTGCCTGAGTGTCTACCTGATTCTGCTGATCTTAGAGGATGGCCTCCAAATTTTATTTCAGTTTGGCGAAGTTTAGTCATGTTTAGCAGCTGTGTGACATGTGGAACATCTGTCATTAGTTGACAGCTTCGTGGTATATCTGTAGGCTCATCTGTTGAATAGGGAACACCACAGACAGCTGGAAATAAAGACAAACATTAATTTTCAAAATGTAAGCCATTTCTGCCAAATGGACATATTATATAAATGAAATCAATTAAAATTAAAGATTTTAGCATATGACTGTACGAGTTATTCAACCTTTCAGCCCTGATTTTCTCATCTGTGAAATGAGCATGATAATTTTACTGCTTACTTCCTAGGGTAGACATGATTAAATGAGATAAAGCTTACACTATATGGAGCAAGTTCAGAGAACTATACAATAAATAAGAGCATGCATTGGAAATATTCTATATTTTCTTTTCAATACTAGAGGGGTGACTTGAGAGAACTAGTTAGGTATGTGCCATTTAAGATTTCTGGGAGTACATCAGCTTATTTATATGAGATCAGTAAGTACAAAGATATTGAATAACCTAAGCACCCACAGCCAATATACGGGTAAATTAATTTTTTAACTTTTTATTTGAAATAATTTTAGACTTTTAGAAAAGTTAAAAAAAAGTTCAGTTTCTTGTTACCCTTTACCCAGCTTCCTCTGTTAACATCTTACCTTTTAATATTTTCAAAATAATAGCTTATTATACTTATAATGATATTTTATTTTAATTTCATTCATATATATTTATATGGATATATTAATTTTCTCTTAAAAAGTTTTTTAATTGACAAATAGGAATTGTACATATTCATAGTGATGTTTAGATACACATAATATATGGTGAACAGATCAGGGTAATGAGCATATTCATCATCTCAAACATTTATCATTCCTTTTTGGTGGGTACACTCAATATCTTCCTATCTATTTGAAAGTATATAACACATTATTGTTAACTATAGTCCTCTTACAGTGGTATTCCTCTTATCTAGCCATACATTTGTATTCTTTAATACATCTTTCTCTACCCCTCCCTTCCCCCTACCATTCCCAGCATCTAGTATCCTCTGTACTTCTTTTTACTTCTAAGAGATCAACTTTTTAAAGCTTCCACATGAGAACACGTGGCATTTAACTTTCTGTTCCTGGCTTATTTCACTTAACATAATGTCCACTTCTATACATGTTGCTGCAAATGACAGGATTTCATTCTTTTTTATGGCTGAACAGTATTCCATGGTGTATGTATACCACATTTTCTTTATTCATTCATCCGTTGTTGGACACCTACGTTGATTCTGTATCTCAGCTATTATGAATAGTGCTGCAATAAACGTGAGAGTGCAGATGTCTTTCTGTAATTTTCTTTTTAGTAAATTTTCTGTTCATGTTTGTAAGCCATTTTACTATTAGTACATTTTTCCTATTTACTTATATGACCTCTTTTATAGTAAATATATTAAGCCTTGTCATTTGTAGCAAGTGGGAATATAAATTAGTATTAATATCCTAGAAAGACTTTACTATGTGTACCAAAGCCTTAAAAATGTTCATACCATTTTACTCAGTAATTTCATTTTATGAATCTATTCTAAAATTAAAAAAATTAGAAACTCAAGGATCTATGCAAATAAGCGTTTATAATTTCTGAAAAATAAACAACTTAAATTTCCAGCACTTGAGGAGTGTTAAGTACATAACAGTGTTTCATGGGATGAGACAGTAAAGAGCCACAATAAACTGAATTTATGAAGATGTCTTCATGATATGGGAAAGGCTTGAGATAAGAAGTTAAATGAAAAAAATAGATGCAAAAAACTCTATCTCAACCATAGAAAATAAATTTATAAAATGTATGAATGTGTTGGGTGTGGTGGCTCAAGCGTGTAATCCCAGCACTTTGGGAGGCTGAGGTGGGAGGATTTCAGGCCCAAGTTCAAGACCAGCCTGGGTAACATAGCCATACCCCATATCTCTTTGAAAAAAAAAAAAAAATTAGCTGGGTATAGTCCCAGCCACCCAGGAAGCTGAGGTGAGAGAATCACTTGAGCCTGGGCGGTGGAGGCTGCAGTGAGCTATGACTGCACGACTGCACTTCAGCCTGGGAGATGGAGAAAGACCCTGTCTTAAAAAAAAGAAAAAGAAAAAGAAAAAAAAGTGTGAATGGCAAAAAAGACTGAAAGGAAATATACCAAATGAAACTAACTTTAGGTGGTTAGCTCAAGCATAGTTTTTAATTTTATTCTTCACAATAATTTCTATATATGTTTGATTTTTATGAGTAAAGTTTCTGTTTTTAGAATGTAGCGGAAAAATTTTGTGTGTATATATGTGAATGTATGTAGTCAGGAAAATTCAACCAATCATCCCTCCAAAAAACTTCCTTATGTACAATTCTCACAATTTATAAAAGCAAATAGAAGAGGTTTCTGTGCATCCTAGCCATGACATTTTTCTAATTAGATCCTAATGTCCTAATCCGAAAAAGGAAAATCAGTCATCTAACTAAAAACTTAAATACTCATCAGCAATGCAATGATTTCTAAATGTCCTAATGCTCTAGTCATTAAAAATGCACTAGATTTACAAATATTAGTTTTCAGATGTTTTGTCCATCCATTCTTTGTCATCAACATTTAGAAAATCTATATAAAGTAACTGAGCAAATGAACTCTCAAAATAGTAAATATTTACCTAACTTCAGATATATTTGACATATACTTCAAAACTCTTTTGAGATAGAAAAAGATAATTTCCATGCCAATGCCAATATTAATAAATGAAGATTTTTTAAATTAGAAGATGAAGAGAATTCTGGAGGCCAGTAAAAACCTGAAATAAAATGTTGTCTTCTGAACCCTATGACGAGAATCATGAAAACTTTAGCTTACCAGGCTTGTGTGACAAGTACAAGGATACAGTGGCATAAAAAATTTGAAATGTATGAACACAAAACTTGAATTTACAACTAACAAGAGACAGACAGCAAATCTCTGGTAACCGTAAATTCCTAAGCTTTTATGGAAGATACAAGGCAGGGACTATCACAAAACTGCAATCTGAATCTTAAACATGGTTGACATGCAGATCAGATTTCACATTAAAAGGCTCAAATCCAATCTGCATCATCAAACATCTTTCCTTTCTCTATATCTACTCTCCCTTGGCACCTAGAACTGTTTCACCACTTTGAGGGAAACTGTGAGTAGTATAAAACCTGCAATAAAAGGAGAAACGTTTTTTAAAAAACATTGGTTGATTATTTTAAAATAAAGACTAACCATTAAGCCCATCTAGAACTACTAGCTCTAAAGGTTTCTCTGAGACTTCATGGTGGAATACTTGGAAAAGGGACTTTAGTCTCATTTTTGTGAAACCAAACTATGAAAGAGCTTTAGTACCATCTATTACCTGGCACCTGGATGTTCTGTAGCATTAAATGGAAATTCATTCATCTCCCCACCTCACCACTAACCAATCACCACCTTTTCTATGTCCAATTACTAAGTCATTGTATTTTTAGCATATACAGCTTAATTTTAAAATAAAGGTGAAGTCAGAAAATAGAATAGACCCTACATAAACATTAAATAGCGCTTCATTGTGAGTTCACAGAAAGCATGGTCCAGTTTCATTTATTTACTCATTGTGTCATTCAACAAATATTTATTGAGGCTCTACTATGTGCCCGGTGTATGTCTAATGGCTGGGAATCTAGCGGTGAGCCAGAGTGACCCTGTCCTTGCCTCCTTGAAGCTTACACCTAGCAGAGAATATGAAACAAATAAAATCACAAATAATTATTATTTTTTTCAACTTTTATTTGAAGTTCAGGGATACATGTGGAGGGTGTGCAGGTTTATTACATAGGTAAATATGTGCCAAGGTGGTTCGCTGCACAGACCATCCCATCACCCAGGTATTAAGCCCAGCATCCATCAGGTATACTTCCTGATGCTCTCCTTTCCCCAACCCCTGACAAGCCCTAGTGTGTGTTGTCCTCCCTCCATGTGTCCATGTGTTCTCATCATTCAGCTCCCACTTATGAGAGTGTGTAGTATTTGCTTTTCTGTTCCTGCATTAGTTTGCTGAGGATAATGGCTTCCAGCTCCACGTCCCCGCAAAGGACATGATCTCGTTCCATGTCGTTGCTATTGCGAATAGTGCTGCAGTGAACATATGCGTGCATGTATCCTTACAGTAGAATTATTTATAGTCCTTCGGGTATATACATAGTAGGGTCAAATGATATTTCTGTCTCTAGTTCTTTGAGGAATCACCACACTGTCTTTCATGATGGATGAACTATGAACTAATTTGCATGCCCATCAACAGTGTAAAATCATTCCGTTTTCTCCACAACCTCACCAGCATCTATTTTTTTTTTTTTTACTTTTTAATAGTGGCCATTCTGACTGGTGTGAGATGGTATCTCATTGTGCTTTTGATTTGCATTTCTCTAATGATCAGTGATACTGAGATTTTTTTCATGTTTGTTGGCTGCATGTACGGCTTCTTTTGAGAAGTGTCTGTTCAAAAAACAAATGGGGTTATTTGTTTTTTTTTCTTGTAAATTTCTTAAGTTCCTTGTAGACTCTGAATATTGAACCTTTGTCAGATGGATAGGTTGCAAAAATATTCTCCCATTCTCTATGTTGTCTGTTCACTCTGATGATAGTTTCTTTTGCTGTGTAGAAGCTCTTTAGTTTAATAGAGCCCATTTGTCTATTTTGAAATGCTTTTGTTGCAATTGCTTTTGGTGTTTTCATCATGAAATCTTTGCACACGCCTGCGTCCTGAGTGGACAAATCTTTGCCTGTGTCTTGTCCTGAATATTTTCTTCTAGGGTTTTAAGTTTTGGGTTTTACATTTAAGTCTTTAATCCATCTTGAGTTGATTTTTGTATATGGTGTAAGAAAGGGGTCCAGCTTCAATCTGATGCATATGGCTAACCAGTTATCCCAGCATCATTTATTGAACAGTGAGTCTTTTCCCATTCATTTCTTTTGTCAGCTTTGTTGAAGATCAGATGTCTGTAGATGTGTGGCCTTATTTCTAGGCTCTCTATTCTCTTCCACTGGTCTATGTGCCTGTTTTTGTATCAGTACCATGCTCTTTTGGTTACTGTAGACTTGTAGTATAGATTGAAGTTGGATAGCGTGATGCCTCCAGCTTTGTTCTTTTTCCTTAAGATTGTCTTGGCTATACAGGTTTTTTTTTGGTTCCATATGAATTTTAAAGTAGTTTCTTTCTAATTCTGTGAAGAACATCAATGGCAGTTTACTGGGAATAGCACTGAATCTATAAATTACTTTGAGCAGTATGGCCATTTTCATGATATTGATTCTTCCTATCCATGAGCATGGAATGTTTTTCCATTTGTTTGTGTCCTCTCTGATTTCTCTGAGAGTGGACTGTAGTCCTCCTTGAAGAGGTCCTTCAATTCCTTTGTTAATTGTATTCCTAGATATTTTATTCTTTTTGTGGCAATTGTGAATGGGAGTTCATTCATGATTTGGCTCTCTGCTTGCCTGTTGTTGGTGTATAGGAATGCTAGCAATGTTTGTACGCTGATTTTGTATCCTGAGATTTTGCAGAAGTTGCTTATCAGCTTAAAAAGCTTTGGGTTGAGATGATGCGGTTTTCTAGATATAGGATCATGTCATCTGCAAAAAGGTAATTTGACTTCCTCCCTTCCTATTTGAATACTCTTTATTTCTTTCTCTTGCCTGATTGTCCCGGCCAGAACTTCCAATACTATGTTGCATAGCAGTGGTGAGAGAGGGCATTCTTGTTTTGTGCTGGTTTCCAAGGGGAATGCTTTCAGCTTTTGCCCGTTCAGTATGATATTGGCTGTGGGTTTGTCATATATAGTTCTTATTATTTTGAGGTGTGTTTCTTCAACACCTAGTTTATTGAGTTTTTAACATGAAGGAATTTTTTTTTTTGAGACATAGAGTCTTGCTCAGTCGCCCAGGCTGGAGTGCAGTGGTGCAATCTTGGCTCACAGCAATCTCCGCCTCCTGGGTTCACGCCATTCTCCTGCCTCAGCCTCCTGAGTAGCTGGGACTACAGGTGCCTGCCACTATACCCAGCTAATTTTTTTGTATTTTTAGTAGAGACGGGGTTTCACCATGTTAACCAGGATGGTCTCGATCTCCTGACCTCGTGATCTGCCTGTCTCGGCCTCCCAAAGTGCTGGGATTACAGGCGTGAGCCACCGTGCCTGGCCAAAGGAATGTTGAATTTTATCAGAGGCCTTTTCTCCATCTATTAAGATAATCATGTGGTTTTTGTTTTTGGTTCTGTGTATGTGATGAATGACATTTATTGATTTGTGTATGTTAAACTAACCTTGCATACTGGGGATAAAGCCAATTTGATTGCGGTGGACAAGCTTTTTGATAAGCTGCTGGATTTGGTTTGCCAATATTTTTGTGAAGATTTTTGCATCAATGTTCATCAAGGATATTGGCCTTAAGTTTTCTTTTTTTTGTGGTATATCTGCCAGGTTTTGGTATCAGGATGATGGCCTCACACAACGAGTTAGGGAGGAGTCCCTCCTTTTCAATTGTTTGGAATAGTTTTATTAGAAATGGTACCAGCTCTTTTTTTGTACCTCTGGCAGAATCCAGGTGTGAATCCATCTGTTCCTGGGCTTTTTTTTTTTGGCTGGTAGGCTGTTTATTAGAGCCTGCATTAGTCTGTTTTCATGCTGCTGATAAAGACATACCTGAGACTGGGCAATTTATAAAAGAAAGAGGTTTAATGGAGAACTCAGAGTTCCATGTGGCTGGAGAGGCCTCACAATCATGGTGGAAGGAAAAGGAGCAAGTCACCTGTTACATAGATGGCAGCAGGCAAAAAAAGCTTGTGAAGGGAAACTCCCCTTTTTAAAACCATCAGATCTCATAAGACTTATTCACTATCACGAGAACAGCATGGGAAGTACCTGCCCCCATGATGCAATTACCTCCTACTGAGTCCTTCCCACAACACGTGGGAATTCAAGATGAGATTTGGGTGAGGACACAGCCAAACCATATCATTCCCCTCTTGGCCCATCCCAAATCTCATGTCCTCACATTTCAAAGCCAATTATGCCTTCCCAACAGTCCCCCGAAGTCTTAACTCATTTCAGCATTAACTCAAAAAGACTACAGTCCAAAGTCTCTTCTGAGACAAGGCAAGTCCCTTCTGCCTATGAGCCTGTAAAATCAAAAGCAAGTTAGTTACTTTCTAGATACAACAGGGGTACGGGTACCTATACCAAATGAGAGAAATTGGTGAAAACAAAGAAGCTACAGGCCCCATGCAAGTCCAAAATCCAGCAGGGCAGTCAAATCTCAAAGCTCCAAAATGATCTCCTTTGACTCCATGTCTCACATTCAGGACACGCTGATGCAGGAGGTGGGTTCCTATGGCCTTTGGCAGCTCCACCCCTGTGGCTCTGCAGGGTATAGTCCCCATCTTAGATGCTTTCATGGGCTGGCATTGAGTGTCTGTGGGTTCCCTAGGCACACAGTGCAAGCTGTCGGTGGATCTACCATTCCTGGGGTTTGGAGGATGGTGGCCTTCTTCTTACAGCTCCACTAGGTGGTGCCCCAGTAGGGAGTCTGTGTGGTGGCTCCAATCCCACATTTCCCTTCTGCACTGCCCTAGCTGAGGTTCTCATGAGGGCCCTGCCCCTGCAACAAACTTGTGCCTGGGCATCCAGGCGTTTCCATATGTCCTCTGAAATCAAGGTGGAGGTTCCCAAACCTCAATTCTTGACTTCTGTGCACTTGCAGGCTCAACACTATGTGGAAGCTGCCATGGCTTTGGGCTTGCATCCTCTGAAGCCATGGCCTACGCTCTACGTTCACCCCTTGTAGCCATGGCTGGAGCAGCTGGGGTCACAGGGCACCAAGTCCCCAGGCTGCACACAACATGGTGACCCTGGGCCTGGCCCATGAAACCATTTTTTCCTTCTAGGCCTTAGGGCCTGTGATGGGAGGGGCTTCCAAGAAGATCTCTGATATGCCCTAGAGACATTTTCCCCATTGTCTTAGGGGTTAACATTCGGCTCGTCATCACTTATGAAATTTCTGCAGCCAGCTGGCTTGAATTTCTCCTCAGAAAATGGGATTTTCTTTTCTATCGCATTGTCAGGCTGCAACTTTTCAGAACTTTCATGTTCTGCTTCCCTTTTAAAACTGAATGCCTTTAACAGCACCCAAGTCACCTCTTGAATGCTTTGCTGCTTAGAAATTTCTTCTGCCAGATACCCTAAATCATCTCTCTCAAGGTCATAGTTCCACAAATCTAGGGCATGGGCAAAATGCCACCAGTCTCTTTGCTAAAACATAACAAGAGTCACCTTTGCTCCAGTTCCCAACAAGTTCCTCATTTCCTTCTGAGACCACCTCAGCCTGGACTTTATTGTCCATATCGCTATCAGCATTTTGGTTAAAGCCATTCAACAAGTCTTCAGGAAGTTCTAAACTTTCTCACATTTTCCTTTCTTCTTCTGGGCACTCCTGTTAGTTCCAAGGTTGTTTCCACATTTTCAGGTATCTTTTCAGCAGTGCCCCAACTCTATTGGTACCAATTTACTGTATTAGGCTGTTTTCATGCTACTGATAAAGACATACCCAAGACTGGGCAATTTACAAAAGAAAGAGGCTTAATGGGGAACTCACAGTTCTACATGGCTGGGGAGGCCTCAAAATCATGGTGAAAGGCAAGGAGGAGCAAGTCACATCTTACATGGATGGCAGCAGGCAAAAAGAGTTTGTCTAGGGAAACTCCCCTTTTTAAAACCAGCTGATCTTGTGAGACTTATTCGCTGTTACAAGAACAGCACAAGAACGACCTGCCCCCATGATTCAGTTACCTCCTACCAGGTCCCTCCCACAACATGTGGGAATTCAAGATGAGATCTGGGTGGGGACATAGCCAAGCCGTATCACTGCTTCAATTTCAGAACTTGTTATTGGTCTGTTCAGGGACTCAATTTCTTCCTGGTTCACTCTTGGGAGGGTGTATGCATCCATGAATTTATCCATTTCTACTGGATTTTCTAGTTTTTGTGCATAGAGGTGTTTATACTATTCTCTGATGGTTGTTTGCAATTCTGTGGGGTCAGTGGTTATCATTTCTGCTCAAGTTTATTTGATTCATTTGTCTTTTCATCTTTATTACTCTAGCTAGTGGTCTATCTACTTTATTACTTTTTTTCAAGAAACCAGCTCCTGGACTCATGGATTTTTTTTTTTTTTAGTGGTGCTTTTATTACTATTATTATACTTTAAGTTTTAGGGTACATGTGCACCATGTGCAGGTTAGTTACACATGTATACATGTGCCATGCTGGTGTGCTGCACCCATTAACTCGTCATTTAGCATTAGGTATATCTCCTAATGCTATCCCTCCCCCCTCCCCCCACCCCACAACAGTCCCCAGAGTGTGATGTTCCCCTTCCTGTGTCCATGGTATTTTGTGTCTCTATCTCCTTCATTTCAGCTCTGATCTTGGTTATTTCTTGTCTCCTGCTAGCTTTGGGGTTTGTTTGCTCTTGTTTCTCTAGTTCGTTTCATTGTGATTTAGCTTGTTAACTTGTGATCTTTCTAGCTTTTTGATGTGGGCATTTAGTGTTATAAATTTCCCTCTTAACAGTGCTTTAGCTGCATCCCAGAAATTCTGCTACATTGTCTCTTTGTTCTCATTAGTTTCAAAAAACTTCTTGATTTCTGCCTTAATCCCATTATTTACCCAAGAGTAACTCAGGAGCCTGGTTGTTCAGTTTCCAAGTACTTGTGCAGTTTTGAGTGAATTTCTTAATTTTGAGTTCTAATTTGGTTGTGCTGTTGTCTGAGGGACTGTTTGTTACGATTTCAATTCTTTTGCATTTGCTGAGGAGTGTTTTACTTCTGATTTATGTGATCAATTTTAGAGTGAGTGTCATGTGGGGATGAGAAGAATGTATATTCTGTTGTTTTTGGGTGGAGAGTTCTGTATATATCTATCAGGTCCACTTGATCCAGAGCTGGGTTCAGGTCCTAAATATCTTTGTGAATTTTTTGCTTTGATGATCTGTCTAATATTGTCAGCAGGGTGTTAAAGTCTCCCATTATTATTGTATGGGAGTCTAAGTCTCTTTGAAAGTCTCTAAGAACCTGCTTTATGAATCTGCATGCTCCTGTATTGGGTGCATATATATTTAGGATAGTTAGCACTTCTTGAATTGAACCCTTTACCACTACATAATGCCCTTCTTTGTCTTTTTTGATATTTGTTGGTTTCAAGTCTGTTTTGTCAGAAACTAGGATTGCAACCCCTGCTTTTTTCTGTTTTCCATTTGCTTGGTAAATTTTCCTCCATTCCTTTATTTTAAGCCTATGTGTGTGTCTTTGCATATGAGATGGGTCTCTTGAAGGCAACATACCATGAATCTTGGCTCATTATCCAGCTTGCCATTGTGTCTTTTAATTGGGACACTAAGCCCGTTTACATTTAAGGTTAGTATTGTTACGTGGGAATTTGATCCTGTCATCATGATGATAGCTGGTTATTTTGCAGATTTGTTTATGTGCACTGGGCTGTGTACTTCAGATACACTGTACTTCAGTGTGTTTTTGTAGTGGCTGGTAATGGTATTTCCTTTCCATATTTAGTGCTTCCTTCAGAAGTGTTTGCAAGGCAGGCCTTGTGGTGAATTCCCTCAGCATTTGCTTGTCTGAAAATTATCTTATTTCTTTTCACTTTTGAAGGTTAGTTTGGCCAGATATGAAATTCTGGGTTGGGGGAATTCTTTTCTTAAGAATGTTGAATTTGTTCCCCAATCTCTTCTGGCTTGTAGGGTTTCTGCTGGGAGGTCTGCTGCTAGTCTGATGGGCTTCCCTTTGTAGGCGAACTGGCCTTGCCCTCTGGCTGCCCTTAACATTTTCTCTTTCATTTTGACCTTGGAGAATCTGATGATTATGTGCCTTGGCGTTGATTGTCTCATGGAGTATCTTATTGGGGTTGTCTGCATTTCCTGAATTTGAATGTTGGCCTGGCTTACTAGGTTGGGGAAGTTCTCCTGGATGCTATCCTGAAGTATGTTTTCCAACTTGGTTCCATCTCCTGGTCTCTTTCAGGTACCTCAGTCAGTTTAAGTTCAGTCTCTTTCCATAATCCCCATATTTCTCGGAGGTTTTGTTCATTCCTTTTTTTCCCTCTATTCTTGTCTGCCTTTCTTATTTTGGAAAGATAGTCTTCAAGCTCTGAGATTCTTTCCTCCACTTGGTCTATTCTGTTACTGATACTTTTTTTTTTTTTTTTTTTTTTGTGAGATAGTGTCTCACTCTGTCACCCAGGCAGTGGTGTGCAGTGGTGTGATCTCATCTCATGGCAACCACTGCCTCCCAGGTTCAAGCGATTCTCCTGCCTTAGCTCCCAAGTAACTGGAACTACGTAAGCGCATCAGCATGCCTGGCTAATTTTTGTATTTTTAGTAGAGACGGTTTCACGTTGGCCAGTCTGGTCTGAAACTCCTGAGCTCAAGTGATCCACATGCTTTGGCCTCCCAAAGTGCTGAGATTATAGGTGTTAGCCACTGTAACTGGCCTGCTATTGATACCTGTGATTGCATTGTGAAGTTCTCATGTTGTGTTTTTCAGCTCCATCAGTTCAGTTATGTTCTTCTTTAAACTGGCTATTTTGGCTATCAGCTCCTGTATTGTTTTATCATGACTCTTAGCTTCTTTGCATTGGGTTACAACATGCTCCTTTAGCTCAGCGAAGTTCGTTATTACGCACCTTCTGAAGCCTCCTTGTCAGTTTAGTCATCTCAGTCTCAGCCCCATTTTGTGCCATTGCTGGAGAGCTGTTGTGTCATGTGGAGGAAACTAGGCACTCTGGCTTTCTGAGTTTTCAGTATTTTTGCATTGATTATTTCTCATTTTTGTGGGTTTATCTACCTTTGATCTTTCAGATTGCTCATCTTTCAGTTGGGTTTTTGTGGGGTCCTTTTTGTTTATGTTATTGTTGTTTTCTCTTTGTTTTTAACAGTCAGGCTATTCTTCCATAGGGCTGCTGTGGTTTTCTGAGGGTCCACTCCAGACCCTAGTTGCCTCAGCTTTTCCCATACCGAGGTATCACCAGTGAAGGCCATGAAACAGCAAAAATGTCAGCCTGTTCCTTCCTCTGGAATCTCCATCCCAGGGGGGTACTGACCTGTTGCCAGCCTGAACTGCACCTGTAGGAGGAGGCTGGAGACCCCTGTTGGGAGGTCTCATCCAGTTAGGAGCAACAGGATCAGGGACTCACTTAGAAAAGCAGTCTGGCTGCTTTCTGGTAGTGCAGCTGGGCTGCGTTATGGGAGACCCTTCCTTGTCCAGACTGTCTGGACTCTCCAGAGCTGGCAGGTTGGAACGGCTGAGTTGCCTAAACCACAGAGATGGTGGCTGCCCCTCCCACTGGGAACTCGGTCCTTCTCAGGCAGACTCAAGCCTGCTGCTGCTGGCTGGCTGGAATTCCAAGCCAGTAGGTCTTAATTTGTGAGACACTGTGGAAGTGGGGCCTGCAGAACATGCTGCTTGGCTCCCTGGATTCAGTTCCCTTCCTAGGGATGGATCTCCCACCTTGCTGAGAATCCTGAGGGTGGAGTATGCAAAACTCCTGGGTCTCTGTGTGTGTCTGAGTGGCTGCTCTGCTGGGACTCCACACAGCTCTGTGTATTGGACCCAATACCCTGGTGGCATGGGCTTATGAGGGGATCTCCTAATCTGCTGGTTGCAAAGATCCATGGGAGGGGTGTGGTTTCCTGGGCAGGACTGCACAATCACTCACCGCTTCCCTTGGCTGGGGTGGGGGGACCATTGGCTTCATGCCACTCCCAGATGGGCCATCACCCCATCCTGCTTTTTTTCCATTCTCTGCGGGTCAAGCTGTTTGCCTAGTCAGTAATGTGAGAACCTGGATATTTCAGTTGAGGGTGCTGAATTCACTTGCCACTTTCACTCCTCTCCATGAGTGCTGCAGACCACAGCTGCTTTTAATCAGCCATCCTGGCCCTCTCTCCCCACAGATAATTCTTTAATTAAAATTTTGCTAAGTACTCTGAAGGAAAAGTTCAAGGTGAAGAAACAGCATAATGGGAGAATCTAATAGCATAAGGTGTCAGGGAAAGTCTTGTGTGATAGACACATTTAAGCTGAGTCATAAAAGATAAGTAGAAAGTAGCCAGATAAAATGGGTGGGAGTGATTAGTGAGGTGAAAGGAATAGACCATCGAAGACTGTGAAGGCAGAGGACTGTGGTGCATTCTAGGAACTGAGATAAAGTCCTGCTAAAGGATTGTTAGCCTGGAAGTGAATGATGGGAGAATCCTAGTGATATATTTAGTACAGCACCTGGTTCAAAGGGGATGCAAAGTAATCCCCTTATGGACAGAAGCCTCTTAATAACAGCCTGGACTAGATTAAATGCAGCTGCCACATCTTCCCTTTTCTTCCTTTGGTTAGTCTTTGTTCAGCTATATCCTGAAAAGTACTCCATACACATTTTATTTGGATATTACAACTTTCTCCCAGATGGCAAATAACAAATCAATCAGATATTAAGGGACCAGGACCTGTCTGCATTGTTCTTTCAGACATGTTCTATCTTCTGGAAGGGACTGTGTATGGAAACATACAGACTGCCTGATTAACATCTAGATAAGGACATAGCTGAATCTAAACTGCTTTTGCTAACAAATATGAAAGCATGTAATGTTGGCTGGAATGGCCAGTTGAGAATGGCTAAATGGCACATGAAAGAGAAGGCTATGAGAAAGCTGACAGCTCATGCAGCATCCAAGCACAACCAGATGGTGGGTTTCTTGATGTCTTTGCTCCCAATATGAGGTAGTGTATTATTGGAATGTTTGAGTGACTTTGTAACCCTGTTCCCCTTTCTTTGGCCATAAAGCCATCATAAAATGATCCATTCTGTAGGTGTTTAATATCTTTGATGAGGATCTTAACTAGCTGTAAGAATTAAGTCATCAATTTTAACACATATGTAAAGCACTTTATTCATTAAAAATCATCATCCCCATTTTATTAGGGGGAATGGCTTGTAGAGAGAGAGATTTATAGACCGGTTTTGGTATACCTCTCCTTCTAATTAATATAGTTTAAATAATGACTAATTTTGTAATAGTTTGCTGGTCTCAGACTCATCTACATTCATCTTATTTATTTGGTAATAGCCTGCAGTGCCTAGCACAGTGCTTTAGTTATATGGAATTTCACCTCTCTGAAACACCAGTGAGGGCCAAATATAAAACACAAAGTTCTCTGCCAAAATATTGCCATAAAGTGTGTTCATTTTTTGTTCATTCACTCATTCATTTGCCATGTAACTATCAGATTTTCTCTGAGTTTTCTATACAATGCTGGAAAATATTAAGAAGCAGTATATTATAGTGGTTAAGAGCACAGGCTCTGGGGCAAGGCATCCTGGGCTCATATTCTGGCTCCACCACTTATTATCTGTGTGACCTTGGCACAATAACTCTACCTTGTTGTATGTACCCTGCTCTCCTTATCTGTAAATCATGGACACAAAAATAGTACTTACCTCAAAGGGCTATTGTGATGATTAAATGAGGTTTAAGTAATGATTAATGTAAATGAGGTGATAAGAATAGTGCCTGGTATACAGCAAGTGCTATGTGTTTATGTAAATTATTTCATTACAATGGTGAAAAAAGCACTACATCTTACTAAGTGATTTTTTTAATAACAAAAGGTTTTGATGTCTGAAGGGGTAAATAAACCTGAGCTACACTTAAAACTTGGCTATCCTGAATGAATTGTGCCTTTAGAGTTTTTTTTTAAAAATGCTTTATTGAAGAGAAATTCACATTAACAGAAAATTGACCATTTCGAAGTGAACTATTCAATGGCACTTAGTACATTCACAAAGTTGTGCAACTACCACCTCTATCTACTTTCAGACATTTCTATCACTCCAAAATAAAACCCTTATCCATTAAGTAGCTTCTCCCCAATCTCTCAAGTCCCCAGTCCCTGGCAGCCAGAAATCTGTTCTGTCTCTGTGGATTTGCCTGTTCTGGATATTTCATAAAAGTGGAATCATACATTATGTGACCTTTTTTTGTCTGACTTCTTTCATTGAGCATGTTTTGGAGGTTCCTCCACATTGTAGCATGTGTCAGTACTGCATTCCTTCTTATGGCTGAATGCCATTCCATTGCAATACATACAAATGGCTGAGTGCTATTCCACTGTAATACATACATCATTTTTTAATCCATTAATTTGTTGATGAACACTTGGGCTGTTTTCACATTTTGGCTAATGTGAATTGTGCTGCTATGATCATGTATGTACATGTACTTGTTTGAATACCTGTTTTCCATTCTTTTGGGTATATACCTAGGAATGGAAATGTAGGGTTATATGGTAATTCTACATTTCACTTTCTGAGGAACTGCCACACTATTTCCCCACAGCGGGTGAACCATTTTATGTTCCTACCAGTAATGTACAGGGGTTCCAATTTCTCTACATCCTTGCCAACCCTTATTCCCATCCTAGTGGGTATTAAGTGGTACCTCATTGTGATTTTAACTTGCATTTCCCTAATGGCTAATGATATTGAACATTTTTTCATGTGTTTGTCTACCATTTGGGTATCTTATTTGAAGAAATGTCTATTCAAGTCCTTTGATTATTTTTAAATTGAGTTGTTTGTCTTTTTGTTGTTAAGTTTTAAGAGTTCTTTATACAGTCTTCCCTTGGTATCCACAAGGGATTGGTTCCTAGGACTCTACACGGATACCAAAATCTGCAGATGCTCAAGTCTCTTATGTAAAACAGCATAGTATTTACATATAATCTGTGCACATCTTCCAGTATACCTTAAATCATCTCTATATTACCTACAATACCTAATACAATGAAAATGCTAGGAAATAGTTATACATACTGTTTATTTGTATTACTTTTATTGTTATATTGTTTTTATTTTTTTTCCCTGAATATTTTTCATCTGCACTTGGTTGAAAATCTGTGAATGGGGAACCTGCAGATATGGAGGGTGGGCTGACTATATTCTGGGTACTAGAATATACTAGAATGTTTTCTCTCTATATATTCATATATAAACCAGGATACATATCGTATCAGATATATGATTTGCAAATATTTTCTCACATGCTGTAGGTTGTCTCTTCACTTTCTTGATGGTGTTCTTTGATACACAAAAGTTTTACATTTTGATGAAGTCCAATTTGTCTATTTTTAAAAACTTTGTTGCTGTGCTTTTGGTATAATATCTAATACTATTGACAATGCAAGGTCATGAAGATTTACCTTTTTTTCCCTAAGAGTTTTATAGTTTCAGCTCTTATATTTACATCATGGAAACATTTTTAGTTAATTTTTGTATATGATATGTGGTAGGAGTCCACCTCATTTTTTTGCATGTGGATATACAGAATCATCTGTTGAAGAGACTATTCTCCCTCTATTAAATGGTCTTATAGCCCTTTTTGAAATCAAATGTATGGTTTGTGTATTAGTTCCTTCTCAGGCTGCTATGAGGAAATATCCAAGACTGGGTAATTTATAAAGGAAAGAGGTTTAATTGACTCACAGTTCTGCATGGCTGACAAGGCCTCAGGAAACTTACAATCATGGTGGAAGGGGAAGCAAACATGTCCTTCTTCATAAAGCAGCGGGAGAGAGAAGTGCTGAGCAAAGAGGGGAAAGCCTCTTATAAAACAATCAGATCTCACGAGAGCTCACTATCACAAGAACAGCATGAGGGTAACTGCAGCCATGATTCAATTACCTCTCACCGGGTCTCTCCCACCACAACACATGGGGATTATGAGAACTGCAATTCAAGATGAGATATGGGTGGGGACACAGCCAAACCATATCAGTTTGTTTCTCGACCCAATTCTATTCAGTTGGTCTATATGTCAATCCTTATTCCAAAGCCAAATTGTTTTGGTTACTGTAGCTTCGCAGTAAGTTTTGAAATGGGAAGTGTGAATCCTTCAACTTTGATCTTCATTTTCAAGACTGTTTTGGCTATTTGGGTCCCCTTGCTATTCCACAGGAATTTCAGATCAACTTTTCCATTTCTGCAAAAAAGACCATTGGAATTTTTGGAGAAATTACATTGAATCTGTATCTTAACAATATTAAGTCTTCTAATCCATGCATGTGAGATGTCTTTCCACTTATTTAGGTCTTCTTTAATTTCTTGCAGGAATGTTTTGTAGTTTTCAGTGTACTTTCTCCTTCTTCATTACATTTATTCCTAGGTAGTTAACTATTTTGGATGCTATTATAAATGGAATTGTTATTTTTAGAGTTTCTGAGAGATGAGGTTCTATTATAAATAATATTTTATAAATGTTTAATTTTAAAATATAATAGATATTTGAATCAGAATAATTGTGAGTCTTGATATACAGATATTCATGACCCATTTTTGTGGGTTCTACTATTGGCTGCTGGGCACCTCTGCTATACTAAGACCATACCCCCTATCTTGTCCTGAGGTGATTTGCTAGGAAAGGGCACTTTGAGTTCATCTCCACTACAGGAAGGTATAGAAATAGAGCCTTAAACTAATGAGATTTGGGTATGATGTGCATTCACCTGATTTGGAGATGAAAATAGAGGTGAGGAAACACACAACATAAGAATACCAAATATTATTACAACTAATAATAAATACTAAAACCACAAAATCATTCTGATTATTGGTGGAGGTAAACTTGTGCACTATTGAGGTCTTGAATTCCATCTTGTGTGACTGCAGCACAAAACGCCTCACTTCCATGGGGCTTCTTTTCCTTATTTGTCTAGTTAAGACATTGGATTAGAGCATCTCTAAGGCCCCTCCCTGTTCAGTGAGTCTATTAAGGCTAGACGTCAGTGTTTCTAGATTCTCCATGGCTTTTGAAGGAATAAATTTTCTTCACATTGCTTGACACTCTATAAAGGTTTATTGAACAGAGACAGTGAATGGATGAATAGTTAAATAAATAGTCAATCTTTAATTCATTAATTAATCAAACATTTATGATAAGTTACCAGTGCCAGGTCATTTTCTAGAGACAAAAACATGAAAACACAGGGTCTATGCCTTCCAGGGGCTCTTAGTCTAAAATCATATCTTAATTTTTCTTTTCTCACATTTCTGAACACAGAATACACAGAACACAGAGCACAGAATATTTGAGAAAGAGACCTGAACTGGGGAGTAAGGAGACCTGTATCATCATCACTGGTGTAGCATATCTTGCTTCATGGATCATCACTCGATCTTCTCTCTTCTCATTTCTCTCCTGTGTCTTCCTTTTACTTAACAATCTACACAGATATTATCATTGTTTGTTCTACTCCCCTTGTTTTTCTCCTCTTTCTCTCATCTATCTAAATATGCATTCTGGTTTTTATCTTAAACACAGAATGATAAGAGTTAATCAATAATTCAGTCATAGAAATGCCTAAAAATGCCAGCTCATGTCTCCTCAGAAGCCATAAAAGTAATAAAGTAAATTGAATCAGTATGCTTTACTACTTGTCCAGCAAAAGTCATTCCTCTGGAAAAGTGAAAACTGATTAATTGCTTGATGCAAGGTTCCAAAAAATTCACTTTCTATTATATCCCACTGTGTAAAGAGAGAATAGAAAGGAATCAGGCAAAATCTCCTAGCTTGGGTGAGTTTAAGAAGTTCTAGACTGAAATGATAGCAGTTTAAATAATCCAAGGACAATAAGTACTGAGCTCAAGTAAGCACTTAATACAACATTTTTAAATCAAATCCCAGTGTGGAATTTAAGAAATAGGTTAAAAAGTTTCCTATGAAAAAGTTCTCAACACAGACTAATCAGTCTTTGCAGAATAAAGACAAAAGATATCTGTTACTTATTACAATATAGATACCCTCAACACAGCCAGTCACCAAATCTTGGCATTCTTACTCCATGGCATCTCTTGTATCTTTCCCTTTTAAATTTGTCTCTCTTCTACCAGCACATGAGAAGCAGTAAACTGAAAGAATTAGGAATATAAGCTCTTGGAACCCTACTGCAAGGTTCAAGTCCTGGCTGTACTACTGAAGAATTGTGTGACATTGTGCACCTTACTAGACCTCTCCATGCCTCAGTTTTCCTACATATAAAATGGGGATAACGGCAACAACCATCTCACAGAGTTGTTATGAACACTAAATAAGTTCATATCTATAAGTGTTTAGAACTCTGCCTAGGTCACATCAAGAAGTAATGCTGTAATCATCACCACAATCATCATCACCATCCCCACTACCATCATTATTATCACAATCATTGCATCACTTCTACTGCCCACCTCCTTGACCAAGGACACTCAGTTTGTCCTATACTATGTTATCCTTTGTCCTTTTATGTGTAATTGTCTTCATAATGAACTCTTGTATTAACTTTTCTAATGTCTATAATTACACATAGAACTCACAGGACAGGAACTGAGCTCTACATCTTTATGTCATCCCAAATATGCAGCCTAGTGTTGCAATACTGTATTATACCTTCTACCCTGCTACCATACTGAACTTGTTCCTTGAGCATATGAGATCCTTTCATGATGCCACGGCTTTATACATATATGCCCTTTCCTCTGCCTGAAATGCTTTTTCTACTCATTGTCCTATTTTCATTGTTTGGAAAATAATTATTAATACTTTTCCTTCAAGGTGCAGTATAGGGCTAGGTACAGTGGCTCACACCTGTAATCCCAGCACTTTGGGAGGCCAAGGCGGGATCACTTGAGTCTAGGAGTTCAAGACCAGCCTAGGGAACACAGTGATGCCCTGTCTCTACTCAAAATAGAAAAAAATTAGCTAGGCAGGTGGTACACGCCTGTAGTCCCAGCTCATCAGGAGGCTGAGTCAGGAGGATAGCTTGAGCCCACGGAGGCTGAGGCTGCAGTGAGCCGTGATCACACCACTGCACTACAGCCTGGGCAACAGAGTGAGATCCTCTCAAAAACAAAAACAAAAAACAAGATGCAGTTTGGAAAGGTAACTTCTTAGGTCAGTATCTCCCAAACAGTGGCTATGGACAGATACTGATCCAGGAAGTCATTTTCACTAGTCTATGGTGAAAATGTCAGCCTCCATTCCTAAATTAAGACCTTCCTACTTTGTGCCTCGTGTGTGTGTGTGTGTGTGTGTGTGTGTATGTGTATGTATGTGTGTGTGTCTGTGTATGTATGTGTGTGTGTGTGTGTGTAAATTTCCTTCATTTAATGAAACAATCGGAATAACTGTAGTTTTTCTTGTTTGTGTGTTTTAATCTTCTGATTTGACAAATTCATATGTTGGCAACCTATGGTAGTCAAGTTTTTCTTAACCTGACAGGTCTGTGAAATCCAAGTGCCTCACCAAATGGCTCTCTCAAGTAAGGGGCAAGTGCTCCACACTCTCCTCTTACTGCTAAGTAAGCTCATTAGTGAAGTTACCATTGGGATTTAACACACTATTACATGTAAGGTTTCTTGCCAGACCCTAAGCAGGGAAGCAGGGGCTGCATCATCCCAGTATCTGGTGAACAGAAGACAGATAAATGTTTAACATCTGCACACTGCATTATCATTTATGCCCATCTATTTTTGTATTTGGATCTCTACAATAACCTTATAGCAATCAATGAGAAAGCATAGCTCAGAGATGTTCAGAACTCATACAAACCCACAAAGTTGGTGCAGGATCACAGCAATGGACTGTGTGGGAACATTACGCCATGTCTTAGGCGCTACAATACCAACTTAACTTTTCTAAGACGTACTTGGTTTACACACTTTGTGTTTGCACTGGAAATATGACAACAGCATTTTACCTAATCAAGGAATAAGTATTATCCTCATTTTACTGATGAGGAAGCTGAAGCATAAAGATAGGGTGCATACAAGGTGAAAGTACTGGCAGCTAAGATGAAAGGAATACGGGGTTATACACCACAGCACCTTGAACCACAGTGTGCTTCCCCGTGTCTATTCAGAACATTTCAGGCCATCTGACAG
Source organism: Pongo pygmaeus (assembly GCF_028885625.2). NCBI lineage: Eukaryota > Metazoa > Chordata > Mammalia > Primates > Hominidae > Pongo > Pongo pygmaeus. Next base: position 94,615,860 of record NC_085930.1, on the reverse strand, counting down.
GCTACATTCATAAGGTTTCTTTTCAGGCCTTCCAAATACCTGAAAGAAATCAGACCAATGCTCATTCTTAGACTCCCTTACGGATTATCCATTCATTTTTAATAAAATTAATTTTTAAACAAAATAATACATCTATATTATTTAAAAGCTCCAGTGGTACTATAAAATTATAAGAAAAAATCACTGTTACCCTTTCACCTAAGGCTGCCCTTCCACCTCCCTCATCCCAAAGTCTTGCAATGCAGAGGCAAGTATTTTCAAGCCTTTCAGTTATATCTTCTACATCTTCTAGTGTTTATTTCCATACTTATACATAGTAGCCTTGTACTAACATTTTTTCACTTACCAGTTTTGGATAATATCTCTGACTTCCTATTTTGAAAGAAAGAGGATTCACCATTCTTAAGCCACCACCCCATTTTCCTTCCCTTCTCTCATCCTTCTAATATGATTTTTCATAATTTTTGGATAAATTCTTACTCAGTGTTTTACATTACTAAGATCATACTAAAAAGTTTATACTACACACATATTAGAATGGTGAAATATCCAAAACAGTGGCAACACCAAATGCCAGTGAGAATGTGGAGTAACAGGAACTCGTATTCACTGCTGGAGGAAATGCAATATGGTACAGCCACTTTGGAAGACAGTTTGCAAGTTTCTTACAAAACTAAACATGCTGTTACCATACAGTCCAGCAATCACAATCCTTGGTATATCCAAATGAGTTGAAAAGTGTGTCCATAAAAAAACCCACACAAAAATGTTTATAACAGTTTTATTCATAATTGCAAAAGCCTGGAAGCAATGAAGATGTCTTTCAATAGGTGAATGGATGAATAAACTGTGGTACATGTATACAATGGAATATTATCCAGTGCTAAAAAGAATTGAGCTATGACGGCATGAACAGATATGGAGGAACCTTGAATGCATATTACTAAGTGAAAGAAGCCAATCTGAAAAGGCTACACACTATATACTTTTAACTATGACATTCTGGAGAAGGAAAATTAGGAAGACAATTTAAAAAAATGAGTGGTTGCCAGGGGTTAGGGGAAGAAAGAAAGAAATAGCTGGAGCACAGAAGACCTTTAGGGCAGTGAACCTATTCTGTGTGATACTATAGTACTAGCTAGACACAGGTCTTTACCTATTTGCAAGAACCCAAAGAGTGTATAGTACCAAGAATGAATTCTAATGTAAACTATAGACTTTGGATGATAATGATGTCTCAGTGTAGGTTCATCAATTGTAACATACGTACCATTCTGTTATGCATGTTCACAGTGGGGAAGGCTGCATGTGTGTGGGGACAAGGGACATGATGAAAACTCTATACTGTCCGCTTCATTTTACTATGAGCCTAAAACTGCTAAAAAAATAAAGTCTACTTAAAAAAAAAGTTGTGCACATCTGAGCTACATGATATATTACGATATTTCTTCTCTTGTACAACTTTTTGTTTTCCTTGATGTTGATTATTGCTTTTTGTTGTAGGTTTTCTACACTTCTAACATCAATTCTTTCTAAATCCTCCATTAGCACTACAACACTACCATCAATTTTATTCTTCATGTTCAAACACATCATACTCTAGTTAAAATTAAAGTTTAATTTAATTTTAAGTTCTGGGGTACATGCGCAGGATATGCAGGTTTGTTACACAGGTAAACATGTGCCATGGTGGTTGGTTGCATCTCTCAACTCATCACTTAAGTATTAAGCCCAGCATACATTAGCTATTTTGCCTGAAGTTCTCCCTCCTCTTGTCCCCTACTCGCCAACAGGCTCCAGTGTATGTTGTTCCCCTCCCTGTATCCATGTGTTTTCATTGCTCAGTTCCCACTTATGAGTGAGAACATGCAGTGTTTGGTTTTCTATTCCTGTGCTAGTTAGCTGAGGATGATGGCTTCCAGCTTCATCCATGTCCCTGCAAAGGACATGATCTCATTCCTTTTATGGCTGCATAGTATTATTCCCTGGTGTATCTGTACCACATTTTCTTTATTCAGTCTATCACTGATGGGCATTTGGGTTGATTCCATGTATTTGCTATTAAGACTTTACTTTTTTGTTGCAGATTCTCTGTTTGCTTTTCTCCTGGATGAAATTTTCTGTTTCTTGAATCCTATATACTTCTTTTTCTTCAACCACTCATTCATTTTTGTGGAGAATATCTTCGAGATATTTTCTGAGAAACGATGTAAATAAATTTTTGAGGCCTTGTATCTTCATTCTGCATCATTTAATTGATAGATCGGATGCATACAGAACTTTAGGTTGATAATAATTTTTCCTTAGACTTTTAAAGGTAGTTTCAAGGTCTTCTATCATCTAACGTTGCTATTAAGAAGTTAGATATCATTCTTATTCCCAATCCTTTGTACATAAATTATATTTTTTTAAATTGTGGAAGCTTAAAGGATCTTCTCTTTATCTTTCCTGTTCTAAAATTTCACAGTGCTGAATGTTTTTCATTAGTTGTTCTGGCATGTGATGACCTATCTCAATCTGAAAATATCTGTCCTTGAATTTTGGGAAATCGTATATTTCTGTTTCTTCTAGTCTCTGTTTCTGGAATCCTTTTACTCTGATGGTGAACTTCCTGGACTAATACCTAATATTGGTAGCATTTCCATCCTATTTTCAGTCTTTTGCACTTATTTCTCTTATTTTTTGGTTTTATATCTTCAGAGGAAGAAAATACCATCTACAGCCTCAAAATATTTCCTAAGTTTTTGATACCCAATGTCCATCATTAACTCAAAATTTATCAGGCACACCAAGAGACAAGACCAAGGGAAAAATAAACAGATAATAGAACTAGGCCTACATATAGATCCAAATATTGGAGTTGTGAGTTAATGCTTTAAAATAAGTTTGATTAACATATTTGAGAAATGTGTTAACAAGATGTAGAACTCCATCTTATGAATGGAAACTATAAAAAAGAATCAAATGCAAATTCTAGAATCAAAAAATATAGTAACTGAAATTAAGAATGCTGAAGTATGCATTCATTCTGCTCTGAGATAAATGCCTACATGAATGCCCCAAGAGAAGTACAGAAGAATGCTTCTAGCACCATTATTCATAACAGCTGAAAACAGATAAATAAAATCAGGTATATCCATTCAATAGCATACTACACAGTACTAAAAATCAGAAAATTACTGTTATGTGCCACAACATAAATGAATCTCACAATGTTTAGTACAAGAATGTATACATGAAATACGTACTATGTGATTCCATTTATATAAATGTAAAAGGTAGGTAATATTAATCTGTTAGAAGTCAGTATAGAGGTTATCTCTTAGGAGAAGGAAGGAAGTGATGATTGGGAGGAGACATAAGCAGGCTTGTAATGCTTGATCTGGGTGGTGGTTACAGAAATGTGTTCACTTTGTGGTAATACCTCCAGTTGTACACTTATGATTTCTGCATGTTTCTGTATGTATATAAAATTTATAATATAGTAACACTTATAATACACCTCAATTATATGTTTATTGAAGTAAAACAAAAACACATTATTCTTATTTTATAGATGCAGTATCTTAACTCTGAAAAAAACCATGGATATTCCCTGTCATATCCATTTCCTTCCTGTTAATTTTGATGTCTATCAAGTGCCTGATGCACCCATGTTCAAAAGCTCTCTGATTCAGTTTCTCCAGAGACTAAGTCTCCTGTGGCTTGGTTATATGGAGTTAGAGCAGGAACCTGGGGTCCTCCTATAGCAACCCGTACAGAATTTTGGCCAATCTCCCTGTTTTCAGCCCTCATCCTTAGCCTGCCTTTGCTAGTATGTAAAGCTGCAAATTCTTGAGCCTCTCTGAAACTCCTTGGCAAACTTCTCTATAAGCCTAAAGGTTTCAGTTTTCTTTGCTCTTCTAAGTCATTGCTTAATCTTATAAAATTTATAAATGTCTCTTGTCCATTATTGTCTCCCCTCCCATATTCTTTAATCTGGTGGATTTATGCCTTTTTTATTCCTGTATTGTAATTTCAGTGGAGCTTGAGGAAGGATCAGAGATTGAAACATGCATTTACTTTGCTATGTTTGATCCACTTTTTTCTTTACATTTAATTTAAAATATTAATCAGGTTATGATTCACCTCCTATGATCTGATGTACACTGCACAAATATTTCTATAAATTTTGAGGCTTCTTATTAGCTGGGTGCCATTTAAAAAAATGAAATCTTTCACTTTCTCGTATAGTCTGTAAGTGGGTACATAAGATGAGCAGCCACACTGTGGTGTGTGATCTCCTTGGAGAGCTGTTAATACACTGCTGTGCTTTATTATCAAATGAAATTTATAGGCACAGTGTCCTGTTCCACAGAGTGAGCCACATCAAGATTTCTCAGGCACTCGCCCAGATGGAGCACAAATCTAAAGTCTAGATAGAAACTTCTAAGTAATCACCTTTGACATCTTATATGCAGCCCTGCTTCCTGGGCTTCTAGAAGAATTGATTTAACAAATAATAAACCCAGATGAAAATCAAAATGAGGCATCAGTATTCTTTCAATACTTTTGGTTGTTTAAAACCATCTTAGCAGTATGGTGTGCTACCTTATGAATTCCAGGGAGCTGAGTTACCTGCAGAGTATATTTATAAATCAAATTATGAACAATTAATGTAAATATTTCTAGTCTCTCTAGAAATATGTGGAAGAACTCAACTCTTTCCATTTTAACTTGATCACTAGAAAATTAATACGATTTCTCCCAAATGACTTCCTGAAATGTACACAGAGTAATAAGACAGCATAATGGACAGAGATTTTTGGATGCCCAACATCTTGTGCACACCCTTCCTAATTTGGTGACTTTCCTACACAATGGGTCCTGCCTCCTTAGTCAGGCATCAGACACTGCTTTGCCTGCCTTCCTTGCAGCATGCAACCTAGACTCCACAGATCAGAAACAGCCATGCCAAATGTTTTCAGTGGAGACAAACATGAAGAAAAATATATCTACTTCTGATAAGGGTGGCAGGGAAGAAAACATCCTACTTTCAGGGGCTGTTGTAACAGAAATTATGGAACTTATAGCCCAGCATTATGATGTAACTTATGGAGTCTCTGTATAGTTGCAGTAGCTACTGGCAGCGGGTGGGGGTGGCAAGTAGATGGGGTTGTCCTTACATAAGTCTTGTGGGAGAGGCTGGATTCTTCTTGACTATAGGCTCTAAGCTGACTCTCTAAATATCCTTGAGATTCTATGAACTATCTAATTTCCTTAAATAAATTCCTGTTCTTTTTCAACAACCTAAAGAGGATTATGTTGTTTGTAACTAAGGAGCCTAGGACAGATAGCAAGTGTTACCATAAAGAGAAAAGAAAACAACCACAAAAAGAAGATTAATACATTTTTTGTGACATTCAGCTATAGTAAAAATAAACATTTGATCTAGAACAAAGAAATCAGCATGACTTTGACAAATTTACTTTAGCAGACATAACATCAAACTGCTACCACACACTCATACTATCCCAAAGGTATGGCTAATTTTAAAAATACATCAGAGAATTAAAAAATCTTGATAGCAACCTGAACATACCATCCTTATCAGCAGTGTCTTGTGGCTTTGATTTTAAGGTGAAGATCTTCCGTAGCTTACAGTTAGCTGAGACAACAATTCCATCCAATGACTGGAAAACTGCCCCCTTGAATATTTCACTGGTGAATGCTACTAAGTCAATGCATAGATTGCACCACTAAAATAGAGAGATGCAAAGAAGAGTAAGTACCTTTCATCATCACATAAATGAACAAGCCATCTATATGTAGACATTCAAAGAGTTGAGGCAGTTATCCTGATCAACAGGCCCCAAACTAATTTTCCTCTTTAGGTAAACTTATCTCTGTTTTGGCTTAAAAACTGACTTGATCTTTCCAAAGAAATCACCATAATTCTAAATTATACATTGGTCATCTGACTACAGAATTCCCATCATGAGACAAGACTATGACAACTTTGGGAAATGACTCTCTATCTGTAGGCAGTATGCCAGCAGGAAGCTAAGTGCAGGTGCGTTAGACCAGTGACATCTTGAAAATCAGAGATAAGTAGCCAATTGTTCCTTCAAGGGGAATAACTTGATCACAATTAGCCACTTGTATTTGTTGAAAAAGGCATAGATGAAATTAGAAGCTGGGTTTAAACTGTGGTCAGTGCTGTCTACTTATAACCAATTAACCTATTGTACAGAAATAGATTCTTCTAAAGAATTTGTAATTATGCCTGGTATTTGCCAGTTTTTAAAGTACTCTTGCAGGGACTAATTTCTGCGCATTAAGTAATTATGCCCCTCAATACTTCATCAAATGAATTTTCTAAATGGTTAAAGAAAATGAAAAAAAAATCATTTGGCAAGAAATGAAGACATATTTAAGACTGTAGGACAAAAGCCAGAAAAATAATTTTTGAAATGAAAAGTAGTATTAAAGTTTTATGTGCTTCTGTTAAAATATTGGGCTCTTCCATTATTTGTTTAGAAGCAAGGTTTACATAAGGTCCTGTATATATATATATATTTTTTTTTTTTTAAGACAAATCTTATCTATCTAGGAACGCTGATTTTAATATGGAGGTGAACCTTAGGTTGTTTCCACAGTAGAAAAAGTAAAAGAGACGGAAATACATTATTTATTAAGTACATGAAGAGTATTTTCTGTGTAGATGTCTCAACAGTAAAATTACATTTGCAGGCTGTGGCAATGCTCTGGTCTTTGTGGAGAGAGGAGCCTGGTGTCAGCAAAGGCAGCAGGTAAACTGAGAGTCAAGTAATAGTGTGATTGGCTTGACTGGCAGAATGGTGAACACTGGAGCGGAATGAAGTAATGTAAGATGGCCCAGTGAGGTCAGGTTTCAGAGCATCTGAAGAGGGTAAAGCATCACTGCGGTTCTTTACAAAAGAATGTGCAAAAGCAGAGTGTTGAGAAGTTTGGACTAACCATGATGCAGGAATATTTTGAGGTGGGAGATGGGGTTGGGTGGGGGAAGGAGGCAGAATGGAGAGCACCAAGGCACAGAAAGACTAGTTTGGTCCCTGTCAGTCATCTAAACACGAAGTGAGGAGGGCTGGCTAGGAAGCTTATGTAGGAAGTAGAGCGTAAGGGACAAATCCAGTAGATACGCCACAGAGTGGAACACTGTGGCTTGGTGAAATGCAGGTTATAGGGGATGGAAGTGTTGGGGTTTCTAGATATCCAATCATAATTATTAACTTATTATAATACTAGCATTATTATTGTTGCATAAACGTGGTTCCTAGTCCTAAAAGACTTCTTATCATGCCCCGATCCCAACCATTCAGCTGGTTCATCAGTCAGCAATTCCAGTGACCCATTCTTCCCCACACATGCTAAGTACCTATCATGCGTTAGACTCTGGGCTTGGCTCCAGGGGAACAGACATAAATAAGACAGTCCTTCCAGTCTGGGAAGGAAGGCAGACATGTGGTACTACCTAATATAGTTACTACAGAGGGGGCTCATGGTGGGTATGTGGGGAGGTTTAGGAGAGCTTTATTTGAAAAAAAAACATTTTAAAAATTATATTATGGTATTATATGCAAATATAAGCCAGATAGCACCAAAAGTTTGAACGAAATACAGTTCTTTGTCACCCTACCCCTCAACTAATCATACTATCAACTCATTTAACTGTTTCTTCCCTCTGTATTTTAAAGTAATGCCTCTTGATTCATCAATTTTGGACACTATCTACTGACTTCCTAATATGGTAGATAAGACTTAGCTAGCTAATACCCTGCTTCCCCTACTTCAACCTCCCTGAATAATTATTTGTTCTCTCATTTGCTCTCATTTTTTCCCTCAACGTCCATATTCTGTGTTTTCTTTCTTTTGGCTATGTAAATACTGTATACATCTGAGCCAAGTGGCTCTCTAAGATTACCTTTTCCTTCCTTATACAACTTTAAAAATATTTTTGCAGTTAACCATTGTTTTTTAATATTATCTGCTTTATTTTCTTTGACTCTAAGTCTTCCCATCTAGGAAAGACTTGGAGGCGACATCTGAGTTTGGTTTTGAACAACAAATACATCTTCCAGGCCCAGCGTGGCATGGACATGACATGCTGGGCATTTCTTCTCAGGGTCTTGCCCCTTTATTACCTGTTTAGACCATCTCCAGCTGGTTACACCACCACCTCTGCTTAGGAGTCAGTTCCAACCTCCTTCAAAAACTCTGAGTCCTAAGAAACCAGATCCTTACCCACTATACACTTTTCTTATCCATCATGGTCATGCTCCTTTTATTCTGTCAACCTGGACTCATGCTTCATGGAATGTACTAAACAAATAAGGGTATGCATATGTGTGTGTGTGTATGAACACATTAAGATGTGTGTGTATGTGCACTGACTGTGGGCATTGAGTGTATGTGTACATGCCTACACACATACACTCAATCTTTCATTTTATAATCATTCAACAAATAAATGTCTGGGAACTGATAACTTTATTTAATGAATCAATTTCCTGGGAATACAGATGGGGGTGGTTTCTAAAAAAGATGGAAATAACTTTCACAAATTCCCCTTGGCTAGAGGAAACAGAAATTATTTTTTGATTTTAGCTGATACTGATAAAGCTTCCAATTCTCATATGCTTCAACAAATAACTCATTGTTCATATAAATGCTGTGATATATTTTCTGAAGTATTGGAAAAGTGTATAAACTCTCTAATACCAACAGGTGGATTATCTGAGTTACAGTTGAACTTTATAAAATATTATTTTCAATATTCTTGATGATATTCACTCTTAAAAGTCCCTTTTTGACATTTTTCTTGATCTCTAATTACTATATTTCTATGTACAACTCTATCCAGCAGGAAATAACTTGATCTAAAATGTCCATAATTATTGGTCCTTAAGAAGTATGCACCAGAAAGACAGAAATCTGATAGAGAAAAGCCAGTTCTATTTAGTATGTTGCTTGGATTAATAAGTCAGTTTATGCTATTTATTTCCAGCATGGAATTTTGCATAAAGGAGTTGACTCGCAAAGGGTGACAGAATGATTCAAAGCATGAATTTCTAGTTTTTACTAACTCATGTTTGGAATATGGCTTTATTATACTGTTGAAAGGAAAGCAAATTCTGTGAACACACACACACCCCCCCACAAGTTCTGGTGCATGAAATAAATCCTTGGGAGCATATTTTTGATTCCCTATGCTCCTATTCTCTGCCATTACTATAGAAAAGATCTCAAGAAATTAGTTACATTTGTTAGTGCAGAAAAAGCCTGTTTTACTAACAGTGCACAGTTCTAGCCAGCACTGTCCTTCCAAAACGAAATGACAAACAAGAAACCACAATTTCATACCCTGGCAATCCTAAAGTACATCTCTTCCCAGAGTTTTAGAACCTCATTCTGTTTTCTCACTCCCATAATGGTATACATAGACCAGGGTCTTATGATGTTTATTCTTGTGGCTTTAAAAATAATTTTTCACTTTAGTTATAATTTCTCGATAGAAAATCAGCTTACAATGACCTTATTCATCTCTATTACTATATTGTGTTTAATAAGTGGTATAAGCAGAGATTGAAATTGTAATTCTATATTTACAAGGTTAGAAGAAGGAATTACCTATTATTAATGTATTAAAAACAATTTCCCTAGGAAAAGCAAATCATGACAAGTCCTTCTATGGAGAGAGGAGAGGTGAAGAAGGAAAGCTGGGGCTGCCAGAGCTGCCAGACCTTGCTCTTGGCTGAACCAAGAAAGGGCAAGTTTCTTGCAGAAGTATTGTCACAATACCTGTTCAGCAATCCATGTGTACCTCCCAATTCCTACCCACATGGAGCAAACTATCTCTTACTGAAATCATAGTTTCATGCGCAAGCCACTCTTTCACCGTGCCCCCTAAAATTCTTACTTACGAAAAGCACTTACATTCTCTGCATTTTTCTAAGAGTCTTAGACACATTACCGTCAGTGAAACATAGCTTTTCTTCTGAGATATTACTTCTCCTTCAACTCTGGAGCTGAAGTTCACTTATGGGGTTCATTTGTGCTTCTACAGCCCTCTAATTGAGGCAAAGGGGCTGGGAGGCAGTGGGAGAGGGTGTGCGTTTCTGACTTGGAATTCTATCATCTTTGAAGTCCAAGGCATTGCAAAGACAGGCTCTACTACCCTTTTAGCTTCATCAATCTTCATTCAATCACTCCCTGGTCATTCCTGTCACTCCTACAGATGTATCCACACCATCCTCTAATCACACTCCTCAAAAAAGCTGGAACCAGGTTCATCTCATCTTCTAACATCCTGTTCAACATGCTAATGGTCCTTTAACTCTTTTTCCTTCAAAAACCTGCCTCTCCTCTATTCTGAATCCACTCATAGGGCTATATTCTGAGACTTAACTTCATTATTCTGAAGTCATTTGCTTTTAAAATTTTGAACTGGATGTTATTTTAATTATCAAGTCACACAGTCTATTTTTTTTTTTATCTATTTGGCAACTGCCTCAAGTTAAACCATACTGGCAACTCCTTTGAAATATATTCTTCCCAGGGATGCAAGAGTCTGGGCTCTGGAGCCAAACTGTCTGCATTTGGATACCAGCCTCACCACTTACTAGTTATATAATGTTCCCAGTTACGGAACCTCTCTGGGCCTCCTTTTCCTCAGTTATAAAATGGTGATAATAATGTACATTCCTCATAGAGTTGTTTGGATTAAATGTTTAAGTATATGCAAACACTTATAAAAGTACCTGGTACATCATTTGTGCTCAATAAATGTCAACCACAAAATCTTTCTGGCTTTCATACTATGAAATGCACAGATGTTAAGGATAGAATTCAATTAGTTTTGACCATATCATACACCTGTATACCACATCCCATCAAGACACAGGATGTTTTAATCGCCCCAGACAGATCCTGTGCAGCTTCCCAAATAATCTGAGAACTTACCCCTCACAGGGGCAACCATTGATTTCTTTCACCTTAGATGATTTGTGTTTGTTCTATAACTTTATATAAATGGAATCACAGTAAATGGTGTCTTTCACTCAGCATAATATTTAAGGCTCATCAGTGTTGTGTATATTGGTAGTTTTTTTTTTTTTTTATTTTGCTGAGTAGTACTCCACTTGGTGAATACACCACAATTTGCTCATTCTTCTGTTCTGAACAGTTAGATTATTTCAAGGTTTTGGCTATTATGAATAAAGCTGTTGTTTACTGGTATCTGTGCCAATACCACAGTGTCTTAATTACTTATGCTTTAAACCAAGCCTTGAAATCACGAGGTATAAGTAATTTTTGGAAATTGTTTTGACTATTCTAAGTCTTTTGACTTTCCATATAAATTTTAGAATTGGTCTGCTAATTTCTGCAAGAAAAGCCTGCTGAGATTTCAACTGGAATTAGATTGAACCTACGGATCAATATAGAGAGCACTGGCATCTTAACAAATAGTCTTGCAATCCATGAACACAGCATCTCTCTCCATTTATGTAGGTCTTCTTCGATTTCTCTCAGTAGTTCCACAGTTTTCAATGTAAACACCTATATACATATATAGTTGAATTTATTCATGAGTATTCAGAGTTTTAATGATATTGTAAATATCTTTAAACCCTGAAATTTTTAATTGTTTATTGCTAGTGTATAGAAATACAACTGATTTTGGTATATTGACCTACCTTATATGCTGTCACTCTGCTAAACTCATTTACTCTAGTAGGTTGTTTTGTTTTTATAGATTCCTTAGAATTGTTTACACAAATGATCGCGTTGTTTGCAAAGAAAGTTTTACATCTTCCTTTCCAATCTGTCTATTTTTAATTTTTTAATTCTCTTACTGCACAGGCTGGGTCCTCTAGTCCTCTAATACAATGCTGAATACAAGTGGTTAGGGTGGATATTCTTTTTTTTTTTTTTTTTTTTTTTTTTTTTTTTTTTTTTTTTTTTTTTTGTGAGACAGGGCTTTACTCTGTAGCCCAGGCTGGAGTGTAGTGACATGATCACTGCCAGTGGAGGCTGACTGCAGCCTCCGCTTCCCAGGCTCAGGTGATCCTCCCACCTCAGCTTCCCAAACAGCTGGGACCACAGGCATAAGCCAACATGCCTGGCTAATTTTAAAAAATTATTTGTAGAGATGGGGGTCTCCACATGTGGTCCAGGCTGGTCTCGAACTCCTGGGCTCAAACAATCCTCCTGTCTCAGCCTCTTAAAGTGTTGGGAATACAGGCATGAGCCACCATGCCCAGCCATGGTGGATAGTCTTGCCTTGTTTCCCATCTTAGGGAGTAAGCAGTCAATATTTTATCGTAAGTGTGATTTAACTGTAGGCTTTTCACAAAGGCCCTTTACCAAGTTCAAGAAGTTTCCTTCTATTCCTAGTTTAATGTAAATATTTATCATCAAGGGCTCATAAATTTGTTCAAATAATATCTCTGCATCTGTTGAGATAATCTTATGATTCTCCCCCTTTATTCTGCTAATGTGATAAAATTACATTGATTTTCAAATCAAGACCAACCTTGAAATCCTGGAATAAACGCCACTGGATCATGGTGTTAAGGAGCCATATGTCCACGTTCATGAGGGATACTGATTTATAGCTCTTTTGAGAACTTTTACTATCTTTGTCTGATTTTGTATCAATTACACTGGCCTCATGTATAAGTTGGGAAATGTTCCTCCTTATTTATTATTTGAGAAAAATGTTTAAAATTGGTATTATTACTTCCTTAAATTTTAGAAGAATTATCTGTAAAGCAATCTGGACCTGGATTTTCTTTTTTGGAATGTTTTTCAAATTCACTTTCTAAAAATAGTTATAAGGCTATCCACATTTTCTATTTCTTCTAGTATCAATTTTAGCAATTCGTGTCTTTAGAAGAATTTTCCCACTTATCTAAGTTGTCAAATTCATTGGCATAAAATTGTTAATAATATTCCTTTAGTTTCCTTTTTCCCCACTTTCATTCTTGATATTGGCAATGTGTATGTTCTTTTTTTTCTTGATTAGTCTAGCTAGTGATTTATCACTTTTATTAATCATTTCAAAGAACCAATTTTTGGTTTCTTTAATTTCTCCATCACCCATTTTTTATTTCATTGAATTATTCTTTTAATTACTTCTATCTTTCTGTACACATCAGTTTAATTTGCTTGTTTTTCTACCTTTCTTAGATGCTTATATAATTAATTTTAAGACTTTTTTCTTTTTGAATGTAATCATTAAAAGCTATAAATTTCCCTTTAGGCAGTGACTGCTTCAGATACATCCCACACATTTTGGTGTGCTTTATTTTCAATATCATTTAAAATCAGCTGTACTATTTTCTAATATTCTAATTTTTTTTTACATATAGATGACTTAGAAGTATGTTACTTTATTTCAAAGTGCTTGGGGATTATCCAATTATCTTTTTTATTGATATATAATTTAATTCCCTTATAGCACAGGGCATCCTATATATGATTTCAATCTTTTAAATTTGTTAAATATGGCCTAACATATCATATATTTTGGTGAATGTCCAATGTGCACTTGAAAATTATGTGTATTCTGCACTTGTCAGGTGTTCTACAAATGTCAAATAGGTCAAATTGGTAGTGTTTTTCAAGTCTATATCTTTAGTGATTGTCAATTTCTGAGGAAGGAGTCTTGAAATTTCCAGCTACACTTGCATATTTACCATTCTGTGTTTAGTTTTGTTAGTTTTTGCTTCTTGCATTTTGAAGCTTTGTTATTAGATGTGTGCACATTTAGCACTGTTATATCTTCTTCATCATTTAACCTCCTTATCATTGTGAAACACCCCTCATTACATAATATTCCTTGTCCTGAAGTCTAATTTGTCTGCTATTAGTATACGTACTCTAGCTTTTTTATGATTAATATTTGCATGGTATATCATCTTACTTTCATCTTTTTATTTGTAACCTGTGTCTTTAGATTTAATGTGCACTTTTTATAAATAGCATGCAATTGTCTCTTGCTTTTAATTCAACCTAACAATCTCTGCCTTTTAATTGGAGCAGTTAGTCCATTTCCACTTAATGTAATGACTTTGATATGTTTGAGTTGACAGCTACCATCTTGCTCTTTGTTTTCAATTTGTCCCATCTGTTCTTTGTTCAGTTCTCTATTCCTACAATCTTTTGGATTGAAAACATTTTTTAGCATTCCGTTAACCTCCTCAATTGGCTGACTAGTTATTGCTACGGTTTGGATATGGCTTATTTGGCCCCACCAAGTCTCATGTTGAAAGTTCGTGCCCAATGTTAGAGATGGGGCCTGGTGGGGGTGTTTGGGTCATGGAGGCAGATCCCTCATGAATGGCTTGGTGCCATTCTCACGGGAGTGAATGAGTTCTCACTCTTAGTTCTCATGAGAACTGGTTGATGAAAAGAGTCTGACAATGCCTCCTCTTTCTCTCTCTGTTTCCCTTGTTTCAACTCTCACTATCTGTGTACAGGCTAGCTCCCCTCCCCCTTCCACCAAGAGTGGAAGCAGTCCGAGGCTCTTCCCAGATTCAGATGCCAGTGCCATACTTCTTGTACAGCCTGAAGAACCATAAGCCAAATAAACCTTTTTTGTTTATAAATTATCCAGCTTCAGATATTCCTTTATAGCAACACAAATGGGCGAAGATAGTTATACTTCTTTGTTCTGTTTTTTTCAATCGTTTCATTAGGGTTTGCAATATGGATCTTTAACTTATCACAATTTAGCTATGTCATATTATCCATGACATAATATTAGAATATGTCATAGACAAGAAGCTCATAAAAGTATATTACCATCTCCACCACTGTTTGTGTCATTGTCATGTATTTTATTTCTACATGTTATAAAATTATATATATATGCATCATTCTCTGATCTCAGTCCCCCAAGTAGCTGGGACTACAGGTGTGTGCCACCACACCTGGCTAATTTTTATATTTTTAGTAGAGATGGGGTTTCGCCATGCTGCCCAGGTTAGTCTTGAACTCCTGAGCTCAGGTAATCCACCCACCTCAGCCTCCCATAGTGCTAGGATTACAGGCGTAAGCCACTGCACCCAGCCCCAAAATATATTACTAATTTTGCTTTAAACAATCAAATACTTTTAAATGAATTGTAATAATGAATGATTTCTTTTTAGATTTAGCTATATATTTACCACTACTGGCATTCTTTGTTCTTTGATTTAGATCCAAATTTCCATGTGGTATATATAATTTTTTTCAGTCTTGACAACTTCCTTTAATATTTTTGTAGCATCAGTTTGCTGTCAATGGATTCTCTCAGCTTTTTAGTCTGAAAATGTCTTTATTTTGTCCCAATTTTTGAAGAACGTCTTCACTGGCTAAAGAACTCTAGATTGACAAATCCATCCCCCAATCTCCCGCCAACTACACCGTTCCATTATCTTCTTATTTTATGACAGGAAGTTTATGATGGGAAGTTGGTAATAGGCTTATTACTGTTTTCTGGCATATAATGTATCTTTTACCTCTGGCTGCTTTTAAGATTCTTTCTTTATCACTATTTTTTCAGCAACTTGATTATGATATACCATGGTGTCGTTTTTGTATGTGTGTGCCTGTATTATTTCCTCAGCTTATGATTTGTTGAGCTTATCCAATCTGCATATTTTTAAAATTTCAAAAAATTTCAAATATCACTTCTATAAATTTTCTTTTCTTACTCTCTCTCTGCTTGCCTTCTGGTACTGCAATCATATACATATTAGACTGTGTGATACCGTTTCACAGTTCAGTCAGACTCTGCTCATTTTGTTTTAGGTTTTTTCTCCCTCTCTGTGCTTTAGAGTTTGCATAGTTTCTATATTCCTGACTTCAATTTTACTGATATTCTCCAGTGTTTAACCTGGTGTTATACCCATCCAGTGAATCTTTTATTTCAGATACTGTATGTTTTTTCAGTTCTAGAATGCAAAAAATTTTTTAAAATTATAGATTAAGGGGTACACATCCAGATTTGTTACATGAATATATTGCTTATGGTGAGGTTTGGGCTTCTAGTGTGCTCATCACCTAAATAGTAAACATTGCACCCAACAGGTAATTTTTCAACCGTTACCCCACTTCTAGCCTCCCCCTGACTTTTAGAGTAGCCAGTGTCTATTGTTTCCCTCCATATGTACATGTGTATCCATTGTTTAGCTCCCACTTATGAGTAAGAATGTGTGGTATTTGATTTTCTGAGTTATTTTGTTTAGGATAATGGCCTTCAACTCCATCATGTTGCTGCAAAATATATGATTTCATTCTTTTTTTATGGCTGTGCAGTATTTCATGGTATACATGCCACATTTTCTTTACCCAATCATCTGATGATGGACACTTAGGTTGATTCCATGTCTTTGCTATTGTGAATAGTTCTGTAATAAACATATAAGGGCAGATGTCATTTTGATATAAGGATTTCTTTTCCTTTGGGTAGACATCCAGTAGTGGGATTACTGGGCCAAATGGTAGTTCTATTCTTAGTTCTTTGAGAAATGTCCATAGTGTTTTCCATAGAGGTTGTGCTAATTTATAGTCCTACCAACAGTGTATAACCATTCTCATTTCTCCATAACCTCACCAACATCTGTTGTTTTTTGACTTTTTAATAATAGCTATTCTGACTCATGTGTGATGGTATTTCATTATGGTTTTAATTTGCATTTCTTTGACGATTATTGATGTGGAGGATTTTTTTCATATTTTTGTTGGCCACTGTTTGTCTTCTTTTGAGAAGTGTCTGTTCACACCCATGGCTCACTTTTCAATGGGGTTATTTGTTTTTTTCTTGTTATCTGAGATCTTTGTAGACTGTGAATTTTATTTTTATAGTTTTTGTTTCTCTATTTATGTTCCCCCCTTGTTTTCTCATTATGAACATATTTTCTTTAAATCCTTTAATATATTTATAGTAATTGTTTTAAAGCCCTTGTCTCCTCATCCTATTATCTTTGTCATGTCTGGGTCTGTTTCTAGTCCCTGAATTTTTTTTCTGCTGGTTATGGGGTTTCCCTACTTTGTATATCTAGAAATTTTATTTTTATTCTATGCTGGACATTGTGACTACTGTGTTGTTGAGTTTCTAGATGTTATCATTCCTAAAAGAGTTTTTAAATGTTGCTCCAAGAGAAAATTAATTTACTTACAATCATCCCCAACTTGGCTAGAAAAGTCTGATATTTTCCTCCAGTAGTACTTATAAGACTAGTTTTATGTTTACCATAGCCCATTATCAATAATTATTTACATATTTGCTTTTCCTGCCATATTATAATCTCCTCAAGGAGAAAGACCATGTTCCATTCACCTTTGGGTTCATATCATCTGGCACAGACCTTGGCCCACAGCAGGAACTCGATCAATATTTGCTAATTAAAATAAACTGTAAGTTCAGAGGTTTATGACGATACCATATTTACAAGTTAAAAAACATGGATTCATGTCAATAGAAAATAGTAAAATAATAACAACATCAACTAACAGACTAAGCACTTACTATGAGTATGGCACTGTTTTTAAGTCATAAGCTACTTAATCCTAACAACTGGTCTATTAAGCAAGTTCTAGTATTGCACTGTCTAACTGTTGAGGAAACTAAATAAGAGAGATCAACTGATTTGCTCAAGGGCCTATAGTCAGGAAGTGACAGAACCAGAATCTGAACCCATAGAATCTAGCTCCAGAGGCCACATGTTAATCTTAACAGCATTCTGCCAATTTAAGTATTTTAAAAATGGGGTGACCCTAAAGCTAAAGCTAGGTAATCATCTGTTTTCCAGAATAAACTTATTTTGAATTAGTTGTGCCTACTTAACCATTCAGGACCAGCATAAGAAAGCATAAGACAGTTCTCCTTTCTCCAGATTTCTTCAATATCCATATTAGACTGAGTAAGTAGGGAAAGAAAAAAGATATTTAAAAATAATATTCAGGCCACGCACAGTGGCTCATACCTGCAATCCCAGCACTTTGGGAGGCTGAGGAAGGTGGATCATTTGAGGTCAGGAGTTAGAGACCAGCCTGCCCAACATGGTGAAACCCTGTCTCTACTAAAAATACAAAAACTAGCCAGATGTGATGGCAGCCGCCTATAGTCCCAGCTACTCAGAAAGCTGAGGCAGGAGAATTGTTTGAACCTGAGAGGCAGAGGTTGCAGTGAGCCGAGATCATGCCACTGTACTCCAGCCTGGGCGACAGAGTGTGTGAGACTCCATTAAAAAAAAAGAAGAAAGGGGGGAGGAGCCAAGATGGCCGAATAGGAACAGCTCCGGTCTACAGCTCCCAGTGTGAGCCACGCAGAAGACGGGTGATTTCTGCATTTCCTTCTGAGGTACTGGGTTCATCTCACTAGGTAGTGCCAGACAGTGGGCGCAGGACAGTGGGTGCAGCGTGCCCTGCGCGAGCCAAAGCAGGGCGAGGCATTGCCTCACTTGGGAAGCGCAAGGGGTCAGGGAGTTCCCTTTCTTGGTCAAGGAAAGGGGTGACAGATGGCACCTGGAAAATAGGGTCACTCCCACCTGAATACTGCGCTTTTCCAACGGGCTTAGGAAACGGCACACCAGGAGATTATATCCTGCACCTGGCTCGGAGGGTCCTACGCCCACGGAATCTCGATGATTGCTAGCACAGCAGTCTGAGATCAAACTGCAAGGCGGCAGCGAGGCTGGGGGAGGGATGCCTGCCATTGCCCAGGCTCGCTTAGGTAAACAAAGCAGCCGGGAAGCTAGAACTGGGTGGAGCCCACCACAGCTCAAGGAGGCCTGCCTGCCTCTGTAGGCTCTACCTCTGGGGGCAGGGCACAGACAAACAAAAAGCGGTAACCTCTGCAGACTTAAATGTCCCTGTCTGACAGCTTTGAAGAGAGCAGTGGTTCTCCCAGCACGCAGCTGGAGATCTGAGAATGGGCAGACTGCCTCCTCAAGTGGGTCCCTGACCCCTGACCCCCGAGCAGCCTAACTGGGAGGCACCCCCAGTAGGGGCAGACTGACACCTCACACGGCCGGGTACTCCTCTGAGACAAAACTTCCAGAGGAACGATCAGACAGCAGTATTCGCGGTTCACGAAAATCTGCGGTTCTGCAGACACCGCTGCTGATACCCAGGCAAACAGGGTCTGGAGTGGACCTCTAGCAAACTCCAACAGACCTGCAGCTGAGGGTCCTGTCTGTTAGAAGGAAAACTAACAAACAGAAAGGACATCCACACCAAAAACCCATCTGTACATCACCATCATCGATGACCAAAAGTAGATAAAACCACAAAGATGGGGAAAAAACAGAGCAGAAAAACTGGAAACTCTAAAAAGCAGAGTGCCTCTCCTCCTCCAAAGGAACGCAGTTCCTCACCAGCAACGGAACAAAGCTGGATGGAGAATGACTTTGATGAGTTGAGAGAAGAAGGCTTCAGACAATCAAACTACCCCGAGCTACAGGAGGAAATTGAAACCAAAGGCAAAGAAGTTGAAAACTTTGAAAAAAATTTAGAAGAATGTATAACTAGAATAACCAATACAGAAAAGTGCTTAAAGGAGCTGATGGAGCTGAAAGCCAAGGCTCGAGAACTACGTGAAGAATGCAGAAGCCTCAGGAGCCAATGCGATCAACTGGAAGAAAGGGTATCAGTGATGGAAGATGAAATGAATGAAATGAAGCGAGAAGGGAAGTTTAGAGAAAAAAGAATAAAAAGAAATGAACAAAGCCTCCAAGAAATATGGGACTATGTGAAAAGACCAAATCTACGTCTGATTGGTGTACCTGAAAGTGACGGGGAGAACGGAACCAAGTTGGAAAACACTCTGCAGGATATTATCCAGGAGAACTTCTCCAATCTAGCAAGGCAGGCCAACATTCAGATTCAGGAAATACAGAGAACGCCACAAAGATACTCCTCGAGAAGAGCAACTCCAAGACACATAATTGTCAGATTCACCAAAGTTGAAATGAAGGAAAAAATGTTAAGGGCAGCCAGAGAGAAAGGTCAGGTTGCCCACAAAGGGAAGCCCATCAGACTAACAGCAGATCTCTCAGCAGAAACTCTACAAGACAGAAGAGAGTGGGGGCCAATATTCAACATTCTTAAAGAAAAGAGTTTGCAACCCAGAATTTCATATCCTGCCAAACTAAGCTTCATAAGTGAAGGAGAAATAAAATCCTTTACAGACAAGCAAATGCTGAGAGATTTTGTCACCACCAGGCCTGCCCTAAAAGAGCTCCCGAAGGAAGCACTAAACATGGAAAGGAACAACCAGTACCAGCTGCTGCAAAATCATGCCAAAATGTAAAGACCATCAAAACTAGGAAGAAACTGCATCAACTAATGAGCAAAATAACCAGCTAACATCATAATGACAGGATCAAATTCACACATAACAATATCAACTTTAAATGTAAATGGACTAAATGCTCCAATTAAAAGACAAAGACTGGCAAACTGGATAAAGAGTCAAGACCCATCAGTGTGCCGTATTCAGGAAACCCATTTCACGTGCAGAGACACATATAGGCTCAAAATAAAAGGATGGAGGAAGATCTACCAAGCAAATGGAAAGCAAAAAAAGGCAGGGGTTGCAATCCTAGTCTTGGATAAAACAGACTTTAAACCAACAAAGATCAGAAGAGATAAAGAAGGCCATTACATAATGGTAAAGGGAGAAATTCAACAAGAAGAGCTAACTATCCTAAATATATACGCACCCAATACAGGAGCACTCAGATTCATAAAGCAAGTCCTGAGTGACCTACAAAGAGACTCAGACTCCCACACAATAATAATGGGAGACTTTTAACACCCCACTGTCAACATTACACAGATCAACGAGACAGAAAGTTAACAAGGATACCCAGGAATTGAACTCAGCTCTGCACCAAGCGGACGTAATAGACATCTCAGAACTCTCCACCCCAAATCAACAGAATATACATTTTTTTCAGCACCACACCACACCTATTCCAAAATTGACCACACAGTTGGAAGTAAAGCTCTTCTCAGCAAATGTAAAAGGACAGAAATTATAACAAACTGTCTCTCAGTCCACAGTGCAATCAAACTAGAACTCAGGATTAAGAAACTCACTCAAAACTGCTCAACTACATGGAAACTGAACAACCTGTTCCTGAATGACTATAGGGTACATAACGAAATGAAGGCAGAAATAAAGATGTTCTTTGAAACCAACGAGAGCCAAGACACAACATACCAGAATCTCTGGGACACATTCAAAGCAGTATGTAGAGTGAAATTTATAGCACTAAATGCCCACAACAGAAAGCAGGAAAGATCCAAAATTGACACCCTAACATCACAATTAAAAGAACTAGAAAAGCAAGAGCAAACACATTCAAAAGCTAGCAGAAGGCAAGAAATAACTAAAACCAGAGCAGAACTGAAGGAAATAGAGACACAAAAAAAACTCTTCAAAAAATTAATGAATCCAGGAGCTGGTTTTTTGAAAGGAACAAGAAAATTGATAGACTGCTAGCAAGATTAATAAAGAAAAAAAGAAGAATCAAATAGATGCAATAAAAAATGATAAAGGGGATATCACCACCGATCCCACAGAAATACAAACTACTATCAGAGAATACTACAAACACCTCTACACAAATAAACTAGAAAATCTAGAAGAAATGGATAAATTCCTCGACACATACACTCTCTCAAGACTGAACCAGGAAGAAGTTGAATCTCTGAATAGGCCAATAACAGGATCTGAAATTGTGGCAATAATCAATAGCTTACCAACCAAAAAGAGTCCAGGACCAGATGGATTCAAAGCCGAATTCTACCAGAGGTACAAGGAGGAACTGGTATCATTCCTTCTGAAACTATTCCAATCAATAGAAAAACAGGGAATCCTCCCTAACTCATTTTATGAGGCCAGCATCATCCTGATACCAAAGCCAGGCAGAGACACAACCAAGAAAGAGAATTTTAGACAAATATCCTTGATGAACATTGATGCAAAAATCCTCAATAAAATACTGGCAAACCCAATCCAGCAGCACATCAAAAAGCTTATCCACCATGATCAAGGGGGCTTCATCCCTGGGATGCAAGGCTGGTTCAATATATGCAAATCAATAAATGTAATCCAGCATATAAACAGAACCAAAGACAAAAACCACATGATTATCTCAATAGATGCAGAAAAGGCCTTTGACAAAATTCAACAACTCTTCATGCTAAAAACTCTCAATAAATTAGGTATTGATGGGACGTATCTCAAAATAATAACAGCTATCTATGACAAACCCACAGCCAATATCATACTCAATGGGCAAAAATTGGAAGCATTCCCTTTGAAAACTGGCACAAGACAGGGATGCCCTCCCTCACCACTCCTATTCAACATAGTGTTGGAAGTTCTGGCCAGGGCAATTAGGCAGGAGAAGGAAATCAAGGGTATTCAATTAGGAAAAGAGGAAGTCAAATTGTCCCCGTTTGCAGATGACATGATTGAATACCTAGAAAACCCCATTGTCTCAGCCCAAAATCTCCTTAAGCTGATAAGCAACTTCAGCAAAGTCTCAGGATACAAAATCAATGTACAAAAATCACAAGCATTCTTATACACCAGTAACAGACAAACAGAGAGCCAAATCATGAGTGAACTCCCATTCACAATTGCTTCAAAGAGAAGAAAATACTTAGGAATCCAACTTACAAGAGATGTGAAGGACCTCTTCAAGGAGAACTACAAACCACTGTTCAATGAAATGAAAGAGGATACAAACAAATGGAAGAACATTCCATGCTCATGGATAGGAAGAATCAATATCATGAAAATGGCCATACTGCCCAAGGTAATTTATAGATTCAATGCCATCCCCATGAAGCTATCAATGACTTTCTTCACAGAATTGGAAAAAACTACTTTAAAGTTCATGTGCAACCAAATAAGAGCCCGCATCGCCAAGTCAATCCTAAGCCAAAAGAACAAAGCTGGAAGCATCATGCTACCTGACTTCAAACTATACTACAAGGCCACAGTAACCAAAACAGCATGGTACTGGTACCAAAACAGAGATATAGATCAATGGAACAGAACAGAGCCCTCAGAAATAATGCCGCATATCTACAACTATCTGATCTTTGACAAACCTGAGAAAAACAAGCAATGGGGAAAGGATTCCCTATTTAATAAATGGTGCTGGGAAAACTGGCTAGCCATATGTAGAAAGCTGAAACTGGATCCCTTCCGTACACCTTATACAAAAATTAATTCAAGATGGATTAAGGACTTAAACGTTAGACCTAAAACCATAAAAATCCTAGAAGAAAACCTAGGCATTACCATTCAGGACATCGGCATGGGCAAGGACTTCATGTCTAAAACAGCAAAAGCAATGGCAACAAAAGACAAAATTGACAAATGGGATCTAATTAAACTAAAGAGCTTCTGCACAGCAAAAGAAACTACCATCAGAGTGAACAGGCAACCTACAAAATGGGAGAGAATTTTCACAGCCTACTCATCTGACAAAGGGCTAATATCCAGAATCTACAATGTACTCAAACAAATTTACAAGAAAAAGCAAACAACCCCATCAAAAAGTGGGCAAAGGATATGAACAGACACTTCTCAAAAGAAGACATTTATGCAGCCAAAAGACACTTGAAAAAATGCTCATCATCACTGGCCATCAGAGAAATGCAAATCAAAACCACAATGAGATACCATCTCACACCAGTTAGAATGGCGATCATTCAAAAGTCAGGAAACAACAGGTGCTGGAGAGGATGTGGAGAAATAGTAACACTTTTACGCTGTTGGTGGGACTGTAAACTAGTTTAACCATTGTGGAAGTCAGTGTGGCGATTCCTCAGGGATCTAGAACTAGAAATACCATTTGACCCAGCCATCCCATTACTGGGTATATACCCAAAGGACTATAAATCATGCTGCTATAAAGACACATGCACACATATGTTTATTGTGGCAGTATTCACAATAGCAAAGACTTGGAACCAACCCAAATGTCCAACAATGATAGACTGGATTAAGAAAATGTGGCACATATACACCATGGAATACTATGCAGCCATAAAAAATGAAGAGCTCATGTCCTTTGTAGGGACATGGATGAAATTGGAAATCATCATTCTCAGTAAACCATCGCAAGGACAAAAAACCAAACACCGCATGTTCTCATAGGTGGGAATTGAACAATGAGAACACATGGACACAGGAAGGGGAACATCACAGTCTGGGGACTGTTGTGGGGACGGGGGAGGGGGGAGGGATAGCATTAGGAGATATACCTAATGCTAAATGACGAGTTAATGGGTGCAAGCACAGCAGCATGGCACATGTATACATATGTAACTAATCTGCACATGGTGCACATGTACCCTAAAACTTAAAGTATAATAATAATAATAAAAAAAAAGAAGAAGAAAAAAAGAAAAAATAATAATATTCACATAAATGAGATGAAAACATTAAAAAACTCTCAATCAAGTACCATCAACATTACAATGAATTCTAGGTTAGAATGACATCATTAAGACACATCCTCTAATTGTATTTTGTATGTATTTCTAAATGACCTTTTGTCCGAATAAACCTGCCTCCTCCATTCCCTTCTCATTCAATGACACTCAAGAAATTAAACACTATTAAAAACCTCAAACTTCTACATCATTGGCTCTATGGGAAAAATGATCTACGAGGGGAAGTTTTAAAAACATTATATCAGACTTCCAGTTTGTAATAAAAGTTATAAAATATTCCATCAGAGTTGTGGTTCATGATGGAATAGCTCCTAAAGAGTAATTTTATCCATTTAAATGACAAACACTGGGTATCTGAATTCTAGAGGTTACTAAAAAACTCTGGCATTGTAATTTAACATATCACTTTGTTATATCTCCAATGAATGATTTATGCTGAATGATATCTCATAATTGAACTTCTTATTCAAATGGAATTAAACTTACTGTATATTAATACATACTTTGGTAACGAGACATTGATGTTCATCTGACACCGGCATCAACTAACTGAAATTACATTAAAGAAGTAAGATTGATTCCAGTGAGTCTCAACTAAGTGGGTACTTCTATTTAATCTGATAGTTTTTAATTTTTAAAATTGTTCTTGCCATTGAAAACCCAAGTTAAAACCATAAGTTATTATAACTTAAATATTAAAGTGATTCTTCACAGCTAAAAATAACATGAAATATAAAAATTTTTATTTGAAAGGAACATTTAAAGGCATTTGGGACAGAAAGTGGCCTATATATAAATATTCATTTTGGTGTGGCTAGAAGAATATTAACTTTATTTGCAGCCTCTGGCTACCTAAAGGCTTTAGCTAAAAAACCAAGGCAAAGTGGACCATTTGGCAATTATCCTGTAAATCAAGGGTTGCCAATGAACACCTAGAAGGCCCAGGCAGAAAACCGAAATGAGTGAAGCAAGAAGGGTCTGAGTCCACCTGCATACCTTATGAGTAAGGAGGATTCAACTTTACAGGAGAGCTTGCAGCTTCTTAGAAGTGTGACATTACTACTTAGCTCCCACCAAGTGCTTGTGTGCGATAAGGCAGGTTCAATGTTGAGAAATCTGACCTTTTTCAAGCAAAGTCTGAAATTACGAATTTTACGTGAAATTTCCTGAGTTATAAGTGTTAGCTGATATGCTTTTAGAATGCTGTTTTGAGGTTTGCCAACAAAATATCTACTAGTTCCTAAGGGGTAGAAAGAAGTGAAGAGTGCTTTGGCAAAAACAGAGAACTGGGGCCAATACCACATCAACAACAGGAAGGCCACTAGAGGTGGCATCTTGAATGGGTGAGATGCTCTCTGCCACCTTGCTGCTCTCTGGAGAAACTTCCCCTAAAACACAACTCAGCTTTAATTAAATAAGGGCTCTTTGGGAATAGAGTATACTAGCAGTGGAAAGGAAAGACTCTCTGCTGCCAAGCACCTCTTGGATTGGGAGGAATGAGAGCAAGTTTTCAAACCAAATTTCTTAGTATTTGAATACTCC
The DNA here is from genome assembly GCF_028885625.2 of Pongo pygmaeus. Classification (NCBI taxonomy): domain Eukaryota; kingdom Metazoa; phylum Chordata; class Mammalia; order Primates; family Hominidae; genus Pongo; species Pongo pygmaeus. Next base: position 94,589,826 of record NC_085930.1, on the reverse strand, counting down.
TAGGCATTTATGGAATCAACAAGCACATTTAGAAAGCTTATATAATTCGGCCATGATAAACTCATTTTTTTTTCTCCCATGTCAGGAGATACATTAAGACTTGCCAATTTGTTCAATAAACATTTATTGATCACTTACTATATGCCATGCACTAATAGGGACTGGAGATGATACACTTGTAGTCTACTGGGAAAATAAGATATGCTTGTAGTCTACTGGGGAAAACAGACAAGTAAACAGATTGTTAAAGTGCAAGGTGGAGAGGTATTATGAGGGTTATGAAATTGTGAATGGCAATGATGAGCTATGCCCAAAATATCTAATCTGCAGAGGGAAAATCATAGTGTGCTTCCTGGAGGAAGTAGCATCTATAGATCAGACAGGACTTATAATCCTTATCTAGGACTTACTCTATGCCAGGCACTATTCTAAGAGCTTTATGCTTATTAATTAATGTAAATCCCCACAACAACCTTAATGGTGTGTATACTTCAGGTAACTGCATTTTATAGATGAGGAAAATGAAACAGGAACTTTGCAAGGGATCACAAAACTAGTAAGTATCAGAATCCAGATTCTATGTTCTTAACCCCTAAATACTATTTATATGTTATATATGTAATAAAATATAGAGCAATTAGAACATATTACGAGTAATTATGACTTGATGATCTCACCGCATTGGCGTATGGGCCTGAGGAGAACACCACGGAAACAAATGCCCTATTTGTTTCTTATTGTTTAGACTGCTTCAAATTTTTTCTAGATTTACCCATATTCAGAAGGAAAGTTCTAGATATGCTATGACTGTTTTGCTTTTTAAAATTTAGCATAACATGAGCTGAAGTCACCTAGAGTAGTCACTAATATGATTTCTTCATATCACTAATTTTTTAACAGCCATATTTAACTTTCTTGCCTATATCTCCTTTTTTCATATTCTCTATTGAGCCACTTGCCCAGGGGTAGAAACATGAGGAAGACAGATGAATTGAAAAGGATTAGGAAACTTTGCTCCACAGTACCTATTATAGCTCCTTTCTTTATAGTTTAAATACTAAATTATTTATGTCATTACATACCCAGCACTGTAAACACATAACACACATTCATCTGAAAAACTCATTTATCGAATATGAAAGACCTTTCAGTCAAGTTCACTTTCTATCTCATCAAGATACTTGTGTGGTTTACTTATAATGGAAAGATAGTATTTTATTTTCAAATACTGAATTTTCATGAACGTACACTATGTGTGTGGGTTACAGCCACATACATAATACTCAGATTTTGATGAAATATCTAGACTTCAGAGTTAGTTAACTGACAAGGGTGACTGAACTCACAAAAGCAAGGTAGTGACAAATTTGATTTATTAACTACACACTGAATAGTGTATTTGTCTCACGTGGGCTTTAACTCTTAGAAACCACCTAACACTGAACTCTGAAGAATCTTACATGAATAAGGAAATCAATACCTAAACACAAAATGATGAATACAATTTTATTTGTAAGGCATTTCCCTAAATGTCTTAAATGGTTTAATTTCAATAACTGAAGACTTCACATTTAATGGTCAAGCATTTATGGATATTTAATATTAAATGAATGTTTAAAACTTCTACTGCAAACAGAAACCATCCATTTATTCCATAATCCAGCTCATTTTTATTACAGGGCTGCCAATCTCCAAAGTTATATTTAATTCCCATTCTTTACTTTTTTCTACATGAACAGAAAGCCCAGTGGATCTGCCTACTGAAAGAAATGGTCAGTATGCACTTTATGCTGCCACTTTCCATTCTCTTAGTTCATGGCCCTGTCTCTTTCCTGATATACCAGAACTTCTTATTGAAGTTACTTATGATTGCCACGCTCCCTAAATACTTTCCCAACTCAACTGTTCTCCCTTGTTGGAACCTCCTTGGTTCTCTTCAGTAACACTAGATCACTGGGTTTGTCTGCACACCACACAGCTACCATTAATGCTGCTTGTTCTCTTCCAGGAGCACTATTCTCCCGTTCTTCAACTGGTTAATGCCTTCCTGTCTTTCAAGGCCAAGCTCAGGCACCCACTTCTTCAGAGGGCCTTCTCTGACCACTCTCCTTTTACTCTGTAGTTCATTCTGATTGTTGCTCTCACAGAATGTACCACATTGTATGGAAAAAAGTCTGTTTACATACATGTCTTAGCTCATCTGACTTTTAAGTTTCTGATGTTGCTTCACATCCATTCCTCCGCTGCTCCCCCCACTGCCCCCACAGTCCTCACTAACCCTAATCTGGATGATTGCAAATAACTTCCTCACTTCCAATTTCTACACCCTCCAAATCATTGCAAATATTACTATCAGATTAATCTTCCCAAAGCAGAGAACTGACTGTGTGGTCCTTCTCTAGCCCAAAAGCTTTAATGGCTTCCTTTTCAAATCTACCATAGTAGTTCCCAAAGAGTGGAACATGTACCATTTGTGAAATGATTTTAGACGGTATATGGGTGTGGCATTAAATAATTCTGGATCCCAGAATAAAAATGTCCCTTTGTCAGTTTTCCTTCAGTCCTAACTATGACAGGGAGAATGGCTGAACATGTATCTAATCCTTGATAAACTCTTTTTAACAAACAGCAGCCCTCAGGACAGAGCCTTAAACAAGAAACAGTACCCAGTTAGACTTTAAAATATTGTTTTGTTTTCAGTATGTTTATTTTTATGTTGTATTTTGGGAAAATTACACTGGTTTTCCACTTATAAAAGTGGTATAAAGTTTTCTTTTACATTAAATTTAAGCAAAAAAAAAAAAAAAAAAAAGAGAGAGAGTTGATTTAAAGGAAAGTATCAAGTGCATACCAGAATGGGTAGTACAGAAACAGGGTACTGAGAGTAGTATTGAAATGACTGAAGTTTGAGAAAGACTTGTCAGAAAAATCAGGCCCTTCAGAAGTTACACAACTTACTTAAAATGTCTGAACCCATATCAGGCTCTTGTACTGTCAGACCAATGTTTCCTTAGGGCTCTTTTTCAATCTGGCAACAAGATTAATTGTTCACTGTTCTCCGGAGGTTACCTCTTTCCAGCCTCCATGCTTCTGCCCATGCTGTTGCTTTTGCTGGAATGCCTGGCTTCCTATCTCTCCCTGTTGAAATCTTAGAGTCCTCCCAAGTCCACTCTAAGTGCTATCTCCTTCAGAAAGCCTTCCCCCATCCCCAGTCAGATGGATTCCTTTCCCTTTCACATTACCAATAGCACTTTCTCTCTCCATTGTGCTTTGTAATAGTTTTGGTGATTTTATAGATGTTCAAATAATTACGTTATTCCACTTAGATGTTAAGCTCTTTCAAGAGAGGGGAAGGAAGGTCATGAATTTTATTCATTTTTTATACCACCATCGTACTTAACAAAGTACCTCACATATGGAGTCAGCCCATAATTAATATTTGTTGAATTGAATTTAATATTTTAGGCAACATTCATATGACACTTACAATTTTACGTTTGATCATGAAGAGTGGAATTTTTGCATGAAGAGGGGTGGAGGATAGTTCCTTATGGACCGTTGATAAATATAATCTTCTTTTGATGTTCCCTAAATCAGTAATTCTGAAAAAATGGAGGAGAGAAGACAGAAAGATTCCCATCAATTTAATAACCACTTCTTTGGATAATCATCAAAATGATATAATTTATCATATAGACCCTTTTCAACTGGAAGATCAAACACAGAATTTAAGAATTGCCTTTTTCTTTCAAGAAGTAATAAAATTTCTTTCTTGAATTCAAGGTGCTCAGAAGCCTGAATGTATAAATTCACTTAATATGCTAATTCATTTCAGTACTCCACACTAGATTTCCACAGTCCTCCAGCCTATGAAAAAATTCAATTTGGATGAACTGAGAAACTGTTAGCCTTTAATAACCATACTTGTTCCAGCCCCTTAAGCTTGTGTTATCTTGGGACATACTGTCACCTACTAAATAAGAAAACATTATGGGTTTCTTTCCCTAAAAATGCATCTGTCATTTTATATAGGCTCTTAGTCTGCTTAGAGACAGACACAAAACACTGGCTGTCAGTTTCACTTCCTAAGCACATATCTTCCAACCAGAATTATAATACACAACTTTATCGCTCACTATTCAGGTCAACCCACAGTGATACCAAGGACACTGAAATTGAACATCTTTAATAGATTTAGACCACAGCCATGATCACAAAGATTAAGTTTGCTTCAAATTGATAGAGGCTCATTTTTATGTTCTGCTTTCTTTAGGTCTCAGAGGTAACACAGCAGGCTTAAAATCTCCAAACCTGTCTCAGGCTGCTATATTATAGAATTGATGCTTCTTTAAAAACCGTCTTTTTATTTGAGAACGATTCTTCCCCATTATTAGGGAAAAACTTTGTTTAGACACATTACACTGCTAATTTTCTATATTTAGTAATCCCCCAAGAAGACAACATTTCATTCAAATGCATCGTTGTCAATATTTATAGTGTAATTAACTGTTTTTAAAATTGGCATTGTTTTTTCTACAGCACTTCCGTTCCCCCTCCTTCCCACTTTTCTAATCTCGGTACTGCTCCTCTCTAAACTACTCTACATATCTTTCAGTGAAAAAAAAAACTATCATTAGACAATGTTAAGAATAAATACAGTAAAAATTAGGTGAGATTTCAGAGTATGCTCCAGACCTAAAAATTCCACCCTGCTTGCACTAAATGATATCATAAATTCATTTAAAATACAAAGTCTTTCAATCCACAGTCAGAGCTAAGGTTTAAAATGCAGAAGTATTAACACTATGGCAGTATTATACCCTGATGTATATACATATATGTAAACATAGTATCACATTTACCCTAAGGCAATGTCTTCAAAGTGGGATGAACACATGGGGAGGAGGAGTGATATGCAACAATCCACTGAAGTGCAGGAAGAAAACATTAGAACTTTCACCTCATCCCCTTAAAATGTTATTTTTGTGCATGTCTCATTATACAGTAGTATAGTAACATATTTATATATTTTCTAAATAAATGCCCCTATATGGCAGGTATGTACAAATATTTTACTAATGGGGTACAGGATCAAATATGTTTGGAAAATCATGTCATCAGAGATGCTATTGGGTCTCTTCTGTAAGTTCTGATTAGGAAATAAAAGGAAAGACTACTGGGATTCTAGAAAGGAAAAGGGAACAAAAAGAGGGACTGCATTAATCAAAAATTCATCTATCACAGTTTTATTAAAGGGCTACTGTGCTTTCATGAATAAAACTACGTTTTTTTAAATTTTATTTTTATTTTTTATTTTATTTTTTTTTTGAGACAGAGTCTAGCTCTGTCACCCAGGCTGGAGTTCAGTGGTGCGATCTTGGCTCACTGCAAGCTCCAACTCCCGGGTTCACGCCATTCTCCTGCCTCAGTCTCCCGAGTGGCTGGGACTACAGGCACCCGCCACCATGCCTGGCTAATTTTTCGTATTTTTAGTAGAGACAGGGTTTCACGATGTTAGTCAGGATTGTCTCAATCTCCTGACCTCGTGATCTGCCTGCCTTGGCCTCCCAAAGTGCTGGGATTACAGGCGTGAGCCACCGTGCCCGGTCCATTTTTTTTTTTTTTTTTTTGAGATGCAGTCTCGCCCTTGTCGCCCAGGCTGGAGTGCAATGGTGCAATCGTGGCTTACTGTAACCTCCGCTTCCCAGGTTCAAGCGATTCTCCTGCCTGAGCCTCCTGAGTAGCTGGGATCACAGGCGCCTGACACTATGCCCAGCTAATTTTTGTATTTTTAGAAGAGACAGGGTTTCATCATGTTGGCCAAGCTGGTCTAGAACTACTGACCTCAGGTGATCGGCCTGCTTGGGCCTCCCAAAATGTTGGGATTACAGGCGTGAGCCACTGTGCCCAGCCAAACTACATATTTTTAATCTAAATAGTTAAGAGTCAAACTCCAAATGGAGGAATGATTGAGTATACTATCACTTCATATGGAACTACAGGAACATTCATTCGTTCATTCATACATTCAACAAAGACTGAGCCAGGAAAATTGTTGGGAGTACGTCAGGGAGACAGCGATGAAAAAGACAAGGTTCCTATCCTTCTGGAGCCTCTATTCTTGTGAAAAGGCAGGTGAATTTTCATGAAATATAGTTTAACATTATTTATGCTAGTGCTTTCTGTGTTCTGAAGAATCCTTGCCCAGGCTAAAGTTGCACAAATACTTTCTTATGTTTCCTTCTACATCTTTATAGTTTGTTTTTACATTTAGTTCATCCCAAATTAGTTTCTGTGAGTTGTATGACATAAGGGTTGGAGTTCTTTTATTTCTGTATGTTTATACAATTGTCCCAACACCATTTATTAAAGACTCTCCTTTTTTCACTGAAATGCCCTGGTACTTTGTTGAAAATCAGTTGACCATAAATATATGTGTGTGAGGCTGTATTTCTGGACTGTTGATTCATTTTTTTCGTTGATCCATTTGTCTATTCTTATACCAATAATACACTATCTTGATTACTGTAGATTTAGAGTAAGTCTTGAAACTAGGTAAAGAAACTCTTCAACTTTAGTTTTGTTCAAGATTTGTTTGGGTTTTGCTTTTTCATATAGATTTTAGAATCCATTTATCATTTTCTATTAAAAAAAGTGTTGAGAGTTTAACTTGGATTGTGTTGAATCTATAGATCAATTTCAGGGGAATGACACTGATCATGTCTACTCACATGATATGTATCTCCAATTATTTACGCTTTGCTTAATTTCTTTTTTAATGTTTTATAGTTTTCATTTTAGAAGCTCTGCACATCTTTTGTTAAATTTATTCCTAAGTATTTTGTCTTCTGACACAATTGAAAATGAATTTTAAAATTTCACTTCCTAGGGCCGGGCGCAGTGGCTCATGCCTGTAATCCCAGCACTTTGGAAGGCTGAGGCGGGTGGATCACGAGGTCAAGATATTTAGATGATCCTGGTCAACATGGTGAAACCTCGTCTCTACTAAAAATACAGAAATTAGCTGGGTGTGGTGGCACATGCCTATAATCCCAGCTACTCAGGAGGGTGAGGCAGGAGAATCGCTTGAACCCGGGAGGTGGAGGCTGCAGTGAGCTGAGATTGTGCCACTGCACTCCAGCCTGGTGACAGAGCGAGACTCCATCTCAAAAAAAAAAAAAAAAAAAAAAGGAAAATTTCACTTCCCAGTCATTTGGTTCTAGTATATAGACATTCAATTGATTTCTCTATATGGTACTTGTTTCCTCTGACCTTTGCTTAATTCACTCTTGAGTTCCAGTAGTTGTTTTGTAGATTCCTGAGGATTTTATACATAAACAATCATGTCCTGGAGTGAATAAAGACTGTTTTACTTCTGCTTTTTCAACTTGATACCTTTCATTTCTTTTTCTTTTTTTTGAGATGGAGTCTCGCTCTGTGGCCCAGGCTGGAGTGCAGTGGCGTGATCTCAGCTCACTGCAAGCTCTGCCTCCTGGGTTCACGCCATTCTCCTGCCTCAGCCTCCCGAGTAGCTGGGACTACAGGCGCCTGCCACTGCACTCGGCTAATTTTTTGTATTTTTAGTAGAGACGGGGTTTCACCGTGGTCTCGATCTCCTGACTTCGTGATCCGCCCGCCTCGGCCTCCCAAAGTGCTGGGATTACAGACGTGAGCCACCGTGCCTGGCCCTTTCATTTCTTTTTCTTGCATTACCACAATGGCTAGGGCCTTCAGCACATCTGAAATAGAAATCATGAGAATATATACCCTTGCTTTATTCCCAATCATAGGGAGAAAGTGTTCATTATGACCTTATTAAGTATGATGTTAGACGTAGTTTACTTTATCACACTGAGGATGTTGTTTTCCATTCTACTTTTTTAGATATTCTTTTTTCAATCATGAAATGTTGCAGAATTTTGATAAATGCCTTTTCTATACTGGTTGAAATGATCCTATTGTTTTTCACCTTTATCCTGTCTATATATTTAATTATACTCATTGATCTTCAAATGTGAAATGAACTTTGTATTCTTGGAGGAAATTTCAATTGGGCTAGTATTTTGTTGAAGATTTTTATGCTGTAAAAGAAAAATAAAATGATATGTGCCAGAAGATGGCTGAATAGGAACAGCTTCGGTCTGCAGTTCCCAGTGAGATAAATGCAGAAGGCAGGTGATTTCTGCATTTCCAACTGAGGTACCCGGCTCATTTCACTGGGACTGGTTAGACAGTGGTTGCAGCCCATGGAGAGCAAGCCAAAGCAGGGTGGGGCGTTGCCTCACCTGGGAAGTGCAAGGTGTCAGGGAACTGCCTCCCCCAGCCAAAGGAAGCCGTGAGGGACTATGCCATGAGGAACGGTGCATCCTGGCCCAGATACTATGCTTTTCCCGTGGTCTTTGCAACCCATAAACCAGGAGATTCCCTCAGGTGTCTACACTACCAGGGCCCTGGGTTTCAGGCAAAAAACAGGGCGGCTGTTTGGGCAGACATCGAGCTAGCTGCAGGAGTCTTTTTTCATACCCCAGTAGCACCTGGAACACCAGTGAGACAGAACCCTTCACTCCCCTGGAAAGGGAGCTAAAGCCAGGGAACCAAGTGGTCTTGCTCAGTGGATCCCACCCCCACGGAGGCCAGCAAGTTAAGATCCACTGATTTGAAATTCTCACTGAGAACACAGCAGTCTAAAGTCAACCCAGGGCACTAGAGTTTGGTCGGGGAAGGGGCGTCTGCCATTACTAAGGCTCAAGTAAGCAGTCTACCCCTCACGGTGAAAACAAAGCCACCGGGAATTTCGAACTGGGCATAGCCCAGAGCAGCTCCACAAAGCCGCTGTAGCCAGACTGCCTCCCTAGATTCCTCCTCTCTGGGCAGGGCATCTCTGAAAGAAAGGCAGCAGCTCCAGTCAGGCACTTATAGATAAAACTCCCATCTCTTTGGGACAGAGCACCCGGGGAAAGTGGTAGCTGTGGGTGCAGCTTCAGCAGACTTAAATGTTCCTGCCTGCTGGCTCTGAAGAGAGCAGCAGATCTCTCAGCACAGTGCTCGAGCTCTGCTAAGGGACAGACTGCCTCAAGTGGGTCCCTGAACCATGTGCCTCCTGAATGGGAGACACCTCCCAGCAGGGGTCAATAGACACGTCATACAGGAGAGCTCTGCCTGGCGTCTGGCAGGTGCACCTCTGGGATGAAGCTTCCAGAGGAAGGAACAGGCAGGAATCTTTGCTCTTCTACAGCCTCTGCTGGTGATACCCAGGGAAAGAGGGTCTGGAGTGGACCTTCAGAAAACTCCAGCAGACCTACAGCAGAGGGGCCTGACTGTTAGAAAAAAACTAATGAACAGAAAGGAATAGAATCAACATGAATGAAAAGGATGTCCACACAAAAACCCCATCCAAAGGTCACTAACATCGAAGACCAAAGGTAGATAAATCCACGAAGATGAGGAAAAACCAGCACAAAAAGGCTGAAAATTCCAAAAACCAGAACACTTCTTCTACTCCAAAGGATCACAACTCCTTGCCAGCAAGGAAACAAAACTGGATAGAGAATGAGTTTCAGGACTTGACAGAAGTACGCTTCAGAAGATGGGTAATAACAAACTACTCCAAGCTAAAGGAGCAGGTTCTAACCCAATGCAAGGTAGCTAAGAACCTTGAAAATAGTTAGAGTAATTGCTAACTAGAATAATGAGTTTAGAAAAGAATATAAATGACCTGATGGAGCTGAAAAACACAGCACAAGAATGTTGTGAAGCATACGCAAGTATCAATAGCTGAATCAATCAAGCAGAAGAAAGGATATCAGAAAATGAGGATCAGCTTAATCAAATAAAGCGTGAAGACAAGATTAGAGAAAAAAGAATGAAAGAGAATGAACAAAGCCTCCAAGAAAGATGGAACTATGTGAAATGACCAAACCTACATTTGACTGGTATACCTGAAAGTGACGGGGAGAATGGAACCAAGTAGGAAAACACTCTTCAGGATATTATCCAGGAGAATTTACCCAACCTAGCAAGACAGGCCAACATTCAAATTCAGGAAATACAGAGACCACCACAAAGATACTCCTCGAGAAGAGCAACCCGAAGACACATAATCCTCAGATTCTCCAAGGCTGAAATGAAGGAAAAAATGTTAAGGGCAGCCAGAGAGAAGTAACTTTTCTTAAATAGTTGTTTTTAACACTTTCATTCATTTTCTATTTTACAGATGAGAAAATAAGACTCCAGAAATTACTACCCCATGGATATACAGTGAGTAAGTAGCAGAGACAAGTGTTACCATTCTGTCTTTGAACTTAAAATCCACTGCCATTTCTGTCATGCAACACTATGCCAACTACTATTCCAGGCTGAAGCACTTTCATTTGTTCACTGTTTACCAAAAGACTAGTAGACATTGTGCTAAGTGCTCCGAATATAGCAGTACCAAGGATTCCCTGGTTTCTGTCCTTATAGAGTTTACGGTATGGTGAGAACCACAGAACCGTATTATATTCTTAAGATAATACTTGCTTCTCCGCTGAAAACCACTCCCCTTTCACTTCTCCCTCTCACTCCTTTAGAACCTCTTCCTGCTTCATTCTGGATCCAGTTTTCCAATAGGTTACAAATTTGTGCCTCCATCCATGATCTTGTGTAAGGCCTTCCAGAAGGATGATCTCCAAGCTAGCAAGACTGGAGTGTAAACTACTGAAATGTGTTAATTCATATAAAGAAAAAAAATCTATCAAGTATCAGAAGGATTTCCTGACTTAGCATATAATCCGAATGACTGACTTAGACTTCAGTGTAAGATGCATATGTTTTCCAAAAATATCATTATTAAATATCAATTATTGAACATTCTCTATATGCCAACGATGCATTAAGCACTCTATATACTTTATCTAATTTAATCCTTCCATAAACCCTACAAGATATCTACTATTATTATTATCATCTATTTTACAGATGAGGAATCTAAAGCTTAGCTAGTAAGGCTAGGTATCTCTCCCCAAACCACACATTCAGCAGAGTATAGATTTAAACTCAGATCTAATTAATCCCAGTATCCACCTTCTGAACTACATGCTTGCTTTCTTTTTGGGGCAGGTGATCCCTATAAACACATGCATAGTAGAATGATCTTTCCTCCTGGGAACAAGATATTTAATATCTAATGGCTAAGATGCCTACCCTACACTGTGTTTGAATGGACATAGTTCATGTTTACCTTTCGTGTGTATGTGTGTATGAGATTATCTTCTTTCCGTCCACAAATCCTTCCTTTTGATAGGTAAAAAGAAGCTCTGATCCAATGGTTATTATCTTACAATTAAAATGTTGGAGGCTAATCTTATTTTCCTCATTCCCAGGCTCCTGGGGGTAACCTCATACCTCACAATAGGCCTCATATACTTACTTCAAATCCTCTCAGTTATTAGTGAGGACTCCTGAGAATCACTGATTGCTGGTCATCATGAGCATCTGAACTTCACCAATCCAATTAGTTGCCACATGCTGTCAGTCACTTTCTTTTTTTTTTTTTTCTGAGAGGGAGTCTCGTTCTGTCACCGGGCTGGAGTCCAGTGGCACGATCGATGCTGGCTCACTGCAACCTCCGCCTCCCTGGTTCAAGCAATTCTCCTGCCTCAGCCTCCCGAGTAGCTAGGACTACAGGCGCACACCACCATACCCAGCTAATTTTTGTATTTTTAGTAGAGATGAGGTTTCACCACATTGGCCAGGACGGTCTCAATCTCCTGACTTCGTGATCGGCCCACTTTGACCTCCCAAAGTGCTGGGATTACAGGCGTGAGCCACCACGACCAGCCCAAAGTCACTTTCTTAGTGGTTTCTTTTCTATTCTTTCCTTTGGTTTCTTACAGTTACAAAGTTCAGGTCATTTGTTGCTTGAAACGGCCTCTTCTACTAGTTTCCCAACTGCCCCAATTTTTTTTTTTTTTTTTGAGATGGAGTCTCACTTTGTCACCCAGGCTGGAATGCAGTGACGTGATCTCGGCTCACTGCAACCTCTGCCTCCCAGGTTCAAGCGATTCTCGTGTCTCAGCCTCCTAAGGAGCTGGGACTACAGGCACGTGCCACCACACCCAGCTAATTTTTTGTATTTTTAGTAGAGACAGGTTTCACCATGTTGGCCAGGCTGGTCTCGAACTCCTGACCTCAGGTGATCTGCCCACCTTGGCCTCCCAAAGTGCTGGGATTACAGCGTGGGCCACCCCACCCAGCCCCCAGTGTTTTATCTCTCAGTCCATTCTTCATGTGGACCAGCCATGGAGACTGAATGTCACCCCTAAGCTCCAATTTCTTTTTTGGCATCTTATAGTCTATGGAATAAAGTCCAAGTTTCCTACCTTGTTTGTTATTCAGGGACCTCCAAATTCTGACCCTTATCCACTACCCCAGTATTGCCTGTCACCACATTTCTCTACGCACCCTCTGCTCCTATCAAACCCCATGAAGAAAAATGTGCAGGACAGAAACCAGGGGGTTAGCACCCGAGACTCCAGGAGAGAATATCCAAATTGGTACAAGAGGAAGAGAGGAAATGCAGAAGAAAGCCAAGATTGGTTGCTGGGAGTTTTAATATGAGATATCAAGAAGACCTCAGCAGGGGAGAAATCAAGGATATAATTATAAATAGTTAGAAGAGGATGGGACATGGAAGAGCAACATCTAAATCCCTACCACGTGCCAGAACCTGCATACCATTTTACCTGTGTTATCTCATTTATTCCTCCCAACAACTCTTTGAAATAGGAATCAATATTTACATTTTACCAATGTAGTGAGAGGCTCAGAGACATTAAGCAACTTGTTCAAGGTCTCATAGATAGTAAGTAGCAGAGCCAGGAGACCTACTAAAGCCTAAAATGATGAGGCAAGAGCAATAACGGTAAATTATTTACAAGTCTATCTGACGACTCCAAGGTTGGTAGTTACCTGGCTCAGTGTTTTTAAAAGGTTGCATGCTTCCTCTGGGAAGGAAAGAGAGCAGCAGGCCTGCAACCATTTACTTTACTTTACTAAAGGGCATTCCAGAAAAAAAAGATATAAGACCAGCCAAAACTCCCTGTAAACATGAGTGAGCTCCCTGGAAAATGCACTAATGGTATTAGGGGAAAAGTTCTTAATGGAAAGCCTTTTGCAGGATATACCTGATACGTCTAGGACTGCTTGTAGTCAACAACCTGGAATCCATGGGCTTATGGGGGCATGGCTCCCTGAAAAATGCCACATAAGCTACAAATATATGAAGTAGCCAAAATAAGCTCTCTTTGGGCTGGTAGCTCTCCCTCAGGTATTGCTTGGAGAACTTACCCATTAAATCTGGGCCATGTGCATTTAGAAAGGACTGGATCTCCTTCTGCTTCATGTGTACTTCATGACTTATATCCTTGAGAATATTTATAAAATTCAATACTGAGTAAGGTCTTCAATTCTTGTGAGTTTGTTGGCCAATGCAATCCTTAGAGCTATCTCATATACTTGGCTGTGTTGTGCAGCGTCTTTAGGAAGCACATCTCCAAAAGTAGAATTTAAAATACGGTGCAAGTAGTCTGTTTCAGAGGTGATCTCATGAAGCAGAAGCGAGGGAGCAGGGAGAATAGGACAACAAAGGAGGAAAAGGCAATATAAGAATGTACTATCAGTGACAGCACTACAAGTCACAGGGGCTCCATTCCACCGGGACTTCTGAAGACATGTACAGAACAGCCTACAGAATAGACCACCTGAAGGGTGGGAGGTGGGAGCACATAATCACTGACTCCCAATCCCCAAGGGTTACGGGCTGCCTTTAGGGGCCTTAACTCCCCAGTATTTCCAAGTTGTATATTGGAACTTGGGTCCATGGGTGAAGTGGGCCTCCACAGCATCAAAGGAGGCTCTAGGGTACACTTGCACTAACTTGCACCAAACTGTCCAGTGCAGCTGATAGCAGAGGTGGGTCCAGAGGACATGAAATGGGACACTGGAGTGGACTGCCACAATGACAATACTGGTATGCTTCCTGTTATTTAAATGTATGACATTCTTTTCTATTTTCATGCCTTTGCTTATGCATTTCCCTTGGAAAGCCCCTTCTCTCTTTATTATGCCAACTGAAATTGACTGTCACAGTATTGCAGTGCTTGTATTCAAGTAACCATCATCAGCTTGGGTGGCTGTAGATTGTTCATTGAACCCTGTGGAATTCTGGCCTTTAATTTTCTATTAACTAAAACATAAGTGGCTCACACATGCCTATGTAATCCTCTCTCTATCAATGTCCCAACCTCCATAGTGGAAAGTGGGAATGGGTGGGGTTGTAGGCTATGACATCTTTTATTCTGCTCCAGTGAGTCTTGATTAAAAAAAAAAGTGTGGGTGTCAGACTGTTATATATAAACTCTTCTACTAGCCTATAAGCACCCCAGGGCACTGAGATCACATCCTGCTTATCACAGTACTCTCACAGAGCTAGATTCAGGGGTTTATAATTAATTAGGAAATATTTGCTAAGTGGCCTTTTTTGAAGCCCTACCAGAGTTACATATTGGCTCATCTTCTTATTGAGCACCTACTTGCTCTCAAGTCTGGAAGTAGATACTGGGGATTTCACAGTGAAAAAAACAAGGTCTCCAGCTTGTTCGAACGGAGAAGATAGTAACAAATAAACTAGTCCACATATAGTATGTCAATTCCCAATAAGGACTATGGAATAGAAATAAAGGATGACAAAGTGATACAGAGTGATAGGGATGGGAAGTATTATTTTAGAAAGGGTAGTTAGGGAAGGCCTCTCACATAAGGCAACATTTAAGCTGAGTTGAGTCAAGTAGAGGTAGGAACCATGCACACATTTAGGGAAAAGCATGCAAGACAGAAGACTGTGAAAAGCCAAAAGAAAGATTCATTCCTCTGCTATAGTGTATCTTTCAACGTAATCCAACACATTTATTAAGAGGTGGGTCCTCTAGACTGCAAAACTCAATAGGAACCAAATGCTAGGCTCACAGCATGAGGTTTATCTTCACGGAAGTCAGATTTTGGTTTGCACAAAATAGTTCCCAGTTAAGTCTAATCATTATGGCTCTGATGTTTGGAAGAATTTCTAAATGATCATGTGCCCAGCTTAAGACACAGATATTAGGACTAAGCCATCCATATGGTGATGAGGGTTTATGCTACTGTCTTTGCAAAAATAAATATGCAAACCTTCCCCTATCTCATAATCAAGAATAGTTGGCTTTGGGGGGAAAACAAAATCATGTGCTAAGCTTAAATGGTTCTAAAAGCAAGCTGAATTGCTACTTTAAAAAAATTAAAATTAGTCATTCATGAGAGAGAGAATATAAATGCATATGTGTGACTACTTAAAAGCTTCATTACACTTATGTGCTTTTTTGGGGGCAATTTAGTTGCTGCAAGGAGGCTGCTTGTAAAACAGCTCTACACTTGTAATACAGGCTTGATTTTCACCATCAAAAACCTCCTGTAACCTAACAAAGAAGAAAGAGACAAGTAACACTAGCATTATTCCTCTTGTACTTAAGGATTCATTTTTTAAAAACACCATATATGAGTTAATACATTGTTATATACATAAGTGAGCATTCACAGCTAAGGGTCAGCAATGTGATAGAAAAAGTAATGACACTATGTTGAGAAAAAATGGGGTAGTTGATGGGAAAATCAACCTCATTTATAATAATATTCTAGTGATCAGCAGGTGTATAACTCTCTCAGCTATGGTCATTAACAGCATTCATTTCAAACTTAACATCTACATTTGCAAACCACTTGAAAGTAAAATTACTTTTCAATTCAATTTTCAATTTGCTTTTAGATCTTCATCTTTGATTGACAGTTTTTTCCCACAATGGCAACTCCATGAGAATTTGAGTAAATGGTAGCACCCATCCAAGAGTGTAGATAAACTCATTTATTCAGATTACCTATTCACCTTTCTTCTGTATGTACAATCATTTACAATCATTTGCAAATGCTCACTTCAGGTTAGAGTGAACTTGCAAAACTGATCTCAGACTTCTGATGATTTGATTCATTTATAGAATCATCTATTCTTTAAGCCAAAATGGTTTTTATTTTTCCTCATCATGACCTAAAAATTACAAAATTAGGATGCACATTTTCAGTGATGGCATCAAATAGCTCTAGGTACAGTTACAAGGAAACAGTGAGATTGCAAAATAGCCTGTTTAAATATGTAAAACGTTTCGATATATATTATATGGCTGTGTACTGAATTTAATGGCCAATAGAAGATGGTTCTATGGCCTCCCTTACACATTCATTCTAATGTTGCATGATTAGTATAGGGAATTTCATTCCATTAGTTTTCCCTTCTACTGAAGTTTCAATTCACTGAGGATTCTTCTGTCTTTAAAAGAGAAGAGTAGCAATTCTGAACCCAAGACACTTTAGTGTGCTTATTAAAATACACTGTAGCTCATTTCTTTTTTTAATGGTTAACACTCTTTACAATACATATTTTACACCTATGATTTTAAATTAATAACTGGCACTCTTGGAACCTTTCTTTGAACACCATTTGATTCGCTTTTTAAAAACAGCTTTATTTCAGAATTCACCACTATATAATTCATTAAGGTAGCAAAAAACCACTTGTACCCAAAAAACTATTGAAATAAAAACTAAAAAAAAAAAACTTTACTGAGGAATAATTTACATGCCACAAAATTTACCATATTTAGTGTAAAATTCAATGATTTTTAGTATATTTAAGGACTTACGCAACCCTCACCAGAATCCAGTTGTAGAACATTCCCATCATCTCAAAAAGATCCCTTAGACCAAGAGGGGCAGAACAAAAGGCTCCACTGATCATTCCCTCTGCAAGTACACCAATTTAACAACTAGACACAGAAAAAAACACCTTCATAAGAACCAAAAAATTAGGTGAGCACTCAAACAGTACCTGGTTTTAACTTCATATTGCTGAAAAAAGCACTAAAGAGGTAGGAAAAACATCTTAAATCACTGATGCCACCCCTCCCCCATGTTCGGTTGTGGCAGCATGGTGCAGACAGCATTTCTGTGTGTCACGTAGAGGAACAGCCAGCAATTGTGAGGCATTTAACTCAGTGTTGCCTTTGTTATAGAAGAAAGCAAAACCAGACCAAACTCAGCTGATGCCCACCCACAGAGGGAGCATTTAAACCAGCCCTAGCCAGAGGTGAATCACTGATCCCAGCGATTAAAACTTAAGTTCCTGCAAGCCTAGCCACCATGGACTAAAGTGCTCTGGGACCCCAAATAAACTTCAACAGCAGTCTAGACCACAAAGTCTGCAACTCCTAGGCAAGTCCTAGTGCTGAACTGGTCTCAGAGGCAGTGAACTGGGGAGGCATGTGACCTCTTGAGACACCAGCTGGAATAGCTAAGGGCATGCTGGTATCACTCCTCTAACCCCAGGCTGCACAGTTTGTAGCTCCTTTTCTTCTGCTTGAGGAAGACTGGGAAGGATTCTGTCTTGCACTTCGGATACCAGCTCAGCAGCAGTAGCATAGGGCAACAGTCAGAGGCATGAGGCCCCCTTTCCAGGCCCTAGCTCCTGGATGACCTTTCTAGACACACTCTGGGCCAGAAGGGAACCCACTGCCTTGGAGGAAAGATCCAGTATGGGCAGGATTCTTCACCAGCTAACTGAAGAGTCCTTTGGCACTGAATAACCAGCAGTGATACCATTGTAATACACTGAGGGCCGGAGACTTGCTGACTTCACATGAGACTCAGTACATTCCCAGTTGTAGTGGCTACAGGATGAGACTTCTTCTGCTTGAGAAAAATGAAAGGAAAAGTAATGGGACTTCGTCTTGTATCTTAGGTACCAGGTTGGCTACAAGGGGGAAGAGCACCAAGCATGTTCTTGGGGCCCCCAATTCCAGGACTTGGCTCTTGGAAGGCATTTCTGAATCTTCCCTAGGCCAGAGGGGAGCCCACTTTCCTGGAGGGTGAGTCCCAGACCAGGCAGCATTCACCACAAGCTGAATGAAGAGCACCTGGGCCTTAAGGGAACATCAGCAGCAGTCTAGCAGTACTCCCAGTGGGCATGAGGTGGCCGTAGCCACAGGGCAAGACACCTCTGCCTTTGGAAAGGAGAGAGAAGAGTGGGAAAGACTACATTTTGTGGTTTGAGTGCTGTCTCAGCTGCAATACAATAGAACACCAGGTAGACAGCTAAGGTTTTTGACTTTAGTCCCTGGCTCCTGGATGGCACCTCTGGACTGGCACAGAACATGGAAGAACTTGCCACACTGAAGGGAAGACAATTCACTGGTGCACAAGCTTCTGCACAGCAAAGGAAATATATTAGTCCATTCTCACACTGCTAATAAACACTTACCCGAGACTGGGTAATTTATACAGGAAAGAGGTTTAATTGATTCACAGTTCAGCTTGGGTTGGGAGGCCTCAAGAAACTTACAGTCATGGCAGAAGGGGAAGCAGACACATCCTTCTTCACACGGTGGGAGCAAGGGGAACAATGACTGCCCAGCAAAGGGGGAAGCCCCTTATAAAATCATCATATCTCTTGACAACTCACTATCACGAGAATACGATGGGGGAAACCACCCCCATGATTCAACTATTTCCACCTGGGTCCCTCCCACAACACAAGGGGATTATGGGAACTATAATTCAAGAAGAGATTTGGGTGGGGACACAGCCAAACCATATCAGGAAACAATCAACAAAGTGAAGGGATAGTCCACAGAATGGGAGAAAATATTTGCAAACTACCCATGTGACAAGGGACTAACAATTGGAATATATAAGGAGCTCAAACAACTCTATAGGAAAACATCTAATTATCTGATTTTAAAATGGGTAAAAGATTTAAACAAACATTTCTCAAAAGAAGATCTACAAATAGCAAACACACATATAAAAAGGTGCTCAATATCACCGATCATCAGAGAAATGCAAATCAAAACTACAGTGAGATACCTTACCCCAGTTCAAATAATTTATATCCAAAAGATAGGCAATAACAAATGCTGTCAAGGATGTGGAGAAATGGTAACCCTTGTACACTGTTGGTGGGAATGTAAATTAGTACAGCCACTATGGAGAACAGTTTTGAGGTTCCTCAAAAAACTAAAAATAGAGCTATCATATGATCCAGCAATCTCACCACTGGGTATATACCTAGAAGGGCAATCAGTATATCAAAGAGCTATCTGAACTCCCATGTATGTTGCAGCACTCTTCACAATAGCCAAGATTTGGAAGCAAACCAAGTGTCCATCAACAGATTAATGGATAAAGACAATGTGGTACTTATATACAATGGAGTATTATTCAGCCATAAAATAGAAAGAGATTTACTCATTTCCAACAATATATGGAATTGGAGGTCATTTATTCAGTAAAAAAAGCCAAGCACAAGACAAACATTGAATGTTCTGACCTATTTGTGGAATCTGAAAATCAAAACAATTGAACTCATGGAGACAGAGTAGAAGGACAGTTACTAGAGGCTGCGAAGTGTAGTGGGCAGGTGGTGAGGACATGGGAATGGTTAATGATTACCAAAAAAATAGAATGAATGAATAGGACTTAGTATTTGATATCACATAGGGTGACTATAGTCAATAATAATTTAATTGTACATTTAAAAACTAAAAGTATAATTAGATTATTTGTAAAACAAAGGATAATGCTTAAGAGGATAAATAACCTATTTTCCATGATGTAATTATTACATATTACACATGCCTGTATCAAAACATCTCATGTACACCATAAATATATATGCCTATTATGAACCCATAAATTTTTTAAAAATTATTTAAAAAAAATCCCTTATGCTTGTTTGCAGACCACCCCTACTCAAACTCCCAGCCCCAGACAATACCAATCTGGTGTTGGTCTCTAAATTCACCTTTTCTGGATATTTCATATAAACGTAAAAAAATATAAAATATTTTGCATCTGGCTTCTTTCACTTAGCATAACGTTTTAAGATTCATTCATATTGCAGAATGTATGATAACTTTTTATTACAGAATAGTATTCTAGTATATGGATATATCACACTTTGTTGATCTATTCACCAACTGAGTTGATGGAATTGTAGGCTGTTTCCACGTTTGGCCAACCTGAATGATGCTGCTATGAGCGTTCATGTTCAACTCTTTATGTGGACACGTTTTCACTGTTCATAGGTACATATTAGGAAAAGTGGCTGTGCTGTTTCATATTCCATCAGCAAAGTATGAGAATTTCATTATCTTCACATCCTCACCAACACCTGATATTCTCTATATTTTTGATCACAGCCATCATAGTGGGTGTGAGGTATTATCTCATCATGGCTTTAATTTACATTTCTTCAATGATACATAGTATTGAAAATACTGTTATGTGGTTTTTAGCCCTTTGTCTTTTTTTTCTGCGAAATGCCTATTCAAACCTTTAACCAAATTTTAAACTGGATGATATATTTTCATATTATTAATTGTAAAAATTTTAAAATATTTTGTGTACAAGAACTTTATCATACATATGATTTGCAAATATTTTCACCAGTCTGTGGTTTGTCTTCATTTACTTGTGTCTTTTGAAACACAACATTTTAAAATGTTGATAATGTCCAATTTATCATTTTTTTCTTATACTAATCATATTTTAGTATTATATCTACAAACCCTTTCACTAACCCAGGGTCATAAATATTTCCTTCTATTTTCTTCTAGAAGTTTTATAATTTTAACTCTAACATTTATTTTTTTCTCTTTTTTGAGATGGAGTTTCATTCTCGTTGCCCAGGCTGGAGTGCAATGGTGCCATCTCCGCTCACTGCAACCTCCGCCTCCCCAGTTTAAGCAATTCTCCTGCGTCAGCCTCCCAAGTAGCTGGGATTACAGGCATGTGCCACCATGCCCGGCTAATTTTGCATTTTTAGTAGGGACAGGGTTTCACCATGTTGGTCAGGCTGGTCTTGAACTCCTGACCTTAGGTCATACACCTGCCTCAGCCTCCCAAAGTGTTGGGATTACAGGCGTGAGCCACTGCGTCTGGCCAAAGTCTTATATTTGAGTCCAAAATCCATTTGAGTTTATTTTTGTTTACAGTGTGAGGCAAGGTTCTAAATTAAGTTTTATATATGTGACTATCCAAAGGTCTCAGCACTATTTGTTGAAAAAAACCTAGTCTTCTGCCCATTAAATTGCTTTAGCACTTCTGTCAAAAATCAACTGGCCATAAATGTAAGGATTTGTTTCTTGACTGTCATGCTGCTGCATTGATCTACATGTCGTCTTCATGCCAGTAACATACTAACTTGATTACTGTAGCTTTACAGTAAATTCTGGAATCACTAATTGTAATTTTGCCACCTTTGTTGTTGTTTTATAAAATTGTTTTACCTTTGAATTCCATATAAATTTTAGAATCAGCTCATCAATTTCGACAAAAACAACAAGTGCTCACTGGGATTTTTCCTATCAAAAAAGTCTAATGAATTTGCAGAAGACTGTCATCTTAACAACATTGAATCTTCCAAATCAATGTCTCTGCATTTATTTAGATGTTTAATTTCTCTCAGCAGTGTTCTGTAATTTTCAGCATACAAATCTTGCACTACCTTTGTTAAATTTGTTCCTAGGCCGGGCGTGGTGGCTCACGCCTGTAATCCCAGCACTTTGGGAGGCTGAGGCGGGTGGATCACCTGAGGTCAGGAGTTCGGGACTAGACTGACCAACATGGAGAAACCCCGTCTCTACTGAAAATACAAAATTAGCTGGGCGTGGTGGTGCAAGCCTGTAATCCCAGCTACTCAGGGGGCTGAGGCAGAAGAATCGCTTGAACTCAGGAGACGGAGGTTGCAGTGAGCCGAGATCACACCACTGCACTCCAGCCTGGGTGACACAGCAAGACTCTGTCTCAAAAAAAAAAAAAATTATTCCTAAGTATTTTATTCTTTTGATGATGTTATTGTTACTGGGATTGGAATTGTTTTCTTAATTTCATTTTTCAATTGCTCTTTGGTAGTAGAAATGCAATCATTTCTGCATATATTGACTTTCATATTCTGCAACTTTGCTGAACTTGTTCATTCCTTTTAGTAGTTTAAAAAATGCATTACATTGGATTTCCTACGGACACGTTTATGATTAAAGACAGCTTTCCTTTTTCCTTTGCAATAAGGATGACTTATAATATTTATTTTTCTTGTCTTATTGCATTATACTAGAACACAATGGTAAATATAAATAATGAATGAAGTCGTCCTTGTTTTGTTCCTAATCTTAGAGAAACAGCATTCAGTCTTTCATTTAGTATGATAAGCTATATGTTTTTCACAGTTTTCCTTCTTATCCTAGTTTGTGGAAAGTTTTCATCAGAAATGGATGTTAGATTTTGTTATATGCTTTATCTGTCCCTATTATGGTGATTATGTGTTTCTTGTTCTTCATTCTACTAACAGGGCATACTACATTAATTAATTTTTGGATATAAACCCAACCTTTCATTACTGGGATAAATCCCACTTGGCCGTGGTATATAATCATTTTTGTATATTTCTAGATTTTGTTTTCTAATATTTTTGTTGAAGGTTTTTATATGTGTATTCATGATGAATATTAGTCTGCAGTTTTCTTGTGATGTCTTCATTGTCTTTGGTATCAGGATAATAGCGGTCTCATAATGATTAAAACTGAGCCTTGGGCAGGCACGGTGGCTCATGCCTGTAATCCCAGCACTTTGGGAGGCCAAGGCGGGTGGATTACCTGAGGTCAGGAGTTTGAGACAAGCCTGGCCAACATGGTGATACCCCGTCTCTACTAAAAGTACAAAAATTAGCCTGACATGGTGGCGGGTGCCTATAATTCCAGCTACTTGGGAGGCTGAGGCAGGAGAATTGCTTGAACCCAGGAGGCAGAGGTTGCAGTGAGCCAAGATCATGCCACTGCACCCCAGCCTGGGCGACAAGAACAAGACTGTCTCAAAAAAACAAAAACAAAAACAAAAACTGTGCCTGACCTTTTCTATCTTCTGAAGTATTTGACATTTGATATATTTCAACAGCAAAGTAACCTGGGCTAGAATTTTTCTTGGTGGGAAGATTTTTTAATTATTAACTCAATTTCTTTACTTGTTATATGTCTATTGAAATTTTCTGTTTTTTTTCTTGATTCAGTTGTGATAAGTTTCTGCCTTTCAAGGAATTTTTCCATGTCAACCAAATTGTCTATGGAGTTGGCATAAAGTTGTTCACAGTATTCTCTTATCGTTTTAATTTCTAAAGGGTTATGAGCAGTGTTCTCCTGTTTTACTGATTTTGGTCATTTGTGTCTCCTCTCTTATTTTCTTGGACAGTTTAACAAAAGGTTTGTAAGTTTTGTCCAACTTTTCAAAGAACCAGCTTTGGTTTCATTGATTTACTGTTCTGTTTTTACTCTTTTCTGATCTGTGATTTCTACTCCAGTATTTTCCTTCTGCTTTCTTTGCATTCAGTTTGCTGTTCTCTTTCTAGTTTCTTAGGGTGGAAACTTAGCTTATTGATTTGGGAATGTTTCTTCTTTCTTAACATACGAATTTACAGCTACAAGTTTCCCTTTAACCACTACTTTGGCTACATTTCATACATTTTGGTATGCTGCATTTTCGTTTTCATTCAGTTCTGATCTTTAAAGTATTTTCCTTATTATTCATCCTTTGACTCACTGGCTATTAAGACACACACTATTTAATTTATAAGTATGTGAGGATTTCCTCAATTTTTTATCTGATGTTTATTTCTAATTTAATTCCATTATGGTAAGATAACATACTTTGTATAATTTCAATCATTTTAAATTTATTGAGACTTGTTTCATGGCCTAGCATTAAGATTTCTCCCAGCAAAAATTCCATGTGCACTGAAAGAGAATCTGTATTCTGAGATTTGTGACCACAAATTCTCTGTTCAGTATTTTTGTTATTACTTTACTTTTAAGCCTGGCTTCCTAGGGGTCACTGCTGTGTTAGCATTGCTTGGTGGTCACCAACAATTGGTCAGAGGCTGTGCTCAAACACTTTGTACTAGTAAAGCTTCCACCCTTGCTGATGATCTATGCATTGATTATGGGACAATTCAAAGCTCAGGCAGTGAACAAGCCTGGCCCAGCTTTTACTTTCTGCTAGGCCCTCTTGTGTCTCCTCTGCAACTGTACAAGGCCTGTCATTTAACCAGAAATGTGTTGACAGCAAAGGCTCTTTTCAGTCTCTCCAGAATGTGAGCACGTAGCTTCCTGACCCCCAGGGATATGCAGGTACTTATTAAAGCTCACTATGGCTGACTCCTTCCCTGGCGTGGCTAACATGCCAGTCTATTGCTTGCCCCAACCAGGATCTCAAACTCAGGCCAGCTGTGATGTTGGCCTTTTCTATTCATATACCACCAATATTGCTAAGGTTTCAACACAGGCAGAGGCATGAGGTATTTCCACTGTGCTCCAAATCAAGTCAGCTGGCTCTGGCATTGGAGCTGCTGATTTTCATTGACTGCACTGACAGAGCTGGGGAAAAAGGGAGGGACTGCAGCAGCCCCAGACAAAGTTGCCACAGGCTTCCATACTTCTTCTCAAGGTTCAGTAGTTTGTGTGTGTGTGTGTGTGTGTGTGTGTGTGTGTGTTTTAATAAATGCTTCTTAATTTGTTGTAAGAGTTGATGTCCATAGTCCTGAAATGGTTATTATTGACTATTTTGTCCAGTTTTACTACTGCTTTTTTGGAAGAGAATTTGCTGAGTTCCTTACTCTACCATATTGTAATTCCTGCCACCTCTCATTTTAACCTCTGTCTTATTTTCCAGTCTTTTGCTCAAATCACAAGAATACTTGTGATCACAGCATGATCAAGTATAACATGTCATTGTCAATTATCCTGAAATCAAGGATGAATGTGGCCCTAGTACCCTTGGGAAAGACAATAAACTAAAAATGATTTTCATATATTCCCTTAAAGACCCATTAGATGTTAACAGAGAAGCCTCAAAATAAGAACCACTGTTTTTTTAATCCCCCTTCCAGAATTTTTAAGATACTTTCATTATTCATAAAAAGTAATGTATGCTCATTTTGGAAAATCTGGAAAACATCAAAAAGAGGAAAGAAAGATTAAATATCTAAAAATCATCCAAATCCTATGTAAACGAAAAATAAAATCCTAAGCCCCAGAACTGATTGAACAGATTACCTATTGGCAAGGGGACCCCAAACTGAGTTTACAGCCATGACAGGACAGGAGGTCAGACACACCTCACTATAACCCCTCCCTTTTGCAGTTTACACACAACTGACCAGCATTTATGTTAAAATAGAAGTTATAAGACTGAAAGAACAGACTCTGTGGCAATAAGATACCAAATTATAGACAGGACCTAAGGCCATCCAGGCAAGCGTTAAGTTATACACTATTACACTTAAAGAATGAACTCTGTTCTAGCTGCCACAAAGTTTTTCTTTTTCTCTAGCAGTTAAACAAGCACTGGTCTTGTGATAAGCAATACTGAAGCAGCTGCAGCTTGCCAACCACCAGGCCCTTTCTGAGTTCCTTATTCCAGATGTCATAACTGTAGCTTCAATCGGACAAGAGACTGATTTCAATAACCTTCTCCTGTTAAGAAGACTACCCATTATGGACTGGTTCTGGCCAGTTTAGGGAGGCTGGTCACTCAAATGCCTTTGTGTCCTGAAAAGACCTTTTGAGGTACAGGGCCTAATTGTAGTACATTTCAATGTTAAGTCTCCACCCCAAGGTGGGCATGTAACGTGTATGTTTCCTTATCACTCATGCACACAACCCTTTTCATGAATATTCATAGCTCCTCCTATATCTTGTTGAATATGTATATTTGGTTAACCTGGTCCACTTAAATTCCTATCTTATCCCTTCCTTCCTCGAAGTGCTTGCTTTGGGTTTTAAGCTGGAGGCAATGCTCTCGCCTGTGGCTTGCAATCCCCTTCTTAAGAAATAAAGTTCTCTTTTCTAGACTTATAAATGCTGTGATTTTTAAGTTAATACCTACCACTTACTAAATAATAATTTGAACTACGTTTTTACATATTTTCGGTTTTGTGTGTACATCAAATTGCACACACATTTTTGTATTATGCATTCGTGACAAAATATTTCTAACCTAAAACAGAACCATAATTAACATAGCTCCTATTAGATTTTGGTGATTACATCATTGTATACTGATTTTTGCAGGTATTTCTATTTTCTAAAGATAGGTTGCTGGATGTAGACTTGCCTGTCCAAATGATATGGACAGTCTAACACAATAGTGGACACTTGAAACCACTACTGAAATATTTTCTAAAAAGGTTCTGCCCAAACTACTACTCACATACTCACAACTTTGGAATTTAATTCATTTTCATTTTCATTTCTTTGCTTACCAAGGTTTGCATTTATTTGTGTTTCATATGCTCTTTATCTGTAAAATTTGTCTTCATACCTCTACCATTTCATTTAAAAGGGTCACAGTGGTTCTTCCTGTCCAGGGCCCTGCAACAACCATCCAGCGAGGTTGGCATTACGAGCTGAGCTGCTATTTTACAAATAAACACACCAAGGCTCGAAGGTGTTAAGTTGCTGAATGTCATAAACTCAGTAAATGGTGGAAATGGGTTTCAAACCTAGATTTTACCACTCTAAAAGTTTATGTTTTTGCCATTATATTTCTTTCCATAGGTGAAGTAATCTAAAATAATAAAATGATTTGTTTACTTCTCTGATTTTAAAAGAGTGAAAAACATGAGCATTTGGGGATAAGTGGAAGCATAAAACCTCCTTGTAATTATGGAATTTAAACAGTATTACACCTCAATAAATCTTTTTTTTTTTAATTGTTCAAAGTTCAGGCTAAAATTTAGGTTCTGGAGACAAGGGTATTAGGTTCCAATCTCAGATGTGCCACATCCTAGTGTTTAATCTGGGACAATTTACTTATCCTGTATGAGCTTTACATAGTTGCAAATGAGGACAATAATAATAATATTTAATTTCATATAGATAAAAGAATTAAAACTTTTTAAAATAACTTAATTCCTGCCATATAGTAAATGCTCAAATGTTATCTGTATAGCTAAATGAATTACATTAACTTTCACAATTATTAAAATAATGTTTCTAAATGTATTTAAAATAGACTCCTATACATAAAGTAGAATTAGTTTTCATCATCATTCTCAGTAAACTATCGCAAGAGCAAAAAACCAAACACCGCATCTTCTCACTCATAAGTGGGAATTGAACAATGAGAACACATGGACACAGGAAGGGGAACATCACACTCTGGGGACTGTTGTGGGGTGGGGGGAGGGGGGAGGGATAGCACTGGGAGATATACCTAATGCTAGATGACGAGTTAGTGGGTGCAGCGCACCAGCATGGCACATGTATATATATGTAACTAACCTGCACATTGCGCACATGTACCCTAAAACCTATAGTATAATAATAATAAATAAATAAATAAATAAATAGACACATAAAAAAAGTAGAATTAGTTTACTTGATTGATAGAACATAAGATACTGTAACAAGCTGATGTACAACATTAAAAAAAGAGTTATGTGGCATAGATGAAGAAGCACTTGGTGTTAGCTATTACTGAATGTTATTGTATGCCTGTGAAAATGGTAGAGAAAAGACCTCTGAACATTTTTGCTCCATAAAAGCAATGAGAACACTGACAAAAATGGTCAGGATCAACTTTTCAAAACACTGGAAATTAACCAAAGGATTGCATCAGTCTGGGAAGTATTCAAGAAAAATGGCTGAGTATCAGTAAAGTACAGGGCCTTGGGGCTGGCAAGGCCGGGGCTCCCATCCTACTCTGTCCCTTCCTAAGTGTGCTCATGTGGTCCTGCCATACACAAGCTTGACAGGTTCCTTCCTGAGCATCCCTTACAGCTTTCTCCATGCCTGCCCTGACCTTTGTCCCAGAAGTGACCCTTAAAGCCAGGGAATGGCCTTTGTTTTCTAAGAACAGAGGCAGAGAGGAGGTCTTGGCTGGGGCCAGACCACCAGGTCCTTATTTGACCCCGTAATTCCACTCCCTCATGAAACGTGTCCCTACGTCAGGCTTGACCTGAAGTAAATACTAAGAAATAAATACTGAGAAATAAATTTAACAAAAGAAATGTAAAACATATACACTGAAAACTACAAAATATCATTGAAATACATATATGTATATATATACACACACATATATGTGTGTGTGTGTGTGTATATATATATATATTTTTTTTCTTTTTTTTTTTAGACAGAGTCTCACTCTGTAGCCCAGGCTAGAGTGCAATGGTGTGATCTCAGCTCACTGTAACCTCAGCCTCCCGGGTTCAAGCAATTCTCCTACCTCAGCCTCCCGAGTAGCTGGGATTACAGGTGCCCATCACCATGCCCGGCTAATTTTTTGTATTTTTAGTAGAGACAGGGTTTCAGCATGTTGGCCAGCCCGGTCTCAAACTTCTGACCTCAGGTGATCCACCTGCCTCAGCCTCCCAGAATGCTGGGATTACAGGCATGAGCCATCGCACCTGGCTGAAAAATATATTTTTTAAAAAACGAAATAAATAGAAAGATATGCCATGTTAATGGACTGGGAGACAATATTTTTAAGATGGCAATATTCCTACATTGTTAAAATGACAATACCCCCCACTCCACAAATGATCTACAGATTTAATCTATCCCTATCGGAATCCGAGCTGACTTCTTTGAGAAACTGACAAGCTGATTCTAAAATATGAAAATGCAAAGGACCCAGAGCAATCTTGAAAAGCATGAACAAAGTTGGAGGACTCCCATTTCCCGATTTAAAACTTATCACAAAGCTATAGTAAACATGACAGTGTGGTATCAGCATAATGACAGGCATATAAGTTAGTGGAAAAAAATAGAAAGTTTAGAAATAAAACTACATTCAGAAATAAAACTACAGATAATTGAGTTTGGACAAGGGCACCAAGACAATTTAATGGGGGAAAGAATAGTCTTTTTACAATGCTACTGAAGCAACTGAATATTCACATGCAAAAGAAAAAAAATTTGATCCCCATCTCACATCATATACAAAAATTAACTCAAAATGGATCAAAGGCCTACATTTAAGAGCTAAAACTATACATCTCTTAGAATAAAATAAGTGAAAATCTTCATGCCCTCAGGATAGGTAATAGTTTCTTAGATATGATGGCCAAAGCACAAGCAATAAAAGAAAAAATAAACTAGACTTCATAAAAATTAAAAACTTTTGTCCTCAAAGGATGCCATCAAGAAACTAAGAAGACAACCCATAGAATGGGAGGAAATTTTTACAAATTATATATCTGATAAGGGTATAGTACATAGAATAGATTAAAAAACTCATATGAATCAACAATAAAAAGATAAATAATCCAATTAAAAATAGGCAAATAATTTATTTTTAGTTTTTGAACTTCTATTTTAGGTTTAGGGGTACAGGTGAAGGTTTGTTACATAGGTAAACTCATGTCATGGGGGTTTGTTGTACAGATTATTTCATCACTCAGGTGTTAAGCCCAGTACCCAATAGTTATCTTTTCTGCTCCTCTCCCTCCTCCCACCCTCCACCATCAAGTAGACCCCAGTGTCTGTTGTTTCCTTTTTTGTGTTCATAAGTTCTCATCATTTAGCTCCCACTTATAAGTGAGAACATGCGGCATTTGGTTTTCTGTTCCTGTGATAGTCTGCTAAAGATAACAGCCTCCAGCTCCATCCATGTTCCTGCAAAAGACATGATCTTGTTCTTTTTTATGGCTGCATAGTATTCCATGTGGTATATGTACCACTTTTTCTTCATCCAGTCAGTCACTGATGGGCATTTAGGTTGATTTCATGTGTTTGCTATTGTGAATAGTGCTGCAATGAACATTCATGTGCATGTGCCTTTATGGTAGGATGATTTGTATTCCTTTGGGTATATACCCAGAAATGGGATTGCTGGGTCAAATGGTAGTTCTGCTTTTAGCTCTTTGAGGAATCACCATACTGCTTTCCACAATGATTGAACTAATTTACATTCCCATCAACAGTGTATAAGTGTTCCCTTTTCTCCACAACTTTGCCAGCATGTTATTTTTTTTACTTTTTAATAATAGCCATTCTGACTGGTGTTGAGATGGTATCTCATTGTGGTTTTTATCTGCATTTCTCTAATAATCAGTTAATATTGAGCTTTTTTTCATATGTTTGTTGGCTACATGTATGTCTTCTTTTGAGATGTGTCTCTTCATGTCCTTTGCCCACATTTTAATGGGGTTGTTTTTCTCTTGTAAATTTGTTTAAGTTCCTTATATATTCTGGATATTAGACCTTTGTCAGATGCATTGTTTGTAAATATTTTCTCCCATTCTGTAGGTTGTCTGTTCATCCTGCTGATAGTTTCTTTCACTGTGCAGAAGCTCTTAAGGTTAATTAGATCCCACTTGTCAATTTTTGCTTCTGTTGCAATTGCTTTTGGTGTCTTTGTCATGAAATCTTTGCCCGTTCCTATATCCAGGATAATATTGCCTAGGTTGTCTTTCAGGGTTTTTATAGTTTTGGGATTTACATTTAAGTGTTTAATCCATTTTGAGTTGGTTTCTGTATATGGTGTAAGGAAGGAGCTCAGCTTCAATCTGTTCCAAATGGCTAGCTAGTTATTCTAGCACCATTTACTGAATACGAAGTCTTTTCCCCATTCCTTGATTTTGTCAGCTTTGTTGAAGATGAGATGGCTGTAGATGTGTGGCCTTATTTCTAAGCTCTCTATTCTCCTCCATTGGTCTATGTGCCTGTTTTTGTACCAGTACCATGCTGTTTTGGTTACTGTAGCCCTGTAGTATAGTTGATGTCAGGTAACATGATGCCTGCAGCTTTGTTCTTCTTGCTTAGTATGGGCAAATAATTTAAATAGAAATTTCTTCAAGAAGGTATACGAATGGTCAATAAGCAAATGGAAAGATGCTCAACATTATTAATCAACAGTGAAGTGTAAATCAAAACCATGAGATACCATTTTGCACCCACTGGGATGGGTATAATAAAAAAAGACTAACAATAATATGTCTTGATGAGGATGTGGAGAAATGAGAATCCTCATCATTGCTGATGGGAATATTAAATGATACAGCCTCTTTGGAAACAGTTTCAAATATGCAAAGTTCCATATGACCCAGCAATTTCACTCTAGGTGAGCTCCAAGAGGAATGAAAACATATGTCCACACACAAACTGGTATATGAATTGTTCATAGCAGCATTATTAATAATAGCCAAAATGGAAACAACCCAAATGTCCATCAACTGATAAGTTAACTAATAAAATATGGTATATCCATATAATGTATCATTCTTCAGGCCTAAAAAGGAATAAATCACTGATATCCATGTCGTGTCTTTCATAGCAATAGAATGGAAATAATAGTTCTTATTCTTATCTATTCCACTCTACAATATGGATAAACCTTGAAAACATTATGCTAAGTGAAAGAAGCCAGACACAAAAGACCACATATAGTATGGTTCCACTTACATGAAGTATTTGAAATAGGCAAATCTAGAGAGACAGAGAGAAAGGGCTAAGGGTAGCAGGGAGTGGAGAGTACCTGCTAATGGGCACAGGTACTTTTCAGGGTGATGAAAACATTCAAAAATTACATAGTGGTGGTGGTTTCATAACTGTGAATTATACTAAAAATGACAGAATCATCCACTTTAAAAGGATAAACTTTATGATATGTGAATTATAACTGAATTTAAAAAAGCTATTACTAGTTTAGTCATTTATTGATGATGAGACTTCGGGTAAATGGAATTTTAGGAGAAAGGTATAGATAAAATGAGAACTACTATTTTTATTCCATTACTATGAAACACACTAGTTTCTTGGTGTTACTCTTGATCCTGAAATGTTAGTCATTGTGGGTTGAACTGTGTCCCCCACAAAGATATGTTCAAGTCCTAACCCCTGGTACATGTGATTGTGACCTTATTTGTGAATAAGGTATTTGTAGATGTAATCAAATTAACATGAAGTCAGAATGGATTAGAGTGGGCTTAAATCCAATGACTGGTGTCTTTATAAATAGGGGGAAATCTGAACAAAGACACACGGAGAGGATGCTGTGCGACAATGGAAGAAGAGATTGGAGTGATACACCTACAAACAAAGGAATCCGAAAGACTGCTGGCAACTGCCAGAGACTAGGACAGAGGGATGGTACAGATTCTCCCTCAGTGCCTCCAGAAGAAACCAATCCTGCCGAAACCTTGATTTTGGACTTTCAGCTTCCAGAAACAGTAAATATACATTGTTTTAAGCTATCCAGTTTGTGGTGACTTGTTATGGCAGCCCTCAGAAACCAAGATAGTAATTTTCACATCATCAGTCTTAAAGAAAAAGGTTATAGGAACAGGAGTCAACCTCTTGGAGTTTCGATTTCCTCCCCCATAAATTGGGAATAATAACATCTGTCCTTCCATTGTACTGAGAAAATGATCATAAAAATACTTAGAAACTGATTTATAAATGCAGGGTATTACTCTTTCGGATGTATGCTTCTAATTGCTTTGTCAGCTCTAATTTATTGCGTTTTTCTCTTTCCCTTTCTTTAAGATTGTCTATTTTCAAGCAACATTTGCCTTCCTTGGAGAAGTTACTGTTTGGGTGTTAAATTGCCTATTTAAAAAATAACCATCTCTAGCATAAAAGTGAGAATTCAAATTATAAATCTGTAACGCAACCCACTCTCCTAACCTCCCAAGCATGCACTTTGCCATAAATTGACAACAAATTCACCCTTCATTTTAGGAGATATCAAGCACTGTAACCTTTTGTTACTACATAGATGTAGGACATTGCTTGTTCCAGCTAATTGACTATTCTGTTGAGCCTAACAGTACAATCACAAATGATCACTTTCTGAAGCTTACCATAAAGAAGATATTTGGCACTGAAAGTACGTTTTTCACAAATCACAAATCAGTTAAGGATTCTCAGTTATCAACAAAACTATGATTACAAGATATTTCCAATTATTTATAGTCTTGAAAACTTTTTTTAAAAGTTTAAAATAAATTGCCCACCAATCAAAATCTGACAGTATCCAACAAGAGGAAAATCTGTCAAATGTTTTAAAATATCTCCGACATTCACTCTTTAGATCTTTCTATCCTTCCTCACCTATGCTCTCCAGAATGTATCACTATAATTGCAGAAGATTTTTACTCCTTACGCAATATATACATTCTCTTTTTCATTTTTACACAAAAATCGCACACATATTTAAATAGAGGACATTTCACAGGTACACAAAGATACACACATGGATATTCATGGTAACACTAATAGCGAAACAGAGGGAAAACTTGGAGGTCCACCATAAGGATCTAGATAAATAGGTTATGCTCTAGCCATGCAATGGTATATATAGCGCTATTAAAAAGAGTGAGACAGACTTAGTAGTATGGAAATCATCTCAAGATAGGTAACAGAGAAAGCCCCACTGTCACTACCAAACCAACTGCCAAAAAGTGTGAATGGTATGACTCCACTTGTGGGAAAAAGGACTGTAATATCATATACATGCACACATACACATACATACACACACACACAATTAAGCTCTAGAGGTACTCCCAAAAAATCCTGCTAAAAGCAATTACCTTTGGAAAATGACTCCAGACTTTCTTATTATAGGTGTGGATTACTTTAATTATGTATGCAATTTTAAAATCGCAGAGTTTTAGAGCATAAGAAAAAAGCAATGATTAGTGGTTAACTATTTATTTGAAATAAAATAAATATGCAAAAACAATATTTGGTTTTAATAAAGAATGTAAAAAAAAGTTCCTTTACTATCTGGGATCTCAAAAAAGACATTACACAACATATTATAGGTAGCACAAAGGAACTGCTGATAGGGGCATTCTGCTAGGCTCATACCCATGAGGGGAATCAATAGACTATCTTTTGAGGTTAGAGCACGACAATTTACTTATAGTGGTTTATTGAGTACTTAGTTCAATATGAGTGGACATTTTGTCAATAACATTCTAATGGATGCTACAGATGACAGTTCAATGCCATAATATAAAAGCTGGAAGGCCATATAATAAAATCTATAGGTCCCTGGAGTCAGAGGATGATCATTTGTAGAGGACCTAAAGAAAAACACCAAGAAATGTCTTATTGCAGGGCTTAATGATTGTTTTGGTTATTATGGACTGCATTAGTGAAAATACACTGGTGCCATTTTTATATATTCTTTTATCTTATAAAATTCTAGTAAATGAAAGGTGAAATTAGAAAGCTTTTCTTCTAATTTGAATTAGGCTGGAAGCTTATCAATGTAAACAGATTTCCCAGTTAAGTTAGACAATATGCAGAACTCACCACCTGGGCATAATCCTGTTGGTTCATAATAAGAGCTTGCAATGAGGAGGTAAATTAACTCACTCAGTTCTATAATCAATTTGTAAGTTTCCAGCACAAAGCTAAAGTGTTTACATGAGCTATATTTGTGCCAATGTTCAAAGCATAAGTAAGGCAGTATTGCTAGAAAGCACAGTCTATTAGTCTTTTAAAAAATATGTTCAACTAGATATCAAGTTCATTTTATGGGGAGAAGTATAATACAGTACACAGCATTTTCAATTTGATTTCTGAAGCATCCCTTATTTTCATTTTCCTTTTCTCTAAAACTGGATTTACATATTATTTAAACAATATTTGGGGATGAATTAAAATATGCATTCAAATTGTTTCTAAGGTTGATTAAATGTTAGTAGCTCCCAGGCTCTCTTCTTAATTTTTTAAAAATTCTTTTCCATGGGGATCATGTCCATTCTCACCTGATTTTTAAATGTTTTTATATGTTCATAACTCAATCTAGATATTCAGCCCTAACTCATTCCTTGAACTCCAAACTGCTTAATTGAATCTCTTCCTGGATATTTCACAGATATTTCAAATGAAACCCACCAAAGACAAAGAATCCTTAATTCCTTACCAACACCACCTCCCAATGGCTCATATCATTAACTTAAGACTCACATTTCTATGCTAAAAGTCTATCAGTTACATGTTGAATCCACTCATTTCTCTTTCTCCTATACTATCACTCTTGCCCAGGCACCACACAGTTCCTGGCTTCACAGCCTTCTAGCTGGTCTCCCTGTTTCCATTCTTACTCCTCTAGTCAATACCCTCAAGAGCAGCCAGGATGACCATCTTACATGGGGATCAGATTATCTCACCATATTTCACTGGCCTCACACTACTCTGAGAATGGAATCTAAATTCCTAGCTAAAAAGGACTAGAAATTATCCTGCCTCACTCACCAGGTGTCATTCTCTACAGTCAGAGACTGAAAGGAAACAGAATTCATCCCACATAGTTAAAATGAAGAGACTATCATGAAACAATTCCTTACACAGGTGTGGGCAGGGTTGAGGAAACAAAGGGATGGTTAGGCACCCCCAAAATAGAAACAATGGGCAGCCTTTACCATTCCTAGGTCTAAAGGGGAAAGGGAAGGAACCAGAGTCAGGGCAATTGGATCCTTATAGAAAGGGTCATCAATAGGAAGTCCAAAGCAAAAAAAAAAAGACGGAAGGAATACCCTGGCTTCTCTCTCGTCCTGTCTTCTGATCTCTTGCTGGTACTTCTCACTGGCTGGGAGGCTTGAGGAAATCAGAAGTCTGAGGTCAAGGGAGTCTGGGTGATTCATATGGTATGACGTAGGAGGACAGGAGCGGGCTACCTCCCAGGACACAGAGCAAGTGAGAGAATGGCAGGGAACAGATCTAGAGGGGTGGAAGGAAGGATTTTTCTTTTTGTTTTGGGGGTACATGTGAAAGTTTGTTACATGGGTGAGTTGTGTGTCACTGAAGTTTGGTGTACAAATGATCTTGTCACTTAGGTAGTGAGCACAGTACCTACCTAACATGTAGTTTTTCAACCCTCGCCCTCCTCCCACCTTCCCCCTACTAGTAGTCCTCAGCGTCTTTTGTTCCCCTCTTTGTATCTGTGTGTACTCAATGTTTAGCTCCCACTTTAAGTGAGAATATGTGGTATTTGGTTTTCTGTTCTGGTGTTAATTCACTTAGGAAAATGGACCCCAGCTGCATCCATGTTGCTGCAAAGGACATGGTTCTGTTCTTTTTTATGGCTACATAATATTCCACGGTATATATGTTATATGTACTACATTGTAGTATAAGTGCACCTGATAGCATAATTTAAGCATACCCTTAGAATGACCCTGTATGGCAGATGCACCTGAATATGTGTTCAGAGCTAGGGAATCCTGGAATGGCCAACCTGAAGATTCACTCCTTATCTATGATAAACATTGAAATGCCCCTGGCCCATCCCATGGAACATGGGCTGTATAGGGGATTGGGGCCTTGAATTCTGAGTTAAATGAAGGTTTCCAGGTGGAGGTTGTTAGGGGGATGGTGGTTAGTGAAAATGCTACATAAATTCCATGTCATTTGCAAGTGGTCCTGGTTCTCTTGCCCAGCCCACTGCTACTGGGCCAGGTGAATATGTTATCCAGCCTGCCACCACTGGACTGTTTCTGTATGTTAGGTAGTTCTCCTGTCCAGCCCACTACCACTGGACATTCTCCTCTGTATGGAAGCACCGAATAAAACCCAATGTCTCCTTTGCTGGCTATTCGGTCTCTTCTTCGGCCTCTTGAACCTGGTGCCTTCCCTACTGAGGTTAGTAGGAGTTTGGCAAACGCAGTTTCTTTATCCAGTAGGTGGAAGGGAGATTAATCAGCATATGTGCCAGTCTCACTCTCGCCAGCTTCACACTTGGTGTGTCCTTATCACAAGGATTTGCACAAGCTTTTTTTTTCAGCAGGTACACTATGCTATCTACTCTTCACATGACTAGTTCTTCATTCTTCTTCAAATCTTAATTTAAACATTCTTATCACCTTATCTAAGTAGGTATCTTGTTGGCAAGTCCTTTGCCTGTTTTTTTCAGAGCACTTACCACAATTTGTAACTATTTTATTTGCTTGCTTTTCTGTCTTCTCCTCCAGAATATGAGGGCAGCAACAATCTGTCTAGCAAATGCCTGCCTCACAGTAGGTGTTCAATAAATAGTAACTGAATAAATGCTGGCCAAATTATATAGCAAAATCATAAGACTATGTGTAGAGACAATGAATTTATAGAAATATATCCATGAATTCTAAACTGAGGCAGCACTGAAGAAAATGCACTTACTCTTTATTTTTCTATACAGCATAATCTTAGCTTAAAAAAATGAAAAGTCTTTATGTAAAGTAAAAATTTGCATTGATAAATGCTCCATTCCTTGTTTACTTAAAGGGAGAATGTCTATTATGGTGCCAATGGTCTAAAAGAGAATAACTGCATCATTTAAAAGCAAGGTTATACTCATTTCTTTTACTGCTTTTTCTATAGCAATAGCATAAAATCACCTGTTTTGGTATGTGATACTGTTGGTACTAAAATATTAGTCATTTTCACATCTTTTTTCCTTTTTTTTCTAATTGAAGAAAGTGAACTAAGGAACAGGGAGTAGCTGTGAGTATAGGAATATTTGGCTGTACACACCATTTTTTAGATGTGATGAGATGGTAACTGCAAAACACATTCTACAATGGTGACAACACTTTCACATGATTGTATATTTAAACACTGAAGTGCTTCTCTTATCTCCTGTGAAAGAGGAGCATCAGGTAATGCTAAACCTCAAAGCATTTTAACTTTCATTATGAATGGCAGGGGTCTATTTGCTTTTGCTGAAACAGTCTGTAAGAAGAAATCTTTGACTTCATTTATACACCACATTATTTTTAAAGGCAGCTGCATTTATAATGATTGATCTCCACTTAAGACCTATTCAACAAGGTACACCTTAACATCTAAGCTGTTAACAGAGATTAAAGTTAATTTTCAGTGATGGCAGGAGTGGAAATGCCAGGAAATATCTTAATTCTGGAAGGAGGCAAAAGTGAAAGTAAAGGTAGGTGGGGAAATAGCAGAGGAGGATCAAGGAATACTGGACGGCTAACAGGTAAATGAAAATGATTGTTGCCAAGACACTGGGTGGCTGGAGCAGGCCTGATGACGATGGTTCTTGCTGAATAAGAAAGGGCAGCAGCACCAGCTGAGGAAAGCTATGCATGTTATGATGACCATTTTTGCCATCACCTGTGACCTGAAAGAGTGCCTAGGGTGAGCAAAGGCCACGGAGGCAGGTGGAATTGGTTTTAAATTCTGGCTCTGCCATTTGCACTATTTGCAAAACTTGAGCAAGTCATTGTCAAAGCATCACAAGAGGTCCTCTAATAACACCTTTTCATTCAACATCACTCCCTCACAGTTCTGATGAGGAAAAAAACAGATTCCCAGCTGGGGCCCCTGTCTGTGTGGAGTACGTACATTCTCCCCATGTCTGCATGGGTTTTCTCTGGGCACTCTGGTTTCCTCCCACATCCCAAAGACGTGCATGTCAGGTTCACTAGCAGGTCTACATGGCCCAGCTGTAGTGAGTAGGGTGTGTGTGAGTGCGTCCTGCCTGTGATGGGATGGTGTCCTGTCCAGGTGGGTTTCTGCCTTGTGCCCTGTGCTGCTGGGACAAGCTCCGGCCACCCACAACCCTGAACTAAAATATTTGGGGAAATAATTGTCTTACTTGTTTTAATTGATGTTTCTTAAATGTATGGCTCACATTTATTTCAATATTAGAAGTGATTAATAGTACAAGTGTTTGGGGTCTTTATTTAGAAGCCTGGTGATGTTTTTGTGACCAGAAATAGGACATAAGAACTTAAGTATTGTTAGAATCAATTAGCTTATGGTGAAGTTGGTTCTGTTATACGTTGTTTTGCTTGAAGTCTCAATTTCTAAGAACCTATTGATGACATTAGGTGAGGAATTACTGTAGTTTCTTCTTCTGTTAAATGAGGCTAAAACCTAATTTGCCAAGTTACTGTAAAAACAGGAGGCTAGCCTCTTTAGGATCTGTTCCCCTGCCCAACTAAATTACTTAAATGGAACCAAAATAACCAAATGATTAGCCTTTCTCAGGTAGGAAGTCACATGTGGATGTGCGAAGGCTTAGAATCAGAATTAAAAGATGTAAATTAAACAGTTGAAGCAAATATTTTTCATGAGCAACCTAATCATGAAACACAGAGTAACTTCTGACATTTTAGAAAACACTGAGGTAAGCCCTGACTGTAGCCAGGAAGCTATAGTGCATGTGTAGCCGGCATATCTGACAGGCAAATACTGGCCTTTTCTGGTATCCTGTATCTCACAAGCAGTGCTCCCTGAAAATTAATACTTATTGAGGGTTTACATACCACTGGCAAGACATTGGGGATATAAGAATTCTGGACATGGCCTATTCTCTGGTAAAAGTTTTATAACTTTTTGTCAGATATTTAGAGTGGCAAAGTAAAAAAAAAAAAAAAAAAGTGGGAGGAAAGGAGTCAGGAAATTTGAAAACTGAAGGAGACAATATAAACTCAGCTCCCCTTGGCAAGCAGGAGCAGCCTCACACCTTCCGTGTTTGTCTCTCCCACTCCACCCTGATACCAAGGCTAGAACTCTGCGTAAGAACCTGAAAGAAGTGTGGGAAGGAGGATGCAAGAAGAGGAGAGGAACCTGTCACCAAAGTACAATTTTCCTGGGGAGCCCAGCCCCTTCCTCTCAGGAACTGAGTGGGGAAAGGCATAAGGTGGTTCCTCCCTAGAACGAATGGAACTGAAGAGGAAAGGATTCAGAAGTAGGCTAG
Organism: Pongo pygmaeus; assembly: GCF_028885625.2. Lineage (NCBI taxonomy): Eukaryota > Metazoa > Chordata > Mammalia > Primates > Hominidae > Pongo > Pongo pygmaeus. Next base: position 94,549,998 of record NC_085930.1, on the reverse strand, counting down.
TGAGTGCCAAGGCCTGCACAGCTCTTTGTTCTGGGGTGGAGCAAGAAGAGAGAAAAAAATGTGGGGAAGCATGAGGCAGCTTCATTAGCACCCTACCATTTACCTTCCTTCCTAGCCTTCTTCCAGGTTCTTCCCAGCTCTTTTGCCACCACTGGCTTCCCCACTCCCCTGCCTTCTAATAGCATCCTATCCCTGACCTTCATACTTCCCATCTTCTTTCTAAGCTTCAAGAGAGCCAAAGGCTTTTCCTTGTCTATATTTTCTCAAGATTGCAAATGTCTACTAAAAGCAAACTAATTGCCTTATAGTTGACAGCTCCCTCAAAGTATGAGTGTTACTCAAGAAAAGTCTTATGCTGGCCAGGTGCAGTGGCTCACACCTGTAATCCCAGCACTTTGGGAGGCTGAGTTGGGCAGATCACATGATGCTAGGAGTTCAAGACCATTCTGATCAACATGGTGAAACCCCATCTCTGCTAAAAATACAAAAATTAGCCAGGCTCGGTGGTACACGTCCGTAATCCCAGCTGCTCTGGAGGCTGAGGCACGAGAATTGCTTGAACCTGGGAGGTGGAGGTTGCAGTGGGCCAAGATCGCCCCACTGCACTCCAGCCTGGGTGACAGAGAGAGACTGTCTCCCTGTCTGGAAAAAAAAAAAATCTTACTGTGTTCATTAAAACAAAGAAATATGGGGGAGATATTTCTGGACTTGGGGCTTCCTACCATTTCTAATGCAGATAGTTCAAGGAGCACATGAGAAACATGGTTGACTTCAGTAGAGAAGCACTCCTCTGGCTTTTAGTTTTCATCCATTTCTGCCTCTTCTTGGCTAAACTTAGCAATATCCACTCTAATCCCAGGTCCTGATGCATTCTTGCTATATTCTTCAAGCCTAACCTTAACCTAGTTCTGTATTATCCCAGTGGTGGTGGTGATGCTGTGATTTACCAGATACCTTAACTGCAGGGCTACAGCTAAGTTTACTTTCCACAAAGGTCCCAGAAGATTGATTCTTTGCAGCCAAGGTCATGACTAGACGATATGTTCTGTCAAGCAAGGAGAATCACAAAACCTGGCCTTCAAGTGAAAGAGGAAAGACAGAGTGGAAGTTAAGATAACAACAGGCTTTGCAGTCAGACTGCATAGGCACAAATCATGGTTCTTCCACCCATTAGCCTGCAGTACTTGGGGCAAGTTAGGACTCCCTCTTCTCAATTTCCTCAACTTTAATCTAGGAATAAAAGTAGTCTCTATCTTGTAAAATTGCTATAAGGATTGAATGCAACAATGTATGTAAAGTGCTTAGTATAGTCTGAATAAGGTATTTGTGTGCATTATGTGTTAGCTGTTACTAAATTTTATTCATATTCTAGAACTCTGAGGTTACAACAAAGTATTTATTCAAATACTGAGGAATGAGCCACCTTTGTTAAACCAGCTTTCCACAAAAAGAAGATGGCTGTCAGTATGACAAGAATGAAATTCAGGCTCTGAACTTCTATAAGAGAATGTCAACTCTGCTTCCGGTCTGGTATCTAAAGTATACTGATCCTACCTTAAGCAACAGCACTGAGTTTCAGCACTTTAGGTGCTTGTCAAAAATTCAACTATGAACTGGCTGAATTTAGCACTTGCCAAAGGATTGCTTGAAATGCCTCATTTTCTGAACCATATTATATTTGCTCCCTAAAGAACTGCCTTCACAAAGTTGAGATTTAATGTTTTGTCCTTTTTTTTAATGAAGAATCAATATAAGAAAAATCCATTTGAAGGAAACTTTATGTCTTTTGTAAAAATCATATCCTGGACAGCAAATAGGTTACATCTTAAGTTCCAGTGTCAAATGATTGGTAGTGACTGTCTGGAGTGCTCTGTTAAGGACTGGAAGGTTGCAATGATCGACTAGCACTGTTTGCCTCGGACATCAATGAGGAGGTATGGTGCCTTAGTGATACAGTTATCCACCCTACCACTGCCATAGTTGAAAGCCTGATGCATTATCTGTAATGTAAGGACCTGCTAAATGTATATATCCCTTCTTAAATTCAATGCCATTGGCTTCTCACTACTGAGCCTGATAGCTCTTAATGCCTCTGTCTGAGTTGTCTGCCTCCCATCATCAAGTAGCCCTCCAAACTTGAAGATAAAGTTACCTTAAACGTTTCTAGACTACCAGAGGTACAAGGAGGAGCTGGTACCATTCCTTCTGAAAGTATTCCAATCAACAGAAAAAGAGGGAATCCTCCCTAACTCATTTTATGAGGCCAGCATCATTCTGATACCAAAGCCTGGCAGAGACACAACCAAAAAAGAGAATTTTAGGCCAATATCCTTGATGAACATTGATGCAAAAATCCTCAATAAAATACTGGCAAACCCAATCCAGCAGCACATCAAAAAGCTTATCCACCATGATCAAGTGGGCTTCATCCCTGGGATGCAAGGCTGGTTCAATATACGCAAATCAATAAACGTAATCCAGCATATAAACAGAACCAACAACAAAAACCACATGATTATCTCAATAGATGCAGAAAAGGCCTTTGACAAAATTTAACAACGCTTCATGCTAAAAACTCTCAATAAATTAGGTATCGATGGGACGTATCTCAAAATAATAACAGCTATCTATGACAAACCCACAGCCAATATCATACTCAATGGGCAAAAATTGGAAGCATTCCCTTTGAAAACTGGCACAAGACAAGGATGCCCTCACTCACCACTCCTATTCAACATAGTGTTGGAAGTTCTGGCCAGGGCAATTAGGCAGGAGAAGGAAATAAAGGGTATTCAATTAGGAAAAGAGGAAGTCAAATTGTCCCTGTTTGCAGACGACATGATTGTATACCTAGAAAACCCCATTGTCTCAGCCCAAAATCTCCTTAAGCTGATAAGCAACTTCAGCAAAGTCTCAGGATACAAAATCAATGTACAAAAATCACAAGCATTCTTAGACACAAATAAGAGACAATCAGAGAGCCAAATCATGAGTGAACTCCCATTCACAATTGCTTCAAAGAGAATAAAATACCTAGGAATCCAACTTACAAGGGATGTGAACAACCTCTTCAAGGAGAACTACAAACCACTGCTCAATGAAATAAAAGAGGATATAAACAAATGGAAGAACATCCCATGCTTATGGGTAGGAAGAATCAATATTGCGAAAATGGCCATACTGCCCAAGGTAATTTATAGATTCAATGCCATCCCCATCAAGCTACCAATGACTTTCTTCACAAAATTGGAAAAAACTACTTTAAAGTTCATATGGAACCAAAAAAGAGTCTGTGTCGCCAAGTCAATCCTAAGCCAAAAGAACAAAGCTGGAGGCATCATGCTACCTGACTTCAAACTATACTACAAGGCTACAGTAACCAAAATAGCATGGTACTGGTACCAAAACAGAGATATAGATCAATGGAACAGAACAGAGCCCTCAGAAATAATGCTACATATCTACAACCATCTGATCTTTGACAAACCTGAGAAAAACAAGAAATGGGGAAAAGATTCCCTATTTAATAAATGGTGCTGGGAAAACTGGCTAGCCATATGTAGAAAGCTGAAATTGGATCCCTTCCTTACACCTTATACAAAAATTAATTCAAGATGGATTAAAGACTTACATGTTAGACCTAAAACCATAAAAACCCTAGAAGAAAACCTAGGCAATACCATTCAGGACATAGGCATGGGCAAGGACTTCATGTCTAAAACAACAAAAGCAATGGCAACAAAAGACAAAATTGACAAATGGGATCTAATTAAACTAAAGAGCTTCTGCACAGCAAAAGAAACTGCCATCGGAGTGAACAGGCAACCTACAAAATGCGAGAAAATTTTCGCAACCTACTCATCTGACAAAGGGCTAATATCCAGAATCTACAATGAACTCAAACAAATTTACAAGAAAAACACAAACAACCCCATCAAAAAGTGGGCAAAGGATATGAACAGACACTTCTCAAAAGAAGACATTTATGCAGCCAAAAAACACATGAAAAAATGCTCATCATCACTGGCCATCAGAGAAATGCAAATCAAAACCACAATGAGATACCATCTCACACCAGTTAGAATGGCGATCATTCAAAAGTCAGGAAACAACAGGTGCTGGAGAGGATGTGGAGAAATAGGAACACTTTTACACTGTTGGTGGGACTGTAAACTAGTTCAACCCTTGTGGAAGTCAGTGTGGTGCTTCCTCAGGGACCTAGAACTAGAAATACCATTTGACCCAGCCATCCCATTACTGGGTATATACCCAAAGGATTATAAATCATGCCGCTATAAAGACACATGCACACGTATGTTTATTGCGGCACTATTCACAATAGCAAAGACTTGGAACCAACCCAAATGTCCAACAACGATAGACTGGATTAAGAAAATGTGGCACATATACACCATGGAATACTATGCAGCCATAAAAAATGAAGAGTTCATGTTCTTTGTAGGGACATGGATGAAATTGGAAACCATCGTTCTCAGCAAACTATCGCAAGGACAAAAAACCAAACACCACATGTTCTCACTCATAGGTGGGAATTGAACAATGAGAACTCATGGACACAGGAAGGGGAACATCACACTTCGGGGACTGTTGTGGGGTGCGGGGAGGGGGGAGGGATAGCATTAGGAGACACACCTAATGCTAAATGACTAGTTAATGGGTGCAGCACACCAACATGACACATGTATACATATGTAACAAACCTGCACGTTGTGCACATGTACCGTAAAACTTAAAGTATAATAATAATAAAAACAAAAAAAGTTTCTAGAATCAATTCACACAGGAGGAGATTGGAAGACAGGATGTTTCTCAAATCAAAGCGAAAAGAGTAAGATAAGGAAATTTAGTGTGGGTTGGATAATACGAATGAAAGAGCCTGATTAGTGGTATTAAGCATATGCAGATGAAGAGGGTCTGAACAGAAAAAGGAGAGCCAAAGTCGGGGGAAAGAATTTGAAGAAAAATATTCTGATCATGGGGCATTAGGATAATGATGGTACTTGAGACAGCTCAAAATGATAAATCATTACAGTTTGTTTTAAGAAATTCTTTGCCAGAACCATTTCAGTGACATTAAATTGTTTAAGTGGCCATCTGTGGAGTGGTGTGGCAACTGGGTGGGTTTTATGGGCCAGTCTGGTACATCTATTAAAACAGCTACACCTGTTTTATGGAAGCTGTTTGCAACGCTCCTTTGCCAAATATAAATCTGGTTAATCCTACTATTTTGTCATTTTAATTCTATAGATTACTTAAACCAGAAGGAATGTGGGTGCACTAAATTGTTTCCAATTTAACAAACAAAATATGTTTTTTTAAAGCACGAAAACCATACTAAATTTAGATGGCAGTTTTAGAACTTATGGTTCAGTTTTATATATTTTCTATTTGAAAGATTTACACAACAAAATCAGAACAAAACACTCTAATGGGAAAGCATAAAAGAGACTGCCTACTCTTATTCTACTCAAAGATTTGCTTATTGGAAACCTATTTCCAATAGGATGATAAATATTTTATCATCCAAATTTAATAATAATCACCGTAACATACCAAAATAGAAATTGTTACTTATAAATATCAACAATAATAATTACAACAATAAATACCTATATATGGCTTAATCTGTGCCAAGTGCTATTCAAAATGCTTTATGGATGTTGTTTAATCTTCAAGCAACCCCATGGGATGTGTCCTCTTATTATTCCCATTTTATGGATGAGGAAACTGAGGCACAAGGACACTAAGTAACTTACCCAGGATCACATGGCTAGTGAGTATCAGAACCAGAATTCCAACCCAGGCAGTCTGGCCCTAGCATCTGTCATTTAAACCACTTTGATATATACTGTCTTCACCCTTGACCCAGAAATTCTAATGCATATGTGTGAGGCATGATTTCAGGAGTTAGGTTGGGCTATTTCTGAAGTTTATAATGATATCTCACCATTTCTTTGCCTGTCATTAATGTTTAAATGGAAAAGGGAAAGAATGCTTGTAAGTTTGGCTGGGGAGGAAAGGAAGAATCCAGTTGGCAGGACAAGTTGGTGATAGCATTCCATCCTGCTTACTAAAATTAAATCTTCTCTACTTAGATAAAACCTTTCTTTTGAAGTGCCCAAGAGAACTTCTGCAGTAAATCATCAATAATTGTTAATGGCTTCCTATTTCTTTGTTGTGACACTATATTTGTCAGAATATCCCTGAGTGGTCACTGTTTTTTGAACTGTGAACTTAGTGGTGATGGTATAGCTTCTGAATTGGTTTCTGATAACTTTTGCCAGAGGATTTAGGAATAATTATTATTCTTAGCCCCACCAAACCACACGGTGACACCAGCAAACTCTGAAATGCAATGAGCAGAATCATCACACTGCAGAGAGATGTAGCCTAATGACATGGAAAGAGATGACAAATCATTTTTAACTTTAGAGGGGCTTGTCTTGCAAGATTTAATTGGCTTACAGTTGAGAAGTAATTTGACATTTCAAATTATAGTTATTTAAAGACTCTTGAATTGCTCATCATCATTTCACCTGATAAAACTGCAATATAAGGAGAGTCCCATGGAAAAAATGATTAGAATTAAAACAAAATCCCTACAGAGAAGGAACAAAAAGAGTGAAAAGAAAACCAGCGTGGGAATCAGACAGCATTTGGATATAGCATCACAGGTGTGATGTTGGGTGGACTATTACTGAACTTCTCTGAGGCTTTCTCATTTATAAATTATCACGTACAGAGTTTTGTGAGAGTTAAAGGAACTTGGTAAAGTTGCTGGCATGGTGTCATTGCTCAATAAATTTTGGTTACTTTTTTTTCAGAGCTGGGCGGACAGGATCTCTCTCCATCACCCAGGCTAGAGTGGCATGATCACAGCCTACCGCAGCCTCGATGTCCTGGGCTCAAGTTATCCTCCTGCCTCAGCCTCCTGAGTAGGACTGAGGCACTAGGACTGGAGGACTGGGACGACAGGAGCGCACCACAATGGCCAGCTGATTTTTCTTAACTTTATTTTTGTAGACAGGGTTTTGCTATGTTGCCCAGACTAATCTTGAACTCTTGTGCTCAAGCCATCCTCCTGCCTTGGCCTCCCAAAATGTTGGGATTACAGGTGTAAGCCACTGTGCTGGGCCAATTTTGGTTTATTTATTAATATTCTTCCTATTCTCTTTTTAGACTAACACTGAAAAATTTCTCTGAGAGTCCCCATTTCTGAAGTATATTCCTTCCTCTTCATCTCTACTCTTGCTTTTCAATATCCATCATCCCTGGCCTGATTGACTGCAACAACCTCCTAATTACACTCACCATATCTAGTTTTTTTTTTTTTCTCAGCAACTTAACACATCTTTAGAAAAATAACCAGCAATGTTATCTACCTAATTCATAAAAACAATCAATCCCTTGCCTACAGAATAAAATTCAAAAATCGGTGCCTATTTCTCCAGATCCATCTATCATCACTTCTCCACTCACTCCTCATTCTCTAGCCAAACCAATATACTACACTAGTAGTGTGGCTTTTATACATGTTTATCTTTCATCCAAAAATGCCTTGCTTACCATTTGTGATTTTTTACTTGTTCTATGAAACCCCTTAGCAACATCCCCTATTCCATCAACATACCTCTAACTAAAAGGCAAAAATAAAAACTCTATTTTATTTGAAGTCTTCATAGCAATTATATGTACTTCTGTTAGCATTTCACTGCATTCTATTTGTTCTATATTATTCTATTTGATAGACTATGAACTCACTAAGGAAGGGAATTATTTCTTATTCATCTTTGTATCGCCAGGGTCTAGAACAGTCTCTGGAATCTTATATAGTACACACTGAACAGACACTGGATGAGAGAATGTCCAGACAGTTTTCTCTAATAGTTTACTCTCATTCCCAGTTCAGCCTGTAAGCTATAATTACATTTCTCACTTTTGGCTAACCATTCATTTTCCTTTATTAGAAACTAAAGAATTTTATCAACATGAACTGAGCTAACGAATATTCCCTAACTGCTACAAACACATAGTCTGGGAAAATATAAGAAAAATGAACCTTAAATTCATACATAAGTTTGAAAGATAAAATAGGAAGTTGATTGCGTATCAGAATAAAGAGGAAATAAAAGCCAGGGCCAGTCAGCTATCAGTTGATGCCAAAGTAGGGTATGTGTTTATTGGGGGATAAGCTATCTAGCCTAAATGTATATAGGAACCAGATGGTTAATACGTGTGCATGTGTGCACAGACACACATAAAATTACAGATGGGGGCCTCAGGATTGTAACACCTATAGTGAGACAGTAGATGTGGCCTTGGGCTTAAACAAGGTGAGAAGCTAGAACTGAGCCTCCTGCAGAAAGCCAGACCTTGGAATGACTGCTCCCTCTGTGAAAGGAGTTCTAGAAACTTCTGTATGGAAAATCAAAAACAAACTAGCAAAAAATAAATAAGCTTGTCTCTGTCCAGGCTTTGGGTTGGGTTGAGTAAAAAGTCGACTGTGAGAAATTAAGTCCTTAAGACCAAACCATGTACATGACCTGAGTTTGACTTTAAACTACCCTTGTGAGGGAATCCCAAGTTGAGAAAGACATTTAAAAACTCGTTCTACGTCAGTAGAAGCCTTGACGTACCCTTTGAATAAAATGCAAAGCTTTTCTGAAAGGGGGACATACCAGCAATCCATGCTACAGGTACTCTCACAGAAAAAACGACCCCCAATAAAGATGAAGTCACATTCCAAAGTTACTAACTACACAGGGAAATGATACACCATGAGGGAGAGTCAGTATTTATAATAGGAAGAGTCACTTCTTTAGAACTTCAGAGAACAGAGCAATTTGAAAGTCACTATAAAATATGTTTAAAACTATAATAAGTAAATAGGATACCATAAACAACAAATTTGGAAAAGAGCCAAATAGGGTTCTAGAAATTGAAATAATTTTTTAATAAAAAAGGACCTGCAAACAACATATTAAACAGAGCTAAAAACTTAGTGATCTGAAGGAAATTACTCAGAATGGAACACAGAGAGATAAAGGAAGAAACAAGGAGATGGATGGGATACAACTGGAGGTAAAGCTTTCTTAGGTAAGGTGTTTGTGTTATAAGAGAATGAGCTATTAATTTCCTACTTTAAGTCAAATATGAGTGTTATAAATTTAAGGGTAACCACTAAAAGAACAGAAATAAAATATAACTTCCAAGTGGTCAAGGTTAAAAAATAAGAATCATGTACTACATATAACAACTTGAAATTAATCTAAATGTATAGCCTTAAATTTCCTATTAAAAAAAGTAAGATTAAGCTTCCTGGGTTAAGCATTCAACTCAAAAAGTTGGAAAAACAATATACTACAAAAGTGGAAAGAAGGATTAAGAAAATAATTGAAGTGGAAACTTTGAGAGTATTACCTAGAGCAAAAATATGATTCTTTGAACAGACCAATGAAATACAAAACCTCTGAAAAGATTAGGTAAGAAAAATACACAATATTAGATATTTAAAAATACAGTATTAGCATTGTACAGATACAGCAGAGAACAAAAAAACTATATATACTTTTACATACATAGCTATCTATAAACTCTCACATAACTCTTATAACTCTATACTATTAAACTGGAAACAAAGTGACACTTCTAGAATACTATAATTATTAGAACTGACAAGACAAAAAAATAGAAAACTTAAAAATACCTATAACCATTAAAGAAATGGTATCAGTGGTTAAAAATCTATCCACTAAAAAGCACCAGGTCCAGAGGTTTTAAAGACAAGTTCTACCAAACCTTTAAGGAACCCAATACAGATTGTTTGAGATATAAAAAAGATTAAAACACCCCAACTTAATTTATCAAATATAATTTTATCATAAAACTATGTGAGGATGACTAGAAAAATTATAAAATAATCTAATAATGAATGTATGTGTCTACAAGTCTTAAATAAAGGAAAGAAAATTCAATCTAACAATGTATAAAAATACCATATTTGATGACCAACAGAGGTTATGGTCAAGAATGGAAGGAAGTTTAAATATGAGAATATCTGTAATGTCATCCATGACATTAACAGACTAAAATCAAAAACATATGATCAACTGGACAGATGCAGAAAAAAAGCATTCAGTGAAATTCAACACCCATGAATAATAACAAGCTTTAGGAAACTAGAAAAGTAAGCACTTTAATCTACGACTAAGTTATATTTTTAGATCCTGTATCAGTCAAGACAGGTTATACCAAAGTAATAAATAACTCCCAAATTTCGGAAACTTAACATGTAAAAGATGATGTCTTCTTTGCACTACATGTTCCATGGGGCAGCAGGAGGTTCTGCTTATTCTGGTAACTCAGGGACTTAGGCTGGTACATTCTTCCATAATCAGCAGAGCATTCAGATGGGAACAGGGACATTTCTAAAGCATCTTCCTAAAGTGACATATATCAGCTCATACTCATCTTCACTGGCTAAAGCAACTCCTTCACCATATTTCCTTGTCAACTGTCACAAAAATTTCTGTAGTTTGTAAGCTACTTAGTTTATATTTCGTTAAAGCAGCCCAGATGGATTAAGACAATATTTCTGCACCTTCAGTTTCTCCCAAAGAGAAATGTAAATATAAAATGTTTAGCCATTATTACTTCTAAATTTTCTTCAACCTCTAGTCTTTTTTCTAAATCACTGTCATTTAAAAATATTTCCCATTTTAGTCTGATTTCTGATTATTATTTGCAAATGGAAGCCTGAAGAAAAAAACGATAATTTGCCAAGAGACCATCAATACCCATGGTTCCAAATGTTATGATGATGTCTTTTGCCAGGAGTTCATTTCTAAAATATTTACATTCTGTGCTTTTTTAAAAACTATTTTTCCAGGTTAGATAACACAAGATGAAATTAGTGCACTGCATTTAAACAATACTAAATGTAAAATTAATGATAAACTGGCAGAAATAACAAAGAATCATGAGTAAAAGTCAATATTTTAGTCCTTTCATCACTGAAATCAATCAAAATCCGAAATTTCCACTGTGCCTTTTTTTCTTTTAGAGATTTACTCTTACTGTTACTAAAATTAGGACAAGTTGAAAAATCCAGATGATGATGTATAAGACACACAGAATCTAGGTCATTCTATCATTGGCTCTAGATTTGCAATACTAATAGCAGAGCTTCTTATGTAAAGAAAGCAAATATACAGAATTAAGATAGCAAGGAAGCCAATGTACTTAGTAAGAACATGCTGTTTTTAGAATTTTTGCTAATGATGATTACATTTTAAATTCTTCCTAGAGTTTCACTAGATACAGCATTACTCATTTCCTGTTTTTAAGAAGTATTCAATATCACTGAAGTATGCAATGAGGACACTATAAGTAGCTCATGACCAAAGATTTCAAGATTCATTAATAAACTTTTTTAGATATTCCACTCTACCTAAGGAAGATAAAATTTTGTAATATAAATACATTACAAACAAATCTATAAAAGTGAACTTCTGAATAAAAAAGTTAAGTTTGACTTTTATACTGCTTTAGATAAAATAAACAGACGCTCAGTTTATACTTCACAAGCAGATGATTATTTTTCAATATTGGAAGTAAATTAATTTCCATAGTCTATGTAGAAAAATTTAAATGGCAGTAAGATATTCTGATGAAGAAAATTTATTACAAAATTAATGCCTACCATATATGGCTTCATTTGGATGAGAGCAAGAAATGAGCCATTTATTGATTTATTATTAGCAAAGCACAAGACAAGGCATGAGCTATAGCAGAAACAGAAAAAATCATGACCTCTGAGAAAGGTGGTAGTCAAGAGTTTCAAAAGAGTCAAGAGTTAATCCTGTGGATAAAGTATAAAAATTATAGTAAATGAAAGTAATTTGTATCAAGAGAAACTCCCAATGGAATTAAATGCCTAAGAGGTGCCTGCAATGTACTGATGAATAGCATGTAATAAAGACAGGAGCACAAGTAATGCATTTTGTGCTCTCACAATGCCCTGGAAACACTCTGAACTGCAGTCCTGATCAGCCCTCAGAGAGGTCCTGTGATGAAGAAATTAACAACTCCAAAGAGAAAGAAATACTGGCATAGTAAATTAAAGTAGAAATGCCTTCAAACAATGTCTAGCCTCTGCTACTAAGGCTACTAGCCTCTGCTATGAAGATGTAAAATAGAGCTGGAATTCTTTGTTTATTTATTCTTCTTCCCAAGAATAACTAATGAGTTGTAGTTGGTTTTGTATATGTGTATAAAAAATGCCCGGTTTTTGTCTTGTTGCTAGAGAAAAGACACAGCATCTACTGCTGCTGAGGAGTTCTTTGAAATACCTGAAATACTGCACAGAGTAAACAGGAGCTTTTCCAGCTCCTAGAATGCTCTTTATATGGCTTGCTCCTCATCCTTTGAGTCTCAGTTCAAATGTTACTTTCTTAGAGGTACTTATCCTGACCATTTTTCATAAAGTAGATCTTTCTGTGTACTTTCTTATTGCGGGTTGAGCATCCCAAATCTAAAGATCAGAATTCTGAAATGCTCTAAAATCTGAAACTTTTTGAACGCCAACGTGATGCTCAAAGGAAATGCTCACTGGAGCATTTTGAATTTCAGATTTTCAGATTTAGGATGCTCAGCTCGTGTGTGTGTGTGTGTGTATGTGTGTGTGTAATGCAAATATTCCGAAATCTAAAAAAGTCTAAAACCTGAAACATCTTTGGTACCAAGCATTTCAAATAGGAATACTCAACCTGTGCTCTGTGCACTTACTTCTTAACACTCACTTTGTTATTTTTTTAAAAAACCTGCTTTTCTTTCCTGGCTCCATACCAGAACGCAAACTTCATGAAGACAGAGATTTTGTCTGCCTTGATAACTGAAAATATTCTTAGCAACTTTACTTGGCACATAGTGGGCTCTAATAAATATTTATCAAATGAATGAATTTCCAATATAAAGAAAACATTAAAAATATCTTTTCTAGGTACACAATCATGAACACATGAATGAATCAGTATGTCTTTTTTCAAAGGAAAGCATTTATAATATTTTCTTTCCCTTGAGGTCTACATTATATAAATTCCAATTGTGGTCCACATCCTTAACAATCTGTAGTTGAACCAAATACTCATCAGTAACCATCTCCAACCAGATTTCTTCAGCTGCGACCTCTGACAGAGGCTCAGTAACAAACTGCTTACCTCCTCCCTAGGAAATTAATGATGTCCTCCAAGGGCTACATATGAAACAGCACGTTCAATAAATATTCACTGAGTATTAAATATTCTTGAATGTTTGAACCTCAATATGAAGGAATCACACTCCCCTCAAATAATATCCTTGACTTAGATTACCTTCATGGCCTATATTTGCTTAAAATATATCCCTTAAAACATCAGTTCCCAACCTTTTTGGCACCAGAGACTGGTTTTGTGGAAGACAATTTTTCTATGAACGGGGCAGGGGGAAGTTATGGTAGTACAGGGAGGGGATGGTTTCAGGATGAAACTGTTCCACCTCAGATCTCAGGCATTATATTCTCATAAGGAGCACACAACCTAGATCCCTCACATGTGCAGTTCACAATAGGGTCTGCACTCCTATGAGAATCTAATACCACTGCTGATCTGACAGGAGGCAGAGGTCAGGTGGTAATCCTCTAGCTCCTGTTCACCTCCTGCTGTGCGGCCCGTTCCTAACAGGTCACCTACAGGTACTGGTCTGTGGCCCAGGGCTCGGGGACCCCTGACTTAAAAGTAAATTAGGTTTTACAACAATTATTCTAGATAAGTCAGCAAAATACGGAAATTTCAAGTAGGTTCAAAATGCTACTGATTTAGCAACATTATTACTGCTGCTAAACACATAGTAAGCAAACTATTGTTATTAAGTTCTACAGTATGAAGTATTTTGTTTGTATAATGCTTGTGGCAACCCTATGAAATGGGTTAGCATTGTTATCCTCATTTTACCAATAAGAAACCTGGGGCACAAGAGGTTAAATGACATGCCTAGGGTCTCAGCCAGCAAATGGTAAAGCTGAGATTCAAACCCAAGCAGTCTGATTCCAGGTTGTGTGCTGTTAATCACCAATTTACTCAGTGCTATTCTAAGATGCCTGCCTGCAAATGTATTGTTACCAGTACCTGACCAGGTTAAGCACAAAAATTTAGATTGTTCAGAAACTTATATACCAATTTGACATTGCTGTAACATCCAAGTATGTGATCACTGGGCTCATCTCACTGGACAGGGTGACTGGGGTTGTCAAAGGCACATGGGGAGTGAGTGGCATATGGCCCTAAATATGTGCTGGCACTATGTAAAGTCAGTTGAATGACATATTGGTCAGAAAAACAAGAAATTAAAATGAAAGAAAAAAACCTCACGTGATTCTTCAAATGGTTTGAGAAGTCCTAGTCTACACTAATCTCATTTGAATTGTCAGAACATCTTCATATCTCTTGGGAAAAGAATGCTGGAGTATCATATTTTGCCTGCCTCCATCAGACAATAAATACAAAAATAATTTTGAAATTTGTTTAAATTTACATTTAGAAATTTAGTACATATTTTAATGCAGACATTATATAAAAGCATTTGAATATGTAATATATAAACAATTTGTTGCTCTTACTGCACGAAAATATAATGCTTAGTCATGTAAGGTATGTAAAAAATATCTACATAAATATCCATCCAGAACTGGAAGTTTTCAGTTTTAATCAAAAAAGGGGAAAGCTTATTTTAAAAGGCTAAGTAAAATAAAAATACATATATAATTTACATTTTTAATTTATAAAACACCCCTGTCCCTCAAAAACAAATTTCAAGAATCTACCGCCTTGTTTTGGCTTTAAAATGATTAGGCAAGTGATTTAAATCAGATCAGGAGCTACAAAGGAGAAAAACGTGGGGAGTACTTTTCCAACTGAGGAATTCAAACTGTTTCTAAAATAGAATAGTAGTATTGAATATATCTAACATTACAGAGGAAAAAATGAAATATTCCATATATATTGATTTTCTATATAAATTACACATTATTCCCTTCCTTTTTAATAGAATGCTTCCTAAAATGCAGTACATATTTCTTTTTTTGTAAATGCATTACAAACTTCTTTGTAAAAAAAGCATTCTGTCCATGATTCAGAAAATTTTCAACAAAGCCTGTAAACTCTGAAGCAGGAAACCAGTACCGTGTGATTGACTGAAATGGAGAACGCTGTTTACCCCTAATTCTGGCCTCTTTTCTAGTTATCTTCATGGTGAATTTCTTTTTTTTTTTATTTCCAACTTTTAAGTTCAGGGGTACATGTGCAGAGTGTGTGTTTGTTACATAGGTAAACGTGTGTCATGGTGGCTTGCTGCACAGAACATCCCATCACCTAGGTATTAAGCCCATCATCCATTAGCTATTCTTCCTGATGCTCTCCCTCCTCCCATTCCCCATTCTCCAACAGGCCCTAGTGTGTGTTGTTTCCTTCCACGTGTCCATGTGTTCTCATCATTCCACTCCCACTTACAAGTGAGAACGTGTATTTGGTTTTCTGTTCCTGCATTAGTTTGCTAAGGATAATGGCTTCCAGCTACATCTGTGTCCCTGGAAAAGATATGATCTTGTTCCTTTTTATGGCTGCATAGTATTCCATGGTGTATATGTACCATACTTTCTTTATCCAGTCTATCAATTATGGGCATTTGGGTTGATTCCATGTCTTTGTTATTGTGAATAGTGCTGCAATGAGCATACATGTGCAAATGTGTTTGTGACAGAATGATTCATATTCCTTTGGGTATATACCCAGTAATGGGATTGCTGGGTCAAATGGTATTTCTGCCTCTAGGTCTTTGAGGAATCACGACACTGTCTTCCACAATGGTTGAACTAACTTACACCCGCTTCATGGTGAATTTCCAAGGAGACACTTTCATCTGCCTCAATCACCCTTTCTCTTTCTTGCCTTTCCATTTAAATAAAAACCTATCTTCCTAGGTAACTACAGAGAGGGAAGAACTACAGAGAAAAGAAACATACACACACACAAACACATGTATACCTTGCAAGCTCAGCACACACTGAGCTTAACTGACACACAATTCCAAGTCAATGGACTTTGCATTTTCTTAAAGCCTGCAGTACTCCCATTGCTCACAGGCCTTTTTCTGCCTGCTTCTGAGATTCATTACAGATGGCTAAGGCTGGAAGTATGATGGCTGGATAAGTGGGGCATTGCTTGATCTTCTGTCATTCTGGTAAGAATTGTATGAGGCAGAGAAAAGGCATATGCTGTTATCCTCATTTTTTTTTTTTATGGGGAAACTGCAGCACACAAAGAAAGTTAAGTAACTTGCCCAAGGCACCAAGCAAATTGGTGTCAGAGAATTCAGGTCTTTAAAACTGTGTTCTTCTCCTCATCAAATAACAATAATGCCTTCCCCCTTCCCCCAGTCTTTCCCATACTTGTTATCCAAGTACAATATATATCTAAATTGTATTTTATGCATTTCTAGACACCTCCAATCATCAAATTATAATTTCCTATTATGTTTTATTTGAAATGTTAGCTTTTAAAATGATATCCATAAATCTTTCAAACATGCAATTAGCAGGAAGAGGAGAGAAAGGATGGTTGAAAACAAAAAATAAGAACAGTTTCAATGACTTTGCTTGGGTAAAGAACCAAAAGATTTAAAAAAACAAAAAACAAAAAGCAAAACCAACAATTCCGGCAGGTAGGGGAAGAAGGTTGTGACAGGGTTTTGCCTCTTTGCCTCCTTATGCAGCAGGGGGAGCTATGGTACTATTCGTTAAGTTTACAGGAAGACAACAAGTCCGAAAAAATAATCCAATTCGCTCCTAGGATATCCATTTTCTTTTGCATTTTCAAATGGTTCTTTTCTGTTTTTGAAACGTTTTTCCTCCATGCCCTGAGAACCTCAGGCTGCACTACCTATATCCCTTTTTCTCTGGAATGACAGAGGGTTACCACCTTCACTGTACATCCTTGATGTCATTTTGATAAAGATATTAGAAGATACAGTTGCACAAAGCAGCCCGCCTTCCTCTGCCCCATCACTGGATAGGTTTCCTCCATAATTTATCAAATCTATTTTTTAGCCCAAAAAGAGGACTCTCCTGCAACTGAAAAATTCCCAGAACAACCACTGGCACATGTCTTTACATTTTCAGTTGCAATCCATCAGAAATGATTGTCAAAAATCTCTCACTAAAAAAAAAAACAGTATTTGTAGAAATTTTTAAAAATTTATTCAAATAATAAATTAAAATGTTTCCAAAAGTAGTCTAAGTAATTAATTTTGAGTAGAAAAAAATCTTTTTTAAGAGTTTATAGGAATCAAAGAAGTTCATCCTTATATAGGGCTGCATCTAACATTACTGTGAAGATCAATTTTTTTGTTTCAACTGAATGGGCTCTTGGGTCCCCAGAGATTTGGTTAAACATTATTTTGGGTGTGTCTGTGAAGGTGTTTTTGGCCGAGATTAACATATAAATCGGTAGACTGAGTGAAGTAAATTGCCTCTCAAATGTGGTTAGGTCTCATCCAATCAATTGGAGCCCTGAATAGAATAAAATGGTGGAGTAAGGGAGAATTTGCTCTCTCCGTCTTTTTAGTTGGAACATAGGTCTTTTGCCTTGGGAGTCTTCCAACTTGGACTGGAGCTTATACCATTGGCTCTTCCAGTTGTCAGGCCTTCAGACTCAACCTGGAACTGTCTATTGGTTCTTCTGACCTTTCAGCTTGCCAGACTGTAGGTCATGGGACTTAGCCTCCATGACCACATGAGCCAATTCTGTATTATCTATCTATCTATCTATCTATCTATCTATCTATCTATCTATCATCTATCTATTGTTTCTGTTGCTCTGGAGAGCCCAGATTAATATAATTACTGATTTCATGTTAAATTGCTTTGGTATAAATGAAGCAAAAAAAAAGTGTTTACTTACAATATTCCCTTCTAGGTAACAACACCATAATTGGTTTTCTAGTAAACAACAGGCATAGTTTCCAAACTTCTTTATACAAATAAATCTCACCTGTAATAACTGTGCTTATTTGTATATATTTGACTATAAATAGATGCTAACGTGGTAGCAAAAGAAAATGAGGATATCACCTCTGTGTCTTCCTGATGTCTGGGAAAGCCCATTCTAGGCTTCACGTGACAACCCACATGGCTGCCTTTATCTACTCTTCCCACCAGAAAAATATTCAAAACCTTTACCAAAAAAACAACTGAGATTTACCTTGTTTCTAACTTTTAAGATACAGACAGATTACAAATAGATGTATAATGTATGACATACACACAACTTGAAATCCACAAACTTTGTTATTTACTTCCTCTTAATAAGTTCCTTCACATAGCCTTTTCAGGTCAGAGTATATAAACAAATGTACTGACTGCCTACCATATCCTGGGCCAGGAAAACAAAAAGTGAACTGTTTATTGCTGATCTACAAAGAAAAAAAGAAGCTAGAGCTGGAACGTAAATTAAATTTACCAATAAGCACACATTTTTTTCCTAGCAAGAATTTTCCAAAGAAGGAAGGAGAGTGCTGATTTATATTGTGGCCCAAGTTCCTTATCTCACTGTAATGGCAACTTTGAGTAGCATTGTTCTAGGTAATTCTAGATGCTTTTGAGACAGCCAGGTGGGAGGGGGTCTCCAACAGGCATGCCCACTGGGAAGAGGGCACACTGGGGTGGAGCCACAGAGGTTCGCACCTTTTGCAGCGGGGAGGAGCCTGGCCCCTCCTCTTCCTGTGTGGAATCTGGGATTCCAGCTGTGGTGGGAAGCACTCCAGGAGGGACTCTGGCCTTGTGGAGGATTACTGTTTCCCCTTTTCACCCAAAAAACTCCTGCTTTACTCACCCTTCAAACTTTCCGTGAGCCTAAATTTTCATGTCCGTGGGACAGACAAGGACACTGTCTTTAGCTGAACTAAGGAAAAGTCCTGCAACACTTTCAGATGTATTATTTTGTTATTTACAATGGCTAACATTTATTTAATTCTGTGTGCCCAATACTTGTACTAACTCATTTAATCCTCATTAAAAAACCTGTGAAATAAGTACTATTAATATTATTATCTCTACCCTATAGATGAGAAAAATGGAAGCACAAATTTTAAACATAGTTAAGTAGTGAGCTGGGATCTGACTCTAGAACATGCTCTTACCACTTCACTATACTGCCTCCTTTGAAATCTGAATCCTCATGACAATTCAGTGAGGAAAACAATGTCGCCATTTAAGAGCTGAGAGACAACACTCCTAGATTGTTAGCTTCCCAAAGACAAAGGCTGTACTAATTCATTCTGCATATTCTCTCTAGAAGCCTCTAATGATGTCCCCAAGCTCATAGGCATTGTAGAGAAATGCAGAAGTATCATGAAACGTGGCCTTCTAGTCTCATGAAGCTCACAACCTCATGGAAGAGATACTACCAAGTACAAAGTGGAAGGGCTGCCCTGTCCTGGGCTTGGAAGAATGAATGTGAGGATCAAAACATTATTTTAAGGACTTACCCCAACCTCTAAGCCTTGAAAGTAAACAGGTCTAGTCTTGTAAGACTGTAAATGCCCACATGTCTTATTCTACCATTTGTACACTAATGAGATACAGGAAGAGGGACAAATAAGTAACTCTCGATAGCAATGTACAGACTGTAGGGTCTGTCTTCTGCCTTGGGGAGTGGGTATAGGGGGGTCCAGCAAAGAATTAGACAAATAAGATCCCATAGAAGGCAAGGTCAAGACAGTATGTAAATTTATCCTACTCTCCAAAAGTCAGATTGAGAGCTTCAGAGTCCACAGTTGGTCTTCCATAGAGTTGACCTCTGTGATTTGAATAAAGTGATCGAAAACACTAGCCCAAGCTGGAAGGTTATTGTAACCAAAGTCTTTGGACTTTGGTAGCTGTGGGGTAGACAGCTGTCTAAGGGCAAGTCCTTCAAGGTCATGGCAGATTCTGCAGAAGTGGTACAGACTGCAGTAGCAGCAGTGAAATAAGCTCGTTAAGTTTAGGAGGAACCCTCTCAATACATGTTTTCCGAAGTAGTAAAAGATTAGGAGCAAAGATTCTGAAGTCTCATAGGTCTGTTTCAAATGCCCATTTTGTCCTTGCAAACTGTGTAAGACTGTGGAGAATGTAGCCATCCTCTGTAAGCCTAAGTTTACTCGTTTGTAAATGGGTGATAATAATATCAAACTAATGGGATTAAACTATATGACACCCATACAGTACTTAGCATAGAACATGGCACAGACTTAACAAAACAACTGATGCTTTACTGAGTCCTTACCATGTGCCAGGAACCCTTTTAAGCTCTCATGCCTATTAACTAATTTATACTTCACAATAATCCTATGAGGCAGTATGGTTGACTACATTATTAATCATAAACAGCCCCTGCCCCTATCTTTGTGGAGGAGGATATAGCCCCACCCTGTGACTCTAGGGTAAGCCATGTGATAGACATTAGTCAGTGGAACTGGGCAGACGTGACTCAACAGAAACTCTCATCACAATACTGACCCTGATGATGACGTGTCCCAGAAACAGGAGCTACTCTTCACTCTGCACCGTAGAATGAAAAAGAACAAAGATGCAGCCTACCTGTTGCCCACATGTCATGAGCAAGAAATAAATGCTAGCCATTAAAAACTATGGAGACTTGTGGATTATTTGGTATTATTACTAACTTCATTTTCTGTGGAAGAAATTAAGGCACACAGAGGTTAAGTCCTTTGTCCAAACTCACACAGCTGGTGGACAGTTAAACTCCAAACTCCTACACATTAACCTCTGTTACCATCATCTTCACTGATGAGGACTGAGACACCTAGGGAAAGTTTATTAGCAGACAGACATGAGAGGGAGATCCAGTGATGCTAGAGGAAGAGAAGAAAGCAGATCAGCAGTCCTGGTATTTGAATGTGATAGAGCTGCAGATCTGTAAGTATGGTAAGAGTGGATGCTAGTGTGAACATACAGATTATGGGAGACTTGAACAAGGTCAGTGGAACATATGCTTTATGTGGTAGAAAATTAGAAGCCAGTGATGTCTGGGAGGCCAGGCAAGAAGCCATAAGACAAACAGGCAGCCAAATGGCCTTGAAAAACGCCGACTAGAGATAGCAGCAAGGAGGCTGCTCCAGGCTTCAGACAAAGAGCTAAGATAGGGTGGGGACAGTGGCAGTGTCAACAGAGGCCCACTGAATAACAGGAGACCTTCACTGACTATCTGAATATAACAAGAGTCACATATCCACCATGCTTGTTAAACTAAAGGAGTGAGGGATAGACAAAGGGGCCTAAAGAATCAAGCCTGGGACAACTAATACCATAATGATGGTATCCAGGCCTGGAGTTATAGATCTTGCACAATTAAATGGACTCTTGGCCCTCTCACTGGACTGTTACAGTGAATCACTAGAGCTGACTCAAAAAGGGTCTTAATAGATCTTAACAGGACTTCAGGAATTGTACCTGATGGTAGTTGGCAATTGACATACTAGAAAATACAGTTTCAACTCTGAAAATTTAGTATAGAAATACTACATCTGAATTTTCTTCCTTTGCTGTTTTGCAGTGTATTCTATTTACTGTTGCCATGAAAACTGTCCGAGCCAAAATGGAGTCACTAATGTAAAAAAAAAAAAAAAAAAGAACCCGACAGAGCACGGGAAGGCCACAAAGAGAGAGGGTTCTTATGCTTGCTTATGCTTGTATGCCTCATAATTAAACAGGCTCTACAGAAACCACAACCTTGCATGAAGGCCATCACAACCATATGGAATAAAAAAACTCTGCAAGAACATCTGCCCAGAAACTGCCTGTCCAACCTTGAACTACTGTCACCCTTGATCTTGCAGCCAGAGATAATCATTTCAAAACAATTATGTAATCTCCTTCATTTCTTCCTTTAAAAACTTTTGTCTTCCTTTAACCCTCTGAAAACACACATACTTTATCATGGCATATGTGTATTCTCATTGCAATGCTTCATTCCCAAATAAACATCTTTTCTTTTAGCGAGGCTCTGTCTGTTATTTAGGTTGACACTACAATACCCTCCATCTGTATGAGATTACTGAGATGGCCAGGAGTGGCGTATGGATAAAGCTTAAGGCAGAGGTGTGGTGGTGAAGAAGAGATGTTTCAGCTTCAAATTCCAGTCAAAATCTTCAGCAGTTGAATCTAGCTGGAGTCAGTGAATCTGAGCATGATCATGGTAAAGACACTAATGCTTGTGTTAATTTTTTAAATAAAGGAAACAATAACCTGATGGTAAGATCTGGAAATAAAATCTTTACCAAGGTAGACAGGGGACTATGAAGAGATTTGGAAATGCTGATGGAGGCCCTCCAACTTGAAGTCAGCGGAAACTGGAAATATTTCAGGGCCTGTCAATTCATGAGACAGTGGGCACTCAAGGAGAATCAGGAAGATTTGAGAGGTTGAAAATTCAGATGAACAGAAATGGAGGCAGAGAGTGGGTGGCAATTGGAGGGCATACAGCATGTGAAGAACACAGAAGGCTTTGTTCCAGGGAGGAGAGTAGAGTGTGTTCCCCTCCACAAACAGGAAGGCCCATTTGGAGAGTTTCTGGAACAGAAACTTCAAGAGGTACCAACTGAGTTGATATTTAGGTGAATAATATACGAAAAATATCACAGTTTGGAACTCAAATTAAGTTCACTGACTGGGAATTCAACCATGAAAAGACATCACCCAGTGAGAAAGTATAAAAGAAAACTTGATAGGGGGAAAAAGGAAAATGGATTTAAATTAAATGATGAAAAATAAGAATTAACCTATTAATTCCAAGAAGCTTAAAAAAACATTTAAATGTTACTAAAATGGGTGCATATTGGAATTAAAGCAGTAAGAGTTAGTAAAGAGAGCAAATTCAAAGAGCTGAAGCCTGCCAAAGGGAAAGAGAAAAAAAGGAAAGAGACCTAAGAGATTTAAATCAATGGTAAAATAACACACATTGTAAATTATAATTTATGTACTTAATTTCTATACTTTATCCTTGAAGATTCTTTGATACTACTACAAAAATACAAGGCCTGATAGACTGCCTCTATAGGACTGTATAGATCACCAAGAAGGCATATCACTAGAGGAAAGCGGGTGGTAATCTTATGCTTAGGAGTTTGGCCTTTGAAACAGTCTCTCCCTCTCTCCCTCTCTCCCTCTCTCTCTCTCTCTCTCTCTCTCTCCTTTCTTGAGTTTCACACTTACTGTCCAGGCTAGAGTGAAATGGCTCAATCTCAGCCTCGATCTCACCCCAACCTCTGCCTCCCAGGTTCAAGTGATTCTCCTGCCTCAGCCTCCTGAATAGCTGGGATTACAGGCATGCGCCACCATGCCCAGCTAATTTTGTATTTTTAGTAGAGATAGGGTTTCTCCATGTTGGTCAGGTTGGTCTCAAACTCCCGACCTCAGGTGATCCACCTGCCTTGGCCTCCCAAAGTGCTGGGATTACAGGTGTGAGCCACTACGCCCGGCACAGACAACCTTTTTCTAATCTCACAAAAGCAGGGAATTAGCCAGGCAGTAGTCTGATTAGGGGTGGCCTCAGGGAAGAAAGGGAAGTTCCTGATGTTACTATAGTAATCAGGGGGCTTCCCGGGCTCTCTGCCAATTAGTGTGGCTTGAGGGGAAGGACAAAAACGTGACATGTGGTAAAGAAGAGATTCCAAAACTGAGACATTCTAAATTGAAAAAGTGAACTATTAAACAAAAATGTAAGTAACTTTTGGCATTTTTTAATACCTGGTATATACTAAAATGCCATGTGGTTGGCCACCATCTTAATCGTTTACCTAGGAGGCAAGATCATGAAGTTAAAAGTCCATGGATTGTCAGAGCCTGACAGAACTGAGTTGGGGATCCCAGCTCTGTTAACCCACTGACAAGCCTTCGAAAAGTTACTCGCAGAGCCTCAGTTTCCTCATCTACAAAACGGAACAAAGGGGAATAAATACCTCTTACTCCCAGTAGTTGAGGATATGATAAGATGAGTGTGTGGCACACACACATGCTGAATAATTAGCTTCCCTCATAAGGGATACACAATCCCACCTTAAGGGACATATCTCCAATTTCTAAACAAAAATCATTTGGAAAAATTAATGCTTCTAGATGGCATAACCAAAATGACTTTATGCAAGCAAAGTAAGTAGAAGTATTTTTAAATGTGAAAACATCTACAAAACATCTATTCAGTAACTTACATACTAAGAACTATCACTGATGATACTACCATTTTCATTTTTAAAAATATCCATGTATACCCTGGTCATCATAACAAAAAGAAAATACAAGTTACTCACAAATTAGCATCACAGAAAGTGCTAAATTTTATGTTCCATTATTCTTTCTCTCAACCACAAATCTGATCTGACATGTCTGGTGTTATCTCCAAGTGCAGCAAAAGATGCCAAATCAATGTTCTCAGGCTTATCAATGAGGATTGGTTCTATTTTTCTTCAACTTTCTTCCTCACTCAAGGAGATGTTATTTTAAGTAAATATGAAAAAGAGCATTTGTGACCTTCTTTTAACAAGAACTAGTATTTGCCTAGCTTAAAAAGCACTTCTTATCATCAAACTTATCCTCACATTAAGGAGGCATTTTCATTTTCTCCTTTTACATCTAAAGAAACTGAGGCTCCCAGAAAATGAAGTCACTTGCCCAAGGTCTTGGTTAGTGACAGAGCTATAATGCATCCAAGATTTCTGACTGAATATCCAATGTTCTTCCCCACAGTTATATGATGAATCTAAAAGACTTATTTTATAAGCATTTCAAGAGTTACCAGAGGGGGAGAAATATACTGATTAATCACACTAAAAATGCAGCACAGAAGGGATGAAAAAAATGAAAGGCTTTAAAAATTATGAAATAGTGTAGATACCACTCTCAGTCATCTGAAGGTAGATATTTGTTTTATACATTGTAACAACCTAGTTTCTTATTTCTCTCTATTTTTTTTATAAGACAACAGATAGAATGGGTGGATGGAGGGAATGAACTTTTACTGTACGTCTATTAACCAGAAACGACTTATTGGTGGTTGTAGGTGTTATGCAGCCTAATCTATTTAAGAGATTCAGACACAGACTTAATATCTGGCAAGTCAGGTGTGCTTCAGAATAGCAAGTTATAGGCTGCTTTTAGGTGTGCTTTAGAATAGCAAGCTAAAGACTGCTTTTATAGTTGGATTATATTTATAGTACTATTCATTACCTTTCTAAACCCAAAGTCAGATGTATGCCAGAACAATCCACAGGTATCCCCATAAAAGATCCAAGTTAAGAATATCAGAGATACAGTGTGGTTATAAGCCTATATACAAACAGACGAAATCTCAATTTACTAGGACAAAAGTCTAAAGACATCTGTTATCTGTCTTCCAGACATGATATGAAAATGGAACAACTGATGTAATTGCCTAAGTGACAGACTATGCCTGATAATGGTAAAAGTTGGTCAATCCTGACTTTGGCACATTATAGCATTCCAGGAGAAGTTTGAAACTAACTTGCGGGAAGAAAGTAGAGGAACCTATAATGAAAACAACACATAATACATACAATAGGATGAAGATTTTCTAATTTCACTTTAATTTCCACCAATTACTAGGGGCTCTTTATAGACTTGCTTTTGTTTACACTAAGTGCAGATGGAGCTCTCCTAACAGACCCAATGGATTAATGGACACTCTTCCCTTTGTGCAACATACCTATTTTTGGTGCCCTTGGCTATTCTCACCTCGTAAATGTCTTGATATAGTTACAGGACAGGGCTTTTACTGTAAATACTTTCAAATAGGGCAAACCAATGAATGAGGTGCTGATCCAGTTTTAGGACAAGGTGGTCAAGCTACAAAGAGAAAGAACATAAACTCCATGAGGACAGGGATTTTCATCTGTTTTGTTCACTGATGTATGTTAATAACCCGGATCAGTTCCTGATGTATAGCAGGTGCTCAATAAATATCTGGTAAACAGGCAAATGTCTGTAGCACCCAACATGCATCTGAGGCACAGGAAGAAGGCTCTTCCTGCTTCTTGGAGGAAGCAAGAGACATATTTTTCGACCATAATCAAATGAGAGCATGAAAGTGTTTTATAAAATATAAAGTGACATACTAATTTAAGGAGTTATTATTATTAGCATTAATTATTATGGTAAGATTTGTAATGCCCTCTAGCATCTACAGACAAGGCCACTATAATGGAAAATGTTCCAGAGTCTCCAAGCAACCTCTGGTTTTGCACAGATTACCAACTAGAGGCCCACGTTCCAAATCTGCCTCTTGGATTTGGCCAACAAGTTATTATCTTTTAAAAAAATTACTTACCAACCTCTAAAAATTAGAAGATGTCATTAAAAATTTTTAATTTCTTGATTCTCTTGAGAAATCTGAAGATTTGGTAAACATGATCTGCTTTTCTACTTGGTAACTGTCAGCTGTGGCTGCATAGAGGTCCCCACCTCTTTAACTGGGGTACAAATTTTCCACTGCATAATCCCCACAGCTCTGTTTTGTTCATTTCCAATATCTGCCTAGTCCTGGGTAAACTTGTGATTTGAGCATCCCCCCACATTAGTGGATACCAACCACAGAACCCTGTCTCCAACATCTAGTTCTAGGCCAGAGAAAGTACCTTATAACAATGAGATTCCTAACTACCTATGTAACCAATCCCCTTTGGCTACAATGGTAGAATAGCCCTGATTTTTTATCCCTTACTCTATCTATACCTTTTGTCCTGTAATTTTGTAATGCCTTCTCCTTGGGCACAGTATTATTTGCTATTTTTTAACTTGGGGTATGGCCATGAACTTACTTTGACCAACAGAATGAGGCAGAAGGGATGGTACACTAATTCTAAGCCTAGATCTCAAGAGACCTTGTGTGTTTTTGTTCATTCAGTTGTGTCTCTACCAATGCCATGGGAGGGGCCTTGGTGGCTTCTGTTTTCCTCGGCCTGAGCCCTAGAATGAAAACATGTGGAGCAGGCCTTACTCCAAACCTCAGTGAGGAAGCAAGTCCAGCCACATGCATAGTTCAAGCCTATTTGCCTAGCCAGGCCTAGTAACTCCAACCTGCCCACAGATAAATGATAAATAATACATAATACTTTTAAGCTACTGACTCTTGGAGTAGTTTGTTATGCAGAAAAAGCTAGCTGATACAGACAAGTTTCAGACAAAGTCACCTTACATAACACTATGTTCTGTGGTAAACACTACTCTGAGAGATTATAATATACTTAAAGTGTACCATGTGTAAATTTTGCTGTCATATAATTTTTATATGAATTAAGCTTTCTGCTTATATTCATTTTATATCACTTTAGATAAATTAAAATGATGTGAATACTGATAACATCTTGCTTAATATCCCACCACTATATTTCTAGACAGACAATAACTGTTATATAACTATCATTAGCTCTTATTGTCATAAAAGTTTCAATATATTAATGTAATTAAATGTCTTCATCATCTGTTTCTTAATCTTCTTTGGTGGTCGATAGAGACTACATTATTTGTGAACTAATCAAATTTAAGTATTGATTACTTTCATTTCTAGATTTGATGAGGCTGAAAAGATATGAAGTAGTAAATCCTCATTTACAAAATATCCTAGATACATAGAAGTAGATGAAAACAAATGTGGTTTTCAGTGACTCAAATCTCTCATTTATTTAGGAAAGCTAAAACTAACACCTTATAGTAATTTGGGCATATAGAGGAAGGGAAATAATTCACAAGATGGAATTACTCCTCAATGAAAAGTACTTTTAAATATCCCTACATTTATATGTGTTTTTATAAATATGTATATATACACATCTATACATGGAAGGATGGATGGATGGATGGATGGACAGGGAGGAGGGGAGAATAGGTTAGAATGTAGACAGTGACAAAAGGCTGCTACTGTCATCCCAGCAACCAGAATAAGCCAAGAAAACTATAAAATCATAACGTTAAAAATCCATCAGGAGGAGACGGGAGGAAGATGGTGGCCAGGAGGCAGGGCTAATGTGTACCTCCCACTTGGAGAGACTTGAATAATGTGTGGAGACTCACACCATGAACTTTCATTTCAAGTACCACTGCAGGAACCTACCAGGAAAACTGGAAGAATTCACAGATCCTTCGAAAGAAGCAGCATGGTGCTGCAAATTCTGTGAGACAGGCAAAAAACTGTGAGTTCCCAAAGTGTGAGGTGGGGAATCCTGCCTCTGAACACACATTCCCACTTGGGAATCTGAAAATCCAGATCACGGGAGAAGGACTTAACCTTACTTACAGCTAAAACAGATTTGGGGAGCTGAACGAAATATAAAACTAGAAGCAGCAGCAGGAAGAGCCTTGTAGGCAGTCCCATTCTCCAGCCTGAGTCCAGGGAAGCCATCCCTGACAATATCTCACAGAGGCCCTAGGGGAAGACAGCCAGCAGAATTAGGGAGGGGTCACAAGATGAATGTAGCTTCCAACTAAATTTTGTATTAGTTTCAAATGGACACAAACTTTCTTGATCAGAATCTGGGTGGGGGGCAAATGGGAACTGTTACAGATGCAAACACAGGAGCTGCTGACATTGTAGGCAGACTGGGAGGGGCAAGGCCTGAAAGCCTTGCTTGCTTTCTCAGTGTGGAAGCTTATGGCCTGGGGCAGGTCTGAGTTTTGCGAGCAAGCTACCTGGAGCTAAACTCAGTGCTGTTAGTGGGGCACTGCGAGAGTGAGACTGGCCTTGCCAACTGTGTGGAGCTGGGTAAGGCCTTTCGCTACTAGATATCACCCACTTCCCTGGCAAACTATACTGCACAGCAGAGGTAGCCATACTTCCCTCTGGAACAAAACCCCATTGGCCTGAGAACCACCCCCCGACTCCCCAACAGTGGCTGTGGCAAGCCCTGCCCCAGGAGAGTCTGAGCTCATACTCACCTAATCCTCCCCCATCTGAAGGTACTCCTCTACCCACCCTGGTAGCCGAACACAAAAGACATAAACTCTTAGGAGCTTTGTGGCTCTGCCCATCACCTAAGAAACCAGAATACTTTCCCTGGCCAACTTAGAGTAAGCTAGATCTCCCTTCTACTACTGCAGCTGGCACTCTCTGGAAAGTACCACCTCCTGGCTGGAGGCCAACCAACTCAAGCCATTACAGCAACTCATGACAGAATAATCTGGCTCCCACCAAGGAGAAAACAACAGCTATGGCTAACAAGACGGCCTGAGTCTGTCCACGCGACAACTTCACTGCTAGCATAACCAGCATTTGAGAAAGCCACAAAACTAAACATATCTACAACTAAGGACTCTCACAGAGCCTACATCACTGCCCTGCTACCTCCACCAGAGCAGGTGCTGGTATCATGGCTGGGAGACCTGACAACAGAGCACATCACAGGACTCTTTGCAGACATTCCCTAGCAGCAGTCTGGAGCCTGGTAGCCCTGCTGGGTGGCTAGACCCAGAAGGGCAATAACAATCACTAAAGTACAGCTCTCAGGAAGCCTCATCCCTAGGGGAAGGGGGAGAGCACCCTACCAAGGAAAAACCCTGTGGGACAAAAAAATCTGAACAGCAGGACTTGGGTTTCAGATCTTTCCACTGGTGGGTAGTTTCTCATAGCAGAGAAACAATTGCAATGCTGGGTGCAATAGGGAAAATCTGCACCTATATCCCAACAGACAGGCAGCCTCTGTGATCATGAAAGGCATTAGAGAAAAGGTCCTTGTTTCCCCCAGCACTCCACTGCAGACCCAGCTGGGGCTTCCCCCACAGAAACACTGGATGCACTTATAGACAGCCTTTCTGGAAAAATCCAGGGTGAGTGCAGCCCCACAGAAGAAGCACACCCCAGATTCAGGCCGACAGAGGCAGGGTCACAATTCCTCCCTACTTGGAACATCAACATTCCTACAGATGAAAAGAGATGCCTGTCTGATGTGAATAGCTAAAACACTAGGACAGGAGCGAGGCTGTGAGGTGAACAGCTTTCCTGGTGACCTAGCATAGGAGCTCTGGTAGTTCCTACTCTTAACCCTGATAAAACCTCAGCACATCTAATTAAGAGCTTCCCCAGCCACACTCATCAAGGCTGGGACCTCAGCCCACCACTAAGTATTACATCTACCCACCTGCCTTCACCACAACTGGTGCCTACCCAGGAATACCTTCCCTATTGGCTTGAAGCCTGAGCGATAGACTGGATTAAGAAAATGTGGCACATATACACC
Source organism: Pongo pygmaeus (assembly GCF_028885625.2). Taxonomy (NCBI): domain Eukaryota; kingdom Metazoa; phylum Chordata; class Mammalia; order Primates; family Hominidae; genus Pongo; species Pongo pygmaeus. The sequence continues at coordinate 94,519,650 of NC_085930.1, read as the reverse complement.
ACAGAATACTATGCAGCCATAAAAAATGAAGAGTTCATGTCCTTTGTAGGGACATGGATGAAATTGGAAACCATCATTCTCAGCAAAGTATCGCAAGGACAAAAAAACCAAACACTGCATGTTCTCACTCATAGGTGGGAATTGAACAATGAGAACACATGGACACAGGAAGGGGAACATCACACTTTGGGGACTGTTGTGGGGTGGGGGGAGGGGGGAGGGATAGCATTAGGAGATATACCTAATGCTAATGACGAGTTAATGGGTGCAGCACACCAACATGGCACATGTATACATATGTAACAAACCTGCACATTGTGCACATGTACCCTAAAACTTAAAGTACAATAATAAAATTAAAAAAAATAAAAAAAAAAAACTGAGAAAGCAGTAAACAAATAAAGTGTACACTGTGAGAGAACAAGATAAGCTTCAAGAGATCCCTACCATTATAACTCGACAGGAGAGAGCGAACCCACCTACATATGAAGAATATAACTATTACCACTCACCAGCATTGGGGAAAGCCAGTACACAAAGACTTTGTATAACTAAGGCTCTCATACAAAGTCTTCACTCCTACAAGCACCAAGAATCAAATTAGGCTAAAATAAACATCAAAGTCTGGTCCTTAGGAGAGGAAAAAAGAAATTTAAATTTAAAAAACCACAGTCCAATCAAAAATAAATTCAAGAACAATTTTAAGAAATAGTCTACCCAAACGAGAGGGAACCAGAAAAATAATTCTGGTAATATGACAAAACAGGGTCCTACAATACCCCAAAAAGATCAAACTAGCTCCCCAGCAATGGATCGAAGTAGAAACCTCTGAATTGCCAGATAAAAAATTCAGAAGGTTGATTATTAAGCTACTCAAGGAGATAACAAAGAAAGGTAAAAACCAACTTAAAGAAATTAAAAAAAATACAGGATATGAATGAAAAACTTTCCAGAGAAATAAATATAAAGAAAAAACAATCACAACTTCTGGAATGAAAGACACATTTAGGGAAATACAAAATGCAGCAGAAGTCTCAACAACATACTAGAACAAGTAGAAGAAATTTGGAATTGTGTTAAACAGCCAAATAGAAGAACAATTGGTGTTCCCGAGGAAGAAGAGAAATATACACATTTGGAAAACTTATTTGAGGGAATAATTGAGGAAGGCTTCCCTGGCCTTGTTAGAGACCTAGACTTCCAAATACAAGAAGCTCAAAGAACTCTGGGGAAATTCATTGCACAAAGATCATCACATAGGCACACAGTCATCAGGACATCTAAAGTCAAGACAAAGGAAAGAATCTTAAGAGCTGTGAGACAAAAGCATCAGGTAACCTATAAAGGAAAACCTATAAAGTTTCTAGCAGAAACTTTACAAGCTAGAAGGGATTGGGGTCCTATCTGTAGACTCCTTAAACAAAATAATAGTCAGCCAAGAATTTTGTATCCGGTGAAACTAAGCTTCATAAATGAAGGGGAGAATAAATCTTTTTCAGACAAACAAATGCTGAGAGAATCCACCACTACCAACCCAGTACTACAAGAAATGCTGAAAGGAGTTCTAAATCTTGAAACAAAACCCTGAAATACACCAAAATAGAACCTCCTTAAAGCATAAATCTCACAGGGCCTAGAAAACAATAACAATGAAAAAAAACAAGGTCTTTAGGCAACAGCTAACATGACAAATAGAAGAGTACCTCACATCTGAATACTAACATTGAATGTAACTTTCTAAACGCTCCACTTAAAAGATGCAGAATGGCAGAATGAATACAAATCCACCAACCAAGTATCTGCTGTCTTCAAGAGACTTACCTAACACATAAGGACTCACATAAACTTTGGGTAAAGGGGTGGAAAGAGATATTCCATGTAAATGGAAACCATAAGCAAGCAGGAGTAGCCATTCTTTTATCAGACAGAACAGACTCTAAAGCAACAACAGTAAAAAAAAAAGGCAATAAGGGATATTACATAATGATAAAAGGATTAGTTCAACAGGAAAATATCACAATCCTAAATATATATGCACCTAATACTGAAGCTCCCAAATTCATACAACAATTACTACTAGGCCTAAGAAATGAGATAGATGACAACACAATAATAATGGGGGACTTTAACACTCCACTGACAACATTAGACAGGTCATCAAGACAGAAAGTCAACAAAGAAACAATGAACTTAAACTATACTCTAGAACAAATGGATTTCACAGATATTTACAGAACTTTTTACCCAACAAAATGCAGGATATACATTCTGCTCATCAGCACATGGAACATTCTCCAAGACAGACCATATAATAGGCCACAAAACAAGTCTCAACACATTTAAGAAAATCACAATCATTTTAAATAACCTCTCAGACCACAGTGGAATAAAACTAGAAATTAAACTCCAAAAGGAGCCTCAAAATGATACAAATACATGGAAATTAAATAAGCGGCTATAGAATGATCTTTGGGTCAACAATAAAATCAAGATGGAAATGAAAAAATTCTTTCAACTGGACTATAATAGTGGCACAACTTCTCAAAACCTCTGGGATACAGCAAAAGTGGTCTTAAGAGAAAAGTTCACAGCATTAAATGCCTGCATCAAAAAGTCTGAATGAGGCCAGGTATGGTGGCTCACGCCTGCAATCCCAGCACTCTGGAAGGCCGAGGCGGGAGAATCACTTGAGGTCAGGAGTTCAAAACCAGCCTGGCCAACATGGTGAAACTCTGTCTCTACTAAAAATACAAAAATTAGCTGGGCATAGTGGTGCATACCTGTAGTCCCAGCTACTCGGGAGGCTGAAGCAGGAGAATTGCTTGAACCTGGGAGGTGGAGGTTGCAGTGAGTCGAGATTGCACCACTGCACTCCAGCCTGGGCGACAGAGCAAGGCTCCATCTCAAAAAAAAAAAAAAAAAGTCTGAAAGAGCACAACAGAACAACAGACAATATATGTCACACCTCAAGGAACCAGAGGAACAAGAACAAATCAAACCCAAACTCAGCAGAAGGAACTAGAGAACAAGAACAAATCAAACCCAGACTCAGCAGAAGGAACTAGAGAAAGAAGAACAAATCAAACCCAAACTCAGCAGAAGAAAAGAAATAACAAATATCAGAGCAGAATTAAATGAAATGGTGACAAAAAAAATATGAAAGATAAGTCTCTTTGAAAAGATAAAATTGACAGACCATTAATGAGATTAACCAAGAAAAGAAGAGAGAAGATCCAAATAAGCTCAATTAGAAATAAAACAGGAGATATTACAACCATAGTCATGGGTTAGAGTAAAAGCAGATGCAGATATGACCCAAATGGACAATTATTTGTTAGGTAATTGATGAAGATTATTTCATCACCAGCAGCATTTCTTTCACAGGGATACATTTAAGGAACAGGTAAATAATTAATTATGAATAATTAATCCTAGTACTCAATGAAAGGTGCAGAGAGTTTAAATTTATTTACTTGTTATAAAAACATACCAAAAATCTTGAGTATTTACTTCTTTCCAGGCACTTGCTAAGACACTGGTGCTTCAAAATAAAGCATAGCTTATCTCTTCACAAAACTCACAGTCTATTAAGAAAGACAGACCTGTAACTATAAATTGACTGAATAAATGATATCATAGAAGTATAAAAAGAATGTTATGAGAAGCACAGAAGATGAAGTAGTCATTAATTCAACTTGGAAGAGTCACGGAACGCCTTAAAGATAAGTCAGTTTTGAAGAATGAGTGGGATTTCACAGATGGAGATGAAAAAAAGGGTACAGAAGTGAAAGGATACACAAGGATATGAAAGAATGACAGTATGTGACAGTTTCCGGATCCTACCAAGAGTCCAGTGATTTTAGACAGCATAAGGCTGAGGAAATATGCTGAGAGAAAGAAAGGAGTGAAGATTGGACAAGGCTATTGAAGCCAGAATGAAAAGACCTTCAATACCACATTAAAGCTCATGGAAGGCTTTTAAGTAGGAAAATAATAAAATCAGATTTGCATTTTCGACATGTATTTCTAGAACTTATAAAACTGCATTATTATTTTTTACAAATTGGCCTCTTCCGCCGGACTACAGGCACTTGAAGGGTAAGAAAACATAGCAATTGATCAAAGAAAAAGGAAGTAGAAATTAAAAAGAGAAATAAGACTTGAGAGATGAGATTAAGAAAATTCTTTTTTTTCCCTGCAGTTGCGATTGTTATCACTAAAATTATTCACCAATACTGTTCTTACATTTGTATGTAATGTGGTTTATTAATATGGCAAGGCTGGTTCAATTTATTTCTACATAAGGACATAAGTAAAAGTTTAATTTTATAATTCTAAAGTAGACACTGTTTTAAAAGAATGCATAATTTCACGAAGACTTAGACATTAAATCATAAAAAGAAGTGTATCAGAGGAGAGAGCAAAACACCAAAAGACAAAGGGCTAAAGGAGCAAATTAGCTGAGTCTGTCCCTTTTAAAATGCTCTCTTCGGAGTCCCAGCCATAGAATTCCACTTGCATTTCATCGATCATTGCTAGGTTATGTGACCACTGCTAGCTACAAGGGCTCTAGGAAGGTGAGTCTATTTAGCTGGGCTCATTGCTATCCTGACCAAAATTCTGTTCAAGAAAGAAGAGAAAAATGGAGGAGTGTTTGTCACAGGAAGTAACTTATAATCTTGTCCAACTTTTATGTTAGATTGTGATCCAACTACTAAGAGACACATGCTACTGAACACTCTTCTCTTTGGTTTGGTAAGCAGTTCACTTATGTTATTAATGTAGGCTTAGATATATGTCTGCTACTTGAAAAGATGTTCCCAGCATCATATAATTGAAAAATAAATTTTAAACACAGATAGCAGTTATGGAAGTTTACCTAAATTCATTACACACAGAAAGGCTTTTAGGAGTCACTACAAATGGTTTGCATTTTATCTATTACATATATCAATACCAGTGAAAGTATGCAGACTTGTTACAACTCCAAGTAGCAGAAGTACTAACACCTGAACATATTCAATATTCTAGATGCTTACCAGGAATAGTAGGATAAGCCAGTTGCTATTTTCCTTCCTGCCCAAATATTTCCAAATATTAAGCTATTTTTGTTATTGCAAAGAGGTAACAAAATTCACAGAACTAAGCATTTAACAATTGGCTACCATATTTATGACAGATGGCTACATGTACAATTACTAACAGTCTTCCTACTGTTTGAATATAAAAAACAAAAAAACTACATAAATTACATGCTCAGTTGCCTTAGTTCTCATTTAACTTAAGGGAACAAGAATTAATTTGATCTAACTATTTTAAATATTTGCCAACAGGATGAATTCAATGACGTATGGAAGGATAATACTGAATTCACTGTCTTCTACTTCTTGCCACTAAATAATATATCAGCTTGCTTTTCTACTGAAATTGCATAAAACAGATAGGACAGCTAATTTAAACAGTTGTTTGCACATTCAATATTTATAACCCAAATCTTGCATGACTGACTGCAAGCAGTGAGTTAGAAGGTTTAGCTCAGCTGCTGCCTAGAGTGATGAATGGCCTTCAAGAATTTCTTGTTCACTGACCAGATCAATCACATAACAAAACAGGAAAAAAAGATCAAACTTAAACTAGATTTCCAACATTTCCATCTGTATGTAAAACTGTTGCAGGAAGAAATGTATCATAAAACATAATGTGAAGCTACTTAAAAATAATAAAAATCCACCAGAGATGATGTAGAATGCAAATAAAAAAGATAAGGTGACTGGATAATATTCTACTTTTTAACTAAATATTAACTGAAACTTTATGATATCTATAATCCAAATAGTGTTGTCAATTCATAGGGATATCAAGCTCAGACTCACAAGTAAAAAGAGGGTAACAGTTGAAAGGCCTGAATTTTTCTGACAGTACTTGCAGTTAAATTTTATTTAATCAAACTAAAAGGTAGTGTTGCGGTAATTATAACATGCTGCTGCCTTTAATTATCTCAATGGCTGTCAAAAAAATTAGTCTGTTAAAGAGTTAACAGACATCTGATGTTTCAAGTGAGAGTAATTTATTTACTAACGGCTAACCCTCAATTATCTGCATTAATTGTGGAAGTCAGTAGTACTACATATGGTGGTAGTACTACATCATGGTGAAAGGCAGTAGTACTACATATGGACCATGGCTATATGTAGTACTATTCCTTAGTAGTATGCTTGACTGGTTTGTGAGGCTCCGTGGTGAGCATCTCCTCCCAGCTCCACATTCAGTGATGTCAGATTGGTAGCTTGAAAGCAGCCATGGTGGAAGTATTTACACCACAGAAACCAGCAAGTACTAAGTAAGCATCAGGACCCTCAATACTCCATCACCACCCCAGAGACAAGTGTTAAACATTTACCAGTACAGAACATTTTGCGAGCTCATTTCTGAGGTTAGGATGTGGATGTAGTAGTGACGATGAAGGGACTAAGGGCTGAAGAGCCTAAGGTTGAGTTCTTGCTGAACAGGTGCGGGAGGGGGCAGGCTCGGACCCTGAATAATCCTGCAGGTGCCTTGGGTGTCTAAAGATGTCTGTAGTTAGCAGCCAGGATGATAGAACTAGCATTTACCATTTCCTATGGCCCTCAAGCACCCACTTTCTCTTCTTGAGTAAGTTTACTCCCACAGGAGTAGAAGTGAGAGAAGGAAGAGAAGCAGCTGGAGAGTGATAAGAAATGAGAAGGAAAGGAAGAAGGAAAAGAAAAATTAGGAAGAAGAAGAATAAAAGAAGTAAAAGGCAAAGGGCAAGAATAAAGATAGATGGAAGGGAAGAGAGGACAAAGAGAAGAAAAACAAGAGAAAGAGGGAAAAGGATGAGGGAGAAAAGGAAGAGAAAGAAGAAACAAAATGGCAGAAAAGGGGAGAAAGAAAAAGGAAGAGGAAAAGAAGGAAAGAGGAAGAAGGAGGGTTGAAGGGTGGAGGACGAAGAAGGGCTATAGGCCCCTAGAAACAGCATATCTAATCCTCTAGTTTATTCACATTTACATCACTTTAGGAATTAGTTGCGTTCCTGAATGTCTTTCATAAAAGTACATATACAGTTTTAGAACGAGGCCTCACAGACATCCAGACTTCTTTCCATAAGATGGCAAATTTCTAAAAAATGCCAGACACATGGTGGTCTGTTCTCAAGGCTAAACCAAAGAGATGGAGGCTTTAGAGCTGGGGACAACAACCTTTCTGCTCTTAAGTCCGTTTTACTCTTTAGAAGCCTGAGGTTGGGATTCTCTTTTGAACCAATGGGTGAGGAACATATGGCCACATTTCCATATCTAAGCAGTACCAATGGATGCCCAGGCTGGGACAAAATGCTGGGAAGAAGCCAGATCCTGGGTTCTGGCTACCTTGTGGGTTTTTGGGAATTCCCTACATGAGTGGTTCTTAAACTTCAAGTGTATCAGAATCACCTGAACGACCTGCTAAAAATATGGATTGCTGAGAGATAGCTAAGATATGGAATCAACTTAAGTGTCCATCAATGAATGAATGAATAAAGAAAATGTGGTATATACACAGGATGGAATACTACCCAGCCATAAAAGGGATGAAATCCTGTCATTGGCAGCAACATGGATGAGGCTGGAGGATATTATGTTAAGTGAAGTAAGTCAGACATTATGTTAAGTGAACTAAGTGACAACAGAAAGATGTTGTCACTCACATGTGAGGACCAACAAAAAATCTGAGCTCATGGAAACAGAGAGTAGAATTTTGGGTATGAGAGGATGGGAAGGGTATGGGGAGCAGTTGGTTAACAGATACAAAACTACAGCTAGATAGGAGAAATGAGTTTTGGTGTTTCGTGGCACTGTAGGGTGAAGACAATTAACTGTAATTTATTGTATATTTTAAAAAAGCTAGAAGAGAGGATTGTGAATGTTTATTATATAAAGAAATAATAAATGAGGTGATGAATGTTAATTACTCTAATCATTACACATTGTATATACACATTGAAATACATGTATATGGAATCTGTATCCCATAGGTATGTACAATTGTTACTTGTTAACTAAAAATGTTTAAAAACAGTTTTTTAACCCACAGATTGCTGGGTTATCTCCAGAGTTTCTCTCTCAGTAGGTCTGGGGTGGGGCCTGAGAATTTGGAGTTCTAACAAGTTCCAAGGTTGCCAATGCCGCTCATGCAGGAACTACACTTTAAGAACTACTGCCTTAATAAAACAACAACAACAGAAAACATTCTGGAAGTGCTTATAATCCAATTCTTAAGATCTTATTAGTTAGTATCTTAGCAAGAATTCAAATGAGAGAAACACAGGCTAATGATGAAGAGAGGGGTCCTGAAAGGGAAGAAGAAAGGCATCACAAACCAATGTTTCCTATTTACAATTATGCCCTCAGCAGCTGTGGCATCCACAAATGTCTCTCTTGTAGCCAACTCTGGAGTCTCTTCCTGACTCACCCTCTGAAATCTTCTCTTTACCCACAGGGCTAGGTCTTCTAAAACCATGTTTACACTAAGGAGCACAACTGAACTGAATAGGGGTAAATGCCTGATCCAAACTAACACAATCATATTCTCCCTCTAGGAATTTTGAAATTGCCTGGTGGACTGGAAATGAAGCAAAACACAGAAAAAGCTGAAATGAAAGATGGAGAGTGCTTAAGGGTTTCTAGTACTGGCTTCCATGCCCAGCTGCATCACTGCCCCTTGAGCTTCCTGTGACATCCCAACAAACTTGCGCTTGCAGCTCCCGCTGTGCTTTAAATCACTCCAGTTGATGTGGTGAACAGAAATGAGTCCAAATGACACTAGTCCTACCCCACAACTTTTGCAACTTTACTGCTAAAAATTAACTCAAGTGCCTTTTGGCAAATGGAATATACACTGCTGATTCTGATATTGTAATCTTTAGTGACCTATGACATGGTTCCATCACCGAGCTGAGGAGAAACAAACAAAACAAAAAACCCTACATCCATTTTTGGTTGTTGTTGGATACCAGAAAAGTCTCATACATCCTCCTTACAATTTTTTAAATTCCAGGTTAAACAGCTATTACTATTTACTTGTGAGAGTATCAGTTAGGACTCTTTTATGTCAAAAGTTAATAGAAAATCCAACTTGAGCTAGTTCACCTAAATGGAATGCTCACATTATTGGAAACCACAGAGGTAGGGCAGGCTTCAAGAATGATTGATTCGGCAGCTCAAAGCTGTCATCAGCGACCGAGTTTCTTTGTTTCTCCCTTTCTGCCATCTGGTGTCAGTTCTGTCCTCATGGTCACAGGATGGGTGCCAGCTACAAACAGAGTGCAGCCCAGTCTAGCATCCCAAACGAGAGTCATAAAAGTCACTCAATTGGCCCAGCATAGGTCAGATTCCCATTCCTAAAAGAATAATGTGGCTAAATAAATGAAATGCACTAATTGACCTATCAATCAAAGCCCACTCCAGGGGCTAGACTGTGATCCATTTTACTAGACACACATAGGTTGCACTGGCCAGGGGAGATACCCAAACAAAGATCAGATAATTTTTGGAAGAGAAACATGTGGCAAAGTATGCTAGGTAGACAACTAATAAATGTCTACCACACTTGGTTCTTCCATGTGTTACTAGAAAATAACAAAAATTCCACTTTATTTTGTAACCATTACAGTGATAATTAGTTCAGGCAAGAATCATTATGCTAAACTGGTGAATGAGAGCTTAATGAGGAAGAAGATATTTATATAGTCTCAAATTATATCCCCACAAAATGACTCAACTAACGTTAAAGTAAAAACATAGTAACTTTACTATGAGAAAACCTGGTAGAGATCACCTTAACCAAGTGACTGAAGTTAACATCAGCTGTAAACATCATAAGCCTCCTGATAAACTGCACTGAGAAGGACACAACATCACTTTATAGTACATTTCGCCAAAGATGCATAACATGAATCTAATCCTAAGAAAACATCAGACAAACTCAATTAAGGGGCATTCTACAAAATAACTGACCTGTACTTTTCAGCAGTGTCACTGACGTGAAAGACACAGAAAGGCTAAGGAACCATTACAAATTAATGGAGACAAGTGAAAACTAAAGGTACTGTGTAATTCTGGATCAAAAACATAATTGCTATGAAGGACAGTATGTCTATACCATAGATAGTAGTACTGCATCAATGTTAAATGGTTTTGAAAATTGTACTGTGGTCATGTAGTGAATGTCTTTGTCCTCAGTAAATATATACTAAAGTGTTTAATAAAGGAGTATGAAGTGTGCAACACACTCTCAAATAGCTTGAGGAAAAAAATGTGTATACACACACACACACACACACAATCACACACATACAGAAAAACTGTAAAGGCAAATGTGGCAAAAGGTTAATAACTGGTGAATATGCGTGAAAGGTATATGGTAGTTCTTTGTACTAAATTTTGTAACTTTTCTTTAAGTTTGAAATTATTTCAAAATAAAAAGTTTTTTAAAAAATTAACTTTAGATTGCATGACCTTCTAACTTGTCTCAAATCATAAGTGTTATTTTACACTGCATGCCACTTAAGTTTTGTAAGACCAAAAAAGCTGAAAACAAATAATCAAGTTTTAACTTATTTATGTATAGAACAAGAATAATCAGAATAAATTGCTTATTCTGGTGGAGGCAGGTGTGTCTTGGCTAAGCCTGCTTGTTTCCTTTTCTCCTGAGCATACAACCAGACTACATTTCCTAGCCCGCAATGCTGTTACAGGTGATGCACGAGTTCGGGCCAGGAGAACATGATCCCAAACATCCTCCCAGATGATTCTCCAGGCTCTCTCTTCCCTTGTTTGTTTAGGGATATGGAAGATCCAGCAGAAGACTATGCAGCCCTAGATTAGAAGATGAAAGCAGCCTAGGTCCCTCCAAATGACCCTGCAGGACAGAGCTCCTATCGTTGGCCTGCAATGAATTGTAATATGAACAAGAAATGAAGCTTTTCTGTGTTAAGTAAGCCACTGGGATTTGGGGATTATCTGTTAGAGCAGTTAGCCCACCTGACTGATAAAACTACCTAATTTATAAAACAGATTAGCAGAATGGTGACACTTTCAAAATGTACTGAGGATGTCATGTATTTGCTTTTAGTGTATACTTTAAGATAGCAGTTTTCAAAATGTGGTTAAGGGATTCTTGATTCTCAAAGGGTAGTCTGGGGATAGCTAAGGGTCTGCAAGATCCCTTCAGGAACTCAGTGAAGTCAAAACCATTTTCATAACAATACTAACATGTTATTTGTTTTTCACTCTAACTCTCTCACAGCATATAGTGGAGTTTTTAAAAAGGTAACATGATGTATTATATCACAAGAGATTGAATTAGAGGCAGACAGGAAAATCTACCTGTCTTCTATAATATTTAGCCAGAGATTAAAAAGATTTGCAAAGATGTAAAATAATGCCACTCTTCACTAAATTATTTTTGTAAGTATAATTTTGGAAAATATAGATATTTTTTGTATATGTTTTTATAGGTATTTATGCTAACATGACATGGATTTATTATTATTTCTAAATAATAAATACATTTTAAATCACTCAGTGTTAATTTCCAACATGGTAAATATTGAGCTACGACCCACATAAAGAAAAGCTCTTTTGGGCTCTCAATGTTTATTAAGAGTACGGAGGGATCCTGATCCCAAAGAGTTGAGAATTCTGTTTGTTTTACAATAAAGTATGAGTATATCTTATAGTCATAACATTTTAAATAAAATAAACCCGTATTACCAATGCATAAGAGACAAGGATAGGAGGGTCCTCACTTGACTCTTGTTTACTCAAAAGCCACAGGATCTAGAACACAATAGGTGCTCATATATATTTGTTAAATTAATAAATTGCGTAATAGTGATAATATCCACTTTTAACAGTGCTGTGATAATTGCATGAAATAATGTGTGTGTGTGTCTGTGTGTGTTTATAGTAGGTTATCACTGTTCACAATTACTTGCTATCTCCCTTTTACATAGGAGATTGAATACATCCCTGCCCTGTTGATTCTAGGCTTGGCCATGTTAACTGGGCTGGCCAATGAATGTAAGTAGAAGTAACATGTGCCACACATATATGAGGAGAAGCTTTAAACTCAATTGTGTGGTTCTGGTGAGACTCTTGCTCTTCTGCTCTCACCTTATGGACAGTATGTCCCAAATAGGGGCTGTTTGTTCTATCCGGGTTCTGGAATGAGAAGACACCGACCAGATACATAGTCACCCTATATATAAAGCAGAGCTGCATCCTACCTGTAGCTCTCAGGTAATGTGAGACAGCTATGTATGAAATTTTGTAAACCATCTTAGCAAACCTGGCAAATACAGCTTTATATTTGTGACCCCAAACATCTTCCCATGTGTTCCTCCAGGCTCTCTCTTCTTTTGCTTGCTGACCAGATATAGAGGATCCAGTAAAGGACTCTAAGGCCCTAGATGGAAGATGGAAACAGTCCAGGTTCCTTGGCCTAATGTATTTTAGATGTTCAATAAACCCAATCATTCTAATCAGTGTTATTATTTAGCTAGAGAAACACTAAAGAACTGTAGCTTAGTGCTTAAATGACTGCACAGTGCATCTAAATTAAGACAATTTAGATAGTATCATTAAGATAACCTTAGGATTCCAGGTAAATAAAGTACATGACCTAGGACAAGAGTGGCATCAAAGTATAATAGATCTGACTATAATGAAAAATTTCAGTAACCATTTACCCATGAATGCCAGTAGAGGGGCTCAGGAATATCTGCAGAAGTCACCGGCAGGTGACTGAGAGAAAAATAAGTTCTAAGGTGACTGTCAAGTGTCTATAATTAAAGAGCAGTGGAGTGGGTATATCAGTCCATCTGCCCACCCTGCCTACACTGCCTTCTTAGGGAATCTCCTCCAGCTTACAACCTCTAAAATTTAAACCAGCTTTAGAGCACTTAGCTTAAAGCCAACGATTGGCCAAGGACCAATCCTGATTATTATTTCAAATCTCTGAACCAACAGATACACAGATTGAACCCGGTCACACAATGATGAGATAGAGTGATGTACTGGCAGCCATTATTGTCCACATGCACAATGGCAAGCAATCAGAAAAAGCTGGTATGCAGAACGAAACACAAGAACTGAGCAGCAGACTTACAAACAAAATGAGAGATGAGAGTAGCTGCGGGGAAGAGACAGAGAGAGAGAGAGACCTGTTGACAACTCTCACCTCCCACGACGGCTGGACCAACTTTTGCAGTTGGGTTCCTTAAGATCTCTCCACGTTCTTCGAGTATGTATCTTTTTACTTGAAATAATGTAAATAGATTTCTGACCTTAACAATCAAATGATCATTAAAATAAGTTGCTTTGTTTTTTGTCTTGCTAATCCTGAACCAAGCAAAGAATCTGACTTATTTCTGTTGATTTTTGAAGGGGAGGAATGGGAGAGAAGCAGAAACCTGAGATATCATAACAGAATTGATCTTCTGCATTTGAGAGTCCAAAGTATTTGCTGAAATAAACTCATTTTTTAAAAGTGTCAGAAACCATGATTATGAAATCATAATACATGTTCACCTTTTTGCAACTCAAGCACTAAAAGACAGCGAAGATATAAAGAATAGAGGCTAGAGAGTCAGAAGTCCAGAGCTTTAGTCCTGGTTTTGCCACTAAGAAACTGCATCCTGAGAGATGTCATACCCCTTTTCTGGGCTTCAGGATTTTTCCTAAAAAAAAACCAGGGAATTGGATAAGATTTGTAGATGCTCTATAATAGAGAATTGAGCTGCTAAAGCTTTTTAAAAGTTTATGCTAACACATTAGTTTCTAAATACAGTGAATTTGTATATTTATTTCAATCATTGTTTGTAGCATATGAATAATCACATATGGTTTTAAATAATGCTAAGAGATAGTTTACTTTCCAAGTTATAGATCAATGGCATTTAACCTTAGAAAAAAGAGAATGGTAATGTCTATGTACATGAAACAGAAAGGTTGTTCCTACTTACTGCTAATAAATGCAACCACCCACCTACTATACTGAGAATTTCACATTACTGTCATTGTTTGAAATAGTTTATTATAATATCTTTTTAATAAGAAATGACATAAAACAAAGATCACTAATGTGTTCCAATAAACAAGGGCAGATGACTTGGTTTTATTAAAGTTGTCCTTGGGGAGTTCTATTATAGGCTTAACTCAAACTTGGAGTTTTTACCTAAGAGCCAACTGTGGTGTTACACAGCTTTAGTATGGCCTTGAAAACATTTACTTGAATATATTTCTACCCACATGACCATTTGAAGAAAATTCATTCATTACCTAAATTCTCCTGCCTTTATGCATTCTTTAACATAGTTACCATCCTGCCAGTAGAGGTGTGGTGGAGAGAAATGCACTTCATACATGGCAGAGCAAATTAAAAGGTTAAATTAAGGCCCAGTCATTAGTCTTCCAGGAACTAAGAGTTGAGAAAAGGAAAGCAGAACACTTTCTTAGTCCTGTTCACCTGCTTTCTACTCTCTTGTTGTTTTTTTTTTGTTGCTTGTTTGTTTTCGTATCTTTTTCTAATCAAAGAAGAACACCGACAGTGTATCAACGCATTTCAGTACAATACAGTATAACAAGCACTACTGAGGACCACATGCACACAGAATTCTTCTAAGTGTTGTAGGGATTACACTGATGACAAGACGTAGTCCCTGCCCTCAAAGTAATCATGTACACAATTATGAGAACACCGAGGAAGCAGAGACGTTACTACAACTGGAGGATATGGGAAGTATTTATGAAAGATAATGCATTTGAGTTTGACCTTAAAGAACGATTAGGGTTCAAAAAGTGGAGAGATGGGATTAGGTTGGATGAAAAACTTGAGCCAAAGACTGAGAGCTTGTAAGGTGCTCAGCAACCAAGGTGGCTATGGCAAGGAGGAGGAGTGGAATGAATTATGGAGACAGAGGTGCCTGAGATCAGATCCAGAAGCCTAGGGTGCCAGTGACCACCAACTTTGTGGGGCAACTGGATAAAGAAGCTTGGGCTGCAGGAAATCCTGATTTTTTTCCTACGGACTCGGGCTAAGACCAAAATCTAAAACTTAAAATTCAAATACTGATAATTTAAAAAGTAAAAACAAATGTCAGAGTACCTCGAAACGGAATTTAAACGTGGTTGAAAACTGCAACATCAGCTTTATTCGACTATGTATTATTACCCAATTTTAAAAAGAAGGTTGAACCATATCAGTGGATTTCAACCTTATGAGGGAGCAATGGCATCCTCTATTTACATAAGACATATAAACATTTTCATCCCAAAATGTACATAAGATTGAAAAAAGGGAGGATGAATTCTTTTGTTTGAAGTAAGAGAGGGGATTTAGAAGTGTCTAAAAAGCAATGGATTGGATGATTTTTAATTATCTAACTCCAGCTAGCTCCAAAAATCCTTTTCTATGAGTGGAAATTCTAAATGCATTACTACCTTGCCAATTTTAGGCCACCCATATCTTCATTCTGTCTCCCAAAAGAAATATACCACAGAACAAACTGAAGCCAAATTAAAGGGAGTCTAATAATGCAAAGAATTAGAAAACTATTGAAAGAAGGAAATTAACATTTACTGATCACGTACTACCATGGCAGGTACTATACTGTAACCAATCTAAAGTCCAATGAAATCTACTGATGTCTATTGTAATATCTGGGCAATGTCTTTTACAAATGGGGCTTAGAAATGGAAAGTTCAACAGCAGCCTCATTAGGATCTAATTGCTCTGGCCCCTCAAGATCTCATTGTCTATTTGGAGGTGGAAAGTTGATTGTTGAGATGTCTAAATAATAAGACCATTATGTAATAAATGCCATAAAAGACATGTGTAAGTGCTATTGTAAGATATATTTGTAATTTACTACATGTATGCCATTCTATCTGTCATTTCTATGAATCCAAAGAGTCTGAGGTATTTTTACATCCAAATCAGAAACTTCACAATTTATGAGAAAAAAAATACAGAAATCAGGAACCCTAGAGACACCAGCCCTTCCCAAAGGGGGATTCTTCTTGTATTTACAACTAGCCAACTTATCAAAGCAAAATGACTTCATAAGATTCCATGATATACTTGAATTGCTAACAATAAATTTAATTAACTACCAGAATACAAATGAAATACAGTGAAGGGGAAGAAGAACCAAACCAGAGGAGACATTTCTCCTGACCAAAGGAAAAAAAAGAGTGAGCTACATATCATGGGATCAAAGAAATATATCTACCTGGCACTGTCATATCAAAAAAGGGAGTGCATTTGGAGGATCTGTGATTTGCTGTGAATTGTCTTCAATCATCACTGTTAGTGAAGGCAAACAGGGGCAGTGGAAAGTAGGAAAGCCCTGTTTATTATGCCTTAATTCCTGGAAGTCTATCTGTTATATCTGTTTTTCCCAGGTCCTGCTTCTTCACAGTTGAACATTTCTATCTATGGTTCTACTTTGGTCTGGTAACTTCCTTCATACCAGACCTGTAACTCCCTTCATACCAGACCTGTAACTCCCTTCATACCAGAACTCCGATGCCAGGACTTCTTGCAGTTGTCTTTTAAATAAATAACTAGCATCCATACCAAAACAACAGCAATCACTTTTTTCTTCATGTTTATGCCAATCATTTCTTTCCAGATAGAGAACTTGCATAAGTCAATAGTCAAGCAGGCTCCCAAGGAAAAGCTGCGTTTCCATCTGTCTTTAGGGACAAGTAGCATGAAAATTTCACAAGGAAAGCAGACATGCCCAATTTGTCTCGAAATGTTTCAGAAGAACAATTTAAAAATTAAATAGCAATGTACTCTTATCTATATTTAAAGAATATAAAAATTATAAATTAAAATATACTGTGCACTTAGAATTTGGCATTATTGAATTTAACCCTCTTAACTACCCAAAAAACACATATAATATCAGCCATTGTACAGATGAGGCTTTGACATACAAAGGTGTTCAGAAACTTGTCCCAGGTCACCATGCTAGTAAGTGGTAGAGCCAGTAACTCCCAAGTCTATAATCTGACCCATCACAGGACCCTGACTTGTGCCCTGATAATTGATACGGCAATCATTTAACTGCACAGTGGTTTAACAAATGTATGGCCTTTTATTATTTTGTTTTACATAGTAAAAACACTTCCAAATATTTGTATATGTGCATTTTTTCTTTTCTTTTCGCTTTGAACATGCATCTAGTTTGTTTAAAGAATATTGTAAAAATAATTTTGAAAAGTAAAATGAACCAAACTAACAGGAAAAAAAAACTTTTCATAAACATATGTTTAATAGATAAAGGATATGCATCTGATTTATATACCTACCACATATGTTATTAAAAACTTTCACATAAAACCTATTTTAAGGCATGCAAATTTAATATATTAAGAAAGTCAGTATGCAAAGTATCTTAAAGTGCTCTCTTCACTAATGCGTGTAACAAAATACACTGATTATGCAAGTACATTTAATTTGACATAATTAAAATAATGAGATTTAAATACTGATTTTTTAAAAAGAAAAAACTGAAATTGAAATTAGCCATGAGATGCGTTCAAAATATTAATAAAATGTTATTACCACTTTAGTGTACAATACTTCCAGTTTAAAAAAGAGCTACTACTGGCCATTGTTGTCTAGTTCTCAACACACAGTTTGGAGATGTACTCCCTTGGTGACATAAAAGATTTCACTGGATAACATAATAATTCTTTGCATTTGGTTAACATCTCTTTTACAAATAACTTAAAAAGCTACAAAGCAACCACTATTTTCTTTAAAGGAAGGACTGAATGACCAAAAAGATAAGAAAGCACATTTTCCACAGGAAGAGTTGTGCGTAGTTACATGGATACAATCTCAAAAGCTCTCACTAATGTCATCGTGACCTAAAGATATCAAATTTAGGTATTCTCTCAATTCCAGTGGCTTTAAAGAGGCTGAGGAAGACCGATGACATATGAAAAGATCAGGTCTGCAGCTGTGAGGCCATATTCACTTTACTTAGTTTAAAGTTTCAAAGGAGCCTACTGTCTCTAACGTCGCTGAAGAAGGAAAGGTAGGAGCAAAATTCAATAGGGTAGAAGACTCTGAAACTTCTATTAGATTTATTTCCTGACCTCTTTGTCTAGCTCACTAGTAACAGTACGGAAAAACTAACGTAAGAGTAACCTTCATTAAATTGGCTTGAGGCTAAAGCTTTGTTTGGAAGCATGCCCAATTTTCCATATCATAGAAATGAAAAAGGAAGCTTTGAGGTCTACATGGACCTAAACTCCTTAAAATTCTTAGAGAAAGACCAATGTCTTCAATTAACTCCAGCCATTAAAATAAAAGAGTTCGCATTACCATTTACTGTGAGGAAATGGAAACACCAAATTAAAGTGTTGAGTCCACAGCCACACAACTAGGAAGCAGAGCAAAAGGAAAAGAAAAAAACTCTGGAATGAGCATCATAAATTCTGTATTGAATTCCAGGTTAAAATCATCAAACTCCATTCAGATACAATTTCAAATTCAGAATACTGCTATGCAAGGATCACAAAGGATCAGTTAAAATTTGTAAGGATGAGGTACACTTTTAGGGTTTTTTTTTCTTTTTCAAAGAATTTAACTTTTGCTTTCAACCTTTATCAGATTCCAAATGCAAGTAGTACTTCAAACAGCTAAGGGCTCAACACGTGAAAGCTTGTACATAGCAATAATATTCTCCATGACCCAAGGGCTAAGAATCCTAACCTCTCCAAACAGCACATGATGCACACCAGAGGGTCTCAGTGTTTTCAACCCATTTATTGAAAAAGCACTCGCTGAGCTGCATGAAAATGAGAAAAATAACATCAGTTCACTAGAGGCACAACAGTACAAAATGTCTATCAAAATTCATTGAGATAATGACAAAATCAGGATAGAAAAAGGAATTAATGCAGCTCAACAATATTCAGAAAATGAATACAATTCCTGTCAAAAATGTAATATCCCAAAATCATTTAGTGTGATTGGCAGCATCAAATAGAGGAAAATGAATTTCTATTTCAAGATGCGGTTGGTTCTTTTCTAAGAGCTCAGGTTCGTAGTGCTCCTCCTGTGTACCAGATGTCTGCCCCCAGGCTCTGAAACACCTAGCAAACCACACAGGGAAGCCACGGGCCTCCCAATGCCTTGATGATGCAGTTTGGAAGGTACCAAAAATAAAATAAATTTTAAAACCTGTTGTTTTACCTTCAAGTAAAACCGTTAGACACAGTTACATTAAAATATTTTGGAAAAGAAAACTGCAATTAATATTATGAAATAAGCAAGTCAAGATGATTTTTGTAAAAAGCAAGGAAATCTTTTGTGGGTTGACACCTCGACCCTGAAAATGAGAGAATTCTGTTACTTCACTGCTCACTATCCTATGTGTTAGTACAGTAAACACTCCCTTTGCTCCACATGCAAAATGTAATGTGCTTAGATAATTGCTGGTCAGGTCATGAAGTTCTGAAACAACCTTATCCACAGGCGTATGATCCTGAATAATACAATTTTTGATCTTAAAGAAAAAAGAGGAATCAATAAAGAAGAGGTAAAGTTGTTTCTTAGTTTTCATTTTAAAAAGTCTAAAATGAATTCATCACATTTGGGATGCAAAATGCTAAAACAAAATAAAGATTTGAGGGAAGTCGTTCCTTTAATTCGCAGGCATTTAGCTCTTATAAAGGTAAAGATAGAAATATCTCAGCATGAAAGAGAGACCTTTCCTTCCTGAAACTCTACAGACAAAACTGTCTTATGAGAAGCCCCTTGAGAAGATATAAAAGGCTTAGCTTTTTCAACTTATATTAAAATTCAAATAAAATATTTACTATATATCTAGTACTTATGCATATATGTATAGTCAAATAGAAAAATAACAATATTTACAAGTAAGGCAACATGGCAAGGGGGTACAGAGCATAGGTTCTAGATTTAGGCTACATGTTTGAATCTTGGCTCTAAGAGTTAGTAGCTGGCAAGTTCCTTATCCTTTCTAGGTTTCAGTTCCCTCAAATAATAAAACAGAGGTAATAATTATGCCTACCAACCAGGCTAATTCTGAGGATTAATTGAGCTAAAACAAAGTGCTTAGAACAATGCTGATATGTCATAAGTGCTTAATGTTAGCCATTATTATTACTTTACATTAGTTTTCTCATTTAATGCTTATGACAGACCTGTGAGGTAAGTATTATTACTCTCACCCCATAGGGTGAGGCAGGTTAAGTAATTTGACCAAAGTCCCACAGAGGTAAAGCAGAATTTGCCTACAGATCTGTCCAGTTCCTAGCCTATAATCTTACTTCCCCCTAGTACTTCATATGTTCCCCACAGATCTTGCCCTTATGTTATCATAACATTCATCAAGATGTATTTAAATTTCCTTTTAAATGGATCTTTCACTCACAGAGTAACCTCTGAGGACAGAGACTGGGTGCTGCTTCTCCCTTCATTCATTAGTCCACCCATCCTTCTGCCTGTTATGTCCTATGTCTGTATTTCAGAGCCTATTATGTGTCATGCCTTGTGCTGGGCGCTGGGATATCAAGCTGAATAGAAAAGGCTCCACGTCTTCATGAAACTTGAAGTCCACCCAAAATGACAGATAATTAAATAAACATATAATAATTATAAACTGTTACAGTTGTAATGAAGGAAAAGAAAGGGGTACTAGAAAAGGCAGAAGAGATGAACCTCATTTAGTTGGGGGAAAATCATAAAAGGGCTTTCTGAAGAAGGGACGCCTTAAGCTGAGATGAGGAGGCTGAAGAGGAGAAGTTAGCCAGGCAAACAGATGGGGACAGAAACCACTGTGCACAGGACCCTAAGAAGAGACTTCACCTGGTGCATGAGGAAGTAAAGTAAAGAAGCAGGTTGGCAGCCAAATTGTGAGCTCCCAGCAGAGTGAGTGCTATGAGATGAGAAGGGAGAGGTGAGACCAGAACACCCAGGAGTATTTCGAATTGGGAGTTTATCCTCAGTTCAATGGGAACTTCAGTTGGTTTTTAGAAAGACCACTCTACTGCAGTCTGGAGACTAGAATGAAAGAGGACAAGAGAAGAAGCTGGAAGTCCACTGGGAAGCTCTAAGAGTAGGGCAGGCAAATGCGATGGTGGTTTGGGACTAGCAGGGTAGTAGCAAGCGTGGGGAGAAGTATACAAATTCAAGGTATATCAAATCCCCCATGCCTAACACAATGCCTGACAATAAGAGGAATTCAATTACCTAACGACTGAATGAACGAGTAATTCCTCAAGCAGAGCTGTTGCTGGTTATCAAGCCCCAACTACCCCATATGCATAATCATCCAGTGGGCATGGGAGACAGAAAGATGCTGAGGAAATGATGACTAAATCTGTAAACCAGCTGGCAAGACTTCACTTACGAAAACTTCTTGATGTATAGACGTATCTTTGTGAAACAAAATGCCTCTCCCATTCTGACAATGAAAAATTTTAGAAGCCAGATACCTTTCTGTTATGCGACTTTCCAAGCTTGTTAGAGAAATGTATTATTTAAAATAGCCTAGAGCTATGCTGCCAGAAACATAGTAAAACACTGAGGGTGCCGAAAGAAAGCCCTTTCATTTAAGGGGGAAAAAAAGCAGTGCAGCAATGCATAGAAAGACAATCCATACTTGTTATTCCACTTCCCTTCCTGTAAAAACATGATCTCTGTCAGTACTTCCTAAAACAGCACTATATTTTGATTGTCTATCAGCAACAAATTCAAATAGAGAGTTAGCATATTTTCTCACAATCTGATAAATTCCCAAGGTCAGGAAAGAGAATGTCTTCCCCATGTTATTTAGTAATTTTGATCTTTAATCCATAAGATATTTATTTTGTTAAAACTATAAAACTGAAACCATTTGGAAAATCCAAATGTTTGTCCATGTAGATATGAGAACGAGGTAATCTACTTCTATAGTCAACTGAATTTAAAATATAGTCATTATCCCCAACACCCCTCGAAATGTTTTCCTATCCTTAAATAGGTCAAGAGCATCAGTAACAGGGTAACAAAGAAGTCGTCAGGTTTACTTAGATATCAACTGCTCTCTGGCTAGGACTAAGTTAAACCTAAGATACTCATTGATTTCTCAATAATTAAAGCTTTAAGTTTTTTTGTTTTTTTTTTTTTTTTTGAGACAGAGTCTCGCTCTGTCGCCCAGGCTGGAGTGCAGTGAAGCGATCTCGGCTCACTGCAAGCTCCGTCTCCCGGGTTCACGCCATTCTCCTGCCTCAGCCTCCCGAGGAGCTGGGACTACAGGCGCCCGCCACCACGCCCGGCTAATTTTTGTATTTTTAGTAGAGACGGGGTTTCACTGTGTTAGCCAGGATAGTCTCGATCTCCTGACCTCATGATCCACCCGCCTTGGCCTCCCAAAGTGCTGGGATTACAGGCTTGAGCCACCGTGCCCGGCCAGCTTTAAGTTTTTTTAAATTAGTTAAGACAGTCTATTGTCTTGGCTAAAGTAATAAGCTCTAGTGTTTGGGGGCACAAATGAAGCTTAATTTTGCATAGAAAAAGAGGGCTCATTGGCAAAAGATTCTGTTCTAAGGTTCAGCCAAGTGTCTTGTACAATTTTGATCAAAAGGCCAACTACCAGCACCCTCACGACTGCTTCTGATAGGGAGATAAGAAGAATAACTGGGCCTATATGGGATTCTATGGGTTGTTAAGGAGCTTAAAAATAAAATATAATTTACCTTCTTCCATTTGACAGGAACCACTTTTCCCATAAAGTTTTGTGTGATCCCCTCTACCTTTAGCATGCCTTTGGAGTCTTGAAAATGCTTTTTCTGTAGAACCAGGAAGTGATACGCGAGTGCATCAAACAATGCTTTAGTCCTGTTACTCTGAAAGCTATTTTAAAGAAACCTAGTGACCACGGCAGATGATGAAAGATCTTAGTAAAAAGTTTACTGAGATTTAAGATTGAATAAAACAAATGTATAAATTGTTCTATCTTTTATCACCCAAGAAGACAAGATTGTATATTAATAGCTAAAATTCATATGTTAATAACATATAAACAAATCATTAATATCTAAATTCATATAAACTAAAAGAAATGAATAACCTCAAATTTATGTTACTCTCATTTTATTAAGAAAGCTCTTCTTCTTAGTTTGTACCAAACTTACTTAGTAAAAGTAGTATAAAATCATCTTTTACAAGGTGGCTGGCAATATGGCTGAATAGGAACAGCTCTGGTCTGCAGCTCCCAGCGAGATCAACCCAGAAGGCAGGTAATTTCTGCATTTCCAATTGAGGTACCCGGCTTATCTCACTGAGACTGGTTGTACAATGGGTGCAGCCCAAGGAGGGCGAGCCAAAGCAGGGTAGGGTGTCACCTCACCTGGGAAGCACAAGGGTTGGGGGAACTCCTTCCCCTAGCCAAGGGAAGCAGTGAGGGACTGAGCCATGGGGAGCAATGCATTCCAGCCCAGATACTACACTTTTCCCACTGTCTTCACAACCTGCAGACCAGGAGATTTCCTTGGATGCCTACACCACCAGGGCCCTAGGTTTCAGGCACAAAACTGGGCAGCCATTTGGGCAAACACCGAGATAGCTGCAGGAGTTTTTTTTCATACCCCAGTGGCACCTGGAACGCCAGCGAGACAGAACCATTCACTCCCCGGGAAAGGGGGCTGAAGCCAGGAAGCCAAGTGGTCTAGCTCAGTGGATCCCACCCCCACAAAGTCCAGCAAGCTAAGATCCACTGGCTCGAAATTCTCGCTGCCAGCACAGCAGTCTAAAGTCAATCTGGAACACTCGAGCTTGGTTGGGGGAGGGGCATCCACCATTACTGAGGCTTGAGTAGGCGGTTTCCCCTCACAGTGAAAACAAAGCCACCTGGAAATTCGAACTAGGCAGAGACCACTGCAGCTGGGCAAAGCTTTTGTAGCCAGACTGCCTCTCTAGATTCCTCCTCTCCCGGCAGGGCATCTCCAAAAGAAAGGCAGCAGCCCCAGTCAGGCACTTATAGATAAAACTCCCATCTTCCTGGGATAGAGCACCTGGGGGAAAGGGCGGCTGTGGGCACAGCTTCAGCAGACTTAAACTTTCCTGCCTGCTGGCTCTGATGAGAGCAGTGGATCTCCCAGCACAGCACTCGAGCTCTGCTAAGGGACAGACTGCCTCCTCAAGTGGGTCCCTGACTCCCATACCTCCTGACTAGGAGACACCTCCCAGCAGGGGTCAACAGACACCTCATACAGGAGAGCTCCAGCTGGCATCTGGCAGGTGCCCCTCTGGGATGAAGCTCCCAGAGAAAGGAACAGGCAGCAATCTTTGCTGTTCTGCAGCCTCCACTGGTGATACCTAGGCAAACAGGGTCTGAAGTGGACCACCAGCAAACTCCAGCAGACCTGCAGCAGAGGGGCCTGACTGTTAGAAGAAAAACTAACAAGCAGAAAGGAATAGTGTCAACATCAACAAAAAGGATGTCCACACAAAAACCCATCTGAAGGTCACCAACATCAAAGACCAAAGGTAGATAAATCCACAAAGATGAGGAAAAACCAGCGCAAAAGGCTGAAAATTCCAAAAACCAGAATGCCTCTTCTCCTCCAAAGAATCACAACTCCTTGCCAGCAAGGGAATAAAACTGGATGGAGAATGAGTTTGATGAATTGACAGAAGTAGGCTTGAGAAGGTGGGTAATAACAAACTCCTCTGAGCTAAAGGAGCATGTTTCTAACCCAATGCCAGGAAGCTAAGAACCTTGAAAAAAGGTTGGAGGAATTGCTAACTAGAATAACCAGTTTAGAGAAGAACATAAATGACCTGATGGAGCTGAAAAACACAGCACAAGAATTTCGTGAAGCGTACACAACTATCAACAGCCAAATCATTCAAGCAAAAGAAAGGATATCAGAGATTGAAGATCAGCTTAAGGAAATAAAGTGTGAAGACAAGATTAGAGAAAAAAGAATGAAAGTGAACGAAAAGAGCCTCCAAAAATATCAGACGATGTGAAAATACCAAACCTATGTTTGATTGGTGTACCTGAAAGTGATGGGGAGAATGGAATCAAGTTGGAAAACTCTCTTCAGGATATTAACCAGAACTTCCCCAACCTAGCAAGACAGGCCAACATTCAAATTCAGGAAATACAGAGAACACCACAAAGATATTCTTTGAGAAGAGCAACCCCAAGACACACAATTGTCAGATTCTCCAAGGCTGAAATGAAGGAAAAAATGTTAAGGGCAGCCAGAGAGAAAGGTTAGATTACCCACAAAGGGAAGCCCATCAGACTAACAGTGGTTCTCTCTGCAGAAACTCTACAAGCCAGAAGAGAATGTGGGCCAATATTCAACATTCTTAAAGACTTTTCAACCCAGAATTTCATATCCAGTCAAACTAAGCTTCATAAGCAAGGAGAAATAAAATCCTCTACAGACAAACAAATGCTGAGAGATTTTGTCACCACAAGGCCTGCCTTACAAGAGCTCCTCAAGGAAGCACTAAATATGAAAAGGAAAAACTGGTACCAGCCACTGCAAAAACATACCAAATTATAAAGATCATTGACACTATGAAGAAATTGCATCAACTAAGGGGCAAAATAACCAGCTGGCATCATAATGACAGGACCAAATTCACACATAACAATATTAACCTTAAATGTAAACAAGCTAGATGCCCCCAATTAAGACACAGTCTGGCAAATTGGATAAAGAGTCAAGCACCATCAGTGTGCTGTATTCAGGAGATTCATCTTCCATGCAAAGACACACATGGGCTCAAAATAAAGGGATGGAGGAATATTTACCAAGTAAATGGAAAGAAAACAAAAGCAGGGGTTGCAATCCTAGTCTCTGATAAAACAGACTTTAAACCATCAAAGATCAAAAAAGACAAAGAAGGGCATTACATAATGGTAAAGGGATAAACGCAACAAGAGCTAACTACCCCAAATATATACACACCCAAAACAGGAGTACTCAGATTCATAAAGCAAGTTCTTAGAGACCAACAAAGAGACTTAGACTCCACACAATAATAGTGAGAGACTTTAACACCCCACTGTCAATATTAGACAGATCAATGAGACAGAAAATTAACAAGGATATTTAGGACTTGAACTCAGCTCTGGACCAAGCAGATCTAATAGACATCTACAGAACTCGCCACCCCAAATCAACAGAATATACATTCTTCTCAGTACCACATTGCACTTATTCTAATATCAACCACACAATAGGAAGTAAAACATTCCTCAGCAAATGTAAAAGAATGGGAATCATAACACAGTCTCTCAGACCACAGTGCAATCAAATTAGAATTCAGGATTAAGAAACTCACTCAAAACCCCACAACTACATGAAAACTGAACAACCTGCTCTTGAATGACTACTGGGTAAATAACGAAATCAAGGCAGAAATAAATAAGTTCTTTGAAACCAATGAGAACAAAGACACAACGTACCAGAATCTCTGAAACACAGCTAAAGCAGTGTTTAGAAGTAAATTTATAGCACTAAATGCCCACATCAGAAAGTGGGAAAGATCTAAAATCGACACCCTAACATCACAATTAAAAGAACTAGAGAAGCAAGAGCAAACAAATTCAAAAGCTAGCAGAAGGCAAGAAATAACTAAGATCAGAGCAGAACTGAAGGAGATAGAGACACGAAGAACCCTTCAAAAAATCAATGACTTCAGGAGCTAGTTTTCTGAAAAGATTAACAAAATAGAAGACCACTAGCCAGACTACTAAACAAGAAAAGAGAGAAGAATCAAATAGACACAATAAAAAAGGATAAAGGGGATTTCACCACTGATCCCACAGAAAAACAAACTACCATCAGAGAATACTATAAACACTTCTATGCAATAAAACAACTAGAAAATCTAGAAGAAATGGATAAATTCCTGGACACATACAACCTCCCAAGACTAAACCAGGAAGAAGTTGAATCCCTGAGTAGACTAATAACAATTCCTGAAATTGAGGCAGTAATTAATACCCTACCAACCAAAGAAAGCCCAGGACCAGACAGATTCACAGCCAAATTCTACCAGAGGTACAAAGAGGAGCTGGTACCAGTTCTTCTGAAACTATTCCAAACAATAGAAAAAGAGGGACTCCTCCCTAACTCATTTTATGAGGCCAGCATCATCCTGATACCAAAACCTGACAGAGACACAACAAAAAAGAGAAAATTTCAGGCCAATATCCCTGATGAACATCAATGCAAAAAGCTTATCCACCACAATCAAGTTGGCTTCATCCCTGGGATGCAAGGCTGGTTCAACATACGCAAATCAATCAACAGAATCCATCACATAAACAGAACCAATGACAAATACCTCATGATCTCAACAGATGCAGAAAAGGCCTTCGATAAAATTAAATATCCCTTCATGCTAAAAGTTCTCCATAAACTAGGTATTGATGGAATGTATCTCAAAATAATAAGAGGTATTTATGACAAACCCATAGCCAATATCATACTGAATGGTCAAAAGCTGGAAGCATTCCCTTTGAAAACTGGTACAAGACAAGGATGCCCTCTCATCACTCTTATTCAACACAGTATTGGTAGTTCTAGCCAGAGCAATCAGGCAAGAGAAAGAAATAAAGGGTATTCAAACAGGGAGAGAGGAAGTCAAATTGTCTCTGTTTGCAGATGACATGATTGCATATTTAGAAAACCCCATCGTCTCAGCCCAAAAACTTAATCTGATAACCAACTTCAACAAAGTCTCGGGATACAAAATCAATGTGCAAAAATCATAAGCACTCCTATACACCAACAATAGAGAGCCAAATCATGAGTGAACTCCTATTCACAATTGCTACAAAGAGAATAAAATACCTAGGAATAAAACTAACAAGGGATGTGAAGGACCTCTTCAAGGAGAACTATAAACCACTGCTCAAGGAAATAAGAGAGGACACAAACAAATGGAAAAACATCCCATGCTCATGGATAGGAAGAATCAATATTGTGAAAATGGCCACACTGCCCAAGGTAATTTATAGATTCAATGTCATTCCCATCAAGCTACCATTGACTTTCTTCACAGAATTAGAAAAAACTACTTTAAATTTCATATGGAACCAAAAAAGAGACCATATTGCCAAAACAATCCTAAGCAAAAAGGACAAAGCTGGAGGTGTCATGCTACCTGACTTCTACCTATACCACAAGGCTGCAGTAACCAAAACAGCATGGTACTGGTACCAAAACAGATATATAGACCAATGGAACAGAACAGAGGCCTCAGAAATGATGCTACACATCCACAACCACTTGATCTTTGACAAACCTGACAAAAACAAGAAATGGGGAAAGGATTCCCTATTTAATAAATGGAGTTGGGAAAACTGGATAGCCAAATGCAGAATATTGAAACTGGACCCCTTCCTTACACCTTATACAAAAATTAACTCAAGATGGATTAAAGACTTAAACGTAAAACCTGAAACCATACAAACCCTAGAAGAAAACCTAGGCAATACCATTCAGGACATAGGCATGGGCAAAGACTTCATGACTAAAACACCAAAAGCGTGGCAACAAAAGCCAAAATTGACAAATGGGATATAATTAAACTAAAGAACTTCTGCACAGCAAAAGAAACTGTCATCAGAGTGAACAGGCAACCTACAGAATGGGAGAAAATTTTTGCAATCTACCCATCTGACAAAGGGCTAATATCCAGAATCTACCAGGAACTTAAACCAATTTACAATAAAAAAACAAACAACTCCAGCAAAAACTGGGCAAAGGATATGAACAGACACTTCTCAAAAGAAGACATTTATGTGGCCAACAAATATGCGAAAAAAAGCTCATCATCACTGGTCTTGAGAGAAATGCAAATCAAAACCACAATGAGATACCATCTCATGCCAGTTAGAATGGCGATCATTAAAAAGTCAGGAAACAACAGATGCTGGAGAGGATGTGCAGAAATAGGAACGCTTTTACACTGTTGGTGGGAGTCTAAATTAAACCACTGTGGAATAAATGTAGTGATTCCTCAAGAATCTAGAACCAGAAATACCATTTGACCCAGCAATCCCATTACCTGGTATATACCCACAGGATTATAAATCATTCCACTATAAAGACACATGCACACATATGTTTATTGCGGCACTGTTCACAACAGCAAAGACTTGGAACCAATCCAAATGCCCATCAATGATAGACTGGATAAAGAAAATGTAGCACATATGCACCATGGAATACTATGCAGCTGTAAAAGAGGATGAGTTCATGTCCTTTGCAGGGACATGGATGAAGCTGGAAACCATCACTCTCAGCAAACTAACACAGGAACAGAAAGCCAAATATCACATGTTCTCACTCATAAGTAAGAGGTGAACAATGAGAAAACATGGACACAGGGAGGAAACATCACACACTGGGCCTATCAGGGGCTGAGGGGCTAGGGGAGGGATAGCATTAGGAGAAATGCCAATAATAATGTAGATGATGGGTTGATGGGTGCAGCAAACCACCACGGCATATGTATACCTATGTAACAAACCTGCACGTTCTGCACATGTATCCCATAACTTAAAGTATAATAATAATAAGAAGAATCCTGTCCCAAGCAAAAAGAAGAATGTGAAGAAATATAAGTGTGGAAAACCATGAAGTGTGAAAACAGACCAGCTTGGCCAATGGATTGAAATTGTGTAACATCCAAAAGAGTGATGCAGAACTACCTAGATGGAATGGAAAGATGTCTTACATAGCTACAGGCATACCTTGTTTTACTGAGCTTTGCTTTATGGCACTTTGCAGATATTATGTTTGTTACAAATTGAAGGTTTGTAGCAACCCTGTGTCAAGAAATCTTTCAGTGCCATTTGTATAACAGCATGTGCTCACTTTGTGTCTGTAGGCCACATTTTTGTAATTCCTGCAATATTTCAAACTTTTTCAGTATTATTTATCATTAACAGATAAATATGACCTATGATAGTGATCTTTCATGTTGTAATTGTTTTGGGGTGCCATGAACAAACCCCATATAAGATGGTGAACTTGATTAATAAATATTGTGTGTTTGATTGCTTCACTGAAAAAAAAATCAGCTTTTACTTAGTAAAAGCAGTATAGAATCATCTTCCTTAATAAGAAAAATCATTTATTCTGGCATGGAAAATAAAAACCTAAGCTCAGACCTTGGACAGCTATTAATTACAAAGAAAAATGAGAAAACAGCATACCTTAAATGTAATGGTTAATTTAAAGTATATAAATTTATTAATAAAATCTTAAACAATACTCAATTCTATGCAAGTGTAGCAATCAAATGTTATTTTCATTCTCAATAACATCTCACATAATAGATAGCTCAACTGAGTAAATGTTGTATATTTTCATTTTTGCTAAACAATCTCCATTTAAAACAAATATATTGCTAGCTGTCTATACGTAAATAGGAAGGAGTAATACTTCTAGACAAAGTAAATATTATTAAAATAAGATATTTCAATCAATTTTAGACCAACCATAGTTTTGAATAGCAGACCATACAAAACATAACATCACCCTTCATTCAAACCAAAATCTCAAACTTTTGGATTATATATTTCTTCAAGTTATAGGTCATTTATTGTCAAAATAATAATCCTTTGATATTTTCTTAAACAGATGAAATTTGCTTTCTTTTCCTAGGGAAATGCCAGACTATAGTGATATCTAAGAAATATGATTAAATTAGTTTAATTACTTGATGTTGACTTGATATAAGTCACTGCTCTTTAATGCAAAAACTGCCACTTGCAATTAATGATTGTTGGTACTGCTTCAATTGATCAAATGTCTAATACACATAAAACATTCAAAGAAGTTCTGTATATCTTACAGCAATTCAGTGGAGAAGTCTTGTCCCAGGGGTACGTAAATCTGAAGTACAAGAAACCTCTGGATCAATCCAACTAGAATGAGAGGAGGAAATATACATTCAAATGTTTGAAGCTTTTATATGTGCATATAAACAAACACAATCACAAACCATCAACAAGCTGAAGCTTTTAGCATTTCAGTAATACACAGAACTGCAAATAGCACTACCTATGAGTTACAACCTCACTACGAAAGCAAAAAAAATTGATGAAAATAAAATCAAACTCACAACAAATGTTGTCTTTTAAAGTTCCATCTGTGGCCTTCGTGAAATTTTTATCAAAATTTTAAAAATAATAAGTTTTTATTTATTATTTTTATTAGGTTGCAAGAGAATGTACACATAGAACTGCATTCAACAGAGACATATAAAATTGAACTATAAATTCCCTTCAAGGCAGCCATAAAAGCATGTGGCAATTATTTTTATTCACTGGCAGTTTTAACTGTACTAAACAACTTAATAAAAAACAATAGATCAAGAAAACAATTCTAATTACGACAACTACAACTGAAGGTTTGATGAGCCATAGCTAATTCATACGGTTTTAAATGTGTCCACAATGAGATGAATAGGGGAACATATTTTCATTTATACCTTTTGTTAATTAACATATATTTAATTAATTTAATGTTCACTGAGAACTGATAGCTTTTATTCCCTATTACTAGCTTCATCTGGATTAAAAATATTTGCAGAGAAACCAGTCCCTACAGCATTTTTGACAGCCGAATTCTACAACTGCTTAAAAAATCAATTGATTTTATATTACCTCTCCAGATCTGTTCACTTAATGCCTTTTCTCTTAGGTTTTGAACTTTTGCTTGATCTCTCAATTATGGTGCTCTTAACAGATGTTTTTAGTATGACACTTCCTAAAATATGCAATTTACAAACATATTTTCCTGCTGTGGGACTTTGGGTAGAAAATGGAGATGTCTTGATTTATCTGTGAACCTCTCCTACAAAGCCAATAGTACAGACCAACACGTGGATTAAAGACAAAAAAAGGCAACTAGTCTAAAACTCATGCTATTTTATATTATTCCAACTTAGTACGCTTAACAAATTAAGGGATTTTAAAGTAACAACACATTTTTGGATACTCTATATAAAGAACTTCTGGTATATGATTCCCATTTTGCAACATTCCTGAACAACTTATAACAGTTCCTATGTTTTATCCCAGATTTACTTTCCAAACAATAAACACATTTGATCAAATATGCGTAATATTTTTATCAAACATACAGGGATAACCTTTACTTAAAAGTACTAAGCTTCTGCTTAGTACTCTCCAGAGGGCCATCAGTAGTGTAAGCAATGTAACAGAAATAAGAGATCACAGCCTTTGATCCTAGAAAATTCTCTAGAAATCTGACTTTACCATATTTATGGGAAAAGCCAGTGAGGCAAGCAGAGCTCTGGTCTACAAAAGCAAAGTGAGATACCAAAATGAGGCCAACTTAAAGAAACCATCCTCAATCAATGTCTCTTGCATCTTGCATTGATTGGCCCCACAGTATTTTTCCATTGCACAATGGCCTCTGTAAATAGAGCTGAGAGAACAGCAGGATAAGTGAAATAAGTCTTTAAAAAAGGTCCCTAATTTATGTCACAAATCTCACTGAATCAGCACTGTTCTCTTCAAACACAAAGAGTTACACACATAGGGCATTTTTATATAAGCATTTTTAGATATAAAAGAGTTCTTACCCTCAAAAAAAGAAAGTTTTTTAATTCAACTTTCTCACATATAGAAGCCCCAGTTTCCAAAAGGCTTCACTTCTAAGATTAAAAGAAATATGATGATACCATATGGTGATGATCTGACAAAAAAAAGTACTTTAATAACATTTGACACAGACTGATCCTGTGTGTCAGATGCTAAATAAATTCTACAGTAACATTTTTTTCCAGTGGCTTAGTATATTTAAACTGACTATTCATGTCTACATTATATTTAAAATTACCCTGTCTAAGTAATGTTGAATGTGGAAATTCTGTTAGTCAAAAATGTCCATCAAGTACATAAAATTCATAAAAATTTAGTTTCTTCCTGAAATATGCAGCTTTTTACAGTTTTATAATCTGTTGTCTGTCAGAAACAAACTACCTACTTTCAGGAATTAGTTATCTGTTCATCATGGGCTATTCCATATCCCTTGAGCAAATCAGAAAACCTGTGTGGGCCCTTTTACTTTTCATCTGTAAAACTGGGTTAATAGTTTAGATTTACAACCCATAGGATTATTTATATGGATTAAATTAGGTCTACCATGCAACAAAGATTACTGAGCACCTACTACGTACAAGACTCAATGCTGAAGTTTCTGCAGTAAATAAGACATACATGGTCTCTGCCCTTTTAGAATTTATATTCTAGCTCCATGAAGGAGAAGGTCAGGGTGCTATGAAAGCATATAACCCCGGGTCCTTGCAGGAGAAGAGGATGATTAGTGAAGTTTTTCTTGAAGGACAAGCATTGAAACTCAGCTGGGATGAATACACAGGAATTGACTGGGCAAGCGGGATGGGTGTAGGAGAGAGGAACAAACCTTGCTGGCAGAGAGAGTACTCCATTCTGTGATGGAAAAGGATGGAGTAGATTGGATAAACCTAAAAAGGGGTTAATGGGCTGATAGGAGAGACAGAAGAGGAAATGCAGCAGGAGACCAGTTTGGCAAAGTAGAGAAGAACCCAATTACGTGGGGTCTTGAAGACCATGTGAAGAATATAAGTCATCCTAAAATCAATGGTAAACCCCTCGTACATTCATTCATTTATTCGACAAAGATTTACTGAATGTCTATTCCGGGGGGAAAATGCTCTAGGTAGAGGGTACAGTCTGTGCATGGGTGCCAAGGTGACAGTGCACTGGACTATGTTTCAAAACAGCAATGGGACCTATATGGTTGCAACAGCATGAACAAGAAAAAGAGTAACGGAAATAGGTCAGAACTAAGAAGGGCACCAGATACTGCAGAGTCCTATAGGTTTTTGAGTTTTAATCTGAGAGAGATGGGACATTTTTAGTGGAGGAGTAACATTACTTATGTGTTTCTTACAATTTAAAAGTATTACTCTGGCTGCTAATTTGACAACGACTGTAATAGAGAGGCCAAGTCAGAAACAGGGAGACCAATTAGGTTACTACAATAATCCAAGCATGAGATACTGGTGGCTTTGACCAGTAGCACTGGAGGTACCAAGAAGTGATCAGACTCTCAACCTATTTTAAACATAGTGCCAACAAGACCTTCCAGATAGACTGAATGAAGAGAAAGAAAAATCAAAGCTGATTTAAAAGCTTTTTTTCTAAGCAACTGAAAAGATAAGTTGCTAACAGCAGAAACGCGGCAGCCTGCAGGAGAAGGAATTTCGAGGAGTAAAGACCAGAAGTTAGGCTTTGGACATATTGTATTTCAGCTGTCCAAGCACAGAAATGTCAAGTAAGTAAGATGATATTCAAGAAGTCTAGAGTTAGGAGAGAAGTCTGAGCTGGAAATGTAAGCTAGAGTAAGACAGAGATGGCATTTAAATCCATGAGCTGGAAGCTGATAACCAAGGGAGTAAGTGTAGACAGAGTGCCAATGACTGAGTCCAGGGACGCTGCAACGTTAATTTGAGTTGGGGAAAAGAGGAAGAACCACAAAAGAAGGCTAAGAAAGAAGAACAGTGAAATGGGAAGAAAACTAGGAGTATGGACATCTTGGGTATGAGTGAGGAAAATATAAGAAGGAGGTGTCAACTTTCTCAAATGCTGCTAATATGTGAAGTAAGATGAGGGCTGAGAACTGTCCACTGGATTCAGGAAAATAGAGGCAGGTCAAAGCCACTGAGGGGTTTTAAACAGAGGAAGTCATGACAAGATAAAAATGATACTAAAGTGGGGGCCTGAGGAGGCCTGGGGAAACCTCATAAAGGTGATCTCATCCTCCAGAGCAGCTGAAATGCAGAACAATGCCAGGCTTCAGGGATGCTACCCCCCCAAGACACATCATTTGATTCAGATGCCACAGGCAGAGAAAACAATGGTTTCAAATATGAGCCTCCAACAGAAAGCTCTGAAGAAGACCCTCCAAATGACATATGTTTATGTGTGACAGAGCTGCTTCTCATATGGGCAACTCTATATAATGTGTTCCAGAGTGAAGAGCAGCAGGGACTTATTTATTCAGCTGGTGAAGGGTTTACTCAAGTCTCATTATCAAGGCCAGCTGGTTACAATGAAAAATTATGACCCAAACTGTCACAGTTTCATAGTATGGCAAATTTAACAAACTTATCAAACACCAACCATGTACCAGGCACTGAGTTAAGGGTACAAAGAAGATGATTCGGGAAGATCCCTGCCCTAGAGAAGTGCACAGTCTGATAAGTAATATCACAATCTCCTTTATTTTATGTGTTTGAGATCCTCAAATACAAGTTAAACCAGAAATATTATTTTTTAAAATGAAAAGTTCAACATACTTAATTTCATTACTAAACTTTCTTCCTAAGTAGTACCTAATACAGACAGAAACACCAATAGGGTACCTAATGTCAAGTTTGCATAAATAAAGTGGATGTTTACTCTTAAAATAGGAATACATAACGGTAATTGAATTTAGAAATGTTAATTAAAAGCTAATTATCTATTCAAGGCATGTCATTTAGTTTAAATTTAACCATACAAACTTCACATAGAAGGCCATTTTACACAAGTAAAAATAGCTATATATTTCTGTTATTAAAAATTCCAAATAACCTTAAAGGCATTAGTGCAGGGCAGACTATATAAACTGTTTCATTTGTTACAGTGCTACACATGATATAGAAAAGCCAGATTAACTTTTAATTATAAGGCATTGTACAATAAATACATTAAAAGATTTTTCTGTTTTTTTACAATTAAAACCATCATCTTTCCATTTAAAAAAGTAATTATGACACATTAAACTTGGTTTGTTTCTTAAAAAAAAAAACCTCAGATAAAAATGGAAAAGCAGAGCTTGTATTTAATCATTCAGTCTTCAGTAGAGGAGGAATCTATCTCAGAATCAAATGAGAAAGGTTACTAGAAGTGATTGATTTTAGTAATAAGGTAACCATGTGCATAGATACTGAGGGCATTAAATGAAAATACAGGTGGGCTTTATAAGTTAAGAAAAAAACAAAAGAGCTAACACTGGCTTAGAACAAAGTCATATTCCTGAAAGTCAAATATATCTATATGTCTTACAAAACCAATATCCTTAAAAAGATGTCCTGTGTCTCTTGCAAGAAGATGAAACCACAGTTTCAGACAGGTTTCCCTGGATCATCTTAGTTCACCTCATTTATAAGTACAAATATATATGGAAATGCAAAAAACCTCCTGTTACAGACACACACACACACACACACGCAGAAACTATTAGCAAAGCATAATCTTTAAGTGGCAGTAAATTAAAAACTATCTTTAATGATGATTATCTCTTCTTTTTTTTTCCAGTCTCTTTCTTAGTTTAGAAAGAAACACTGGCAAACCGCTTTAAAATAAATCATCTTTCACTTATAACTTCTATAACTAGTTGATGTCTTAGAAATCTAAAATATGCATGTAGTAGCTTGAAATGGCACATAAAGCATAGAACCTATATAAGTTTAGAAAACTGAATTAAAATGATAAAATCAGGTACCAACAACAGGTCTTTTTATAGAGCTTCATGCATGGTAGGTATTCGATAAATGTTCTAATGAATGAAAGAAAGAATAAGTAAATGATGAATGTAAAAAAAAACTATTTATATTTGCTAAATCACCTGAAATTTATATTTAAAACATAGGACGTAGCTGATGAAAAATTTAGTTAATCATTCTGATAAATCATATTCCTTAAATCAATCAGTTTACTCAAGGTCTAATTTAGTAGCAGAGCCTTGAATTATAACCCTATCTCTGCTAATAACTGGGCTTCTGATAAATCTGGGTTATCTCTCAGGGTTTCTTCTGCTTTGAAATGTTGATCTTAATTTCTAAAGTAAACAAGAATTGAAATAGATTCTATGGGTCTTTGTTAAATCACATATTCATATATATACTTTAATTATGATTAATATTAAAAGGTAATAAGTGTATGAGTTGACATGTCACTAAATTATGCTCTATATCTTATTTCTGATACATTTTTTCTCATAAATTAATTTCTTGTAATTTAGGAATGCTGATTTTATTTCAAAGTTTAGCCCTGATGAGGAACCAATCTCAGTTTGTTCATTTGTAAAAGAGCTATTATGAGGATTAAAAGAGTTCATAAATATTAAATGTTTACAAAGCTCCTGGCACATAGTAAGTGCTCAATAAATGCTATTATTATCATAATTAATGGCTGCCAAATACTCTTCTAAATCTTCTTTAAGATACTACTAGATTTCTAGAAGATGGTGAGGTAGAATATATTTTTTTAAAGGCCTAGCACAGTGCCTAGCATACAGTTAGTTGCCCTCTAAATTAAAAAAAAAAAATTCTATCACCTTACATAAACAGATGTCAGTAGAAGTCATACTAATGTGCCTATTTATGAGACATAAAAGCATAACTTTGAGTACAAAATGTTAAGTTTCAATATTAAAAATATTACTTACGGATTTGCTTATTCTCCTTTGGTAACTGAATTTTGTTTGTTTGGCTGCTGCCTTCCAGGACAAACACAAAACTTTTAACTTCTTTATCAAATTCCTATAGAACAAAATGAAAACAGTAGTTATCACAGGATATTTTATTTGGCTTCTACTATAAAATTGAAACTTCAGATCTACAGGGAAAAAAAATCCCATATTCAAATAACTTAAAAGCAGGCTCAGGCCTTAGTACTTTTATTCTGAGACTTGCTGGGAACTAGAATATGGAGGCATGGTGAAAGGACAAAGAGCAAGGGCATTCAAGGTGTGGACTGGAAAGTGACTGAAATTATGGATGATGGATTCTGGGCTGGAGAGAAAAGGGAGACAAATAAAATAAACGAATTAATTAAATCAATAAATGAAGCAAAACAAAACAAAGGAAAAGTAAAATAGTCAATGGCCTAAAGTTCCCAATGAAGTTGAAGAAGAGAGTGGAGTAATTGAGCAAGCGACCTTAAGAATAAAGACTGGGGTCAGAAAGGGACATTTTAATGTCTCAGTAACTTCAGAGGTCCTATAGTTTGTGGTGATAGGGAGCAGGGTAAGACAGGAGGGATGAATGCTGAAGTAGAGTGGAAGAGGTTGTTAAAGATGAAGAAATCAAGAAACTGAGAAGGCCAGGACTTGGAGAGATTTTTCTTACAGATACTGAAGTCATCTAAAATGATATACAGCAGGGCGTGGAGTACATAGAAGGGTTATGACCTGTATGCCAAAGTCTTAGACAACTGAAGAGTGGTGTCCAGGACAGCTGCAGCCAACAATGTCATGAAAGGATTTTGGAGTGAAAGAACAGGAAAAACAGCTCTGAAATTTGATCAAGCCCTTTCTTCTATAACCTTCACTCACATTTCTTCCCCTGATTTATGTGGCTCTAATTTCTAATACTTACTTTCCAAATCACAGATGGACTACCAAGGATCTTCCATTTTGCTCCAGGATTTTTTCCTTGAGCACTGAAGATTTCAACAAATGCACCTCCCTAAAAAATGAAAATAAAATATTAAAAGACAATGCTAACGAGGAAATATTATCCACCACATAGTCTATAATCAGTGTTCCCGGCATCTGTCAGTTAAGCTGATCTGGGATGAAACATTATCCCTGTTATTACTCCTACTTTATACCTTGATTGTATCTAAACCACAACCATTCTGATTTGGGTCACCTTGGATTAATGGTTTAAAGAATCTGTTTTTGAAGCATGACAAACATTAAATAAATTATGCCATACAAACCCTACAGCATCTCATTGGGGGACTCATTTACTTGACACATACAGACCATTCTTGCAAAACATTTTATGTTTTACAGACTGTGTTTTGCAACCACACTAAAGGGTTTAAAAGCAATTCTTGAATCAGGCCAATACTTTCAGGTAGTTATCTCTGAATACAAGCTTTCTAGTCATACTGACTGAGGCTCCAACACTGGCTTTTTAACTATCTGACCTTGGAGTTACTTAACTTCTTGATTCTCCATCTATAAAATGGGTTGTTGGATTACATAAGATACTAAATATTAAACCTCGAGCACAATACTCAGCTCACAGTAGGGGCTCAACAGCACCAGCAAAGTTTATTCAAAAAATGGGAAGGGAAATTAAACAGTTTAGTACTGGTCAATAAAAAGGCCTGGGAGGGATTTGGGAAGTCCTATTTTGATCATTCCTACAAGATATTTTTATATATGTAATACAAATTAATGTGAAGATCTATAAAATCTGTATAAGAGCAATCAAATATTGTTTCTGCAGACAGCCTACTGGTTCCCCATTGTAAACATGAGAACATGGAAGGACACACTTATGTAAGCACACTGAAGATATTACTGAATGTCCATAAGCTTTAATTAAGAAAGGGGAATTAAATAAGATAATTATCTCTAAGGAAGAATTTATTGCAAAAAATGAGAATCCAATATGAGGACTAAATACGGTTTGAATTCTAAAGAATATGTGAGCAAATCTAATTTCTGTAAGGAATTTCTAGCTTTTAATTTTTTTCAGTAATATAAAGATATTTTTGCCTCTGAGTTTTAACACACAATCACTTGAAGGTAAGACATTTAATGTCTTCTTCCTTAGGCAGTATTACGTGCAAACTGTATATGGGATAGAATTACTATAGCTTGTGAGGGCAGGTCATATTTCACTATGAATTTTAAATTTGAGACAGCTAGTCCTTTTAAAAGACAAAAGCCCTCATACTTGGTGAGAAAGCAAATTCTCCCTGCTGCTTTTTGCTTTCCCATTTCCTCCAAGTTTCCTGTAGTGGGCACATGTTTTTTTGATAATATATTTTACCTATAAGATGTGAGACAAACTCTCTAAAAGTGTTCTAGCCCAATTAGTGATAACGAATGGGACAGAAGAAAGAGAACTGCAGACTACTCCGAGAGCACTCATAAAGAGGCAAGTAGTGTTAGGTGAACGAAAAGGCAGAAGCAATAAAGAGGTGGAGACGGGTAGAGAACTGATTAGATACAGTAACAAACGTTCATCAGAACAGCAGGACTAGCATGGTAAACAGACTGTAAACAAGGAGTGTAACCTCTTGCAAAGGCGAGGAGAGGAGATCAGGAAGGGAGGTGTCCAGTGAGGTGAGGAAAGCAGGTCGAGACACTCTAGGATACTCAAAGTGACTGAGGACGACCCAGAAGCAGTGTTTCTCCAAGTGTGATCCTTGGACCCCATGCATAGAAATCACTTGGGGGAAGTAGTTAAAAAGCTAAATCAAGTGACTCCCACCCAGAGATTCGGATTCACCAGATCTGGGATAAGGGTCTGGAAATCTGCATATTTACAAGCACCCCAAGAAAGTCTGATGTACTCCAACGTCTGAGATTCACTGACTCCCAGTTCTGGAAAAATAAAACAGCACATAGCCAAAGTGCTTATTTTCTTTCTTGATGTAACAATGCATGCATTCACTCATTCACTCTTCTAAATCGCTTCTGAGATACCAGTGTTGCATGAATACTGAGTCTCCAAAGCGCCTTGTTAAAACGCAAGATTTCTGGGCCCTGCCCTCAAGATTCTGATTCAGGAGGTTTCAGTGGGGCTTAAGATCTCCATTTTAGGTAGAATCACAGACAATTAATTCATCTTAAGAAACACTGAGTTGGAGAGTGAACAAAAGCCAAATCATAGGCCTAGACATTGGTAACTTTTTCCTTCTCTCTGGGTCAACAACTTACCCCTGAAAAAGACCTTATTATGGGGATAGAGGGTGCACTTTATCCTCACCCCGATCACGGACTACTTCACTCAAGAAGAGAAAGGTATAGACAGGTTGGAGAACCGTTTAGGGTTACCTGGTACTCATTTTTGAACATTCCCGCAGGGGGCCCAGGGCTTGAGGGGCACAGAGTTCAGGGTTTTCCAGCGAGTGGCGTGACCCTGACGGCTGGAAATCGGCTGGCGGGAACCCAGGAGCCCGACGGGTGGGAAAGGCCTTCGTGCTTGGCCCAGACTTGGGCAGGCTCTTTTCAGCCCCTCCGGCTCCTGGTCAGCTCCATCTCCCGCCCTCGACCAGCACCATTGCGGCTCCAGCCTCCGCGGTGCCCGGGTCTGGGGAGGGCGCAGCTGCCTGGACGGACTCCGGGCCGTCCCTGGGGAGTGACCGTGTGTGTAACCTACGTGACGGGGCGCCCAGTCGCGGAGCCACGGACAACCGCCCGCTGGCCTAGGAAAAGCGGGCGCGCTCCCGCTGCCGCCCCACCCCAGAATCCGACCGCGAAAGAGCAGCGCCGAGCGCCACCAGCGTTCCGGCCGCGCCCATTGGTTTCCACTGGGCGCCTGCGCGTTGCGCTCTCTAGGCTTCTCGCCGACGGGCACGGGAGGATACGCGGTGACGTAGCGTTGCCCAGGCAACCGCGGGACTCCTGGAGAAATGGTGGGCGGTCCAAACGGTGAGCAGCACTCTCCTTAGGTCATGACCTCTGCCGACTAAAAAGGCTAAACTCAGCGTGGATTAGGGCTATGCCAGGTACTGGACTCTTCTAGAGTACCTGTCACATCGGTTTGGTCTCTCCTCGTGGTAAACACTGATAACTGGTAGGTTCCTGAGGAATACAGTCATGGACTCATGGAACCCTCACGCGGCCTTTGCTTAGAAGATTCCCAAATTTGGGTTCGTTGAGGCAGTAAGAGGGTCAGCTGGACCCTTTCATTGTTTCAGAAGACCCTAGGAAGCCAAGATTTTTTTTGTAGAAAATAATAGCTTATTGAGACTAGCACTCGCTTAAGTGTAACTATTGTTACTTTATTTAGTTTCTAGATCAGAGCCACTGCTTACATGGAAGGTACTATTGCCAATTTTTGGCTAAGGAACTGTGGTTCAGAAAGGTTAAATGGCTTGGCCAAAGTCATATGGCACCAGTTAGGAATTCTTATCTGATGCTGCACTCATGGTTGAGTTAGGTCAATGGCATAGGTTAATGCTAATCAGGTACCACTCATAAAGTTCCTGCTGTAGGCTGAGTGGCTCACAGGTTCACAATTCTGTGAGGTAAGGGTTAGTCTCCTTTCATTTGAGAAGATTGAGATTCAGAGTCGATTAGGAATTTACTCAAGGATGCAATATTGAGTTTCATTTATGTTTGAGTCTAAAGCCCAGAATCATTCCACTTCACCCAAAAACCTCAAACATTTATTGTCCTATCATATGCCAACTATTATGGATG
This sequence comes from Pongo pygmaeus, assembly GCF_028885625.2. NCBI lineage: Eukaryota > Metazoa > Chordata > Mammalia > Primates > Hominidae > Pongo > Pongo pygmaeus. The sequence continues at coordinate 94,477,351 of NC_085930.1, read as the reverse complement.
ATGTAAGGGATGCGAAAATGAATGCTATTTGGACCTGCTCCTTATCAAGGATAAGAAGGAGCAGATAAGGAACAAACCTTCTTGAACATTCTAAGCCAAATAATAGATGGAAGGAAATAGAGGTGGGGGCCATGGCACAGCTATACATTGCAGTATAGTGTCTAGAATCCAGACTTCCTGATTTCTAGGCCAGCAAACTTAGTTCAACAGCAGTTTCTTGTAAGGCTCTGTGCTGGAGGCTTTGACAATTGTGATCGATAGACATGGTCTCTGTCTTACAAGACTTATCTATGGGGGACATTTATCCACTAATTCTTTTTAACAGATGGTTTCTAGGAACATAAGATATTTCAAATACTATGCTAAGAGACTGGGTGTGCAGTGAATGGCCCTACCTTCATGGAGCTTACATAGGGGAGTGAGACAGATGATAAATAAAATAGCAAATAATTACAACTTGTGATAAATATCATGAATTCAATCACAGGGAGTAACATTGGGTGGGTATATTAGTTTCCTGTGGCTGCTGTAACATTACCTCAAAAGGAGTAGCTTAAAACAACAGAAATTTATTCTCTCATAGTTCTGGAGGCCAGAAGTCCAAAATCAAAGTGTCAGTAGGGCAACACTCCTCTAGTGGCTTTAGAGGAGAATCCATTCTTTGCCTCATCAGCTTCTGGCAGCTGTTGGCACTCCTTGAATTGTGGCTCCATTTCTCCAGTCTCTGTCTCACCTCTGTGGTCACATTGTCTTCTCCTCTTCTGTGTGTTTTCCCTGTGTGTCTCTTATAAAGAGGTTGTAATAGTATTTAGGGCCAACTTTGATAATCCAAAGCAATCTCTTTATTTCAAGATAATTTAATCACATCTCCAAAGACCAATTTTTCCAAATAAGGAAACATTTACATGCTCCAGGGGGGTTGATGTGAATATCTTCTTTGGGCAGCTGTTAATAATAAGGATGGCAAAAGGTATAATGAGAATCTGGGAAGAATCTAGGGGACATCTTAAGGCTTCTAACAATCTACTTGGGTCTCTGAAAAGGGTCTTTTGACACCATAGTTGAAGTGAAATCCACAATTTTGCCCTACTTTATTTTCTTTCTTCCTCTTATGATTACATGAGTTAATTAATAGGTTTATCATTTATCTACAACTAAAAGGGTGAATTAATAACCTCAATTTGTCAATGAAAAAATGAGCTACAGAGTTGAAAATGAATAATTACAGTGAATCAGTAAGTCTTATTACTCAGGTGTTTTTGGTTTTGATCACCTGTTTATTCAACTTAAGACTAGAAGGAAACAGTGTCCATTTATTTCAATGTCCTCACTTCCTAAAGAGAAAGTAATAGTCCAAAGCCAAACATTGTCACCTGACCGTCCTAATTTCTAACAAGTTCAGGAGACTCAGTTGGATTGTCATTAGCAAGTATGATATACTGCTTGTCCAGGAAATGGGCAAATCTGAAAGCTGCCCAAGTTTATCAGTGTTATTTTGCCTATGGTGAGAGCCACCATTAACAATGACAATGGTAGCAATAAAGCAAAAATAAGAATGTGCAGTACTTTAACAGTATGCATTCAAAATCAGAGAAAGGAGGAAATCCAACTTTGCAATAGCAAGTATTCTTCAATTTGATTGAATGCAAGCTATAAACAAAAACTTGGATTTGACTGTGACTTCAAGGATATCTATAGCACAATTTTGAAAAAAAGAAAAAAAGGAAAAAAGCCAGCCTGCCCAAACAACTTGGCTTAAACCAAGTTATTTATGTTCATTATAAAAGATAAACCAAGTTATTTATGTTCCCTATAAAAGACAATGAAACAATTTCTTTAATTGCTACAATTTTTTAAGAAGTTGGTACATTTAGTAATTGCGTTAAATTGCTTAACTTAATTTGACAACATTAAGATTAGTCACTTTACAAGCTGTAAAGTGCTTGTCTTTGTTCTACAAAGAAAGTGATTTGAAAAAAATAAAGTAATTTGGTGGTATATTAATATCAAAGGATGTTGGATAGTATTTAAAATGGAATAGACTAGAAACAGTTTTTAAAGGGTGGCAGTCTTCGTATGCCAATATAGCCATTCAACTTAGATGAGTATGATTATCAATTTGACAAGAAATAATATCTTTTGAACTAAGAATGTACTGTATTTACAATATTGTTGTAGTTTGTATTTTGATTACAGTACGTAATCTAATTATTTGGCTGATGGGAAGAAATAAGATATCTGTTTCATGAGAATTTGCTGCACAATAATCTAAAAATGTTTAATACTTGAAGTGTTAATTTTTTATATATTATGGAATAGCTTTATGAATGATAATGTTGAGTTGATAGGAAAGCTTTGAAACTGGGCCTATTTTATAGTTTTAAGCAAGAAAAATTAATGATACCAAAGTTATTCATTTGACAGTTGATTTGAAAATAGTAGTGTCTTCTTTTTTCCAGAAAGTATGGAATGGTGAAAGTTTTTGAGGGTTTTACTGTTTTTAGATTTTCTCCTCAAATGGGTTGTTCCCCCTTCTCGGGTCCATGAGATCCTATGGGGACTATTTCTTGCCTGTACCTATAGATGACCAAGTACTTTAAAAGTCATGCATCAATTTAAAATTTCCAAAACCGGCTACCACTTGAAAGCTTTCTCAGGAAAACAAGACAAAACAAAAAAACTATCCCAGTAGTTTGATATTTAGGTATGAATACTTTCCTAAACAAAGTAGCTTTACATAGCAAGCACTTAGGTTTAGAAAAACGACCATTTGCCAAATGCATCTTTGAAAGGAATAAATTAATTGAGTGGATATTTAGTATTAATTTGTTTTACAATGAGGGTTTTTAACAGAAAAGTTAGATCTAAGTAGCAAGTTTTTCTTGGATAACTTTCATTAACCTAAAGCCAGTTAGTGTTGATTTGTGATAAAAGGGCTGTAGAAAACTGTATATTTACATGAGAAAGAATGAAATTGGACTCTTGCTTTACTTTTTAAATGTATATACATGAATTAACTCAAAATGAATCAAAGACATAAGACCTAAAACTATAAAACTCTTATAAGAAAACATAAGGGGAAAACTTCATGACATTGGACTTGGCATTGATTTCTTAACAACTAGAGTAGATCCAGCTGCATCTAGAGGTCAGAAACATCATCAGGTTTCCTTTCTCCACACTGCTTCCTCTAGGTTGCCTCAGTCGTTAGGCTGGCTCTCTTTAGGTTTACAAAATGGCTATAGCATTCTCAATTTTACATTCCGATATCACTAAATAGAGCATTTGGGGCTAAAGTCCTGAAGTTACCTTCATTTGGATCAGTTCAGATGATATGCCTATCTCTGAAATAAACACTTTGATCAGATAAATAGGCTTAAGGCTAGATTAAGTGCTTATTCTTAAACCAGTCCCAGCAAGCAGGGAGATGAGATATATTAACTGGCTGGGAATGGGGTACCACCCAAACACGTGACTAGGAATGGGGAAGGATTGTTTCCCAAAGGAAACTCTGGGTCCTCTTCTAGGGAAGGAGGAAGATGGATATTGGGCAGCCAAAAGGAGATATCCACTATAATGATTTTTTTTTTTTTTTTTTACAAATAACAGACACCAGACATATTTTGTAAAAATTCTAACTATACATGAATAATTTAATATGAAAGAAAGGTTCTCTAACATTCTTTAAATGATTTGATGTACATATGTGTAATTCAAATATCATAGGCCCTTTTCATTATCCCAGGATTTACATTAACTCCTTTTTTTGTTTCTTGAGACGGAGTCTCGCTCTGTCGCCCAGACTGGAGTGCAGTGCCGCAATCTCGGCTCACTGCAAGCTCTGCCCCCTGGGTTCACGCCATTCTCCTGCCTCAGCCTCCTGAGTAGCTGGGAATACAGGCGCCCGCCACTACGCCCGGCTAATTTTTTGTATATTTAGTAGAGACGGGGTTTCACCGTGTTAGCCAGGATGGTCTCGATCTCCTGACCTCGTGATCTGCCCACCTCAGCCTCCCAAAGTGCTGGGATTACAGGCATGAGCCACTGCGCCCAGCCTCATTAACTCTTAATATTCAAGCCTGAATTCTTTAAGCTCTTACCTGCTTAGTAACAGGAAATCCAATGTTATTGGATGCCCGTGTATTTCCAGGATCTTTAAGAGGATACTAAGTAGCCAGGAATCACTTCAGAAGTGATTACTTGACTGCATTTTTTTCTCAGACCAAACATTTTTATGAAGGATTCCACTTAGTTGCCACTGTTACCACTATTGCCAAAGAATACCTGCCATGTTTGAAGTTGTTGAAATTAGAATGTAACTGCTTTCGCTAATGTCACCAGTGAAACAAAGACATCTGGAAGCTGGCCTGACACTCACAGCTAGGTTTTGGTGTTTTGTTGTTGCTATTGTTACTGAACACGAACAGTTTCACAGAATATCAACATCATACAAAGCCACTCTGTGACCATGATGAATCAAGACAAAAACATGAATATTGTCCAAATCAAAAAGATGACTAAACATTTCCCTATCCTGGTTAATATGGGTGACTGCTGCTTCTTTACCAATTATAGCTAAGCCTTACTTCATTCTTCCTGTCTTATACATAAGATTTATTAATATTCCCGATCATTGAAATACCCATGGTTCCTGACAGGACCCAATCCAGAGCAAAGCTCTACTTACCTAAACCCTCCCCTAAATCAGCTAACATAAGCCCAAATCCTATAATAAGTTCTAACATCCTCTTACTAGCATACCCAAGGTTCCCCAATGGTGTATTTTCTTCCTTGTTGCAATGAGTAATGAACCCAACTTCTTCAACTACTGATATATCCCTAATGTTCTTTGGCTGGGGGGCATTAACACCAGTAAATCTAGAATTTTGTGTTTTTATTCTTAGGAAGCAAACTGAATGGTTATTGTGAATTTCACTCAGTTGCCAGGATTGGAAGAAGAAAAGTCTTTCTGCAGAATTATTTGAGCCCCAATATTCAGTGGTTAGCAATAAAGCTATTGTACTCAAATGATGCAGCTAGTCCAGACCTAACTCTGAAGCCCAGACCCCAACTGGAACTATTTAAATAAAGTGACCTACACTGTCACCCTGAGTACCACTTACACTGCCTACCACCATCATTGTCCATACTGATTTTTCAATGTGTATCTTCTTTCATTTACCAAGGGAAAGATGTCTTTTCCAGGTAAGATAATGTGTTTGGGGTGGGGAAGTCCCCACAGCGAAGCTGACTGGGTCCCAAAGTTCTGTAATTTAAAAAAATTCACACGTACATACATACATACACACACACACACACACACACACTCACAGGCCTATTCCATGAGGGTGGTTGGGTTGGGACAAGTTTGACTATTTGCCCTACCCATACCAATATTTCCTTATCATTTCAGGTCCTGTTACTCATCTAACTCATTGTATATTCTTCCCTAATGGTGAATTCTTTTCTGAAGCCCCTCCTAAAATCTGATTTCCCCAATTTTCTGTCAGTTAGGCATAGCGCTGTCAGGTAGGCATACATATCTCAACAGAGTTTAAATATTTTTCTCCTGGGAGGCTCTTGGCCCTCATGAAAACCACCAGATGCAAATAGGTTATGTGTATGAAGAAATTCACACCAGTCCCCTAAAATATCTAATCTTAATTCAAATTAGAACACATAGAGAGGGAAGTTGTCTAACTTAATTGTCCAAAAGCATCTGAGTTCCACTTCCACTCAAGTGCCCTAGTACTAGCTTATATTTTACTACCAAGAATATGTGCAGAAGAATGGGATTTCCTTCTCTCTTTTACCCTTTCTCACCCCATAGGAGGCAGATATTTTGTTTAGCATATTAAATGCCATTAAGCTATGGAACACAGTCAATAATATGTAGAGAAAAGTCTATTTATCTCATAGAAGTTCCAGTGTGAAGAACCTGAAAGACTTCTCAACCCCACCTCACCCACCTCTTCCCCCAGGGCCCAGGGGAAGGACCTACCATGACCACTAGGATAGAGAGACAGGTGAAACTTAGAATTGTCCTTCAGCTATGCTTCTAGGATGGAGCTGGAACCCAGGAGGGAGTTCAGAGGGATAGAAAAAGCTACAAAGAAGAGAGAAGACAAGATAAATGCGAAGTGGGAAAAAGGCAGTAGAAGGGAATCCAGGATGTTCATCTTGCAAGGTCTTCTGATGTCTGATGTTTTTTGTGTTTCTGATAAGTTAATGGAAAGGATATTTTCTTTCCATTCACAGACTTCTGCATGCGTGCTGATAGTGTGTGCCTAATGCGTACAAACACATTCAGAACACATTATCAGAACACATATGAATCATAGCCATTATTATTATTTCTTATTTCAATAGGTTTTTGGGAAACAGGTGGTGTTTGGTTACATGGATAAGTTCTTTAGTGGTGATTTCTGAGATTTTGGTATGCCCATCACCTGAGCAGTGTACACTATACACAATGTGTAGTCTTTTATCCTTCATTCCCTTCACACCCTTTCCTCCAAGTCCCCAAAGTCCATTGTATCATTCTTATGCCTTTGCATCCTCATAGTTTAGCTTCCACTTATGAGTGAGAACATATGATGTTTAGTTTTCCATTCCTGAGTAACTTCCCTTAGGATAATGGTCTCCAATTCCATCCAGGTTGCTGCAAATGCCATTATTTCATTCCTTTTTATGCCTAAGTAGTATTCCATGGTGTGTGTGTGTCTGTGTCTGTGTGTGTGTGTGTGTGTGTCTATATATATAACATTTTGTTCATCCACTTATTGATTGATGGGCATTTGGAATGGTTCCATGTGTTTGCAGTTGTGAATTGTGCTGCTATAAACGTGCATGTGCAAGTGTCTTTTTCATATAATGACTTTTTTCCTTTCGGTGCATACCTGGTAGTGGGATTGCTGGATCAAATGGTAGACCTACTTTTAGTTCTTTAAGGAATCTCCACACTGTTTCCATAGCACTTGTACTAGTTTATATTCCCACTAGCAGTGTAAAAGTGTTTCCTTTTCATCACATCCATGCCAACTTTTATTATTTTTTGATTTTTTCCTTATGGCCATTCTTACAGGAGTAAGGTGGTATTGCACTGTAGTTTTGATTTGCATTTCCCTGATAATTAGTGATGTTGAACATTTTTTCATATGCTTGTTAGCCATTTGTATATCTTCTTTTGAAAAATGTCTATTCATACCATTTGTCCATTTTTTAATGGGATTGTTTTTCTTGCTGATTTGTTTCAATTCCTTGTAGATGCTGGATAGTGGTCTTTTGTCAGATACATAGTTTGCAAATATAGTCTCCCATTCTGTCGGTTGTCTGTTTACTCTGCTGATTATTTCTTTTGCTGTGCAGAAGCTTTTTAGTTTAATTAAGTTCCATCTATTTATCTTTGTTTTTGTTGCATTTGCTTTTGGGCTCTTGGTCATAAAGTCTTTGCCCAAACCAATGTCTAGAAGGGTTTTTCTGATGTTATCTTCTAGAATTTTTATGGTTTAAAGTCTTAGATTTAAGTCTTTGATCCATCTTGAGTTGATTTTTGTATAAGGTGAGAGATGAGGATCCAGTTTCATTCTTCCACATGTGGCTTGCCAATTATCCCAGCACCATTTGTTGAATCGGATGTCCTTTTGCTACTTTATGTTTTTGCTTGCTTTCTCAAAGATCAGTTGAATGTAAGCATTTGGCTTTATTTCTGGGTTCTCCATTCTGTTCCATTGTGCCATGTCCTATTTTTATACGAGTTCCATGCTGTTTTGGTGATTGTGGACTTCAAGTATTGGTTGAAGTTGGGTAATGTGATGCCTCCAGATTTGTTCTTTTTGCTTAGTCTTGATTTGGCTATGCAGGTTCTTTTTTGTTTCCATATGAATTTTAGGATTTTTTTCTAGTTCTGTGAAGAATGATGGTGGTATTTTGAAGGGAATTGCATTGAATCTGTAGATTGTTTTTGGCAGTATCATCATTTTCACAATATTGATTCTTCCCATCCACAAGCATGGAATTTGTTTGCATTTATTTGTGTCATCTATGATTTCTTTCAGCAGTGTTTTGTAGTTTTCCTTGTAGAAATATTTTACCTACTTGGTTAAGTATATTCTTAAGTTTTTTTTTGTTTTTTTTTTTTGCAGCTATTGTGAAAGGGGTTGAATTCTTGACTTAATTCTCAGCTTGGTTGTTGTTGGTGTATAGCAGAGCTACTGATTTGCATACATTGATTTTGTATCCTGAAACTGTAGTGAATTCACTTATCAGTTCTGAAGCTTTTTGGATGAGTCTTTAGGGTTTTCTAGGTATATGATTATATCATCAGCAAACAGTGACAGTTTGACTACCTCTTTACCAATTTGGTTGCCCTTTATTTCTTTCTCTTGTCTGATTGCTCTGGCTAGGACTTTTAGTACTATGTTGAATAGAAGTGGTAAAAGTGGCCATCCTTGTCTTGTTCCAGTTCTCAGGGGGAATGCTTTCATCTTTTCCCCGTTCAGTATGATGCTGGCTGTGGGTTTGTCATAGATGGCTTTTATTACCTTGAGGTATGTCCCTTCTATGCTGATTTTGCTGAGGGTTTTATCGTAAAGCGATGGTGGATTTTGTCAAATGCTTTTTCTGCATCTATTGAGATGATCATGTGGTTTTTGTTTTTACTTCTGTTTATGTGGTGTATCACATTTATTGACTTGCATATGTTAAACCATCCCTGCATCCCTGGTATGAAACTCAGTTGACAATGGTGGATCATCTTTTTGATATGCTGTTGGATTTGGTTAGCAAGTATTTTGTTGAAGGTTTTTGCATCTGTGTTCATCAAAGACATTGGTCTGTAGTTTTTGTTGTTGTTGTTGTTATGTCCTGTCCTGATTTTGTTATTAGGGTGATACTGATTTCACAAAATGATTTAGGGAGGATTCCCACTTTCTCTATCTTTTGGAATAGTGTCAATAGGATTGGTACCAGTTATTCTCTGAGTGTTTGAGAGAATTCAGCTGACTTTAGCTGTGAATTGGTCTGGTTCTGGAATTTTTTTGGTTGGCAGTGTTTTTATTACCATTTCAGTCTCACTTCAATCTCATCTGTTCATAGTTTCTATTTCTTCCTGGTTTAATGTAGGAGGTTATATATTTCTAGGAATTTACCCATCTCCTCTAGGTTTTCTAGTTTGTTTGCGTAAAGGTGTTCATAGTAGCCTTGAATGATCTTTTGTATTTCTGAAGTATCAGTTGTAATATCTCCTGTTTCATTTCTAACAAGCTTATTTGGATCTTCTCTTTTCTTTTCTTGGTTAATCTTACAAATAGTCTTTCAGTTTTGGTTATTTTTTCAAAGAATGAGTTTTTTGTTTCATTTATCTTTTGTGGGGTTTTTTGTTTGTTTGTTTTCATTTCATTTAGTTCTGCTCTGATCTTGGTTATTCCTTTTCTTCTTCTGGGTGTGGGTTTGGTTTGTTCTTGCTTCTTTAGTTTCTTGAGATGTGACCTTAGAATGTCTATTTGTGCTCTTTCAGACTTTTTGAGTTAGTCGTTTAATGCCATGAACTTTCCTCTTAGCACTGCTTTTGCTGTATCCCAGAGGTTTTAATAGGTTGTGTCACTATTATCATTCAGTTCAAATAATTTTTAAATTTTCATATTGATTTCATTGTTGATCCAACAATCATTCAGTAGCAGGTTAATTTTCATGTATTTGCATGGTTTTGAAGGCTTCTTTTGGAGTTGATTTCCAGTTTTATTCCACTGTAGTCTGAGGGAGTACTTGATATAATTTTGATTTTCTTAAATTTATTGAGACTTGTTTTGTGGCCTATCATATGGTCTATCTTGGAGAATGTTCCTTGTGCTGATGAATAAAATGTATATTCTGCATCTATTCTTTAAATATCTGTTAAGTCCATTTTTCTAGGGTGTAGTTTAAGTCTATTGTTTCTTTGTTGACATTCTGTCTTGATGATCTGTCTAGTGCTGTCAGTGGAGCATTGAAGTCCCCCACTATTATTGTGTTGCCATCTATCTCATTTATTAGGTCTAGTGTTAATTTTTCTATAAATTTGGGAGCTCAAGTATTAGGTATATATTGATTTACAACTGTGATATTTTTCTGTTAGACTAATCCTTTTATCATTGTATAATGTTCCTTATTGTCTTTTTAAACTGTTGTTGATTTAAAGTCTGTTTTGTCTGATAGAAGAATAGCTACTCCTGCTTGCTTTTAGTGTACATTTTCATGGGATATCTTTTTCTACCCCTTTACCTTAAGTTTCTGTCAGTCATTATGTGTTAGGTGAGTCTCTTGAAGACAGCAGATACTTGGTTGGTGGATTTGTATTCATTCTGCCGTTCTGCATCTTTTAAGTGGAGCATTTAGGCCATTTACATTCAGTATGAAGGTACTATTCTATTCATCATGCTAGTTGTTGCCCTGAATACCTTGTTTTTGTTTTTCAATTTTGTTATTTGTTATTGTTTTATAGGTCCCCTGAGATTTATGCTTTAAGGAGGTTCTATTTTGGTGTATTTTGAGGATTTGTTTCAAGATTTAGAGCTCCTTTTAGCAGTTCTTGTAGTGCTGGCTTGGTAGTGGTGAATTCTCTCAGCATTTGTTTGTCTGAAAAAGACTATCTTTACTTCATTTATGAAGTGTAGTTTTGCTGGATGCAAAATTCTTGGCTGATAATTGTTTTGTTTCAGGAGGCTAGAGACAGGACCTCAGTCTCTTCTAGCTTGTAGGGTTTCTCCTGAGAAATCTGCTATTAATCTGATAGGTTTTCCTTTATAGGTTACCTGATCCTTTTGCCTCACAGCTCTTAAGATTCTTTCCTTCATCTTGACTTCAGATAACCTGAAGACTATGTGCCTATGCAATGATCTTTTTGCAATGAATTTTCCAGATGTTCTTTGAGCTTCTTGTGTTTGGATGTCTAGATCTTTAGCAGGGGCAGGGAAGTTTTCCTTAATTATTCCCTTAAATATGTTTGCCATACTTTTAGATTTATCTTCTTCCTTGGGAACAGCAATTCTTAGGTTTGGTTGTTTAACATCATTTCAAACTTCTTGGAGACTTAGAATTTTAAAAAATGAACTTTTTTTTTTTTTGTATTTGCTGGATCGGGTAAATTCAAAAGCCTTGTCTTTGAGTTCTGAAGTTCTTTCTTCTACTTGTTTGATTCTGTTGTTGAGACTTTGCAGTGTATTTTGCATTTCTCTAAGTGTGACCTTCAATTCCAGAGATTGTGGTTTTTATTTACGCTGTCTCTTTATCTGGAGATTTTTTTGTCCATATCCTGTATCTTTTTGTTTTATTTCTTTAAGTTGGTATTCACCTTTCTCTGGTCCTTCCTTGAGTAGCTTAATAATTGGCCTTCTGAATTCTTTTTCTGCCAATTCGAGAGATTTCATCTTGGTTTGCATCCATTGCTGGTGAGCTAGTGTGATCTTTTGGGGGTGTTAAAGAATCTTGCTTTGTCATATTACCAAAATTGTTTTTCTGATTCTTTCCCATTTAGGTAGACTATGTCAGAGGAAAGATCTGGGGCTCAGGGGCTGTTCAGATTCTTTTGTCCACGGAGTGCTCCTTTGATGTGGTAGTCTCCCCATCCCTAGGGATGGGGCTTCCTGGGAGCTGAACTGCAGTGATTGTTATTTCCCTTCTGGATCTAGCCACCCAGCAGAGCTTCCAGTCTCCAGGCTGGTACTGGGGAGTGTCTGCAAAGAGTCCTGTGATGTGATCTGTCTTCAGATCTCCAGGTCTCTCAGCTGTGGATCCTAGCACCTGCTCAGGTGGAGGTAGGAGGGGAGTGAAATGAGTCCTTAGTTGTAGTTTTGTTTAGTGAGCCACTTCCAGTGCTGATTGTGCTGGCAGTAAAGTTGTCACGTGGACAGACTCAGGATCTCTGGTTAGCCAGGTTGTTACAGGCAATGAAATTAGTTGTTATTTTCTTCTTTCTTGGAGCAGGGTTGTTCTTTTATGAGTTGCTGTAATGTTTTATGTTGGTTGGTCTCCAGCCAGGAGGTGGAGCTTTCAAGAGAGCATCAGCAGAGGGCTTCCTGGGAGGAAACAAGTTTACCCTAGGGTTGCCTAGATAAGTATTCAGGTTTCTGAGGTGGTGGATAAGGCCATAGGGCTCTTGAAAGATTATGTCTTTTGTCTTTGGCTACCAGGGTGAATAGAGAAAGATCATCAGGTTGGGGCAGGATTAGGTGTGTTTGAGCTCAGATTTTCCTTGGGGTGGGGGATTTTCTATGGCCACTGTGGGGGACGGGGGTGTGATTCTCAGACCAATGGAGTTGTGTTCCCAGAAGGATTATGGCTCCTGTGCTGTGTCATACAGGTCACTAGGGAAGTGAGGGAAAGCTAGCAGTAACAGGCCTCATCCAGCTCCCACATAGCCAGAAAGGCCAGTTTCACTTCCACTGTGCCTCACCAACAGCACCGTGTTTATATCCAGGCAGCCAGTGAGCAGGGCTGAGATTCTGTCAAAGGGTACAAGCCTCTCCACTGAGAAAGCAAGTAGGGCTTTCAGGTTTCACACCTCCCTGCCTGCCACAGCTTCTGTGCTCATATCTGTTCTCCCCTTTTGCCTCCCTCCCTGAGATTCTGTCAAGGAAAATTCATGTTCAGTCAAAATTATTACAAAGTTTAGCTGTAAGTTTCCTTCTTCCTGTGGTCCTTCCCCAATTCCACTGGCAGCCGTCCCCAAAGACTCCTGTGAGGGAAAGTCAGAAATGGCTTCCCTGGGGACCAAGAGGGCCCACACTGCTCTTCCTGCTGCTTCCTCTTCGTCTGTATTTCACTTGGCTCCCTAAATTCATCTCAGCTACAGGTAAGGTCAGATCCTTCTCCTGTAATCTGGACTTTCAGGTCCGCAATGAGGATGTGTGTTTAGGGGCGGATTTTTCCCCGCTGCTCACGCTTTGGGCACTCAACAGTTCTTTGGCTGTCTCATAGAGTCTGCAGCGGCAAACCACTTCCTTCAAAGGGTCTGTGGATTCCCTTGGCTCTCCTGGTATGTTCCTGCGGTAGTTCTTAAAGCAAAAGTTCACTGTATGAGCATCCCTGTGCTGCTCTGTCTGTCTGAGTGGGAGCTGCAAGTTAGTCCTGCCGCCTGTCCACCATCTTCGAACCCACATTTTTTAAAAAAATACATCTTAATTAACTGAAAAGCCCTTGAAAAACCAAGAAAAGGTCAAAGAAAGTATTTCAAGATAAAGGTCTCGTCACCGATAATTTGGGTAAGGCAGCCTTTCATGAAAAGACTGAAGTTTTAACAAACTTTCTGTAAAACCATTTTTAATGGTCTTTGGACATATCTAAAGTATATTCTAGCCGTATTTATTACACAACACTTTATGGTAATAAATTTGCTACTCTTTCCTGATGAACAGTTTGTATTAACCAGATTTAACCAGAGATTTTGAGTCTGTTTATAGTTTATTACTGTGATCCATTTTCTTCTAATATAATCCCCAGGGGAAACAAGTTGCTTTAATTCACTGACCATAGAATCAAGTGCCACCACCCCTACCCTCAGAAGCTCAGATTCTGAACTTTCTTCAGTTTTAAAAACTGTTAACTGCTTACCTCCATCTGAAACTATTTTGCTGGCTCTTCTTCCTCCTTTCACCCTCTAATTATAAGTATTCCAGAAAGAGGTCTTTTTTCATTCAAAGGTAATATTTAAGAGCCACTAGATGCCAGATGCTGTGTTGGGTATGGAATACAACAGTCAACAATGCAGCTTTATCCTCTGCTTTCTCTCCAATTAAGAGAGCTAAAATTAACCAAGAACTAATATGTGTGAGGACCTAATCTAGGTGCCTTACGTACATTCATTCTTCTAATTCTCACAACCATAGGGCAGAGACAGAATAAGCAACTTGCTCAAAGTCATACATTAAGAGGTAAACCCATGCTAAATTGCCTGCACTGCCTTTTGAAAAATGCCATGAGATGTATAAATTAGGCCTTCTGGGAGGAGGTGACTTATCTTGTAGAATGGAATGGATGAATTTTTTTTTTTTTTTTTTGAGATGGAGTCTTGCTCTGTTGCCCAGGGTGGAGGGCAGTGGTGCAATCTTGGCTCATTGCAACCTCCGCCTCCTGGGTTCAAGTGATTCTCCTACCTCAGCCTCCCGAGTAGCTGGGATTATGGGTGCACACCACCATGCCTGGCTAATTTTTGTATTTTTAGTAGAGACGGGGTTTTACCATGTTGGCCAGGCTGGTCTCGAATTCCAGACCTCAGGTGATCAGCCCACCTTGGCCTTCCAAAGTGCTGGGATTACAGGAATGAGCCACCATGCCCAGCCTCGATGAAATTTTTAAATGTGGCTATCAGCATGGGGGTGAGAGTGCAGAGTAAAAGATGTACCACTTGCATATAATATGCTGCATGTCGAAACATATTTACCCCAAATCATATCTTTTTTTTTGAGACGGAGTCTTGCTCTATTGCCCAGGCTGGAGTGCAGTGATGGGATCTCGGCTCACTGCAAGCTCCACCTCCCGGGTTCACGCCGTTCTCCTGCCTCAGCCTCCTGAGTAGCTGGGACTGTAGGTGCCCACCACCACACCTGGCTATTTTTTTCTATTTTTTAGTAGAGACAGGGTTTCACCGTGTTAGCCAGGATGGTCTCGATCTCCTGACCTCGTGATCCACCTGCCTCAGCCTCCCAAAGTGCTGGGATTACAGGAGTGAGCCACTGCGCTTGGCCTCAAAATTATATCTTTTTTGCTGCCGCTGTCATCAACTAGCTTTATTTTATATATCTAAAGTACAAAACATGATTATTTAAAAATATTTTATAATTCAGATCCCGTGTTCAAGTGACTGATGTTGTGCTGCATTTGCTGGGGATGTGATTGGAAATACACAAGCACTGGTACTGTCCATCACTATCTTTGGTTTCTACCTAGTTCTACTCTTTCTCGGTTGGCCTGACAATTTTAATAGCAAAGGCAGGAGACTACATACAATCTTTCAAGTGGATAATTGTGGATAATGCATTCAGCTAAATTGAAATTAAATGTAACTATATTTAGATAATAAATGGTTCTATTGAAAATAGGGCTCAGACTTGTATAGAGCAAAAATTAATCTCTGTGTTGTATTGCTTAGGCAATCTGCTACTCTCCTGATATGACATTAGAATGAGGTTACTTAACACTTACTGAAGTTTTTTAGCTTTTTAGTTTACCCTCCTCACTTTTTCCCCTCATTTGTTTATCTCTTTCATTGTCTTGTTTGGGCTTTTTCCAGTCCTTGTATTTTTCACAGTAATATTCCTTCTAAGTCCTTTAGGGTAAAATGTAAACACTAAACGGAGAAATGTAAATCTGCAAAGAGATTTTGGCAGCTTTGTTTTCTGTTTATTTACTTGTTTAGGAATTCATTCTTTAGTTTGCCAGAAAGAAATCCTGTTTATAAACAGTAGAACCAGTGCTGGGAATATGATTTTCTTTATAATATAATCTTAGGTAAACTTTTCAACATATAAGAACACCTACCTAGACAGTGTTATAAATAATGTTAATCCAATAAAATATGAAATTTACACATATTGATTTCCATTGCAAGTTGGAATATACTGATAGATATGCCATTAGTGCTGTAACAACCACTTCGTTTTGTTGCCATATTCAACCAAAATGTAGATTGTTATGGGCAACCTGTCTCCTTTTTTGCCTCAAATAGTTGTATTTAGTTGCAACATGCTGCGAACAGAATGGATTTAATTTAGAAGCTTCTTTGGTGTATAAAAAATATTCAATATATGATATTAAAAACCATTTGTATAAAAGAAACCCAAAGGATGCATTTTGGCTTTTAATCTATAACAAATTATTTTAATTTGGGAATGCATGCAAATATGAATATAGTTTACAGGGCTTGTGTATTATAAAGTTAATTTAAACTGAGTGTATTGGGAACTGCAAGTTTTCTAGCTGAATTTTGAGATAATAGCATCATTTTTGAAATTTTGAGTTAAAAATTTTGAGATAATTTTTATAATAGTGTCATTTATTCAGAGTAGTGGGAACTGCAGGTTTTCTAGTTGTATTTTGAGATAAGAGTATCACTTATTCAGATGTTACATATATTTAACAAGAAAGGATGGTAATAATTTGTGTAGATTTGGGTGGGCAGATGAGAGTTGAGTCAGGCCCTGCCCTAAAAGATGTCTTTTTCTAACTTTTTAGACTTTGGAATTCATTATAGAAACAAAGTATTCCTTCGTATATGATGGTCTCCATACATGTATTTAAAGAACCCAAAGGTCAGAAATTCATTCAGGTGCTGCATAATGATGTTCTGGTCAACAACTGATTGTCGTGACCACGTATAATGGTGGTCCCATAAGATTGCAATGGGGCTGAAAAATTTCTGCAGCATGGTGGTGTCTTGATGATCCTGGCCCTGTGCAGACTTAGGCTAATGTGTGTGTTTGTGTCTTAATTTTTAACAAAAACGTTTAAAAAGTAAACAAAAAAATTAAAAGTAGAAAAAATCTTATAGCATAAGGATATAAAGAAAAAATATTTTTGTACAGCTATACAATGTGTTTGTGGTTTTTTTCTTTTTTTTAACTTAAATTTTTAAAAATTTCAATAGTTTATAGGGTACAGGTGGGTTTTGGTTACATAGGTAAGTTCTTTAGTGGTGATTTCTGAGATTTTAGTGCACATATCATCAGAGCAGTGTACACTGTACCCAATATGTAGTCTTTTATCTCTTATTCCTCTTCCAACCTTCCCAACAATCCCCAAAGCCCATTATATTATTCTTATTCCTTTGTGTCCTCATAGCTTAGCTCCTACTTATAAGAACATGTGATATTTGGTTTTTCATTGCTTCTCTTCTACATGCAAAATATACTCATTCTCTACCTAAAGAAGACAACTCAAACATCCCATTCAATCATAGTATCAGGCTCAAAGTTCAAGATATTGTGATAGTCTCTCTATAAAGCATGAATGTGGTTCCTCTGATCCAGAGACTTAAGAGCTAAAAAAGGTGAATTATCTATTTTCCATAAGTTTAATATACAAAGGTGGAACAGGGACGGGTAATTTCATTTCAACAAATTGGAATAAAGTCTCTCATTCTTGAAAGGGGAAGAATGGGAGGCATAACAGTCATTAGGTCATATATGTTCTGAAATCCTACAGACTCCATAAGGGCCGCTTAACCTGGGGGTGAGGCATGTTTCTTGATTAGTCACTGTTTATGCTCCCTAAGAGTAGCTTCTGAGGACATTTTTTTCCATGGCTTTTTGCTCACCTTCTTTTTCATGATGCTTCTTGGCCACATCTGAAAAGGAGACTGGAGAATATGCCTTCCTTGGGGGTTTTGTGGCTTCCTCAGCTTCCCTCCTACTCATGAAAGTTGTAATGTAAAAGTTGATTTAAGTCTGAAAGAGCATCTTTTAATGCAGCATATGGCTCTTTTGTCAGTACAAAATTTCTCATAAACATCTTAGATTTAATGTTTGATTCTTGTCAATTCCATGTGCTAATAGTCATGTCAAGTTTTTTCATCTCTATCTCTAGACATGTCACTGTCTCTATAGACATATAACTGATATGTGGATAATTAATTGGTTTTGTGCATAATCACATCTTTACCTCTTTCCAAAGCTATCCTTTTCAACTAAAATGACTTACTGAATGCCATCTTAATTATTCAGGTATTTGTTGAATGCAATGTTTACATTAAGTATTGAACTTAAAGTTTCCTCAATTCTAGATTTATAGTTAGAGCTTAGTAGTGAGATTTGAGAACTGATTGCATTTTCCAATTCTGCAACTCTCAGAAATTCTGATATTCTCTCTTTCATTTCTGCTTGCACACTGGCCAGTTCTTTTCTGAATTGTTTGTTTTGCTTGATGAATGCAGGCAACAGCAAGAAAATGTGCCCCTAACATTTGTTATTTCAACTTTTTCACCTAAGGCCACATGCTTATTGTTTCCATTATCTAACTTTTAAAGTGTGGGTATCAATTTTCCCCAAAGTTTTGCTACTGCAAAACATATCACCTGTTTCTATCTGCCAGTAACCATCTCCCTTCCACCTGCTGCCTAATCCCAAAGCCAATGCCATGTGAAGTTCTGTTCAAGCAGCACCCCACTCCTGGTACCAATTTCTATGTCAGTCAACTTATACAAAGTTATAAAGTGCTAACAAACAATTTCCAAATTTCACAAACTCATAATTAACAAAGATTTATTTCTTACTTTGCTTGTTTTTCAAGGGCTAGCTGTGGCTTTTCCCATCACCTTCATTCCCAAACAGCTTCTATTTGGGACATTGTGTTTCTTTTTTCTGTTTTTTGTTTTCTTTTGTTTGTTTGTTTTTTGTATTGTGGCAGAAGGAAAAGAATGCAATAGAACCATTCAGTGAGTTTTATGGCTTATGTTTGGAAGTGAGATGTACACGTGGCCAAATTAAATCATGTAGCCAAGTATGACATCAAAGATAAAGGATATGAGAATCTGTAATCCTTCTACAAGGAGCAGTAAATATTTTGGTCAATAATACAATCTACCCCAGCCATCCTCTTTTTTATGCAGAATAAAATCAGATCAACATTTATTTATTTCTGTCTCATGTTTTGTCTGCCTCTTCATCTGAATTTGTTCTAACTGGATATGCAAAGTATTAGTATACAGAGAGTTTGTGTTGGAAGTTATGCTCTGTCATTTTTTTTCCCTAGAAGTTGTTGCATGTCAATGTGTTGCTAGAATTGTAAAAGAAATGTTTATAACATTCTGATGATGAAGCCAAAATTGCAGAATGAATAAAGGAGAGGAAGAAGAAACCTGTTCCTTGAAGATAACATTAACTGAGTCAAATAACTCAGGAAATGCCTTTCACCTCCTGCCATGATTCTGAGGCCTCCCCAGCCATGTGGAACTGTAAGTCCAATTAAACCTCTTTTTCTTCCCAGTGTCAGGTATGACTAACAAAAGAAGTGTAAGACTTGTACATTGAAAATTACAACACTTTGCTGAAAGCAATTAAAGAAGACCTAAATAAATGGAGAGATGTTCCATCTTTGTGGATTGGAAGATTCAATATTAAGATGAAAATTCTCCACTAATTGAGCTCTGGATACAATACAGTCCCCATCAAAATTCTGGCTGGCCTTTTTGCATAAATTGACAAGCAGATACTAAAATTTATGTAGAAATGCAAAGCACACAGAATAGACAAAACTATTTTGAGAAAGACAAAGTTGGAAGACTTTTGCTTCCCAATTTCAAAACTTACTATTAATAACGATTATTAAGACAGAATGGTACTGGCATAAGGGTAGACATATAGGTCAATGAAACACAAGAGTTCAGAAATAAATCTTTATAGCTAATTGATATTTGACAAATATGCCAAGAAAAGTCATTGGGGAAAGGATAATCTTTTCAACAAATGGTCACTGGTCCACTTGAATATCCACATGCAAAAAAAAGATGAACTTATACCCTTAACCTTATGCCATACATAAAAATCATAGTCTTAAATGTATGCTAAAACAATACAACTTTTAGAATAAAACATTGTAGAAAATCTTTGAGACCTTGGGTTAGGCAAATATTTCTTACATATGACCAAAGACTCAGCCCACAAAAGAAAAAATGATAGGTTGAACTTCATCAAAATTCAAAACTTTTTCACTTTAAGTCTGAAAATAAGAATACAAGCAATAGATGGGGTCAAAACACATAGCTGATAAAGGACTTGCATCCAGAATATACAAATAACTTGTACAACTCAATAAGATAAATAACCCAGTCAAGATTGGGTAAAATATATAAACATATTTTACCAGGGAAGATACAGAAATGGCTACTGAGCATGCAGATAAAATGCTCAACAGCATTACTCCTTAGAGAAGTGCAAATTAAAACCACAATGAGACACCATTTCACCCCTGCTGGAATGACTATAATAAATTACAGTAACAAATGTTTGTGAGAATGTAGAGAAATGGAAACCCTCATACATTGCTGGTGGGAATGTAAAATGTAGCTATTTTCGAAAACAGTTTGGAAGTTTCTCAAAAAGTTAAACATGAAACTACCATACAAGCCAGCAGCCCCACTCCTTGGTACCTATCCAAGAGAAATGAAAACAGGTCCACACAAAGGCTTGTATGAGAATGCTCATAGCAGCATTATTTACAATAGCCAAAAACTAAAAACGACCCAAATGTCAACTAGTTAATAGACAAAATGTGTTATATTCATATAATTGAATATTATTCAACAATTAAAATAGTGAACTACTTACAAATTCTCCATCATGGATAAACCTAAAAAATTATGCTAATTATAAGAAGGATATAATTTATATGATATGTTCAGAAAAGGCTAATTTATTGAGTTAGAAAGTAGCTTAGTGATTGCCTGGATCTAGGGGTGGGAAGCTAGATTAACTGTCAATGGGCATGAGGGATCTTTTGTTGGGGGAGGATGAAGATGTGCTAAAACTGATTTATGGCTATGTTTGCATCACCCAGTAAACCTGCTAAAAATCATTTAAATTGTATGCTTGAAATTGGTGAATTTTATTACACATTTTACATATATGAATAAAACTGTTTTTGGAGATCACATGTGGTGATATGCCAAAACACATAAAGAGATGAAGACAGAACAATTAAAAATGTCATCTTGTGCTTTCCTAACAGTTTAGGAGGATCACAATGAGATGACCAAATTTGTTTAAAACAATTTGTCTTCTGGTGTTATTTCTGTTTTTGGTGGCCACATTCTGTGGTGGCTAGATAGCCTCTGTCATTTGGGAAACATAAATGTAGACAGAGACCGGTGCTCTCTAAAAAGATTGAAAAACAAAAGTCACAGATAAAAGCTGCAAGAGCATCTTTTTGTTCTCTAAAAGTTTCACCAGCTGCTACCATAATCTTTTCAAGTCTTCATTTTGTCACTGTATAATTCACAGTTTCATATGGTTGTTGTTGACTCTACATTTTCTCTAAGGTCAGTTTCCAGGAGCCAGATGCTGTTTCAGTTGGTTTTAAGTAAGGATTTGTATGTTCTCTGAAGTGAAATAGTTCACTCTGAAATGAGCTTATGGAAATAGCTGTTTTAAAAACTAAGCCTTGTGTTTCTGGAGCAAAATTAATTTGGATGGTTTATTAGTTTATAACAGCTAATGATCCTTGTTAAGGTCTTCTTGAGATAAAGAGCCTTCTATTTGTTGATCTCATTTACTCATTCATGGACATAGGCATTCATTCAGCAAATTTTATTGAGCATCTCTTATTACTTAGCACTAATCTAGGTTCTGGGAATGTATCAGTGAACTCCACCTGACGAAAGAAAAAATAAATAAGCAATAACATAAGCAGGGTAATTTCACAAGACAGGAGTTGACATGAGAAAGAACAGCCAAAGGAACTATTGTAGATAGGCTGATGAGAGAAGTCTGTGTGTGGAGGTCAGACGTGAGCTAAGTTCTGAATGATGGGAAGAAACTAACCATGTGAGGATCTGGGGAGAGAGTAAAACAGGCCTAGAGAATATAAAAGAAAAGACCTCTAGGAGAGATTGATTGGGTCTCAAGTGTTTCTGAGACTATGGAAGCAAATGTTGTTGGAGTATGATGATGCAGGATCATAGCATATGTATTATAGGTCATATAAGGAGTATGAATTGAGTCTAATCACAACAGAAAGACTTTTTGAGCAGGGGAAAGGTTTTTAAGAAGGCAGTAACAATCTGATTTATTGTTTAGATCAGTTTGGTTGTTAAATGGAAAATAGAATGGGGTAGGGATGAAGTGCGTAGTTAATAGAAAGACCAATTGAAAGACTTTTCCAACACTTAGGAAAGGAGATAGTTATATCTTGGACCATGGTAGTAGCAATAGAGATGGAAAGAAATGACTAGATTTCTATTTTTTTTCTTTAGTACTTCTTAATGGTTTAAAGGTGGAGGATGAAATTAGATAAATCAAAGAGGACCTTTAGATGTTTAATCTCAATAACTGGAAGGATAGTGGTATCATTTGCTGAGATGGGGAAGATAGGAGAAGAAACAGATTTGAAAAAAATCAAAAATTCTTCTGTTTTTAATAGGTCAAATAAAAAATCATATCAGTCATCCTAGTAGAATATCAAGTATCATAGTATTTAAATCTGGAGCTCAAAGGAAAGGTCAGGAATGAACACATATGTTTGAGAGTTACTGCATATAGATGGCATTTTTAAATCCATAATTTCAGTCTCTGGAGGAGATCATCTAGGGAAAAGAAAAGTGCTCAGCTCTAATTCTGGGGCTCACACTTAAAAGATGAGTAGAAAGAATGCAAATAAGGCCAAATAAGTGAAGCAGGTTGAGTGGAGACTATGTTGCCTAGAAAGTACAACATAATCTTTTCAAGTCTCCATCCAAAGGCTCTGCTGCCACTCACCTCCACCTGTGTGTTGCTAGGCAGTGCCATAAGGAGTTGTATTGAAGCCTGAGGCAAAAGGGAAAATGTGTATTTCTATATACACTTACCAAAATATCTTCCCATATTTTGAACTAAGTGGAAGAAGTTATTAAAAGTTTTACAATAAAAAGTGACTATATCTAAAGCTCTGTTATCCAATCTGTTTGCATATATCATCTTCAATGCTCATAAATCTGCCCAGTGGCAGGGCTTGATGGGCAAGTGACCTCAGTGTACAGGGCTGATTAGAAATGACTTCCCATGGCACAATAGTGGAGGATTGGAAAACACATGAACAACAGCCTTACTTCATTTAAAATTGTTTTTTTAATCACAGATTTTTTGCATTAATATTGATTACTTAAAGATTGCATTAAAATATTATTATTATTATTAGAGACAGGATCTTGCCCTGTCACCCAGGCTGGAGTGCAGTGGCATGATCATTATTCACATAGCCTTGAACTACTCGGCTCAAGCAATCCTCCCACCTCAGCCTCCAGAGTAACTGGGACTACAGGTGCACACAATTATGCTTGGCTAATTTTTTAACATAAAGTATTATCTTGATTACTGAGTTATCTCGCACCCCTTGACATTTTGCACCCACAGAATATTTGGTTTGCTTCATCATAATCCTGATCCTGGACTCAGGGCAGAATTTTCCCCATTTTTAAAGAGAAACTGACAATCTAGATTTTGGTGTGAAATCTCACATTTTAAATATGTTGGCTAGTTAGTTAAAAAGTTAAAAAATGCAATGTTGGCCAAAGCATTAGGAGTTCCACCATAAAGCATTCTAGTATGAAAATCCCATTGAACTGGCCATCTAGTTGTAGTTTTAACCTAACCACATGGCACTTAAACTTTTCTGGGCCTCATTTTTTGTATTATTAAAAGTAAACGTCTATGACCCAGTGTAAGGCATGGTAATTATAATTTAACAGAATATTAAATTGACTAAATCCTGTGGATCTGAAGTATAAATGTTAGATTTAACCATATGAAATTACTGATAATAAGCCTTTTTTTCAGACAGGGTCTTGCTGGAGTTTAGTGGCACAATTATGGCTCACTGCAACCTCTGCCTCCCGGGGCCTCAAGCAATCCTCCCACTGTCAGCCTCTCAAGTAGCTGGGGACCAGAGGCATGTGCCACCATGCCTGGCTAATTTTTGTATTTTCTTTTAGAGACAGGGTTTTGCTGTGTTGCCCAGGCTGATCTCAAACCCTGGGCTCAGGCAGTCTACACTCCTCAGCCTCCCAAAGTGCTGGGATTACAGGCATGAGCCACCACACCCAGCCTAATCAGCCATTTTGGATCTACCAAAACATGAAATTCATTTGGTTCAAGCTGATAGTTTTGTTTCAGCCTGTTGAGCCTGACAGTATGATGAACCAAGCAGCGCTCTGCTGAGCCTGGGGTAAGAGAAAACTGTGTTCCCCTATGTTTACAGCAAGATCAGGAGTTTGGCCAGAAACCTCTGGCCAGAAATCTCTAGCCAGATGACAAAGGCCAGTGATAGGGACAGGATCATGACTTGCCTTTTTTTCTGCCATAGCTGCAGCTAATTTGATCTGAGCGCCTGTTCCCAGAGGCTCTCACTTAGGTGCTTTCTCTCTATACAGGCCTTCAAGTTGTCTATATCTGAGTCCATTTGGGTTTCTGACTTGGATCTGAGTGATTTATGTATATGAAGATCTTAAGCCTTCATTGTCTTTAAAACAACACTGTTTTGAAATAAACAGCTGAAATGAAGTCTATATCAGTGCTTGTGCATTTATTTTTATCCAGGAAAGGTAACTGAAGTTGGCGTTAACCAAGCATAAAATGTAACTGTTCACCAACCTCTTCCAATCTGAGTGCACACACACACACACCATGTGTAGAGTTCTTAAAATGATTATCTCATTAGTTTAAGGTGAGCCTTATATTAATATACATAGTAGTTTTCCTACTCCCTTAGTTGATTGAAAGCTACAGCTAATGCTTGCAATTCAGATGTACATGGATTTCAGGCCACATTACTTGTTGTCAAACTCAATTCTTTAGTTCACAGGGAACACAAACATCTTAAACTATTCATGTCAGTCTGATATTTTGTGTTTCAACATGTAATATACATTAAAAAAAAACAAAACATATGGGCTGGGCGCAGTGGCTCACACCTATAATACCAGCAATTTGGAAGTCCGAGGTGGATGGATCACTTGAGGCTAGGAGTTCAAGACCAGCCTGGCCAACATGGTGCAACCCCGTCTCTACTAAAAATACCTGGTGGTGTGCACCTGTAATCCCAGCTAATAGGGAGACAGAGACATGAGAATCACTTGAACCCAGGAGGTCGAGGTTGCAGTGAGCCCAGATCTTGCCACTGCACTCCAGCCTGGGTGATGGAGCAAGACTCTATATCAAACACACACACACACACACACACCCACACCCACCCACCCACCATAGAATCTCCTTTTATACATTAGGATACTAGAGAGTTTTTAATTCAATTCAAGAAACATAATAGTTGTTAAATACCTATATGTTGAATGAATAAGAATATTTTGGATATTTACTGTAGGCTTGATGTTGTGATAACAAAATGTAAAAAGACCTTGCTTTTGCAGAGGAGTATAGGAATACTGGAGTTTGTATCCATTTCATTAAAAATAGGCTCAAGTTTAAAATGAGGGTATATAAAACAGCCTTATTTTATACCATATAAAATTCAAGTTTTCTCTCGCTTATGGTCATTGTGCAGTCTAATTTTAAAAGTAATAGAGTGATTTTAAGAGAGCACTAAAAAAGGATAATATTAAGATTTTATAGTTTAGAGAATAAACTGTTTCTCAGATTAAATAAATGTTATGTATAGCCTTAATTTATGCTTAAAATTTTTTTCTTATGTGAGGGAGTACAACAACAATATATGGGAGGGAAAGGAGAAATAAAGCCTTCCTCTTCCCCCTGGAGGATATTAGGTAGAGAGAAACATGACTAGAGCTTAACAAGGAAAAAGCCTGTGTAGAACTGAGGGGATGTAGTGGACAGAGTAGCTAACTTCCAAGTTGTCTTTCAGTGGTCACCACCTCCAGTATTCATGTGCTAATGTAGTCTTTTCTCACATCACACAATGGTCAGTCTATGTGACCAATAGAATATGGTAGATATAATGATACATTACTCCTAAGATTAGGTTTTAAGACTTGGCCGTCTTAGTCTCTCTTTCTCTGTCTGTCTCCCCGCCCCCCTCCCTCCCTGGGATGGATCAATCTGGAAAATACCAAGTTTGTGTCATGGGGACCCTCAAGAAGCCCCATGGAGATGTCTACCTGGTGAATAACTAAGGCTTCCAGTCATCAGCCAGCAAGGGACTGAGGACTCCAACCAATAGCCATGAGCATGAGCTTGAAAGTGGTTCCTCTCGCTCCAGTCTTCCCCCTCCTGGATTCCTAACCCTCCAACAATGAGATAATAAGTGTTTGTTGTTTTAAGGCACAAAGTTTTCATCTAATTTGCTACGCTGTACTAGATAACTAATAGATAAGTCCTACCTCCCCACAGTAGACCCATAAAACTCAAATTCCAACATCCTGTGCACCTACAACATAGGCATGCATTCTAAACTCCACCATGTAGATTCTCCCATGCTAGATTTCAATTCAGCAAGAGGCAATTTAAATAATGAGGTTCTCTATAGAACCCTTTTAGCTGGTGATGTAGTGGGTAAGAATTTGGCTTTGAGGGATGCTGGTGGTTGCAATGTCCAGTTACTGGGACTGAGTGACATTAGTATTGCATAAACAGCAGTGGTAGTTTTTCACCCTGTCAGTTCTGCAGGATGGTTTTAGTCCTTTATCCTGGAATTTCAGTTTTAAATGGAATCCTCCTAGTCCTAGTCACTACTCCTCCTACCAATTCTGCAAGCTTTCCAATATCCTTTTCAGTTTCTGTTACTTGCAACTAGAAACCCTAACTGATACAGAGGAGAACTGCCAGTGAAAAGGAGATGCCCTTTCTATAGATAGAATACAGGTACTTTTGCATGGAACTGAGGGGAGTATACCTAAGGAGTAAATCAGAATAAAGAGTTTTGAAATAATTGGGGCACAAAAGATTTTGCCATAGGGCTTTCACAGGAAAAGAGATCACCTCTGTAGGGACCTGATGTGGCAATAAAGTCCATCAACCCTGTTGTCTGTGGAAATATTTAGTGGATGGGAAAGCTAATTTTTGTTCACTGCACTAGCATTATTACATGGAAGTATTTTATAATGATCCTGAGTCATCAGGATCTTTTAAATTATATTCATTGATTTGCTATGATAGTGAAGTTTTGCAACACCTTGGACAGATTTAGAGAGATTTCGGTGAGAAATGGTTTAAGATAAAAAGTCTCCATCAAGTGATTACAACAGAAGGTTATTTGTAAAACTCACTTGTATGGTATAATTCATTGCTCAACATTGCCAGATAAATCTGCTGTTGCTGCAGGTGCCAGATAACTGATTCATTTATTTCAGTTTAAATTTTTCAGTAGCAAATTTTTGCTAGTAGCTATATATAAACTTTCGTGGATGATCAGCTTATTTAATAGAGAAGAAACTCTGATTCCTGACTTCATTTACTTCCTTTACATGTAAAGATACAATCAATCAAGAAACACATTCGACAAAATATTTGTAACAGCAACTATAATTGATTTAACTATTAATTTCTGTATTATATTCTCCTAGTTTTTCTATAGGTATAGCTTCAAACAAAATGTTTATGTTTTAAAGCATCCATTACAAATGTTAATGTTCAAAGCAAGTCTTTAGAAATGTCAAAATTTGAGTATCTCTTTGTTAATAAATATTCAGCATTAACAGGACATCTAGATCTGGCTGACTGTCAGGAATGTTGTACAAAAATTAAATCATTGGTGGACTAAATAAGTGAATTTTAGGATCCCTTCCAATTTTGAAATATTGTGAGCATCTATGATGTGTACTGTTAGAGTTACCAAATTAGAACTCATAGTTTAACAAATACTTTTTTTCTTGTGGTGAATTTAATTCCATCTCTAATGTTTAGAACTGGATAAAATTTAAACAATATGCTTATTCTTTAGAGAAAATTACCTTTATTAAAATGATAAAGTTAAATGAATTGAGACTCCAGGAAAATTATCTAGTCCATTACAAATTCTTAGTTAAATGTCAAACATTGTATTTTTAAAACAAAAACAACTTTTTAAATCAATAGTTGTTTAAATTTTTTGGCTTAATTTAAATGATTATTATATATATATAATCATTTAAATTATATTATTATATATAAATTATATATTTATATATAATATATAAATTATATATTTATATATAATATATAATTTATATATTATATATAAATTATATATTTATATATAATATATAAATTATATATTTATATATAATATATAAATTATATATTATATATTATATAAATTATATATAATATATAATATATAAATTATATGTTTTTAGTGTATATATATATACACTAAAAATATATAAATAGGTGTTTTATTTCCAAAACACATCTCAAATCTATTCATTTTGCTCTATTTCTCTTGGAATATCTGCTAAATCAAATAAACGGGGCTACTGCCATTGCCTTCTACCACTCTCCCTGCTTCCTCTTTTGCCTTCCTCCAAGCCTTCTGTACACGGCAGCCAGAATGAATATGTGTCAATCATATACCATTTTTTTCCCCTTAAAATCCTTCTGGGGCTTCTCTCTGCCCTTAGCATATAAATCCTAGTTTCACAAATATGGCCAGCAAAGCCCTCTAGGCTCTCTCAGGTACCTGCATCTTCAACTTTATCTCTACCCCTAGTCTCTTTTTCCCCTCTCTGCATTTTTTTTTGATATAGTAATGTTGACTTATCATAATGTTTTCAAGGTTTATCATCTTGTGGCATGTTTTAGCACTTCGTTCCTTTTTATTGCTGAATAATAGTCCATTGTGTGGATCTACTGCATTATGTAACTTATCCCCAGTTGATGGATATTTGAGTTCTTTCCCCCGCTTTTTGGCTATTAAGAATAATGCTTCTATAGGCATGTTTTTCTGTGAACATATATTTTCATTTATCTTGGGTGTATACCTAGGAGTAGAATTGCTGGGTCATATGGTAACTCTACGTTTAATCTTTACAGGAACTGCCAAACTGTTTTCCAAAGCATCTGTACCATTTTGTATTCCCACCAGCCACTGTAAAAGTTCCAATTTCTCCACATTCTTGCCAGTGCTTGTCACTTACCCATCTTTCTTATTATAGCCATCCTAGTGTGTGTAAAGTGTTCTCTCATTGTAGATTTGATTTGCCTTTCTCTGGTGGCTAATGATGTTGAACATCTTTCCATGTGCTTATTGGCCATATATCTTCTTAGGATAAATATTGATTCCAATCCTTTGGCAATTTTTAAAATTGGATTTTTTGACTTTCTATTATTGAGTTATAAGTTCTTTACATATTCTTGGGTGGAAACAGTAGACACTGGGGACTTCAAAGGGAAAGGGGCAGGGGGACTCAAAAGTTGGAAAAACTACATATTGAGTACTATGTTCACTATCTGAGTGATGGGTTCACTAGAAGCCCAAGCCCCAACATCACACAATACATCTATGTAACACACCTGCATATGTACCCCCTGAATCTATCTATCTATATATATATTTTTAAAAATTCTTGATACAAGTTAAGAGTTCTTGATACAAATCCCTTGATACAAATCTCCTATCCTTGATACAAGTCCCTTATCAGATAAATTATTTTCAAATTTTTCCGCGTTCTGTGAATTGTCTTTTTCTTTTCTTGATGATATCTTTTGAGGAACAAAGGTTCATAATTTTGATGAAGACAAATTTATCCATTTTTTCTTTCTATGCTTTTGGTGTAATAGCCAAAAAAACCATGTCCTGACCCAAAATTACGAAGATTTAAACTTCTGTTTTCTTCTGTGTTTTAGTTTTAGCTTTTACATTTAGGTCTTTAAGACATTTTGAATTAGTTTTTATAAATGGTATGAGGAAGAGGTAGAACTTCATTCTTTTGCATGTGGATTGTCTCAGCACCATTTGTTGAAAAGATGGTTTATTCTTTCCTCATTCAATGGTCTTGGCACCCTTGTGAAAAATCAATTGATTATAGACACACGGGTTTATTTCTGGACTCTCAAATCTATTCCAGTAATCTATAAATCCATACTTATGTCTGTCAGTACTGCACTATCTTGATTATTATGACTTCGTAGTAAGTTTTGAAATCAGGAAGTGTGAGTCCTCCTACTTCGTTCCTGTTTTTCAAGATTGTTTTTGGCTATTCTGGTTTTCTTGAATTTTTGTGTGAATTGTAAATCATCTTGTCAATTTCTTTTTAAAAATGGCAACCGATATATATGTTTTTTTTTTTTTTTTGAGATGGAGTCTCATTCCGTCACCAGGCTGGGATGCAGTGCGATCTTGCTCACTGCAACCTCCACATCCCGGGTTCAAATGATTCTCCTGCCTCAGCCTCCTGAGTAGCTGGGATTACAGGCGTGTGCCACCACATCCAGTTGATTTTTGTATTTTTAGTAAAGACAGGGTTTCAACCTGTTGGTCAGGCTGGTCTCGCACTCCTGAACTCATGATCCGCCCACCTCAGGCTTCCAAAGTGCTAGGATTACAGGCGTGAGCCACTGTGCCCAGCCCAAGATTTTAATAACAATTGTATTGAATTTGGCAATCAATCTGGGGAGTATTGTCATCTTAATATTAAGTCTTCCAACATGGAATGTCTTCCATTTATTTAGGTCTTCATTAATTTTAATGATGTTTTGTAGTTTTCAGTGTACAAGTTTTGCATTTCTTTGTTAAATTTACTCCTCAATATTTTCTTTTCTTTTGGGACAGAATCTCATTCTATCACCCAGGCTGGAGTGCAGTGGCACGATTTCGGCTCATTGCAACCTCCAATGAGGGTTCAAGCAATTCTCCTGCCCAGCTTCTCGAGTAGCTGAGATTACAGGCACATGTCACAATGCCCAGCTATTTTTTTGTATTTTTAGTAGAGACAAGGTTTCACCATGTTGGCCAGGCTGGTCTCGAACTCCTGACCTCAAGTGATCCACCCATCTCGGCCTCCCAAAGTGCTGGGGATTACAGGCGTGAGCCACTGCACCCAGCCTAATTTTTTGATGCTATGATAAATTAATGTTTTCTTCATTTTCTGATTTTTCGTTGCAAGTGTATAGAATACAACTGATTTTTGTATGTTGATCTTACTATCCTGTACTCATTTATTACCTCAAATAGTTTTTTTGTGGTTTCTTAGGATTTTCTATGTGTAAGATCATGTCATCTGCAGAGACAGTTTTAAATTGTCTTTTTCAATCTTGATGGCTTTTATTGTTTTTCTGGCCTATGAATGAAAGTGGTGAGAGTGGACATCCTTGTCTTGCTCCTGATCTTAGCTATGGGTTTTTACCCCTGGTTTCTTATACGCCAATCACAGTTTCCAGAACTTGCCACACTTTCCCACCTGGGGCCTTTGCAAATGTGGTTCTTCTCATATTTGGTTTCTTCTCATCCTTCAAATTTCAGGGAAGCCTTTTCTGACTACCCCAGCTAAAATGTATTGCCTTCTCTATGCATTATTCTCTGTAAGGGCATTGTAGATCCTTCAAATAATTTATCTCAATCTGGAGTTATTTTCTGTATTTTTCTGTTTGTTTATTTTCTGTGTCTTCGTGTATGTTCTGTGAAGACAGAGGAACCATTTCCATTGTGGTTGCTGTTGTATCTCCAGTGCCCAGAACAATAAACACTCCATACATTCTGTTAAATGAATGAACAAATAAATAAGCACTCATATATCAATGTGTCTTTGAGGTCAGGTGACAGATTTTTAAAAAACAAACCTGCCTCAACCTACCTACCATCTCCCATCTAGAGCAACCACTTCAGAAACCATCCATTTGTTTCATGATGCTACAGTTTTGCAAAATGTCTCTAGAATTCTTCTTTTGGAATTGGCTTTATGGCTTGTGTCATTTTCTTCTTTGCATCCTATCAATTCTTAAGAAAAATATGAGTTGTGTAAAATGAAATCCGAATCTACACTATGATAAATGTAAATATCTGGTATATGACACAGCAGTGTATTTGGCAGTGATTATTTATATTCCCCGACTCTACACAACCATCCTTAGTGTGCTTATTAAGAGAGAAATCATGTTTCTTTCTAGCTAACACATTAGGAAAGCTCCATATATGCTTCTAGAATAAACACATTTAGGTATGTGAAAAAAGAAAGCCTGCATTTTTCTCGGCTCTAGTCTGAGATTCCTGTCAGATTGCTTTGTCAGTCAGCATGTAAATATGCAAAAAGCAATCCACGACTGACTTTTGAAACCTCTGACCCTATCTTGGGCCCTGACAAGTTCTGGGACCCTGGCAGGTCCAAGCTTTAGCTTCTCTCCTGTGCAATCACCTACTTCACTAGATTTCTAAGAAATAGATAAGATAATTTCAAGTATTCGTTTAGTGGTAGGTGCGTGGCATAGTAGGCTGTCAAAAATGGTAGCTGCTGTTATTATTATGATCACCTATTAGCCCAATTCCCACCCATCTTATAGCTAAGAAAACTGGGAGACAACTATTAAAAAGCTGAAGCTCAAAATGTCCTGGCTTACAGTTCACTTCTTTCCATTCCAGCACACAGAACAAGCCTCAGCTTGCAGAGTCTAACATCTGGGAGGAGCAAGCTCATTTTATGGCTATAAGCTAGCCAGAAAAGAATATGGCATGTATACTTACTTAATGAAAAGTAAACAGAAAGACTTTTTTAGTCCTTTGGCTGCAAATCAGAATCTTTTTGTGCAAATTGAATTCATTTTGTTATTGCTTCAGGATAAAATAGATTCCATTACCATTCTCCATCACTATTTCTCCATTTTTCTTGCTGTCAGTGTATCCCATCTCTTAGAATTAGAATGGGGACTTTGGTTGATCACAGTATCCATTGGGAAGTTATAGGGTAAACAAATAAAAATAACCTTTATTGATATAAAAGAAGGAGTAAAAAATAACCTTTGGGATACCAATAACACTTTTTTTTTGTCGGAGTCTCCCCACTCTGTTGCCCAGGCTGGAGTACAGTGGTGTGATCTTGGCTCGCTGCAGCCTCCGAGGCAGATGGATCACTTGAGGTCAGGAGTTCAAGACCAGCCTGGCCAACGTGGTGAAACCCTGTCTCTACTAAAAATACAAAAATTAGCCAGGCGTGGTGGCATGCTTGTAATCCCAGCTACTCAGGAGGCTGTGGCGGGAGAATTACTTGAACCCAATAACATTTTAATTTGAAAAATTTCCATAAAATTAGACTAGAGAGCTTTTGTGATCATACATAAATTGTATGTGTATGACCCTTTTTGTGATTTGTATTTCACCTAGCAGTCAGGAAAAATCAGGTTGAGTAAAAAAAGTAGGTTGAAAAAATAATTAAAGGGAAATCTGAATTTTTAATGTTCAAATATATTCTATTAGTTTTTTTAACTAATATTGACTATATCTTTTATTAATAAAATGTAGCTTGAGGGAAGTGACTCCACAATACAAAATAGCAAGAAATTCCTGATTTTTCTCCTTTCTTTATAATTTTTCTGTATTTTTATAGGATGACCAAAGCTGTACCACTTAATGCTTTCAACGCAGATGATGGAATGGGGGTAAAAATCTACCCAGGTCCCTCTCCATCTCCCCAAGTCTTCCAGATAATGAACCACCTTTTATCTTTATACAAAGACTCCATCTTTTCACCAAGTCACATGCTCTGGGGGCTGCATCCATTTTAAGGGACACCTTTCTAACTTGTCCAAAAATCCTGTATAGGCTAGGATGGTATAGGTGTTATAGCCTTACTAAATAATAACATCATAACACAGCCTGAAATGAGCTTACAGAACAAATCTGTTTTCCAACAATAAGTAAACACTCCAACTCTTACACATAAAAGCTTGTAATAGAAAATTTACCCTGTGTGAAAACTTCCAAAGTTCAATTACTAGTTAATTCATTTCCTTTATTCATGCATGCATCTATTCATTCAATACACATAATAAATAGTTCCACTGCTGATCTAAGATATAAAGAATTTCAGAGGGAGTTCCATAAACAGTGAGGAAAAGTTAACTCATTGCTGTTATATGCTATCACTGTGTGATTACGTGCATATTATCCTGATTACCCATTAATTTATAACACTGCACTTTTAGCATGGATTGTTGAAAACTTGCTTAGTGTTTTCGGAATAGCTGCTAAGAAAAAGCTAGCCTCTGATTAGCACCTAGCTCCACTGTTTTCTATTTACCCTTTGAAGAAAACCTGTTCTGAATGCTTGCCTTTGTAGCAATTGTTAGGTTGGAATGGGGTCCTTTTGGGTAGTTGTTCCAGCTCAATAAGTCTCTATACCCAGCTCAGGCCACAGTAGCAGGCAGGTTCATTTTAATATAAATAACATTAATGAATGTCCTGTGTTGTAATATTATTCTTGAATCTTTACTTCTGTAGGAGTTCTCTTTTTATTTCTCTTTATGCCCACAACAAATGCATTTCAGAGCTTTTCAATGAGAAGTCAAATACTTTGCAGACCACAGCTCTGACTTCCATGGGTTCTCTTTTGGGAATCTGAGAGGTTAGTGTTTTATGTATTAATCATGTCAGTTCATCTTTTACATAACAGATTCATTAATCTCTCTGGTGAAAACTCCCAAACAAATCAAGCTTCCTTCTTTTCCTTTTACTTATAGGTTTTTGGGGAGCAGCACTAAGAAAGACTCCCCACCTTTAGTGAGAAGAGGGTAATACTGACAGGGGCTTGTCATCTTGAGTGTAAGTGTTTACAAATTAATCAGGTTCACTAACTCATAGTGCCTAACAGGGTTACCAATGGACGTTGTCACAGTACCATTGAAATATTTTTATTTTACTGCCTATTTTCCCTTCTCCTGGTAATTATATACCCATTTATCTTTTAGCCCATTAAGTAGTATTAGTTCAATGCCCCACTCAAGAGTTGAACATTTACCTGGGTTTGAGCCAATTAGTGTATCACATTTCCTGGTCACAGTGATTTGTTCAGAGAAAGCCTTGCCACCAGATTGGAGCCAATGAGACAGAATGAACCTTTGGCTGGCTGGGAATGCTGGGGCGAGATCTCCCAGTCTTTTCTACTGAATGTGAATGAGGAGGAGCCATCTTAGGAACACTGTGGGAGAGCCTGTCTGACAATGGTGTGTATGCAGAGATGGGGAAAGAGAAGTTGGATTTGGATGGCTTTGTTTGAGTCCTTGGGGCCAGCGATGCCTATAGTCAGATTTGCCCCCCTGGATTTTTTAGCTATATAAGCAATTCTCATTTTGCATCATCTAGTTAGGGTTGGAACAAACAACTGATATAGCATAGAGGGTGTGAAGAAGTATATGGGTAAGGGTTGAAGATGTGTTTGCTGAGATTGAGGCATTACTGACACAGTTTGGAATCCCTCCTGGTTCCCCTGCAGCCCAGGATCCCACCTCTTTGCGAAGACTTTGAAAGTTTCAGAAATGAATTCTCATTCTAGTTTAGTCCCAAGCTTGGCCAACCCTGTCACCCTTGTAGCTGCAAGAAATGTAGATAAAGTCTTAGGATCAGATCACCATTCCTTCATAGTTCATCCTCCAGAATTCAGAGTTTATATGATTGGAATTGTCGTTAGTGTTGGAAGTGACTTGTAGAAAGAATCTGGAATAAAGCTCTCTCAACTGGGTTGTAAATTAGCGAGTCTTAATCTGGTATTGGGTGAGGTACATAATGAACTAGGATGGGGAATATGCTCAGTGTAAAATTCATAGGTTACCAGATACCTTTATTTTCCTACGGTTGGGTCCATCTTCTCCAAATTGGTAGGTTAAAAAAAGAAATTCAGGAAAGATGAAAATCATTACATATTTCTAAAGGATAAAAATACCAGCAAATGTTTTTGATAATATTTGGACATGTATAAGAAAGACCAAAGAGTTCCTCTTTAGTTGGATGTACTCATATTATTCAAAACATGGTTATTTGGGTATATTCAATATGTGTGAAAATTTGTTGCCCTAATTAATATACATGCACTTTTCTATATGTATATTTCAATACAAAGATTTTTAAAATTCCAGTTATTACAATGTCAAAACTGAATAAAATTATCTGTGTATATATATTTATTTGAATGGAATAATTTCAAATGTAGATATTATATGTCTCTTATCCCAATAAATTATATGGCCCAGTATATGTGTTAAATTTGGCTAAAATTTTGAGTTCTATGAGAATGTTGCATATATTTCATTTGGAGATAATTACTACAGAAATCTGAATGTGATTTTTTTTTTTTAGATGGAGTCTCATTCTGTTGACAGGCTGGAGTGCAGTGGTGCGATCTCAGCTCACTGCAACCTCCGCCTCCCGGGTTCAAGCAATTCTTCTGCCTCAGTTTCCCTAGTAGCTGGGATTACAGGCGCACACCACCACATCTAGCTATTTTTTTTTTTGTATTTTTTTAGTAGAGATGGGGTTTCACCATTTTGGCCAGGATGATCTTGATCTCCTGACCTCATGATCTACCCGCCTCGGCCTCCTAGAGTGCTGGGATTACAGGCGTGAGCCACCGTGCCCGGTTGATAGTTATTAAAGTATCTGTTATTAGTCAGGGACCATCTAAAATAAAGCCTGTAAGTTCCATCTGTTCAAATTCTTCATTTGCTTTTGTGTCTAGCTTGTAAAAAAATTTTTTTTTTTTTTACAAAAAATTTAAAATATATCTTTTAGGACAGTCTGAGCATGCCTGTCCACATTTTCACGGGAAGTCTCCTATCTTTCATACAGTAATCTAGTAGGATTTGATTTGGCCCAGTCATTTTTGCTATGTGCTTTTAAACAGATTAGTTTATCTATTCATGATGCTGACTCCAACTTAATTCTCTGGGAGCAGGACTGATATTACGTATAAAGCACTTTATTCTGGAGTGAAGCACTGAAGAAAGTGTTCTGTTGTTTCATTGTAGCTGCTTTTCTATTGTTTAAGCATTCAAATTTGATCTTAGGAAAGGTCTTTTCATTTTTTTACCCTAATAGATATTATAAACTGAAATTTTACATTTAGTGCCTAAAACACATTTATTATCATTTTATCTGTCTATATCTAATCATAACATCTATCTTTCATGTGTCTATCAAAATTACATTTTAATTCTGGTTGCGTTTGTCAGACTGATCTATCAAGGGAGACCCTTCTGAAAAGTTGGATTTTTTTTCTCTTTGGAACTTTGTGATGAATATTAGTGCAGAGTTGAGTTGTTTTGCTGGTTGTAGTGAGCAGTGTTTGCTTTGTGTTCCTTTGCCACTCTCCTTTGTTGCATGGCCATCCCTTTGCAGTTATGACTCTGCTGTGGGTGTGTGCTGGCACTTCACCACCATCAATAAACCATGGGTTGGATTTTTAAAAGTGTTTAGGCCTGGCACAGTGGCTCACACCTGTAATCCCAGCACTTTGGGAGGCTGAGGTGGGTAGATCACTTGAGGTCAGGAGTTCAAGACCAGCCTGGCCAACGTGGTTAAACCCCATCTCTACTAAAAATACAAAAAATTAGCAGGGCGTGGTGGCACGCTCCTGTAATCCCAGCTACTTGGGAGTCTGAGGCAGGAGAATAGCTTGAACTCAGGAGGCAGATGTTGCAGTGAGCCGAATTCATGCCACTGCCCTCCAGCCTGGGTGACAGATCGAGACTCCGTCTCAAAAAAAAAAAAAAAAAGTATCTAAAACTATTGTGTAAGAATCCACATGTCAGTCCCTTAAAACTGTTTTCTTTCTGTTCTTTTTGGCCCCTACTTTTCCCAAACCTTAAATTTAGTGTAGTGAACATTTTTAAATTTTTTCAATTAGTACGGTGAATAGTATTTACCAGTGTCTCTAATTTTACATGGTTTCTTTTTCACACATTAAAAATTATCCCTGGCTGAGATAATTTATATAAAATGATATATTACCAGTTTGAACACTTAAAAGGCACTCAATAAAGTTTAGTTTTTTGATTAGAAAAATTCTTTTCTTGTTAAAATTTTGGTGATTTTGACCTGATGTTTATGACACCTTGTAGAAAAACATTCCCCTCGATAGGAGGCACTCAAAGATGAGAACAGCTAGAAATATGAGCAAAGGACTTGATTATTTACTAGGTTCCAAATATGTCAGTCATCCTTATTATGCAAAACTTAGGATTTGTGGCCTTCCTGAGATCACTTGTAAAACTTTGTCCACAGAGGCTGCAAACTTTGAAGAGGAAATAGCATAGATTTGCCACGGATAATGGAAGGTAAGTGATTGATATTGACAGATTTCAAGGATGATGGCCCTTCCACTCAGGATCAGTGGACCACATAATCCTTGGATCAGATAATTGCCAAACGCAGTGAACACTTTTCAATTCTTACTTGATCTCCAGACATAGCAACAGCATCAAGTCAATAAATGTTAGACTGGAAGGCTGAGTTGATAGTCTGGCCTTTACTTCTCTCTCCATAAGGCTGTTCCAAACCATTCCTTATTCACCTTTCTGTGAAACCTTCTACTTCATTAGGCCTCATGCCATCCAGCTTTAACACTCATTACACCCTCCATCTTTTACTGATAATATGCTATTTTCTTAGCTACTCGTTCTTATTCATTAAACCTTTTCTCTTAAACTTTTTTTTGAAACAATTCATAATTATGAAAGAGTTGTAAAGATAGTATATAGATTCTCCACATACCCATCAGCCATCTTCCCCTGATGTTAACCTTTTATCTAACATGGCACATTTATCAAAACTAAAAAATCAACAGTGGCACAGCCCTATTAACTAAACAACAGACTTTATTCGAATTTCATGAGCTTCTTCACTATGTTCTTTTTTCCAAAATCCAATCCAGTACCACATTGCATTTATTTGTCATGTTTCCTTGGTCTCCTCTAATCTGTCTTTCTTTGTTTCACAACCTTTCCTTATTTCTCAGTCTTGACACTTTGGAAGATTACTGGACAGGTGTTTTGTAGAATGTCCCTCAATTTGGGTTTTAGCTAATATTTTCTCATGACTATACTGGGGTTACAGAACACTGCCACGGAAGTGAGATGCCCTTCCCATCATATCATGTCAGGGGGTATATGATTTCCATCATCTCACAGTGCTGGTGAGGTAAACTTTGATCTCTTGATTAAGGTGATGTGTGCCAAGTTTTCTCACTATAAAGTTACTACATTTTGCCTTTCAATACTCGTGTGGTTAGAAGCAAATCACCAAGTCTAGCCTACGTTTAAGGAGAGGAGAATTAGAGGTAGAAATTCTACCTCTTTGAGGTAGTAATATTAAAAAAAGCTTGTGGATATATGTTGAAACTACCATAGTAAATATATTGAAGAAAAGACTGAGACTATATAAATACCTGTTTCTCTTTCTCTTTGATATTTTCCTACTTTTAGTATTCACCCATGAGTCTTGTGAAAGCAAATATTACTGGGTAATTTTCTATTTGCCTTGTTCCTCCTACACTTATTATTTATAATTATTCTGTATGAAAGGTTTGTCACTTATTTATTTATTTTAGAGATAGGGTCTTGCTGTGTCACCCAGGCTGTAGTCCAGTGAGGCAATCATAGTTCACTGTAACCTCAAACTCCCGAGCTCAAGACATCCTCTTACCTCAGCCTCCCAAGTAGCTAGGACTACAGGCATGTATCACCATGCCTGGCTAAATTTTATTTTATTTTGTAGAGGAGGGGTCTCCCTGTGCTGCCCAGGCTGGTCTTGAACTCCTGACATCAAGTGATCCTCCTGCTTTGGCCTCACAAAATCCTGGGATTACAGGTGTAAGTGACCATGCAGCCCTATTTCTTTATTTATTGAACCATTTATTTACATGTAGGTATTCATGAGTATGAAGTTATGGATATTTATTTTACTTTTTTGCACTATGATGCAGTGCTGTTGTTTCATTGCTCAAAAAGCTTTGCCCACTGGAGATATTTTAGGGTTTTTTTTTTTTTGTATTCTAAGACATCTCATTCTTTTGTCTTTTTTAAAGCACCTCCTTTTTGGTATTCATCAAAATTTTTCTATTTATTAATTAAAGCCGTCTTATTAATTATTTCTTCCATTGCAATTTGTACCATTGTTCTGGTATCTTCCATGCCTATATAAACAACTCATCCAGTAGCAGTAATATCTCAATTCTGCAACCTCATCAGCTCCCATGGTAGTTATCTCCACTTGACTTCAGCCACTGCAGTGGCCTAGTGCTGGATTTTATCATCACCTGGAATTGCTCTACTTTTGTAATATCAGATTCAAATATTCAGTTCTTCCTGATCTCTCAGTCTCTTCCCCCAACAATTGTTCTTTGTCTCATAGGAGCCTTCAATCTCTTCACTTCTCTATTTTCTACCAATTCATAGATCTTATAGCTTAGAGCCCATGGGCCAGAACTTCGACCAGTCCTGGGTGCTACCAGTCCAAAGCACACCACCTTATTAGGCTCTTAGCAGCTGATGAGCTCATCTCTTGCTGCACAGAGACAATAGAAGTCATCAGAAAGAACACCCTCAACTCCAGCAACAAACTGATTGTCTTACCTATCCTCCTCTTATATCTTCCTCCTTTACTCTTGTTCCTCCCATAAAGGATTTGGTCATATTCCTATGTAAGGCTAATCTCCTCCACCGGGGTTCTGAATCCCATTCTCTGCCTCTTTTCTAACCACCCAGTCTCATGATTATCGTTCTATCTACCATATCTTCAAATTCTTCCTTTCTCCTGCTGCCTCCTTTACTTGAGCATGTAAACAAAGCAAAATGAAACAAAGGCCCTTCCTCAAGCCCATGTTACCCTCTAAGTACATCCATTACATTTATTTGCCCCTTAACAGGCACACATTTTGAGGATTGTGTACTACCTGTCTTCTACTTCTTAGTCCACTATGATTCAGCTTCTGTCATCTTGCACTATTTCACTACATTGCTCTTACCAAAGTTGCCAATGGCCTCTACATAACTAAATCCAGTGGGTACTTATCAGTCCTCACCTTACTTGATCATCCTTGTTGATCACACTCCCTTCTTGAAATCCTCATTTTATTTTGCTTCAGTGACATCTTTTATTTTTCCTCTGATTATTCTGGCTGTTCCTCTTTCTTTACATATTCTTCAGGGTTCTGATCTAGATCCCCATCTCATATCACATACATTTCTGGAGAAATTTATCTTCAACTACTATTTCGTGGCTTAAAAATTTGCATTTCAAGCCTAGACATCTCTCATGGGCCTCAGCCACAGGTATCTCTCTGCCCCCTTCATACCAACACTTGAATGTTCCTTAAGTAACCCGGATGTATACGTCTACAACTAAACTCCACATCTGGCTCCTCAAGCAGGACCTCCTCTTTGATGCTTCTGTTGGTGAAAAGTACCACAATCTCCCCGTAGCTAAAATTAGAAACCCAAGGATGGAGGGGAAGTCTTTCTTGACTCTTTTATTTCTCAAATAAGAAGCCACATCAAGAATTGCTGATTCTACTTATTAATAGCGCTCAAGCCCTTCTATTTATGTTTATCCTCTCTGAAACCCTTTATCTCTCAGCAGGATTATGACAATAGCCTTCTAATTGTGTTCTCTGCCTCTAATCTTGTTCCCCACTAATCGGTTCTCCACATGCTGCTTGGATGACTTCCAAATGCAAATGGGAACAAATTCCTTCCTTCAATTGCTCCAGTTGTCCTTAGTCTAAAACACAAAATTCTAATCTGGATTCACAAGCCCTACCTGAGCCTGGATTATTTGTCAGGCCTCATTTGTTGTCAGCTTGTTCTTCTAAACTTATATTTTCTCTTGCCTCCAGAAATATTTTATTTTATTTTTTGCCTACAATACTCTTGTCTGCCCTTCACCTTCTTTCAGTTCTCTCAAGTCATTCCCCCATGTCTTCCTTGACCACCTTTCTACCCCCATCAAGATTGGTTAGATGCCCCTCCTTTGTGCTCCCATAGCACCCATATCCTGTTAAAGCACTTAGCAAACAAAATGTGTTGTTTACTTGCCTATCTCCCCAATAAGCACTTACTGAATACATGAATTCCTTGGATTTTTAATGAGCCGTAACTACCCTCTCTGCTACCCTTCATTTTAATTTTTTTCTAGGCAAAAAATGATTTAAAGTAGAGTTTATTTCAGAAAATCATTTCAGACACATTTCGCCATGGAAACATTATTACAAATTGTACTTATGTTCTCAGATAATTTAATATTGTTAATAACTCATATCTTAATTAATAATTCCCCTTGGAATTTTCCTACCTGTTATCATTGCTCTATATAATCTCAATTTTCCTTTCTGCCCATTCCCTGTTTTTCTCTTATTTTCTTCTGTAGCATCTCAGCCCCATTATAGGTTAAATAGGATTTTGTGAGTTTGTCTGGGACCTCTTTGCAACATTGGTTATTTGGGGAATGGCAAATTGCCATTCTTAGCAAGAAGAGAATGTGGTGGCACAGATAATGTTTATATTCTAGTTGAATCCACATCAATTGGCCAATTGACTATTTCTTTGTTTACAGAAAACTGGAACGGCTAGAGGTTGTGATGGCTACAATGCCTATGACCCACTGTCAATTACTGAAATGAGATTGCAATTTTTCTGTATATGTTTTTTCTAGACCATTGCTAAGGTACTTCGTGGTCACTAAGGATAAAAGTAATAATGAACCAGGCACAGGCCAGGTCAGCCATTTATACATACAAATGTTGATTATTCAAGTTTATAAAACCTGGGGAAGTACGCACACACACACGCAGACACACACAGACACACACCTCTTCACCTGTTATGATTAAAAGTTATTTTGCTGACAGTATTACTTCCTGGGTTATCAGTGTGAAAGAAAAACATTCTATGATGCAAAGTCTCTTCTGCCTTGAGGTTGTGACTCCTTGATGAGAGTTGAACTCTTAAAAACTGAATTGGCAATTTACTAGTATCTGAGTGGTTAATGTTCAGATTCATGTTGACCCACCTCAAGAGTACATTTGGACTGTCCTCTGATTGACAAAAGTTCTAAAACTGTGGCTGTTTGCTTCACTGTCCTTCACCTATTTAGGCTGCCTGATGCTTTTGCTGAAACAAAACAACTCTCTTGGGCTGCCAGGTACCAAGATTATCTGTCTTCTCATGTTGATTTTTGGCAGTCAGCAGGCATGCTGCTGTGTCTTTCAGTGTCCTTGTGCAGCAACAAGGGCTTGGTTGCTGCTGGTCAAACATGAAGGTTGTTTTATTAGCGCATCAGGTACATGCAGCTACTTTGTTGCTCTATTCACCTGGACCTAATCGGCTAAGGTAAGTTTTTCAGTACACTCTTGATGTAGTTTTTCAATCATCTTTACGTCCTATAGAGTTTTTGTGCAAAAGAAATCATTTTGCCTTCATATTTTAGCGGTAGCAGCTTATACTAAATTGTTAAACTATAGCTTACAGTTTAGAGGCATGCTTACCAAGTTGTGTGAATAATAGTTTTATACATAAGCTTAGCCTGTT
The DNA here is from genome assembly GCF_028885625.2 of Pongo pygmaeus. Classification (NCBI taxonomy): domain Eukaryota; kingdom Metazoa; phylum Chordata; class Mammalia; order Primates; family Hominidae; genus Pongo; species Pongo pygmaeus. The sequence goes on along the minus strand of NC_085930.1, from coordinate 94,434,245 downwards.
GGCCAGGTAGTGGGTATGCTAAGAGCAATGCCTGGTCTGGTCTTTCACCTCTATGGGAGATAATATTTGGTCTAAGGATTATAACTTGTTAGTTGGTTATCATATATTGAACCTCTAAAATGTTTAAAGTATTGGCATAGGCATTATAAGGAAGTTAAAGACTCTATCATTGTGTTAGCCACTCAAAATACATACTCATGAAATGGCCCTAAAACGATCCCATTAAGTACAAGCCTTTAAGTTAAATTTGTAGTAAGTGCTGAGCTTAAAGTCAAGGAGTGATCAGAATGAGGAAAAGTTCATTCATTCAACAAATTCAAGAAAATATTTATTGAGTATCTAACTTGTGCAAAGCACTGTGCTAGGTTAGATGTTGGGGATAACAAAATAAATCCATATGTTCACTTGCCTCAGAATCTTAAGAAGAAGACAGTATATAAGAATTACATGAGCGGCTGCTCTGTCTATGGAGTAGCCATTCTTTTATTCCTTTACTTTAATAAACTTGCTTTCACTTTGCACTGCAGACTCACTCTGAATTCTTTCTTGTGCGAGATCCAATAACCCTCTCTTGGGGTCTGGATCAGGGTCCCTTTCCTGTAACATATTTCTGGTGACCACAGAAGTGATTATAGAGCAGAAACCCTGACCCAACGGCTACCTTTGGGTCCTGTAACATGTTTCTGGTGGACCATGGAAGGGACAATACTGAAGAGACCCCCAACCCGAAGGAAAATAATCTGTGTGCATCAGTTGGCTGACTTTGGGTAAGTGGGTTGCATATACCTGGGTAAAGAATGGGATTGGGTTAGAGGCCCAACTTAGGGGAGTTAGAGTCTCTCCTAAAACAGAGTAGGTTAGAGGCCCCTCTTTTTGTTTTTATATTACTTTAAGGTCTGGGATACATGTGCAGAATGTGCAGGTTTGTTACATACCATGTGCCATGGTGGTTTGCTGCACCTATCAACCTGCCATCTAGGTTTTAAGCCCCGCATATATTAGGTATTTGTCCTAATGCTCTCCCTCCTGTTCCCCCCAACAACCCAACAGGCCCCGGTGTGTGATGTTCCCCTTACTGTGTCCATGTGTTCTCATTGTTCAACTCCCACTTATGAGTGAGAACATGTGGTCTTTGGTTTCCTGTTCCTGTGTTAGTTTGCTGAGAATGATGCCTTCAGCTTTATCCATGTTTTTGTATATTGAACCAGCCTTGCATTGCCGGGTTGAAGCCAACTTGATCGTAGTGGAGAAGCTCTTTGATGTGCTGCTGGATTTGGTTTGCCAGTATTTTACTGAGGATTTTCACATTGATGTTCATCAGGGATATTGGCCTGAAATTTTTTTTGTGTGTGTCTCTGCCAGGTTTTGGTCTCAGGATGATGCTGGCCTCATAAAATGAGTTAGGAAGGAGTCCCTCTATTTCTATTGTTTGGAATAGTTTCAGAAGGAATGGTAGCAGCTCCTCTTTGTACCTCTGGTAGACTTTGGCTGTGAATCTATCTGGTCTTGGGCTTTTTTGGTTGGTAGGCTATTAATTACTGCCTCAATTTCAGAACTTGTTATTAGTCTACTCAGGGATTTGACTCCTTCCTGGTTTAGTCTTGGGAGGGTGTATGTGTCCAGGAATTTATCCATTTCTTCTAGATTTTCCAGTTTATTTGCATAGAGGTGTTTGTAGTATTCTCTGATGGTAGTTTGTATTTCTGTGGGATCAGTGGTGATATCCCCTTTGTCATATTTTATTGTGTCTGTTTGATTCTTCTCTTTTCTTCTTTATTAGTCTACCTAGCAGTCTATTTATTTTGTTAATCTTTTCCAAAAGCCATCTCCTGGATTCATTGTTTTTTGAAGGGTTTTTCATGTCTCTATCTTGTTCAGGTTTGCTCTGATCTTAGTTCTGTCTTCTGCTAGCTTTTGAATTTGTTTGCTCTTGCTTCTCTAGTTCTTTTAAGTGTGATTTTAGGGTGTCAATTTCAGACCTTTCCTACTTTCTGATGTGGGCATTTAGTGCTATAAATTTCCCTCTAAACACTGCTTTAGCTGTGTCCCAGGGATTCTGGTACGTTGTCTCTTTTTTCTTATTGGTTTGAAAGAACTTCTTTATTTCTGCATTAATTTGGTTATATACCCAGTGGTCATTCAGGAGCAGATTGTTCAATTTCCATGTAGTTGTGTGGTTTTGAGTGAGTTTCTTAATCCTGAGTTCTTATTTGATTGCACTGTGGTCTGAGTGACTGTTTGTTATGATTTCCATTCTTTTGCATTTGCTGAGAAGTGTTTTACTTCCAATTATGTGGTCGATTTTAGAATAAGTGCTATGTGGCACTGAGAAGAATGTATACTCTGTTGATTTGGGGTGGAGAGTTCTGTAGATATCCATTAGGCCTGCTTGATCCAGAGCTGAATTCAAGTCCTGAATATCCTTGTTAATTTTTTGTCTTGTTGATCTGTCTAATATTGACAGTGGGGGTTAAAATCTCCCACTAGTATTGTGTGGGAGTCTGAGTCTCTTTGTAGGTGGCTAAGAACTTGTTATATGAATCTGAGTGCTCCTGTATTGGGTGCATGTATATTTGGGATAGTTACCTCTTCTTGTTGCATTGATCCCTTTACCATTATCTAATGCCCTTCTTTGTCTTTTTTTGATCTTTGCTGTTTTGAAGTCTGTTTTATCAGAGACTAGGATTGCAACCCCTGCTTTTTTTTTTCTTTCCATTTGCTTGGTAAATCTTCCTCCATCCCTTTATTTTGAGCCTATGTGTGTCTTTGCATGTTAGATGGGTCTCCTGAATACAGCACACTGATGGGTCTTGTCTGTTTATTCAATTTGCCAGTCTGTGTCTTTTAATTGGGGCATTTAGCCCACTTACATTTAAGGTTAATTTTGTTATGTGTGAATTTGATCCTGTCATTATGATCCTAGCTGGTTATTTTTCACATTAGTTGACGCAGTTTCTTTATAGTGTCATTGGTCTTTACATTTTGGTGTGTTTTTGCAGTGGCTAGTACAGTTTTTTTCTTTCTATGTTTAGTGCTTCCCTCAGGAGCTATTGTAAGGCAGGCCTGGTGGTGACAAAATCCCTCAGCATTTCCTTATCTGTAAAGGATTTTATTACTCCATTGCTATGAAGCTTAGTTTGGCTGGATATGAAATTCTGGGTTGAAAATTCTTTTCTTTAAAAATGTTGAATATTGACCCCCACTCTCTTCTGGCTTGTAGAGTTTCTGCAGAGATATCTGCTGTTAGTCTGATGGGCTTCCCTTTGTATGTAACCCAACCTTTCTCTCTGGCTTCCCTTAACATATTTTTCCTTCTTTTCAACCTTGGAGAATCTGACAATTACGTGTCTTGGGGTTGCTCTTCTTGAGGAGTATCTTAGTGGTGTTCTCTGTATTTCCTGAATTTGAATGTTGGCCTGTCTTGCTAGGTTGGGGAAGTTCTCCTGGATAATATCCTGAAGTGTATTCTCCAACTTGGTTCCATTCTCCCCATCACTTTCAGGTACACCAATCAGTCTTAGGTTTGGTCTTTTCACGTAGTCCCATATTTCTTGGAGGCTTTGTTTGTTCCTTTTCATTCATTTTTCTCTAATCTTATCTTCATGTCTTATTTCAGTAAGGTGATCTTCAATTTCTGATATCCTTTCTTCCACTCGATCGATTTGGCTATTGATGCTTGTATATGCTTCATGAAGTTCTTGTGCTGTATTTTTCAGCTTTATCTAGTGATTTAAAATTATTCCTCTCTAAACTGGTTATTCTAGTTAGCAGTTCTCGAAACCTTTTTATCAAGGTTCTTAGCTTCCTTGCATTGGGTTAGAACATGCTCCTTTAGCTCAGAGGAATTTGTTGTTACCCACCTTCTGAAACCTACTTCTGTCAATTTTCAGTGTCATTCTCCATCCAGTTTTGTGCTCTTGCTGGAGAGGAGTTATGATCATTGGGAGGAGAAGAGGCATTCTGGTTTTTGGAATTTTCAGCATTTTTGCACTGGTTTTTCCTCATCTTCGTGGATTTATCTACCTTTGATCTTTGAGGCTGAAGACCTTTGGATGGGGTTTTTGTGTGGGGGTCTTTTTTTGTTGATGTTGATGTTGTTGTTTTCTGTTTGTTAGTTTTTTCTCAAACAGTAAGGTCCCTCTTCTGCAGGTCTGCTGCAGTTTGCTAGAGGTCCACTCCAGACCCTGTTCGCCTGGGTGTCACCAGTGGAGACTGCAGAACAGGAAAGATTGCTGCCTGCTCCTTCCTCTGGAAGCTTTATCCCAGAGGGGCACCAATGTAATGCCAGCTGGAGCTCTCCTGTAGGAGGTGTCTGTTAACCTTGTTGGGAGGTCTCTTCCAGTCAGGAGGCACAGGGGTCAGGGACCCACCTGAGGAGGCAGTCTGTCCCTTAGCAGAGCTGGTGTGCTGTGCTGGGAGAATCACCCTTGTCAGGATCAGCTGCTGTCTTCAGAGCTGGCAGGCAGGAACAATTAAATCTGTTGAAGCTGTGCCCACAGTTGCCCCTTCCCCCGGGTGCTCTGTCCCAGGGAGATAAGAGTTTTATCTGTAAGCCCCTGACTTGGGCTGCTGTCTTTCCTTCAGAGATGCCCTGCCCAGTGAGGAGGAATCTAGAGAAATAGTCTGGCCACAGCTGCTTTGCCGCACTGTGGTGAATTCTGCCCAGTCCTAACCTCCCAGCCTCCTTAGCACTCTCAGGAGAAAACCACCTACTAAAACCTCAGTAATGGCGGACTCCCCTCCCCCAACCAAGATTGACTGTCCCAGGTCGACTTCAGACTGCTGTGTTGGCAGTGAGAATTTCAAGCCAGTGGTTCTTAGCTTGCTGGGCTCCATGGGAGTGGGATCTGCTCAGTGAGAACTTGGCTCTCTGGCTTCAGCCCCTTTTTCAGAGGAGTGAATGGTTCTGTCTCGCTGAGGTTCCAGGTGCCACTGGGATACGAAAAAAGCTCCTACAGCTAGCTCAGTGTCTGCCCAAACAGCCACCCAGTTTTGTGCTTGAAACCCATGGCCCTGGTGGTGTAGACAAACGAGGGAATCTCTTGATCTCCGGATTGCAGAAACCATGGGAAAAGCATAGTATCCAGGCCAGGTAGCACAGACCCTCATGGCTTCCCTTGGCTGGGAAAGGGAGGCCCCCTGCTCCTTGCACTCCTTGAGTGAGGCAACGCCCCACCCTGCTTCTGCTCGCTCTCTGTGGGTTGCAGCCATTGCCTAACCAGTCCTAATGAGATGAACTGGGTACCTCAGTTGGAAATGCAGAAATCACCTGCCTTAGGCATTGGTCTCCCTGGGAGCTAGAGACCAGAGCTATTCCTATTCGGCCATCTTGGCCCCTCCCCTGCAAGGCCACTCTTAATAAAAGTCAAGGACACTTGTTGGACCTCAGGTTACAGGCCCAATTTAGGAGGGTTAGAGTCTCTTCTACGATTTAGGGGGTTAGAGCCACCTCTTGGTAAAGTCCCTTTAAGAACAGGTTTTGCACTATAAGGTGCTAACTGCTATTCTCTTTGGATTAATCTGCCTTGTACTCTTTGCTGATGGCTGTGGGTGACAGGCATGTACAGGATTGTGGGACATGAGGAGCTTTTTCCTCCCTAAAAGAGGAAACTTGAGAGGTGACGGGACTGCTGGAAAAAAATCCGTTTACGACAGCAGCTGCAGCTGCCTGAACTTTTCAGTGTCCCCGCAATGTATGGGTCTTTCTCCTGGCCTCCCTGATCATTTCACCTTCCCCACCCTGCCACAGGCAGTGCTTTTCTTCTCTACTTTTTATTTCCCTTTGTTATCTTTTCTATTACTCAGGGCAACCAACTTGCCCAGAGACCACGTGTTGAAACTCCTAGCCAGAGGTTGGATTAAAGATGACAGGGCCCTTCTGGGGGCAAATTTAAGCCTTGCCACTTTGATATTGGGTGCTAAGCAGAATGGCTAATGTCTATGTTTTATCACATGTATTTTGCTCTGGCCAGAGCAAAAAAAAATTATTCTCCTTTATGATGTAGCTTGGCCCCCAGGGCTATGGTGCCACAAGCTGAATCACTAGGGTTGTTCAGGGAAAGGGAACCCAGAAGCCTGGCATGCTGGCAAAAGGGTAAGAATTTCTTACCAGTCAGATTTCTGGCTTCTCTCTGTGCAGTTGAATGGATGGTAAATAAATAAATACATACATAATCAGTGTTTATCTCCTCTGTAAAGTTTTGATTAATGCAAAAAAGAATTCTAAGGCTAGTCTTAACCTGGTGTATTTTGTGCTATGGATGTGTTTTTCTGTGTCAAGAAGTACTTTAGGTGAAAACACTGGCTTAGAACACTTGTAAGCCCACTTTTCAAGATGACCCAGCAAACTGGTCAGTAACAAACTTGGCTGCAGGTCCCTGAAACAAACAAAAAAGTGGATGAAGTCTCCACCTTGTTTTATGTCCTTGGAAGCTTGGCCTTTTAACCACGTGGCGGTACTTTCTTTTGGTCTCTGTCTTCAGGAAACAGGAATTTTAGGGTTCATGTCAGAGTTAGCTCTAAAAATCCTATCACATAGTTAAAAGCCTCTGCAAGCTCAGAATTAACTACTCTAGATTCGTCGTGGGAAAGGAACTGGAGACTGCCCTGTGCTGTAGTTATGTCTCCTGCTAGCTTTTGAATTTGTTTGCTACTTCTGCCCAGTAGCTGCTAGTACCAGCTGCCTAGTAGCTAATGTTTTGCACTTTCACAGTGGCGATCTGGGTTCAATTCCCCACCTAGGAAGTAAGTCATTTCTGGTTTAGTATCTGTGTGACCTTGTCTATTCTCTTCTCCATGGACTGTCATAATTTTTTGTTTCTCTAAGCACCTAGGAGGTTACCTTCGGCAAAGTTCAGAAACTAGAAATATTGGCCACTTGGCATGGCCGAAGTCAGGTAATAAGAGATCTGGAAGGATTTCTTTTTTAAAGAGCACCATGGCTAAAAATCAGCTTAATTAAAAGTGGATAAACAAGCTATACATATATTTTAAAGGCCGTTATGTTTTTGTCTCCTTGGAAATTTTTTTTCTGGAAAAAGGTTTTTTCTTCTCTGTCAATTGAATTATTTTTTCTCCAATTTTTTTTTTTTTGTCTTGCCACTCTTCAAGCACACATAAGAGGCCCTAAGATAACTTCGGGTAGCCTGGGACTCCTTGGGAAAAACAGAGGAGGCGCCACAGACTCCGTTTTGGGGAAAAAAACCCTCTGTTTCCCTCATGAAACCCCAGGAATTAAAAGCAAATAGATCCCTCTAAAACTCAAAGGCTCTGTTCTGTTTTGCATTGTGTTATCTAACAGTTTTGAGTTTTGGGGTATCAGAAATTACTTTGCATTATGAGAGAGTTTTCGTGTGTAATAACTAGGTAGGAAGCATACTTTAAGGGATGGCTAATAGTAGTTATAGAGGGATACTTGACTCTTTGCACACTCAGCTCAGAGAAGCATGCTCTTGGCCACTTGGAAGATAAGGAAACATCCCCACCCCCCACTGGGAGATGAGACACCCATGAGGGATGGGCTGATGACAAAATGGGCTGATTGGCTTTGGGTTGCCTTGCAAGAAATGCAGAGTAGAAGCACTGTGCTGTCTTCTCCCATAGTATTTCCCTCCTTTTGGGGATCCAGGAACCAGTATAAAATGGCGCCCTTAATTTTGGGGATCTGTCTGCCTTCAGCTGCTTATTTGCTGCTTATTTGGCCCTAAGAACGCATGCTTTTCTGGCCCTGTTCCTCCAAGGGCTCCACCCTGAAGCTAGTAATTCAATTAAGAAACTGGCAAATGAAAAATCTTAGAAGTGCTGAATCTGTTTGTCTGTGTATTTATATGTGTTATATGTTTACATATAAAAGAGCTCTAATTAATTGGCTTAGAAAAATAAGCACTTAAATCAAATATTTTGTCAGAAAAATAGAAACTTTAATGCCTTTTTGTTCATGTAACTTTAGTAATCTTTTGGAAATAGTTTTAAAGATTATTAGTAAAATTATCTTGAAAATGTAGACATTTGGTCTAAATTAAGGTCAGATATCAGATTTGCTAAATGCTTTAAGATCGAACTGTTTATTTGACTTGAAAATTGTTTAATTTACCTACCTTAAAGCCATTAGATTCTAGATAGGGCCTGGGAACATGGGGAGTTAGCCTGAGAGTTAGCAGAGAGTCAGCTCCTATCTGCACTTCTGCCTGGTGTGTCCTAGGCTAGACTCCCCACCTAGTACACAATTAAAATAGCTTATTAACCAGGGTTTTCACCAAAAATAAAAGTCACTAAAAGTTAACATTGTAACATGTAATTAAGACTGCTGAAGAAACAGTGTTTTTTTTGTTGTTTGTTTGTTTGTTTGTTTGAGACGGAGTCTTGGAGTCTCTCACTGTCGCCCGGGCTGGAGTGCAGTGGCAGGATCTCAGCTCACTGTAACCTCTGCCTCCCAGGTTCAAGCGACTCTCCTGCCTCAGCCTCTCAAATAGCTGGGGTTACAGGCAGCCAGCACGATCCCTGGCTAATTTTTTGCGTTTTTAGTAGAGACGGGGTTTCACTGTGTTAGCCAGGATGGAGGATCTCCTGACCTCGTGATCCGCCCACCTTGGCCTCCCAAAGTGGTGGCATTACAGGCATGAGCCACCGGGCCTGGCCTACTGAAGAAACAGTTTTACATGCAAGGTGTATAAGAACAGTGAAATGTGTTTTTGGTAAAAAAAAGATTATAAGAAGGCATGGGAATGTGGAATTTTTTCAGCCTAGATTAAAGTGTTAAAGGATTGTTTTAAGTAAGAAAAAAAATCTAAAGGTTTAAACAAGTTGTGAAAGATTTATAAAAATTAATTGTAAGAGATTCTATGTGTGAACATATTGGCTATTTTTCAGTTTTTCTGTAAATTAAACACTGAAATAGAAGCACAACAGGTTTTTTTTAAAGCACTCATTTGCTCTTTCACAAAAAAATGTAAAGGGCTATAAAAGGTTTATAAGAATCTTACGTTATGGTTAAACATTAAAATTGGGTAAATATATCTATAAGGTTTTATTAAAAATTGAGTTTAATGTTTATAGTACATTATTATAAAGTTGAAATTTGGCTCATTTGGTATAAAAATCATACAGAAAGCATTATCAAATGTGAAGTAGTGTTTTGCTTTCTTTGGACTATGTTTGCATAAATGTGTTATGTTCCAAAGTTAATGGGAAACTTGGCTTTGGGTTGCCTTGCAAGAAATACAGAGTAGAAGCACTGCACTGTCTTCTGCCAAAGTATTTACCTCCTTTTGGGGATCCAGGAACCAGTATAAAATGGCACCCTTAATTTTGGGGATCTGTCTGCCTTCAGCTTTACCATGATTTGTCTTTAGTAAAAATGGGAAACTGGAGAGAGAAATATTATGTTTCAAGAACTATAGTACACTGGTTATTAAATTCTAGTCTCAGTTGTTTTTAAGTTTGTTTCTGCAATTTAGGCTAACCCTGCTTATTCCTGTAAAACAACCAGTGATTTTTGGCTGTTCCTCAGAAGAACGAGAGGGATGGGTAATGTAAAAATCTGGATCAGTATTCTAATTCCGGGCACATTACAATCAGCTAACAACCGCATATCAGCTTAGTTCCAACAGTTGCCCAGTTCGTGAAAAGCCTTCTAATTTAGTTTACTTGGAATAACTTCACTTATTTTGCTTTAATCTTGTGGAATATATTGCTGTTATACTGTTTGTGCAGGAATACAGGACAAGCTTACTGAGTGCTTTCTTAAATTATACACTTATTAATCTTCCAGATATCACCTTCTGTCGAAACTCAAGAGTTATAAATGGACCTTACCATACTGATGCTTTCTGACTGAGCTCCTCTCTGTCCTGAATGCAAGAGACCCTCATAGTTAGGAAGGAATATTGTTACCCCTATTCAGCCTGAAGAAGTTACAGAAGACAGATCTTTGTCCCTCTACAACCCTTAGGATTAAGGATTCTTTTATAAAAGGGAGGGGAGGAAATGTCAGAGGCCTGTGAGCCAGAGCAACTTTATCTTAAACAGGAGCTGGATAAAATGAGGGTGAAACTTACTGGGCTGCATTCCCAGATGGTTAAGGCATTCTAAGTCACAGGATAAGATAGGAGGTCAGCATAAAATACAGGTCATAAAGACCTTGCTGATAAAACAGGTTGCAGTAAAGGAGCCATCCAAAACCAAACAAAACCAAACAAAACCAACATGGCCACGAGAGTGACCTCTGCTCGTCCTCACTGCTGCTCTCCCACTATCACCATAACAGTTTACAAATGCCATGGCAACGTCAGGAAGTTACCCTGTATGGTCTAAAAAGGGGAGGCATGAATAATCCACCCTTGTTTAGCATATCATCAAGAAATAACCATAAAAATGGGCATCCAGCAGCCCTTGGGGCTGCTCTGTCTATGGAGTAGCCATTCTTTATTCCTTTACTTTCTTAATAAACTTGCTTTCATTTTGAAAAAAAAAAAAAAAAAAAGAGCAAACTGCTGTAAGAGTACAAAGAAAGCTCCAAAAAGGGATGAAACTTTCAGAAATACGAAGAGAAATAAAAACCTGTATTGACAGTTCTAGACACAACTGCTACTTTCAATGTCAGTTTCCAGTTTCTTTGAGTAAAAATGATTCATCATGCCATACTTCATGCCAAGCTTTCTATCAACAAACTGACCCTTTAGAATTCAGTAAAGTGAGAAGGCCAAACTTTGCAAACTTTATGCAACCTTCCAGGACACTGATTAAATAAAAGCATGAAGAAGGGCTTTGAAATTCAGTTTGTAAAGGCTGTTTGACCAAGGAGGGCACTATATTGAGCAAATATTTGAATATGTGGTAAAGTAGCACAGGCACAGTCAAGTGAGACTGGTGGTAAAACAGAAACACATTGCTAACACAAGAAGATTCTTCATAACTTCTTGCAGTATCCAAACTCATGTTAATGACGTGTCCCACTGTCATGCCCAGCTTCAGGCAATATTGTCCTTGTCTTAGTCCATTCCTATTGCTATGGAATGGACTAAGACTATTGCTGTGCTAAAATACCTTAGACTGGGTAATTTATAAATAACATAAATTTATTTCTCATCGTTTTGGTGGTTGGGAAGCCCAAGATCAAGGTGCCAGCAGATTCAGTGCCTGTAAGGACTCACTCTTTGATTCCAAGATGGCAGCTTGTTTGTTACTGTGTCCTCCCAAGGGGACAACCCTATGTCCTTACATAGCTGAAAAGATGGAAGGGCAAAAAGGGCCTAGCTCGTTCCCTCCAGACCTTTTATAAGGCACTTAGCCCATCCATTAAAATGGAGCCCTCATGGCCTCATCACTTCCTAAAGGACCCGCCTGTGAACACTGTTGCATTGGGGATTTAGTTCCAGCATGAATTTTGGAGGGAACACAAATATTCAAACCATAGTGGTCCTGAAATACCATAGACCATTAAGATCTAGTAGAAGTATAACATAAGCCACATAAAAATTTTTAGTAGTTACATTAAAAATGGTAGAAAGAGATAAAATTAATTTTATCAATATATTTTATTGACCCCAGTATATCCAAAACATTATTTCAATATATAATCTTGTAAAAAATTATTGAGAAATTTTACTTTTTTTTTTTTTGCTAAGTCTGAAATATGCTGTGCCTTTCATACTTACAGCACACCTCAATTAGGACTGGCCATATTCTTTTTTTTTTTTTTTTTTTTTTTCTTTTATTATTATTATTATTATTATCATTATTATACTTTAGGTTTTATGGTACATGTGCGCAATGTGCAGGTAAGTTACATATGTATACATGTGCCATGCTGGTGCGCTACACCCACCAACTTGTCATCTCGCATTAGGTATATCTCCCAATGCTATCCCTCCCCCCTCCCCCCACCCCACAACAGTCCCCGAAGTGTGATGTTCCCCTTCCTGTGTCCATGTGTTCTCATTGTTCAATTCCCACCTATGAGTGAGAATATGCGGTGTTTGGTTTTTTGTTCTTGCGATAGTTTACTAAGAATGATGATTTCCAGTTTCATCCATGTCCCTACAAAGGACGTGAACTCATCATTTTTTATGGCTGCATAGTATTCCATGGTGTATATGTGCCACATTTTCTTAATCCAGTCTATCATTGTTGGACATTTGGGTTGGTTCCAAGTCTTTGCTATTGTGAATAATGCCGCAATAAACATACGTGTGCATGTGTCTTTATAGCAGCATGATTTATAGTCCTTTGGGTATATACCCAGTAATGGGATGGCTGGGTCGAATGGAATTTCTAGTTCTAGATCCCTGAGGAATCGCCACACTGACTTCCACAAGGGTTGAACTAGTTTACAGTCCCACCAACAGTGTAAAAGTGTTCCTATTTCTCCACATCCTCTCCAGCACCTGTTGTTTCCTGACTTTTTAATGATTGCCATTCTAACTGGTGTGAGATGGTATCTCATTGTGGTTTTGATTTGCATTTCTCTGATGGCCAGTGATGGTGAGCATTTTTTCATGTGTTTTTTGGCTGCATAAATGTCTTCTTTTGAGAAGTGTCTGTTCATGTCCTTCGCCCACTTTTTGATGGGGTTGTTTGTTTTTTTCTTGTAAATTTGTTGGAGTTCATTGTAGATTCTGGATATTAGCCCTTTGTCAGATGAGTAGGTTGCGAAAATTTTCTCCCATTTTGTAGGTTGCCTGTTCACTCTGATGGTAGTTTCCTTTGCTGTGCAGAAGCTCTTGAGTTTAATTAGATCCCATTTGTCAATTTTGGCTTTTGTTGCCATTGCTTTTGGTGTTTTAGACATGAAGTCCTTGCCCATGCCTATGTCCTGAATGGTAATGCCTAGGTTTTCTTCTAGGGTTTTTATGGTTTTAGGTCTAACATTTAAGTCTTTAATCCATCTTGAATTGATTTTTGTATAAGGTGTAAGGAAGGGATCCAGTTTCAGCTTTCTACATATGGCTAGCCAGTTTTCCCAGCACCATTTATTAAATAGGGAATCCTTTCCCCATTTCTTGTTTTTGTCAGGTTTGTCAAAGATCAGATACTTGTAGATATGTGGCATTATTTCTGACGGCTCTGTTCTGTTCCATTGATCTATATCTCTGTTTTGGTACCAGTACCATGCTGTTTTGGTTACTGTAGCCTTGTAGTATAGTTTGAAGTCAGGTAGTGTGATGCCTCCAGCTTTGTTCTTTTGGCTTAGGATTGACTTGGCGATGTGGGCTCTTTTTTGGTTCCATATGAACTTTAAAGTGGTTTTTTCCAATTCTGTGAAGAAAGTCATTGGTAGCTTGATGGGGATGGCATTGAATCTGTAAATTACCTTGGGCAGTATGGCCATTTTCATGATATTGATTCTTCCTACCCATGAGCATGGAATGTTCTTCCATTTGTTTGTATCCTCTTTTATTTCCTTGAGCAGTGGTTTGTAGTTCTCCTTGAAGAGGTCTTTCACATCCCTTGTAAGTTGGATTCCTAGGTATTTTATTCTCTTTGAAGCAATTGTGAATGGGAGTTCACTCATGATTTGGCTCTCTGTTTGTCTGTTATTGATGTATAAGAATGCTTGTGATTTTTGCACATTGATTTTGTATCCTGAGACTTTGCTGAAGTTGTTTATCAGCTTAAGGAGATTTTGGGCTGAGACAATGGGGTTTTCTAGATATACTATCATGTCATCTGCAAACAAGGACAATTTGACTTCCTCTTTTCCTAATTGAATACCCTTGATTTCCTTCTCCTGCCTAATTGCCCTGGCCAGAACTTCCAACACTATGTTGAATAGAAGTGGCGAGAGAGGGCATCCCTGTCTTGTGCCAGTTTTCAAAGGGAATGCTTCCAGTTTTTGCCCATTCAGTACGATATTGGCTGTGGGTTTGTCATAAATAGCTCTTATTATTTTGAGATACGTCCCATCAATTCCTAATTTATTGAGAGTTTTTAGCATGAAGGGTTGTTGAATTTTGTCAAAGGCCTTTTCTGCATCTATTGAGATAATCATGTGGTTTTTGTCTTTCGTTCTGTTTATATGCTGGATTACATTTATTGATTTGCGTATATTGAACCAGCCTTGCATCCCAGGGATGAAGCCCACTTGATCATGGTGGATAAGCTTTTTGATGTGCTGCTGGATTCTGTTTGCCAGTATCTTATTGAGGATTTTTGCATCAATGTTCATCAAGGATATTGGTCTAAAATTCTCTTTTTTTGTTGTGTCTCTGCCAGGCTTTGGTATCAGGATGATGCTGGCCTCATAAAATGAGTTAGGGAGGATTCCCTCTTTTTCTATTGATTGGAATAGTTTCAGAAGGAATGGTACCAGCTCCTCCTTGTACCTCTGGTAGAATTCGGCTGTGAACCCATCTGGTCCTGGACTTTTTTTGGTTGGTAGGCTATTGATTATTGCCACAATTTCAGCTCCTGTTATTGGTCTATTCAGAGATTCAACTTCTTCCTGGTTTAGTCTTGGGAGGGTGTATGTGTTGAGGAATTTATCCATTTCTTCTAGATTTTCTAGTTTATTTGCATAGAGGTGTTTGTAATATTCTCTGATGGCAGTTTGTATTTCCGTGGGATCGGTGGTGATATCCCCTTTATCATTTTTTATTGCATCTATTTGATTCTTCTCTCTTTTTTTCTTTATTAATCTTGCTAGCGGTCTATCAATTTTGTTGATCCTTTCAAAAAACCAGCTCCTGGATTCATTTATTTTTTGAAGGGTTTTTTGTGTCTCTATTTCCTTCAGTTCTGCTCTGATTTTAGTTACTTCTTGCCTTCTGCTAGCTTTTGAATGTGTTTGCTCTTGCTTTTCTAGTTCTTTTAATTGTGATGTTAGGGTGTCAATTTTGGATCTTTCCTGCTTTCTCTTGTGGGCATTTAGTGCTATAAATTTCCCTCTACACACTGCTTTGAATGCATCCCAGAGATTCTGGTATGTTGTGTCTTGGTTCTCGTTGGTTTCAAAGAACATCTTTATTTCTGCCTTCATTTCGTTATGTACCCAGTAGTCATTCAGGAGCAGGTTGTTCAGTTTCCACGTAGTTGAGCGGTTTTGAGTGAGATTCTTAATCCTGAGTTCTAGCTTGATTGCACTGTGATCTGAGAGACAGTTTGTTACAATTTCTGTTCTTTTACATTTATTGAGGAGAGCTTTACTTCCAAGTATATGGTCAATTTTGGAATAGGTGTGGTGTGGTGCTGAAAAAAATGTATATTCTGTTGATTTGGGGTGGAGAGTTCTGTAGATGTCTATTAGGTCTGCTTGGTGCAGAGCTGAGTTCAATTCCTGGGTATCCTTGTTGACTTTCTGTCTCGTTGATCTGTCTAATGTTGACAGTGGGGTGTTAAAGTCTCCCATTATTAATGTGTGGGAGTCTAAGTCTCTTTGTAGGTCACTCAGGACTTGCTTTATGAATCTGGGTGCTCCTGTATTGGGTGCATATATATTTAGGATAGTTAGCTCTTCTTGTTGAATTAATCCCTTTACCAATATGTAATGGCCTTCTTTGTCTCTTTTGATCTTTGTTGGTTTAAAGTCTGTTTTATCAGAGACTAGGATTGCAACCCCTGCCTTTTTTTGTTTTCCATTTGCTTGGTAGATCTTCCTCCATCCTTTTATTTTGAGCCTATGTGTGTCTCTGCACGTGAGATGGGTTTCCTGAATACAGCACACTGATGGGTCTTGAGTCTTTATCCAATTTGCCAGTCTGTGTCTTTTAATTGGAGCATTTAGTCCATTTACATTTAAAGTTAATATTGTTATGTGTGAATCTGATCCTGTCATTATGATGTTAGCTGGATATTTTTCTCATTAGTTGATGCAGTCTCTTCCTAGTCTCGATGTTCTTTACATTTCGGTATGATTTTGCAGTGGCTGGTACCGGTTGTGCCTTTCCATGTTTAGCGCTTCCTTCAGGAGCTCTTTTAGGGCAGGCCTGGTGGTGACAAAATCTCTCAGCATTTGCTTGTCTGTAAAGTATTTTATTTCTCCTTCACTTATGAAGCTTAGTTTGGCAGGATATGAAATTCTGGGTTGAAAATTCTTTTCTTTAAGAATGTTGAATATTGGCCCCCACTCTCTTCTGGCTTGTAGGGTTTCTGCCGAGAGATCCGCTGTTAGTCTGATGGGCTTCCCTTTGAGGGTAACCCGACCTTTCTCTCTGGCTGCCCTTAACATTTTTTCCTTCATTTCAACTTTGGTGAATCTGACAATTATGTGTCTTGGAGTTGCTCTTCTCGAGGAGTATCTTTGTGGCGTTCTCTGTATTTCCTGAATCTGAATGTTGGCCTGCCTTGCTAGATTGGGGAAGTTCTCCTGGATAATATCCTGCAGAGTGTTTTCCAACTTGTTTCCATTCTCCCCGTCACTTTCAGGTACACCAATCAGACGTAGATTTGGTCTTTTCACATAGTCCCACATTTCTTGGAGGCTTTGCTCGTTTCTTTTTATTCTTTTTTCTCTAAACTTCCCTTCTCGCTTCATTTCATTCATTTCATCTTCCAGGGCTGATACCCTTTCTTCCATTTGATCGCATCGGCTCCTGAGGCTTCTGCATTCTTCACGTAGTTCTCGAGCCTTGGTTTTCAGCTCCATCAGCTCCTTTAAGCACTTCTCTGTATTGGTTATTCTAGTTATACATTCTTCTAAATTTTTTTCAAAGTTTTCAACTTCTTTGCCTTTGGTTTGAATATCCTCCCGTAGCTCGGAGTAATTTGATCGTCTGAAGCCTTCTTCTCTCAGCTCGTCAAAGTCATTCTCCGTCCAGCTTTGTTCCGTTGCTGGTGAGGAACTGCGTTCCTTTGGAGGAGGAGAGGTACTCTGGTTTTTAGAGTTTCCAGTTTTTCTGCTCTGTTTTTTCCCCATCTTTGTGGTTTTATCTACTTTTGGTCTTTGATGATGGTGATGTACAGATGGGTTTTTGATGTGGATGTCCTTTCTGTTAGTTTTCCTTCTAACAGACAGAACCCTCAGCTGCAGGTCTGTTGGAGTACCTGGCCGGCCGTGTGAGGTGTCAGTCTGCCCCTGCTGGGGGGTGCCTCCCAGTTAGGCTGCTCGGGGGTCAGGGGTCAGGAACCCACTTGAGGAGGCAGTCAGCCGGTTCTCAGATCTCCAGCTGCGTGCTGGGAGAACCACTGCTCTCCTCACAGCTGTCAGACAGGGACATTTAAGTCTGCAGAGGTTACTGCTGTCTTTTTGTTTGTCTGTGCCCTGCCCCCAGAGGTGGAGCCTACAGAGGCAGGCAGGCCTCCTTGAGCTGTGGTGGGCTCCACCCAGTTCAAGCTTCCAGGCTGCTTTGTTTACCTAAGCGAGCCTGGGCAATGGCGGGCGCCCCTCCCCCAGCCTCGCTGCCGACTTGCTGTTTGATCTCAGACTGCTGTGCTAGCAATCAGCGAGACTCCGTGGGCGTAGGACCCTCTGAGCCAGGTGCGGGCTATACTCTCCTGGGGCACCGGTTCCTAAGCCCGTCGGAAAAGCACAGTATTCGGGTGGGAGTGGCCCGATTTTCCAGGTGCCTTCTGTCACCCCTGGAAGGGGAACTCCCTGACCCCTTGCGCTTCCCGAGTGAGGCAATGCCTCGCCCCTGCTTCGGCTGGCGCACAGTGCGCTCACCCACTGACCTGCACCCACTGTCTGGCACTCCCTAGTGAGATGAACATGGTACCTCAGATGGAAATGCAGAAATCACCCGTCTTCTGCGTCGCTCGCGCTGGGAGCTGTAGACCGGAGCTGTTCCTATTCGGCCATCTTGGCTCCTCCAATGGGGACTGGCCATATTCGAAGAGCTCAATAGCCACATGCATGCGGCTAATGGCTACCATATTGGATAGTGCAGTTCTAGTCATATATAAAATATCCTGTTTTTAAGAGCTCCATAGGAGATAATTCTTCAACTTTTTTCTGGGACCCCATTCCAGTTTTCAGTGATGCTCTAAAAATGCTCTCAAATGTACCCCAAGTCCCTATGCTAGTGTTTGACTGTTTCATCTCATGCTGTTATCATACAATAAATATTTATTGAATCTCTACTATATACTAGATTTTATGTTAGGTGTTGGGATATAATGGTGAGCATCAATACTGTGGTTTCTGCTCTAAGGTGCTTACACTAATATAAAAGAGAAATATTAAACAAATGAGCAAATTAAATCTGTACTTGTGACATGAATTAGGATGGAAAAGTTCAGTGAACTATGAGGATTTGTAACAGGAGGACCTCTCTTACTCTGGAGGGACTGAGAAGCTTCCCCAGTGAAGCAGTCTTTGACTTGAAATCAGAGCCTCTTGTGTCAGGGCTCAGAGGCAAGAAAGAGTTTGCATTTTCAAGGAACTAACAGGAGGATGATGTGGCTCCAGTGGAAAGAGCTAAGGCAAGAATGATTCAAAATGAGGTAGGGGAGTTAGTTGGAGACCAAACACATATGCCTTTAGGTCATGTTAAGGACCAGGATCTTCCTCCAAAGAGTAACAGAAACCACTGTATTACTGGATTTACATATTAGAATATCACTCTGTTGTAGACTGGAGAATGGATCTGAAGGAAAAAGGGCGAATGTGAGAAGACCTTTCAGGGAGCTACTTTTTAATCCAAGTAAGAGAACTGGGGCAGTGGCTGTCTAATGCCGTAAACTGATGACCTTGAGACGTATTTAGTAAATAAAACTGCTGGGACTCTGTGACTAATTGGGTGGAGGAGAGTGCAGGAAATGGGGAAGAGGCATGTCCAAGCTGACTCCTGGCTTTCTGACTCGTTCAAGTAAGTGGATGTGCATGTGTTGCTTCTTAAAGATAGTTCTCTTAGCTCTCCTCTGGATAGAAATTTGACGGTAAGGTATTCCTCATCTAAAATAAAAAATACAGTGTTAATTTGCCTGTCATTTCTTTCTTGAATCAGAATGTTGTAATTCTTTGGTGTTAAGGGTAGGATGTTATAAAGAAAAAAAATTAACAATGAGCTTCTGTCCATCTGTTAAGCTTTACTTACTGAATTATTACTCAGTAAGTAAATTGGATGAATCACTTAATGATTTTACTGTTTTGAAAGCCAGTGTATGTTTTCTTATAAATTAAATAATCTTTTCATGACACACAGTATTATTGCCATAGTACTGTCATGCGTATTATGACAGTCTTTGCAGAGGAAGGAAACAATCAAAACAATCAAAGGAAAACAATCAAAGAAACAATTTGTCTGACCTTGAAGTTTTGTAAACCAATTAAGAAACCACAACAATAAAGCTTTTATTTTTCTTTACAGTTGGTTTGCACAGATTTGTAATTATTCTTAGCTAATCATTAAAAATTACATCTCTTTTAAAATTAGTTATTAAATATGTAACTTACTTCCTATTCAAAGTCAAATCACATGAAGATTTCAAATTGCCAGATAATTCAAAATAGTTGGACACTGACAATCATGTTCATTCATTTATTCATTCATTCATGGGACAATAATTAAGTGTCTAGATACTTAACAGAATAGACAACCCTTGAGGGGTTTACAATATAGTGGTGAAGGCATAAATGAATAAACACATAAATAAATAAATAATGCCTTGTCAGTAGTGATAAGTATTATTATTAAAAACAGACAGGGATAAAAAGCCATAGAGCCGGGCGTGGTGGCTCACACCTATAATCCCAGCACTTTGGGAGGTGGAGGCGGGCGGATCATGAAGTCAGGAGATCAAGACTATCCTGGCCAACATAGTGAAACCCCGTCTCTACTAAAAATACAAAAATTAGCTGGGTGTGGTGGCATGTGCCTGTAATTCCAGCTACTCGGGAGGCTGAAGCAGGAGAATCGCTTGAACCCAGTGAGCCGAGATCGCGCCACTGCACTCCAGCCTGGCAACACAGCAAGAATCTGTCTTAAAAAAAAAAAAAAAAAAAAAAATCACAAAAGCCATAGAGCAACGACGAGAGCTGTCTTAGCTCCACGATGAAGGAAGATCTCTCAATATGGGAATATTTGAGCAGTGCACCAAGGAAGTGAGGGAGTAATCTGGGAAAATATCTGGTGTAAAGAGACTTTTAGGCACAGGGAAGCAAGTGCAAAGATTCTGTGGTGGGCATGATGCATCTTCCAGGAACAGCAAGGAAGCCAGTGCTGCTAAGCTACAGTGAGAAAGGTGCTATAGTTTGGATATGGATTGTCCCCGACAAAACTCATGTTGAAATTTGATTCCTAATGTCGTGGTATTGGGAAGTGGGGCCTAGTGAGAGGTGTTTAGGTCATAGGGGTAGATCCCTCATGAATGGCTTCATGGTATTCTTACAATAGTTAGTTCTTACTCTGGCACGACTAGCTTAGTTCTTATGAGAGTGGATTAGTTGCTTCAAGAGTGGGTTGTTATAAAGCCAGGGCATCCCTTTTGTTTTCTCTCTTCACATGTGTCTGCTTCCGTTTTGACCTTTTCCACTATGCTGTCAGTACAAAAGCCCTCACCAGAAACCAGAACTCTCTCCTTAGACTTCCCAGCCTGCAGAACCATGAGCTAAATAAACCACTTCTCTTTAAAAATTTTCCAGTCTTGAGGCGGAGGTTGCGGTGAGCTGAGATCGCACCATTGCACTCCAGCCTGGGCAACAAGAGTGAAACTCCATCTCAAAAAAAAATAATAATAATAAAATAAAATAAATAAAATAAAATGTCCCAGTCTTAGGTATTCTTTTATAGCAACACAGACTAAGACAGAGGGAACAATGGAGGAAATGAGATCAAAAAGGTGATGAAAAGTCACATTATGATAATTCTTAAGGTCATATAAAGGTTTGGGTTTTTATTCTAAGTATGATGGGAGGCATTTGGAAGGTTTTGAGCAGGAGAAAGATTTCAGTTTAGATGCAGGGTATATAAGAAAGAAGAGAATCAGTCATGATTCCTAGGTTTTTGGCCTGAGCAATTGGATTCATGGTGACACTACTTATTGAGGTGGTGAAAACAAGGAGGAATGAATTTAGAGAAGAGATCAACATAGTTTGGTTTGGAGCATGTAAAATTAGAAATTGAACATTCAAGTAGAGGGGATAACTGAAAAAACGCTTTATTCTAGTATTATGTGTGGTAGCAAAACACTGGGCTTTCCAAATGTTCATCAGTAGAGCATGCACTTGTTAAATAACCTTCATTATAGCAGCACAGTAAATTATGAGTTTGTAAAGAGAATGAGGCATATCTTCGATAGAGGATCTTTAGTATATGTATTATATATGAAGAAAAGAAAGGTAGAGAAAAGTAGTATGTATTGTATGTTACCACTTTTAAAGGGTGGACGTTGTGGTTTTAATATCTCTCCCAAAGTCTATGTATTGAAAGATTAATTCCCAATGCAGCAGTGTCGAGAGCTGGGACTATTAAGAGGTGATTAGGTCCTGAGGGCTCTGCTCTCATGAAAGAATTAATGTCATTATTGTGGGAGTGGGTTAGTTATCACAGAGTGGGTTCCTAATAAATGGATGAGTTTGGCCCTCTTCCTCTCTCATGCACATGTGATCTCTTGCCCTTCTTCCTTCTTCCATGGGATGACGCAGTAAGAGGGCCCTCACCAGATGTGGGTCCCTCAACTTTGGACTTCCCAGCCTCCAGAACTGTTAAGAAATAGTTTTATTTTCTTTATAAAATTTTATTTTCTTTATAAATCACTCAGTCTATGGTATTCTGTTACAGTAACACAAAACAAACTAAGACAGGTAAGGTAGAAATACATCTATGTTTGGGCCAGGTGCGGTGTGGCTCACACCTGTAATCCCAGTACTTTGGGAGGCCAAGGTGGGCAGATCATGAGGTTAGGAGTTCAAGACCAGTCTGGCCAACATAGTGAAACCCTGTCTCTTCTAAAAATACAAAAAATTAGCTGGGTGTGGTGGTGTGCACCTGTAATCCCAGCTGTTCAGGAGGCTGAGACAGGAGAATAGCATGAACCCAGGAGGCAGAGGTTGCACTTAGCAAAGATCACGCCATTGCACTCCAGCCCAGGCGACAGTGCAAGACTCCATCTCAAAAAAAAAAAAAAAAAAAGAAAAAGAAAAAGAAATACATCTATGTTTGCATTTATAATATATAGTTACATAATACATTTATTTGATGACAAAACATATTGATTATTCTTTAGGAGGGAGAAAATAGTGTGAAGGAGACAGAGATAGGAGGTAGATTTCCCTGAACATAATTTGACTTGTAGATTTGACTTTGTAACAATGTAAATATTTTATATAGTTATAAAACAAAATAAAAATGATCCTAAAAATCAGAAGCAAAAATGATCCTAAAAATCAGAAGCAAACTAAAGCAAATGAATCTAAATGTATTGAGTTGGTGGCATACCCACAGAGAGGGGAATTATTTCAAGTAAGTTTAAATTATGGTTAACTATATTAAAGCATTCTTTACATTCCTAGTGGATTATATCTAAAGGACCAACTGAAAAAACAAAAAGGACAAAATAATCTTAAACTGTTTTTGGTAATCATGTTATCGATGGTAATGTAAGTGCTGTTGTCAAACTGAGGAGTATATATTGTGGGATAAAGTAAATAGGATATAATATGATAATGAGATGCTGCAAGCTGGGACATTTGGTATAGGATAAAAGAGATACAGATAGAAGTAATAAGATTGATGAGCTTAAGAAAAGTTCTGAGGTCTTGGATTTGAATTGGAAGTATCAGTATGAACACGTGCTCTATTTTATTGTTTTGTAAAAAGTATTTGGTAGCCCTTTCCCTAAAATAACCTGAAAAACAATGATAACCTCACAGCAGTGAACACCTCTACTGTCCTAATTGTGGTCTCTGTGTCTTCATTCTCATTAAAAGGAACCAGAATTTGATGAGTAAATGGCAGATTCTAGAATCTAGGGCAAAAAGTTTACAAGATAAGCCTGGAACATCTTGTCCTACCAGAAAGTAAGCTAAATATTAAAAACAACTGGGATTGTGACAAAAGGGTGTAGGAGTCATCTTGAGCAGGTTTTTTTTCCTGGACAAAATCTGGAACACTTTGAACATAATTAGGAAAATAATAGCAAATTGAAGCATATGAAATAGGTTTAAATTCATGAGTTTATAATGATAGCAAAGAAATTATTGGTCACTTTTGGAAAATTCTAGGTAATCAACTCATTGTTCTGGAAAAAAAAAGCTAAGAATATTCTTTGTTTTTCGTTTTTGTTTTTTTTTTGAGATGGAGTCTCGCTATGTTGCCCAGGCTGGAGTGCGATGGCGTGATCTTGGCTCACTGCAACCTCTGCCTCCCAGGTTCGAGCGATTCTCCTGTCTCGGTTTCCCAGGTAGCTGGGATTATAGGCGTGCACCACCATGCCTGGCTAATTTTTGTATTTTTAGTAGAGACACGGTTTCAGCATGCTGGCCAGGCTGGTCTTGAACTCCTGACCTCAGGTGATCCGCCTTCCTCGGCTTCCCAAAGTGCTGGGATTACAGGCATGAGCCACTGCACCCGGCCAAGCTAAAAATATTCTTATCTTTCTTTTCAAACTATATCCCTGGGTAACCAAATATTTGGTGAGGAAAAATGTCTACTTATGGGTATTCCAAAGAATAAATGAAGAAGGTAGAATTTGAATATCACTATTTTGCAATCCTAACAAGTTAGTGGATCTCTGCAGTGATCACCAATTGTTGCTGACATCCCATACAAAGAATCAACTAGGCATTATTTGCCTTCTGATGGCAATATGTGACATACCTTATGAGCTATTCTTGCCAAAAAATAAATAAACCCTCTGGATCTAACAAGCAACTTACAGGACATACTAGATACAGAAGAACATGTTGAATCACACCATGGGGATGTGATCAGCAAAACCCATACTGTAGGATACTCCAGAAGGGAATAAAAATCACTGCATGAACAAATTCACTGTAAGAAAAGTAAAGGAGAAACAAGAGGGGACAAATATCAACCACCTGCAGGTACTGACCTTATTTGGGTCCTGGTTTTAACACACAAAAAAAGAAGAGGGGAAAAGAGAGAGAGAAAGAGTCAGGCAGTACTTGTAGAATTTCAACACTTGTAGAAACTCGAACATTGACTGAATATTTGATAATATTAAGGAATTATTATAGACTAGAAACAAGACACACAAGTAGTAATAAGCACATCTAGTACCCAGATCTTAGTTTCCAAATATCATTTCTTAGTAAAGGAATCAAGTTTCTTTGGAAAAAATGACTGATTTCAGTGAAAATAGAAAGAAGTCTGATGCTATAACACAACTGTTCAGGGACTAATAGAGATGTGAACAATCACAGAAGCTGAATACAAGGGCCTTCCACTGTGAAAATCTGGGACAATTTGAGCATCAAAAAATTATGAAAGTAATAGATTGTAGCACATTGAATAAAAGAAATTTCTGAGTTCATGAGATACTTAAAGAATGAAAGAGAAATACAGAAAGGGAAATATGAGGGAAAGCTCTTATTGGGAGACAGTAGGAGCATAAAAATGTCAGCCAATAAAAGTAGAAGGAATTGCAGAATTAGGAAATCTTTCTTTTGCAGTTATCTATGTAACACTTGAGCTAGGCAAAGATTGTTGATAGAAGCTATAACTATTGGATCAAAGTTGTTGGAGAATAGAGTATTCATGTGATAGTGAAATACCTTCTCACAGATAAACTACTAATTACAAAAAAATGTATCTTCAGCAAGTGATTACGTTTACTTTTGTGAGGAGAGGTACTGATACCAATGACGATAATATTTCAATCTTTTTTTCAGATACAAGTACATATCACTTATCCAGTGTTCTTACACAAAAGATGTTTCAACTGAATCTAATAATGAGGAAATAATCAGACAAATCCATTATATAGAATGATCAGTAAGACAACTGGTCTAGACTCTTTAAAAAAATCAATGTCATAAAAAACAGATAATATAAAAATGCTATTCTAAATTAAAAGAGGATAAAGAGACATAACAAGGAAATGCAATGGGTGAAACTTGATTTGGATTCTAAGTGTGGGGAAAATGCTATAAAAGACATATTGGAGGCTTCTGGGGATATATAAAGACAGTATATTAGGTGATGTTACTAAATTATCAATTTTCTAAAAATGATCATGGCATTGTGGTTATATAGGAGAATATCTTTACTCTTAGGAGATACTGGCTGGAATATTTAGGGGTAAAGTATTACAGTGTCTTCAATTTGCTTTCAAATTGTTCTTATCTGCATGTGTATATACATGTATATATGTATTAAGAGAGCCTAAAAATGTGGCAGAATATTAAAATTGATGAAACATGGTGAAGGTATACAGGCATTTATTGTCCTGAAGCTCTGTATATTTTTTCTATAGATTTGAATATTTTTTCTAATAAAAAATTGAAAAAATGATAGAAAAACAAAAAGATCACTTAGCTTTAAAATTTTGTGTTTACTTAGAGCTTATTACTATGCATTAATTTTCAGTCTTTTAATGTAGGACCAAGTGCTTCTCTTTGAGTAAAGGATTGAAGTTCTGTGTCTATCTTGCATAAATCACATTATAATTATAAAGATGTCCATTTTCAGTAACTGTAAAATGAAATAAAGTCACCTG
Source organism: Pongo pygmaeus (assembly GCF_028885625.2). Taxonomy (NCBI): domain Eukaryota; kingdom Metazoa; phylum Chordata; class Mammalia; order Primates; family Hominidae; genus Pongo; species Pongo pygmaeus. The sequence goes on along the minus strand of NC_085930.1, from coordinate 94,408,694 downwards.
CAAAGCAATGAATACAGAATTCGTCTAAACTTATTTTATTTTTCCCTTTAATCTTTTACCTTTAACTCTCCTACAATTTCCTTTTATTGAATCTTTCCAAGGCATTCAGGCCTGTTTTTAGAGAACAAGCAACTCTTTCTTCTCACATTTACATTTCATCAGTTTACACTTGTAATTAAATATTATAATTAAAACAAGTACAACTGATATTAGTAAGTCTGGGGAGAAGTACAGCAGTTCACTCTTGGCAAGTATACAACTCAACTGGTGGGTAATGAAAAAGTACATGGATTATAAGAGATTAGCCTACCAGTTGCCAGTTTTTAGTGGCTATAGTATCCAGTTGGGATGTTTTACAGTAAACCTGTAGACAGTTACTTAACCTGGTAGATTGCTTGAGTAGAAATTAGTTAGAAAAGTTCTACTATAGTGAAATACTCACTAGGCCTATGTTGCAACACGATTCCAAATTGCTCATATACAGTGAAATTCTGCCCATAGCTACATGCCCTGGTCAAATTAGTTTATGAACATTCTCTTCTGTTTAGATTAGTGCCAAGGCCCTTCCCCCAGTCAAGCTAAATAAAATGGCTTCAGACCCCATAGCAGTTACAAATGGGCACATTTAGGTTACTTTTTCTTTCCTTTTATTCTATGACTCACCCCCATCCCCACTAATATGAAGCTGTTCATTTTGAAGTTATGTTATTTGGGTACTGGACCAGTATCTCCTGAGACTGTGGCATAGAATCATAAATTTCATACTTGTTAATTAGTAGTACTTGTGGACCATTTCTGAGACAGTTACAATGAAATTCTGAGTCTTTTGAAGCAGTATTGAAAGGTTTAGCTTTGACTTTCAAGAAGAGAAAGGTTGCCTGCTTTGTGAGTCCTGAGAATGCAGTCCTGAGGAAGATGGGTGTCTGTTTCTTGTAAGTGGCATGCCAGACAGCTGGATTAGATTTCTGTCTCTGTTCATTGAACTTGCTGCTCAGCTCTCCAAGTAAAGGAGGATAAGAAAACTGTTGAGAGGGGCTTTCAGCAGATTTGTAAGCGCCAGCATCTTTCTTCTCTAGAGGATGCTGCACTTAAATGCTACTCCTCCCTTCGGGGCACCTTTCAGGTTCTGGCTTTTTCCAACAAAGCAAGAGACCCTAATTATTTCACTTTCAATCAATTCTGAAACCTCAAAGACCAAAATTGTCTCTTCAGATCCACTCAGATGCCAAAGAGAGGTGTGGAAGAGAAATTGCTGCACATCTACCAGCGGCTGTAGAACTCTAAGCCATCTTTTGCTTTTATTTTCTATGCAGCAGTCAAACATTGTTGCTAACACTCAAATAAGTAAAAATAAAATGTTTCAACAAATATCTTGGAGAATAGGGTCAATTTTTCATTGAAAACGTCTCTACACTCATTGTAACAGGCTTTACTACAATTCATTGACCAGTCCACTTCTTTTTTTTTTTTTTTTTTTTTTTTTTTTATTTGAGACAGAGTCTCGCTCAGTCATCCAGGCTGGAGTGCAGTGGCACGATCTTGGCTCACTGCAAGCTCCACCTCCTGGGTTCACGCCATTCTCCTGCCTCAGCCTCCCAAGTAGCTGGGACTACAGGCGCCCACCAATACGCCCGGCTAATTTTTTGTATTTTTAGTAGAGACAGGGTTTCACCGTGTTAGCCAAGATGGTCTCGATCTCCTGACCTCATGATCCGCCTGTCTCGGCCTCCCAAAGTGCTGGGATTACAGGTGTGATACCAGTCCACTTCTTATACAAGGGAGAATTGTACTCCCTCCACCCTGAAAGTCAGATGTGATCATGGGACTTGACTTTGGCCAGTGAACTGTGGTGGATGTGTTTAATTTCCAATGCTCAAATTTCTGCCTCTTTCTTCTCCAGCCTATCAAAAATCTCACTTCATAAAACCTTTGAGGATAAACCACTTCAGATTGTCAGTCTGACTGTTTCTTTTACTAACTTTATCTGAGTTATTACCTATTTATACACATATATCAATTTATTTAATAGAGGTTTTTCAGAAAGAAAATACATATAAATGGAATTTTTAAATGTTTCCTATGCCCAAAGGAAGTCTTAGTAAATTATTTTATATAGTAAATATATCGGTATGCATATTTCCTCCTTTTCATACATTGATTCTGTCTAAAGCAGAGCACACCGGATATTCTTTCACCAGATATTCTTTTTCCCTTAGCTGTAGCATCTTTTCTAGAAGTTGGCTATTTCACTTGTCAAACAAATGTTTACTGAGCACTTGCCACATGGAAGTCCTGGGTTCCCCTATTTATGTGTAGCTGTAAGTGTACCTAAATATTGTGGGTAGTTTGCTGCTATGGTCTGAATTGTGTCCCTCCGAAATTCATACGTTGAAGCCCTAACCCCAATGTGACTATATTTGGAGATGGAATGTGTAGGCAGTAATTAAGGTTAAATGAGATCATAAGGGTGGGGCCATAATTCAGTAGGATTGGTGGCCTTCTAAGAAGAGGAAGAGCGAGAGAGATCTTGCTCTCTGTCTTTCTACATGCACATACCTAGGAAAGAACACGCAGGCATACACAGGAAAAGAGCCCTCACCAGCATTTGACTATGCTGGTGTCCTGATCTTAGACTTCCCAGACTCCACTGGACAGAATAAATTTCTGTTGTTTAAACCACCCAGTCTATGGTATTAATGGCAGTTCAAGCTGACTAATACATTTGCCAAATTAAAAAATTTTACAAATAAAATCCTTGTGAATCCTGTAAGAAATAAATCAAGGGCAACAAAATTAGAACTATATACAGCTGACTGTAAACGTATTAAATTTGCAATCCTAAATTATTATTAAATTTGAAAAAATATATGTCTAATAAAAGACTCAGATAAATTCATGGATGTCAGATTTATGATGGTATATTAAAGGAAACCAGATTTTCAACCTTGTAAGATAAAATGGGGGAAAACAACAAATGAACCAATGCAATAACTCATTTGTTTATTAAACAAGTGCTCAGGACTGCCCTTAGACAATATATCTCAAGGTATATAGACCAAGGCTACCTGTGTCAGAATCATATGGTTGTGCCTGTTAGATATCCAGTCTCTGGCACCTTGCCACAGTCATACTCAATTTCTTAGAGCTGAAGTCTGGGAATCTTCATTTTAAACAAGTTCTGTAAGTGATCTGTAAGCACACTAATAACAGAGATAGCCTACTTTGGGCATTGTAGGCCTGCATAAGAAATATTAGTCTTTGTTCTTGCAGTGAGATGCTTACAGTTAATATGCATGAAATAGAAGGTGAATCAAGATGGGATGTGATCAAGTGCTCAACTGTGTGATACAGAGTGTAATGTAGTATTTTTAGAAGAAGACATCAGCAAAGAACAGAAAATAGCTACTAGAGATCTGTTCACAGCACTCCAAGAGCTTAGAGGGGGGACTAGAACAGTGGACCAGAGGAGCCTGGAGTCAAGGAGGCTCTGAGAGGCCATCATCTGAAGAATAAAGAGGCTCTTTCTCTTCGTCACTTTTAAGAAAAAGACAATGTCTTTGTTTGTTATTGTTAAAGTTATTATTTCACAAGAACATAGAGCACAGATAAGAGATAGGAGTGAATGAAAATTTTTAAATGACAGAAAACAGATGAGAAGGTGGATCTGATGAGACTAGAAGTATGCTGATTTGCCCTGGGCAACCTCTGGAGGCTCAGCTCTTGGAAGAACCAGGTATTGCAGAAGTTTGGGGAGAAGTATAAGTAGGGATAAAAAGAGAAGGAACATAAGTGAGTGGACCTTCCAAATCCCCTCATCCCCACCAGGCAACTATCCTATCTTCTTGTCTTTCAGGAACAACTGACATTTCTCTAGAGGATTTGAACTGGGGGAGGCTTGAAGTTGAACAATGGAACTCTCAGCACCAACTGCCCTTTACACTCTCATCTCAGAAATCTGACAGCCAGTTGTATTCCCCCACACCCTCTACCTTCACCTGTAAGTCTAAGTGGCAGGGATTTCGCAACTCCAAAAAGTGATGCCAAAAAATATTGGAGCAATGTCTTCAAAATCGTAAGAGTATACACCCAACCAAACTGTTAATCAAGTAGCATAAAGGGTAGAATAAAGATTTTTCCCTGGCCAGGTGTGGTAGCTCACACCTGTGATCCCAGAACTTTGGGAGACCAAGGCTGGAAGATTGCTTGAGCCCAGGAGTTTGGGGCCAGCCTGGGCAACATAGGAAGATTCTGTCTCCACAAAATTTTAAAAAATTAGCTAAGCGTGGTGGCATGCGCCTGTGGTCCCAGCTACTCATAGGGTGAGGCAGGAGGATCGCTTTAATCCGGGAAGTCAAAGTTGCAGTGAGCCACGATGGCGCCACTGCACCCCAGCCTGGGTGACAGAACAAGAACTTGTCTAAAAAAAAAAAAACAAAACGTATTTATCAACTATGGAAGTCCTCAAAACATTTGCCTTCTTAGGAAGCAAGTAGAAGGTGTACTTTAACCAAAATAAGGGGATAAACCAAGAATCATAAGGACACTGAATTCAGGAAACAGGGATTAGAACACAGGAGACCTGCAAAAGGAAATTCAGGATGCAACTACACAATCAGGCCTAGAACGCAGCTGACAGAGATCTATCGGGACACAGGGGCTCAGGATGGAGGACTGTAGGTTAAAAAAAAAATGGAACTCATATATCTTCTGAGTTTTTGAATCTTATGTGCATTCAGAAACCTACAAAGAGTCTGTGAGTAGTCCTCCGACCTTCCATTTCTTTTTACTTTCGTTGGCCCTGTGTAAAACAAATGTCATTATACTTATCTTTTTCTCTGTTTATGTTTTCATTTTTCATATAAGAAATATACTTTTCTTTTAGGAATTATATAATTAAAAAATTATCAGCGATTGAAGTAATTAGCACATAGTTTTCATATTACCATCTGAGTTACTTTCCATATGACCTAATTAAAAAATAAAAAACAACAAACAAAAAAAGCCCCTACTAACATTTATATACAAAAAGGTAGGTAATTTCGTTACATTTTATTTACAGATATTTTTGAAATTTACTACATTATTCTTTAGATTGTTCACTAACTTAGCTAATTGGAAGGACTGATTTTCCATTTTTGTGGAGAAAAAACCCAATAACCACCATTTACAGGGAAGAATTTTCACTAGGCAATGTCTTAAAATAATTTTGAAGTGTATTTATTTATGTCTCAAATATGACTTCTTTCTAAAATGTTCAAAGTCTCATTTCCACAGCTGCAATTAAGTGACTTTTTAGGATAATGTTTCATTTGGCTGTATTATGTTAATAATCAGCTAGATGATGTATATCTTTTCCATCTTTATGTACTCATGAATTATTCAGAAGTGTCTCTTGAAAATGAAGAGTAGAGGAATTCAGTTTCTCTTCCCCAAAAAGGGTCAGACATGCTGTAGTTTAGAAGCAGGTGGGTGGTTCTTTCCTCTCTCTTTTTAAAAGTCATTTAAAATATATTAAAGTGAAGAGTAAATTACTTAAATATCCAATAATGAGAAAATGGTCAAGTAAACTATGATACATCTACTTGACAAAATGACACAACTATCAGAAACTGATGGTTGGAAAGACAACATAGCTATATAGAAAAATGTTTGTGTCAAAAAAGTAAGTGGAAAAAAGCAAGATATAAAAATATATGTACATTACAATTACTATTTAAAAATAGTCATAGGAAAAAATCCAGAAGAAAATCCAGTAAAATAATAATCATGATCATAAAAGGACTATAGGTGACTTAGTTTTTCTCTATATTTTTCAATTTTCTTTAACATGTTATTATTTTTAGGATGAGAAGAGACAAAACAAACCAACACACGCTTATTGAGTGACTAGTGTTTGCTAGAAGCTGGGCTGTGTACTGAGGATAAAAAGCTAAAAAGATATGCTTAGTGATACATAATACATCAGATTTTCCCTGGCAATACCAAAATCACTGGTATATAATTGATACAAATTAATTACCAGTGTGTAATTAAAATAAATTTCATCTGGATTTTATTAAGATGAAATATAATTAACTTCATTAAATACCTAGTAGGTGCTTTTCATGTGTCCATCTAATCCACTCAACAATCATATGAGGAAGATAATTCTCTTCTTACCATCAGGAAATTAGGTCTCAGAGAGGCTATGCAACTTGTCCAAAGTGGCATAATTAATAAGATATTGAGCCTGGCTTGATTTAGAAGTCTATATTCAATCATTTAACAACAATTTATTAAGCACTGACTTAATAAGTTGTTATAGATTAGGAAATTGTTCTAGGTAAGAGATACTGAAACGGACAAAGCAAAGTCTTTGCCTTCGTAGAGCTTACATTCCAGTGCAAGGCAACATAATCAAAAAGAAATGTCAAATGATATATTAGAAGCTAAAAAGTGCTACATAGACAAATAAAGCAGAGAAAGGGGACAAGCATGCACCGTAGGAAGGGGGGATTGCAATTCTAAATAGGGTGATCGGGAAAACCGTGCTAAGAAAGCAGTGTTTCAGTAGAGGCCTAATAGCGGTGAGGAAATGATCTAACTCTGAGAGAGGTCATTTCCAGCAGAGAGAGCAGTAAGGGTAAAGGTCTTGAGATGGGGGCACACCTAGAGGAAAAGTAAGAACAGCATGGCTAGAGCTGATGGGGCAGTAGGGAGAGTGGAGCAAAATGAGGTAAAGGAAAATAGCAGGGAGTCAGGCACTTTGGGCATTATAAAGCATTGTAAAGACAGAGGTCACTGGAGGGTTTTAAGCAGAGGAGTTGCTGTAACTGATTTGGTTTTCAATGGATCCTGGCTGCAATGTGCAGAAAAGCCTGTAGGGGAACCAGGGTGGAAGCAGGAGACCCTTGAGGAGACTTAGTAGTGAGAGATGATGGTTGATTTTGGCAGAGTTGGAGTAGAGGACTGTCAAAAACTGTGAGGACTTACTTAGCTGAGTGTGGTAAGTGCCTGTTGTCCCAGCTACTCTGGGTGGCTGAGGCAGGAGGATAGCTTGAGCCTGGGAGGCAGAGGTTGCAGTTAGCTGAGATCATGCCACTCCACTCCAGTCTGGGCAACAGAGACAGACCCTGTCTTAAAACAACAACAACAACAACAAAGAAAAGAAAAAAGAAAAAGAAAAAGAAAAAACTGTCAGGACCTGAGTTTTACCCTACTACTTGCAAGTTAGCAAGTTAGCCTGGAACAGTTTCGTGAATGCTGGTAAAAGACACATGAGACTTCTGGATTACAGACAAAGGACTTTACTTCCCATGACTTAGCAGTCAGCAGAGCTTCATGATTGTCTCATTCTCCTTGTCTCTCAAGTCTCCATGAGGGGATGCAGAGTGGCCTGGGTGAATGTTGTGCATACAGTGAGTTTGTGTCACAACAGAGGGGCCCCAAGCTTAGGAAACCTCAATCTTTTATAATGGACTACAAGCAAACTCGCCTAACCTGTGATCTTTTTTATGGGGTGACATTATCTTTATTATACTGGAGGGCAAACAAACAACCACTTCTCCAGAGGGTAACACTATCAATCACTATCTTCCAAGGCTATTTGCTATACAGCCTCCTTGAAAAGATAGGTCAGCACAAAATTTATCAGCACCTCCACTTGAAAGTTGGGTAGAAATAAACATGAAATACCCATGGAGAATTGTCTTCCAAAAAGGATGTAGTGTGAAGTGGCTGAATTCTGGAAGTATTTTGTAGGCAGAACCCAGATCAGAGGTGGGATGTAAGAGAAAGAGAGTCCAAAAAGGAATAACTGAGGCTGGGTAATCTACAAGGAAAAGAGGTTTATTTGGCTCATGGTTCTGCAGACTCTACAAGAAGCTTGGTGCCAGCATCTGCTCTGGTGAGCGCCTCAGGCTGCTTCCACTCATGGCAGAAGGCAAAGGGGAACCCACCACATGGAGAGAGCAGGAAGAGAAGGAGAGAGAGACAGAGAGAGAGGAGCTTCCCAATAAGCTCATGGGAAAACTAGTAGAGCGAGCACTTACTCATTACCAAGAGGACATCACCATGCTGTTCATGAAGGATCCGCCCCCATGACCCAGAAACCTCCCACTAGGCTCTACCTCCAACACTGGGGATCAAATTTCAACTTGAGATTTGGAGGGAACAAATATCCAAACTATATCACAGCCCGTGTCCACCATGGGGCTGACCTTCCAGCGAGGAAGACAGACTGAAAGCAACTTAGCATGCCAAATAAATAAAATGATTGCCAATTATGGTAAGTACTAGGAGAGTAACAAACAGGGTACTGAAAGAGATCTACTTTATATATAGTTTCTGAGGATTTGAGCTCTGTAAAAATATGGTTTTATTTAAACCAGGTAAAATTTCAACCAAGATAGCAAGAGAAAAGGTAGATTAAACTCCACTGATGAAGTCAGGTATGCTTGCCTCTGGAGTTAATTTCATCCTTGTTATCTTTTTTGAGAAGCAGAATTTTCTTGTGTTTGTGTCCTCTGAAATAGATATATTTAGCATTTTTCATTTTATTGGTAACCTAGACACATTTACTTTGGAACACAAATGCTAGAATTTTAAAAACAAAATTATTTTACTTTACTTACTTATGGACATATATCTGGGAGGTTGAATGTAATGAGGTATTGTCTTTGATGGAAATAATAAGCAGCTTTATTCCTTATTGGTTTATTGTCTATCTTTATCAGCTGGAGTAAAAGTTCAATGAGGGAAGGGAATTTGTTTTGTTTGCTGATACATTCTCAGCTCTTAGAATACTGTCTGATATACAATAAGTGCTTACTATTGATTGAATGAGTGTATGATAGACATATTATTTTGTATTCTGTTTCTACATAGACTCTTTTCCCTAGTATTCATTTCATTTGATCAATCTTTAATGTCTGCTAACTTTTTAAAAAATCACTTTTTTGTACCACAGCCATTCTTTGGACATTTACATGTTTTCCATATGTTTACAATGACCCACAAAATACTGAAATAATGTTTTGTGCATATTAACTTTTTAATTTCCTTTGCATTATCTCCTTAGTGTAAATTTGAAGGATTGGGCCAAAGAGTATTAACATCATCATCACTCTTCCTCCATGTTGTCATTCCCAAAAGGGTGGGGACAGTTTTCAGTGGATGAGTATACCTGTTTCACTTCAAACTCAAACTCATTAGCATTAATGGTTATGTTTAAAATATATATTTTTAGAAGGTGAAAATAGAGAATCTAACATGCTTTTATTTAATGTCTCTTGATGTTGTATATATTTTTGCATTCATTTATTAATTTTATTTTCTCTGTCGTGAGCTGTCTGCTTATACACTTTGCTCAGTAGAGCTGCTTGTTGAGTTATTCAGTTCCTAAGTTCTGGGCAGAATATTGACATCTAGGTTTTAAAAAAACTTTCTCCTAGGTACTGAGGTTGTCCCACATGGCAGTTTCTGGCGAAATTCTTCTGGAGATGACAAGGGGCAGGAAGGTGCTTCAGGTACGTGGGGAGGTGCTCTTTGTTGTTCACACCCATGCACTGAGGATTTCTCTGTCTGATACAGAGAGAGCTTCATGGAGCCACCATTGGTAATATTCCCTCTTTCAACTACCTGCCACATGCCAGGCTGTTGCATTTGCTGCTATATACATGGAAAAATAAAATTCTGATTATAATATGTTATAAGTATGATTAAAATAGGATGCAGTGAGAGATAATAATGAAGAAGACATGTGTATTTGGAAGCCTTACTTAGATCAGGAAGCCTCTCTCAGGAAGTGACCTTTTACTCAAAGCCTGGAGGGAAAAGATATCCACAAGCTACTGACAATATCATATTTCCAATAGAGGCAGAGTGTAAAATGCCATTATTATAACCTATTGGAGCAGCCTGTTGAGCTGAGCTGTAACAATCTCTGGGTCTGAAAGTTGCTTTCATTTTGGTTTCACTCACGAAGACTGTGCTAAAATCAGAGGGATGAAAGAATAATGTTCCTCCTTAAGTTCCTAACATGCCTGGCCACTTAGTGAGGTAAAGGAAATATCTATGCTTGTTTGAGGATCAAATAAAAAGATAATTACTATGTGTCATTTTTCCCATTCTTTGCATATGATTGTAATAATTACAATAATTAGAGTTCAGTGGGACTCACTCTCCTGATTTTACAGATCATGCTGTAGGAGCTGCTAACACAGCATAATACAAAATGCAGTCATAGTGCAGTCTGCATAAAGGCAATCACAAGTCACATAAACGCTGCATAAAGAGCTCCTATCTATACACAGTATCTCCTACTATACACAGGAAACATGAAAATCAGCATCTTTTTTTTTTTTTTTTTTTTGAGATAGAGTCTCACTCTGTCGCCCAGGCTGGAGTGCAGTGGCGCCATCTCGGCTCACTGCGAGCTCCGCCTCCCAGGTTCACGCCATTCTCCTCCCTCAGCCTCCGGAGTAGCCGGGACTACAGGCGCCCGACACCACGCCCGGCTAATTTTTTGTATTTTTTTTTTTAGTGGAGACTGGGTTTCACCGTGTTAGCCAGGATGGTCTAGATCTCCTGACCTCGTGATCTGCCCACCTTGGCCTCCCAAAGTGCTGGGATTATAGGCGTGAGCCACCCCGCGTGGCCGAAAATCAGCATCTTATAGCTGACATTGTTTGTTTGGCTTTCTAACTTTGACCACTACTTCCACCATACTAGCTTATCCATTTAAGTTTATTTTTAATAAAGGGACACTTGGGGGCCCAGTCTTCTTTAGAGGCAAGAAGAATTTAAAGCCGTCTTGCTGTTACTGTTCATTTAAATAATTCTCAAAAGTCCACATTGCAACGAAGTAAGAATACACAGCCATGTGTACAACAGGAGCATTTATTTTCTGAACAGTTAGGAGTTTATTTCACCTTCTGCATGTAACCCTCTAAAATGCCCTGTAATTTCTACGGAAGCATGCACTTATAGTCCATTGCCAAGAATGTCACTGCAGACATTCTTAGAGTCCAGGATGTGATTCACAACTTTTTTGTTTTGTTTTTACTATTCTCACTGGGCTCTTTTTTTTGGGGGGGGGGCGGTTTGTTTGTTTGTTTGTTTGCTTTTTGAGAGGGAGTCTCGCTCTGTCACCAGGCTGGAGTGCAGTGGCGTGTTATCTCGGCTCACTGCAAACTCTGTCTCCCGGGTTCAAGCGATTCTCCTGCCTCAGCCTCCCAAGTAGCTGGTAGGCGTGCACCACCATGCCCCAGTAATTTTTGTATTTTTAGTAGAGACAGGGTTTCACCATGTTGGCCAGGATGATCTCGATCTCTTGACCTCATGATCCACCCACCTCGGCCTCCCAAAGTGCTGGGATTACAGGCATGAGCCACCACGCCCGGCCCTCACTGGGCTCTTTTAACCTGAGTCAGCCTTAGGCCCTTTCTCCCTTGGTCTTCCTCCTTCTTTTCTACCCTTCCAACTTCCCATGTGGTCAAAACTGAGGAAACGACTGCTCCTCAGTCCACCCTGGGGCAATGAGGAATCAGAGCTGGTGGCACCTCACAGCCCTCCATGGGATGTGGCTTAAATTTTTCAGCTTCTTTGGAGTGGAATGTTTGTTCTATAAAACCAGCCTCTCTGGTGCTAAGAATGATCAACCTCACAGCACAACTTTGATGTAATTATGCCCCAAAGGGCCTCCTCCACAAAGGAGGAGGCTAAGAAGGAAAGAAAGGGTGCAGACAATAGCCTGGATCAGTCTCAGATGATCTGCCAGGGTTCTTGCAATCAGTTTATTCCAGGGTAAACCTCACATAGCCACTTCACCAGAAATGCGTCCTTACTAGAAAATGCTTTCTATACAAATAAAAGATAAACAAAGTTCCAACCTAGCAAAGAAATTTAGTGAGGCAAGGACTACCAAGTTACCTGAACAATTAATAAAAATTGCCTGGGCTCTTTTCTTTTCCCAGGTTCTCTGTACTATGTATAAAAGAAATTATGAATCCAATGATGAAACATAGTTTTACTCTCTAGATAGGAAGAAAGCTTATTTATTCTCAGGAGCTGCTATTTGTCAGTGTGAAAGGCTAGTTGACCATTTTAGTTGCACTGATATAGCATTGTTAACTTGACAGCAAAAGTAGCTACGACAGCTTTCCCACACTCTGCCCAGCTCTCCAGGAGTCCTCTCACTGCAGACATTTAGTGGAGTTCTGAATGACTCATTCCCATAAAAAAAAAAAAAAAAGCCAGACACTGAGCTGGATTAGAGTTTTAATTCTTCCAAGTTTGATCTGTCATGAAGAAATAAATGTATGGGTGGCACTGTTCAAACCTTAACATCTTGCTGCATGAAAACTAACTCTTGCAAAATAAAAATTGTTTGTCTAAATGGTCTAAATATGTGTGTATGAATGCCTAATTTCTTCAGTTTTTCCTGAAAATGGCATTTTAAAGTTACATCATGGCTAAGAATTTGTACGCATTTCTCTTATAATTATTTTAATTACAGTAGCTATAATCGTTGCTTTTCAAAGAGACAGCCAACGAGGCTTTATAGCAAGCTTTTCCTCTGGGAAATGAAGAACTTTTTCCTTTGTAAACTATATAAAAAGATGCTACATATTATGTACCAAGAAAAAGAGTTGCTTTTTTTCTCCCCAAAGTGCCAAAGCATTTCTTTTATCTCCTAGCATCCTTTCAAGCTCATTACTGCTTTAACATTTGAACTTGTCACCTCTCCAAACTCATCTAGTCACATTTCATCATCTTAGACAAACCTTAAGACTTTCTAAAGCTCCTTTGGATTTTATATAAAATCTCATTCTTTGAGATTCAGAAAGCATCTTTAAATCTATTTTTAGCATATTTTTGCAAAACAAACCAATAAATGGATGGCAAGTTTAAATATACTATCAGTTCATATTTCAATTTTCATGAAAATTTTTATTTGCTTCCAACTTTGTCTCTGTTATAAGCTTCTTTTTTCTCCCTTGACCCTAAGCCTGTGAGGGGATGTTAATCTTCCTTAATACCTCATTGGGAAGAAAATGTAAAAGTTTCTGGGGTGGCAGCATTTTCAATGTTGGATGCTACTGAGAAAGATGGTTAGATTTGGAAAGCCTCAACTTACTGAATTGGCAGCTCTTCTACTATCTGAATTTATTTTTTCTTCCTTGCTTACCTTTGGAGATCTTCTCCCCCTCAAACTTTTCCTTTTATGTAGCTTGTAGGCTTTTTGAGAACAATCCTGTGAATTACTGGAGCTATACTTATACCTTGAAGGTAAAGGAGAGACTGACTTTAAATGTGTTCCTTCAGGTGCCCCCCAGTTAGGCCTTCCTCCTGGCAGGGCCCCAGTCCTGCTAGGCTCAGTATTGCTGAAGCAGAATCCAGTGCATCCATCCTATGTGGTCTGCAGAAGACATTTCATTTTCAAAGGATCATTGCTGGGTCCAGAGCCTTTCACGTGGAGGCTATTCTGTTGCACAGCTGGAACAATTTGCCTCACAAAGAGCAGCCCTCATTTGATTAACACTTGCTCCCTTCTGTATTACGTGTTTAAATAGATTAGAAGAGCATTCCTCTCTGTGCCAGATCATCTCTCAATTTAGATAGAAGAAGACCCCTTTCAAAGCTGCTCTGAAGATGTGACAGTATCAGCTAGAAAACCAAAGGCCTAGCTAGGTTTCTTCCTCAAATTGCCATTAAAGTAAAGCACCTTAGGATTCTTTGGTGAAAATAAAGAGGGGTCTAAGTTCAAAGAACTGTATTTGGAGGGAATGGAAACACATCTAATGAGTGACAACATTTCACTCTAACCTGAGAAATTGAGAGAACATTTCATCCGTGGGCAGAGCTCTCTTCCTGAGCAGGGATAAGGCCTGGCAGACCACTCCAAATACCTGTGGAAGCCTTATGAATAGTTTCGAGAAGTCACTAATGGTCAATAAATGCTGCCTTGCTTACAAAGATTTTCACTTCCCAAGTATCCCCAACTCCTTCTTTGATTTATCATATAAACATCTGCTGTGGAAACACTGTAATTTCTCTTCACAGAACTAGACTTTCATAAGAATGAAAAGCAAAGGATTACAGAAGAGAAGCGAAGTGAGACACATTTCTTTAAAGCTCATTTTTTGATTCTTACTAGGATTTCTTTCAGTTGGAGCCCTTAGGATGTGTTTATTTTATATACCCAGTCAACATTCCATTACAGCATTTCTACACTTTGCAGAGACTTTTCTAAGGAAATTAGAAAGAAATAGAGAACATGGTCACTAATTTCCCCCTACTATCTGTAAGTGGAAAGTACGTCTGAAATGGTTTGAAGTAAGCATATCACTACAAGGGCTTCCTTGTGCCATTCAAGTAGATCAAGCTCCACAGTGGCTTAGATACTCCCAAACTTATGGAATCATAAGTTTTCTGTTATGTATTGAGGTCTTTAACAACCTCTCTCTCCCCTAGCTCCTCTGAATTATTCTACCAGAGTTCAGATGCCCTAGGGGTCTCTGGTCCCTAGGCTAGATTTGGATCTCAGAGTGGACCCCTTAATTTGACAATGTGGGGGTGGTTTCAGTGGACAGTTGGATTGGGTTGTCAGCTTGGATTGGCACACAATGCAAATTAAAGTATGTTGAATACTGTGCTAGAACATTGCTAATAAGGTATGTGATTCTGTAGGTTTGGGTGCTGGTACACACCTTGGTGACTTTTTTGGTAACATTAATACTATTTCCAAGGGTTTATATTACTCATATTATTTTTTAAATTTTTCTTTGTTTCTCAAATTACAAAAATAATATGGGTTTGTGGTTAAAAAAGCAAATGATGTTCAGTTAGGGGTGTGTGTGTGTGTGTGTGTGTGTGCACTTGTGTTCATGCATGTACCCATGTGCACATGTGCATCCTATCAAAGTTCAGCACCTTCCCATCTCAATCCCTTAAGTCTGAAATGATCCGTTCCACAACCTGCTGTATCTTTATACAAATATATTCAAGCATATAAGCATGAATGCATTGTTTGCGGTCCTTAAATTAGAATTATATTGTACGCAATTTGCTTTTTTCACTTAATATCATGGACATCCCTGCAAGTCAGTAGTTAAGGGACTAACATCTTTATTTCTAATTTTTTAATCCATTCATAAACACAGGTATTTTAATTTTACAGAAGTGGGATCACAACCCTTCCTGTAGGGAATTAACTTTTCATTTTATTGTAACTTCTATTATTATTATTAACAGTATATTGATTTTCATTTGCATAATGCTTTATAGATGACAAACTCCTGTCACATACACCATCTTATTTATGCTTAGACATTCTATCAGGTGGTTATTATTAATTCTATTGTAGTTGACCAGGAAGTGGACATCTTATTTATGCTTAGACATTCTATCAGGTGGTTATTATTAACTCTATTGTAGTTGACCAGGAAGTGTAAAGAGGTTGAGGCTTTCCCTTCAACACAAAGCTGACAAAGGTAGAGTCAAGATTAGGAGTTGGCCTGTCTTACTCATCCATGCCTTTAGCGAGCATTTAACCTTCTGTTGATGTTTGAAAATGTTTGTGATGGGAAGGTAGGTAAACCCCTACTGAATACCATTCACCATACCAAACAATTGTCAATATAATTTTTTAATTTCACGTATAAACCTCTAGCAACATAGACATCACCTTATCTACCATAACTGTTTGTTTTGCTATGCCTATTGTATAGAAATGTAAATTCTATGTTAATTTTTCACCTTAATTCTTAAAACAGATTCTTATCTACTAAACAGAAGCATTATTCCATTTAAATGGATTTCCACCTTCTATTATTTGATTATAAACTCATTTTATCTACATTTTCTTGGACTGGGCTCAATTTGCTGTACATTAGTCCCAAAGCCCTAATGATTCATCTGACTCCAAGCGCATTATTTCTCATTGTATCTTGCTTTTCACAATTTAACTTAGCCTGTAAACTGGCTTTCCATGCAGCCTCCAAATTAATAGCAGAAAAATAAACTTTTAAAGATGAAAACAAAGCTTGCCCTTGACCTCATGGAAAAATAAATATTGGTCTGAGAAACAGCTTGGCTACTGTCCTGATGGGTCCCCAGAGGCACTTTCCTTTTCCTATTTTGTCAATGCTAATACACAAAAAATTAATTAGAATGCTGAGTTTTATGTGTCCAACCACAAATATCCAGCCAGCAGTAGAAATTGAAACTTTTAGGCAAACATGTTGGTAACTAATGAAAAGCACATGCTTCCAGAGTGTAGGGTAGCGTAGTGGAATCAGAATGGGTTGTGGAGATTGAGAGATTGGGGCACTGGTTAAGTTTTGACCTTGCAGAGGTTGATTAATTTCTATAAGCCTACTATTTTTTATTTGTAAAAATAGGGATAATGCTCATAGATTTGTTGGGAGAATTAAATGATATAATGTGCAGTTGCCATTATAGTGTTTGGCATTTAGGAAATCTTCAGTAGATGATAATAGCTGATTTTCAGCTGCTTTTTACCTACAAAACAGCTATTTCTTACCTAATATAACACCTAGTATATCCATATACCTAATAAAACTATGTAATTAAAATTAAATTTAACCTTTTTAGCCAGGTTCATATGTAAGTACCTTTATTATTTTCTTTTTTGTCACTTGTTCTGACTATACAATGAACCCACTTCTTCCTGTTTTGAAGATAAATTTTAGTACAAAGTCCTTTTAAAGATTATTAATTCTTTCTGCTAAATTAGTAATAAGTTAGTACTTACATTATTAAGGTTTACCGTCATAGTACACTGAACAAGTTAAAATATCTTCCTTCTAACAAATGATTCAAGCATGAATTCAAATTTTGATAACATGACTTATGGTTCAATTGCTCAGTTTATTATGTATTTTTTTTCAGATTTTATGGCATTCAGTTAGCAAAATAAGGTCATTTAGTTTCAAAATTTGTTGTCTTTCACTTTCTAAACACTTTGAATCTGGACCTCAGGACCTAATGTTTTCTAAGTATTTATTTTGGTTTTGAACTGGATTTCAGTGCTTAATTTTGTTTGTTCACATTTAGAGTGGTGGTAGAATCCTTGGAGAATGATAACTTTTGGCTACCTACTAATGCACAGCATTTCAGAGAACAGAAGACTATATTCCTGTTGTCAAAGAGTTTAGGATCACTTATTTGTGTATAATGGGCCAGGTGCTATTTTAAGCACCAGCAACAGGGGTACACAAGACAGATGTCCTGGCCTTGATGAGCAAAGATTCTAGTTAGAGTGAAACAGAAGTCAACACATAAATAACCATATATAAAGGGCAATTTCAGACACTATATGTACCATATGAGGATTACGTAGGGTAAAGTGGCATGAAGGGAAGGACTCTCTTTGAATTAAAGCCTGAATTATACAGAAGCAGGCATGTGCCCATCCAGGAAACAGTGTTTCAAGCAGAAGAAAAAAACTGTACAATGCTTTGAAGTGGGACAAGATAGTGGGCATAGGAATGAGTATACAAATGACTCTCACCAAAGAACAAAAATGTGCATGAGCACTGTACATGTGAAAGTCATTTTCAGACAGGTGAAGAGTGAGAAACCGAGAAAATACATTTGGATACTGTCTTCTTCACGGCACCATGTACTCCAGGTTAATGAATGACTGTTCAACATTTCAACGGAAACATAAGTTGGGCCATTTTCTATCCTAAGGGATATTTTACAAGGGCAGTGGAAGAAAAAGATTGTCTTTCCTAAAGGAGAAGACTAATATACTTATAGATGTGAAAACAGTTTCTATGTCATACGTATCTTTCATTTTAATTAACTTCAACTGGAAATGAAAGGCCTGAATTTAAAGATTGTCTCTTTAGAGCTTAGGCCTATCACTTTAGCCAAGCTGCATTTTGGACACTGTATTCTTGGAATTAAAAAGTCCACTAGAAAAATTCCCAAGATTGTTGAATGTCTTCATTTTCTTCTCTAAATTATAAGATCATCACTATTTGGTGCTGTGAAATATGGAAATGAAGTCAGAAATATTGAAAACATAACTTTAAACTATTTTTTTTCATTTCTGCTCCACCCCTAATGAAAGACATATGTTGTAACTAGGTTAGTGCTTTTCCTGGATTTCCAATTATAGTACGTCTTCATTTTAGGTATGAACAGCTTACATTTTTGTTCCCTGAATTATGAGTTAAAAAAATAAGCACAGTTGTGCAATTCAGTCAGATTCTCAAATCTTTTTAAAGAAACGATGCCTCCGAGACAGCACAGAAAGCAGAAGGGCTTTGGGCCTGCATGGACGTTGTCATTAGTAGACCTTGTAACTTGTCAAATTTTGAATATAAAGAACTTATTACAAGAAGTAATTATTTCTCTAGATTCCTTGATAAGAAGGAAAGTTTTCACATCAAAACTGAATACTAACTGAAAGCACTTTCACCTATATTCCTTCCTCTACCTACCTAGGAGAAATTAATTATCTGTGAAGAAAATTAATAGCTCTCCTACTGTAATGCATCAAAGCATTATTATCTCATTTTCTTGTCTGAACTTTTAAATTCTCAACATTAGAATTTCTCAGCAAGGTAGTAGAATAATTGGCATTAGTAGAAATAGAAATCAATGTTAGATGCTACATTTCGAAGATTGTTTTGGTTGAAGATTTCTAGGCTAGGTAATTAGGTATTCCCAAAGAAATCCAGTGTCCTAAGTATTTTTTAAAAAATTAATTCATAAGAAATCAAAGGAGGGATCTGAAATGGTAACAAACATGTGGATACCTAAAATCAATATATCTGTGCTTTACCTCTGGCTGTGGATGTGACACAAAGAACACAGAGAAGGCGTTTCCTAGGAAGTTGGAAGTGTAATACAGGCAGGAAGAACTACATTTTATTTTGTGGTGCTAACTGGTAATTATAGAAGGTCACAGAAAATGAAGGGCATGGATATGGAACTGAATCTGTAAGAGTACTTTATTATCAGAAACATGAGAAATGACTGTCATAAAAAATATTTAGTCCTGGTGCATAGAGTTTGGAGGATAAATTTTTGAATTTATTATGAAGCTGATTTTATTTTAAAATCAATCAAAATAATATAAGAAGGTATAATAGAAAGTCTCAATTTTACCTTCTCCAATCCATCCTATTTTTTTCTCCTCAGGCCAAGAAACTATGTTTGCTATATATTTATCCCTCCATAGTTTCTTTATGCAAATTTAAGCAAATGCAACTATATATTCATTCATATTTCCCCTTTCTTACTATTGTGAAGTATTTTATGAATGGGATATTATGTTTCACGCTTATGAGACATATATACATGGCGTATCATTAATGTATCTTCAATGGTAACAATAAAGTAAGTGGTATTTTCAACATTTTACATATGAAGAAACTGAGGCTCAAGGGAGTTTAAACATGCCCCAAGGTCATACATTGTTAGAGGTAGGATTTAAAGTCTCTTTTTTTGCACTAATAATATTTTTTGGTATAACCTTAGCAATTACTTTTAATGGCAAAAACCACAATTACTTTTGCACTTCTGTATTGAAATGTCTGGACAGAATTCTGTAGCTCTTAAATAACTAATGCTATTTTCATTGTATTTGAAGAACTTCATGGAATGTTTAATCTTTTAATTTTCAAAATTAAAATGACTTTTTCTTGGCTAATATTATTTTATAAATAAGATAGTAAAACACGTGTTAAACCCAACTTTCCAGATAAAATCACTGTTTACATCTTGGCATCTACCCTCCTAAACTGTTTTGTGTGTAAAGTGATGTCACACCATGCAGTGTTTAAGAGGAGCTGTGGATTGACTGGCAGTGATCTCTCTCTCACAGACATGCACAGTGTAGTTCCCCATTTCGTTACCCAAGAATCCAGAAACATATTGGAGGTTGGGTGTTCACAATGGGCAGGGCAAGCACAACATTTCCTGGTTTTTTGCTGACTTCAAGTTCCTTAATGGGATGCACAGCCACCAGTGATAATGTTCATACGTGGTGGAATCCTGCATCCTCTTAGGAAACCATAGAACTTTGTTCTGTTCTACTTGTTTTTATAGGGCCCACACCATTCCAGAATAGCTTCTACTAACAATCTACATGCTGCCACTTAAGCAAACGTCTAGAGATCAGTTCTTTGATGTATGGTTATACATAGCTGCTGTGAGTTTGTAAGTTTATAAGGGGTCACCTGTAAATTTATCTAGCATAATTTCCATTATTTATCCCTTTTGAACATCATCATATACTTATGGCCTTTCGCAGACCCAAATAATTCCAGTCTACAGCTATGAACAATTGATTTTTGATCCACATTCATAGTCATCACATTTTGGCCAATGAAAGAAATTTTGAAAGTATTTTTGCTGTCTTTTCACTAGATTTGCCAGCCCCAGCTTGAGCTATCCCATCCCAGAAACAGAATCAGTTTCTAGAAATTAAATGTGGATATTAGGATTGCATATTATGTTGTGTTGTATGAGCAGGGGATAGAGCCTAATGACAAAGGCCTCCAGGCCTTTAGTGATAGAACAGACATTTATGTTTCTTTCAATATGAATGAATTAACGTTGCTACGTCATATTTATCACTTTAAAATGTTACTTAAAATGATTGTTCATTAATGCAATTTGCTATTGTTTTGAGCTACATTTTGACCTTTGATCACTAGCTTTGGTATTTCTCTCTATATATATTGTCTTACTAAACTGTGTGTTTAAATTTCCATGCTACCCCAAGTTTACCTTCTTTTCCATTTTTGGCTCAAGCATCCTGAGAATTTAATGTGCAGATCTCATTTTCCCCCTGTGTCAGGCATCACTGGAACAACAACTGCCTAAAGAAGAAAATCAGGCCAACTTATTTCCAAGGGGAATACTAAAGCAATAAAAAGTCTGGTCCAAGAGGCGAAACTCTCAAGACAGTAGAAAGATTGATGGATGAGAATGGCTTGGGAAGAGTGAGGAAGGGAGGGATGACTACTAGTTGGAGCACAGAGGATTTTTAGAGCAGTGAAACTGATCTGTATAATACTGTAATAGTATGATACATGAAGACACATGTCATTATGCACTTGTCAAAACCCATAGAATGCGCATCAAGAGTGAATCCTAATATAAACTATGGACTTTAGGTAGTAATAATATATCAATATTGGCTTATTAGTCATTAACAAAGGTACTACACTAACAAAAGATATTAACAATAGGGGCAACTGGGTGGGGAGACATGGACACGAAGGATATATATGGGAATTTTCTGTACTTTTTGCTCAATTTTAAAATAAACCTAAAATTATGAAATAGTGTATGTTAATTAAAAAAACAGTTATGGGCCCTCAATGTTTCAAAGGTAATAGACACTTAGATTCTTAGATACTTAGATGCTTACATAAAATCCCAAACTGTTGACAGACAACAGCAAGAAAATGGGTACTAAAAACAAATATCTCTTTGAGAAAGAAATCAGAGTTTTACAATGATCCAGAGAGAAATAGTAACGACACTAGGGTTCAGAGAATGAAGAGTTAAAAGAGATAGCTATGTCCTAGTGTCATTACTTTTTCTCTCTGGATTATTGTAAAACTCTGATTTCTTTATGGCCTTTGATGACTACTACTCTTCTTTATCTTGGGAATATACTAGTTTAACTTTCTAAAACTTAAGTAAGAGTGCCATAGAACATAATCAAATTATGGCCAAGAAACCTCAGACTTTTAATATTTATCTTAAACATTCAATTCTGTAATTTAAAAAATAATAACTAGGCTTATATAATTTTTATAACATTATCTAGGCTTCATAAGAAGCAGCTAATACAAAAGTATATTTAGTCTATAATGTATTTCAGTTGTAATTTTATATTTACATCATATTTATATATTTCCAATCTTAGTCTGGGTAGCAAAATCCTTCAGTGTAATAAGAAAGAAGAATGCAGCTATTTTACGTCTTGTTGTAAAGATCCAAGTTCTGACATAAATTGAAAGCACCATATCAATTTTGCCTTTTGTCGTAGTAATTGTGTGGTCATCAGTGAAAAGAAACTTGTTTTTTTTTTTAAACCACTTGTTCTGGATAATAAAACCTTGTTTGTCATTTAGTTAAAAGCCAAATAGGCTTAGCAGGCATTGGACTTTCAGTATGAACCTGGATGAGATCAGAGATAATAATTTATTCTTAATTGCCTGTAGTATGTCAGGGTGACCCCTACCCATGTGTTCCCCACTTACCTGATATGGATGACCTGTCTGCCAGTAACAGTGAAGTTTCCATTTTGCATGGCCACTTAGCACATGCATTTAGGCAGAGGGAAGACAGCATTTCCTTAACCTTCTATGCAGTCCCACTCCAGACCAATTTACTGTTACTTCTGGAAGGGTCATTGGTCTCCTGAGAGTGAGAATGCAGAGAGAGCTTGGCCTCACTCTAAGTCTATCTTTGTGCAAGGATGGACAGCTTTCCTTTTGGGAGAGTATAACATGCTGGGCTTTTCTCAGCTAAGCCTGCATCCTGCCCTTCCCAGCTGCATGCGTAGGACAAGGCTTGCCGTTGTCTCAGCTGGCTCAGGTCATCAATCTGAAAATTAAATGGAGTAAAAACCGCAGAGGTTAGTTATTTAATACTCTAGTTGAATTTTCCTACAACCATTTCAATTAGGAAGAAAAATCATACTGGACATAATGCAACTTAGAACGTTTAAAAAATTGCAAACATCCATGTAGATCTCATATGTATATCTATTTAAAGTATCCTTACCCTTTAGTCAGGTCAAATGTTAATTTTCATTTAAGGATATTTTCAAAGACCTTTGTATAAGTTACAGTGTCTCAAAGCCAAAATTGCTTGCCAAGGGGAAGATTTGGCTCACACATGTAGTTACTGTCAAAAACTTCAACTTGAAATTCATCTTTTTCTTGGGGCTTTTATCATAGAAACTCTGTGAAGGCAGATTTTTTTTTTAAATTTTATTATTACTAGTGGGAGTGTAGACTGGTGCAGCCATTATGGAGAACTCTTTGGCAGGACCTAGTCCAATTCAGTATATGCATGTCATATGACCCAGCAAGTTCACATCAGAGGGCATGGGTGCTGATGTTTATCTCATTATTATTTGTGGGGGCATCTGTTAGAGGCAATCTGAGTGTTCAGTGCTGGGGAAATAGGTAAAATAGGGTAAACAGTTATTATCTGCATTTCTGGCACAGTCATACCCATAACCACATAGATTGATCTTAAAAACATAGTACTGACTAAAAAGATTAGAATGAGATATACATAAATTTAATATACATGTTCACAAAATAATGATATATTTTTATAGAAATACATAATTCATATTAAACATGTCAGAAGTGGTTGCCTGTGAGGATGGGAAATGGGTATGAAAGGGAATAAATAAATTACACAAACAAAAGAGGGGCTTTGTTTGAACCAGTAAAAAATTCATCTAACAAGCCCAACTGGCTGTTGATAGAAATCATTGTACGAATTTCCACTGATATGACACACATAAACAGCAACCTTCCTCAGTGGTCTCATACCTTGTGACCCAGTGGTCTCATACTTTGGACTAGTTAGTTTCTATCCATGGCATACTCAGCTTATACTTTCCTTCAGATCCTTGGTACTCCTTGGAAAATCACTGAGGTTGTATGGATTTTATTTCTAGCCCACTCTTGACCCAATTTGCAACATTCCAGTTATAGATTGACAAAAAGACACACATACACACACACACACACACACACACACACAGCCAGTGCCTGATTTAAATAGAGAAGGACATAGAAACTAATTGAAAGTAGGATGGCCACAGATATCATGGCAAAGCTTATTCATGGCCCCTAGTTCCCTGTTGAAGCACAATCAGGTCCTGCAGACTGGGGCACTTCTGTTATACCATGTATCTTTCATGATCAAAGCTTACATCACTTTTCCAGCAGAACTTTTATTTCTGTTTAAGGGAAGGTTGATAAGCATTATGCTTTTCATTGTGAATCATATATCATCAGCAGGCCACATTCTCATCTGGGGCAAGGACGTAGTCACAGAACAGATGCTTCTAAAGAAGATTTTTGCCTCCAGTTGCCAGTGCTCTGGAAAGCCAATTTCCATGCACATTGTTACTTGAATTTGCATTTTTCTGACTAGCAGTGATTCCTGTTAGCAGCACTGTGGGAAGATCAAGTTGGACCGTTTAGTTGTGGAAAATTATAATGTCAATAGTTTTAGGTCTTTTGACCTGCTAAAATTCTTCATGGAAAGTAAAGGCTTTGTTGCCAACTTTCTGGTAACTGCATGGGGGAAAAATCTGGAAGTCTTAATGTATAGTATGGATACATTCAATGAATTTTTCTCTTTTCAGTATGATGCCCCATCCCATTCTCAACTACACTTGGTGTCCTCTTATTTTACCATCTCCAAAATTTAAAAAATAAGCTGTTTTGCCAGGATAGGAGAGGGTATTTAGGGGAGCTTACTGCTCATTTATTTCTTTTGTCCATTTTTCTATTTTGTTGTTTTTCTCTTGTCAATTTATGAGACCATTTGTCTATTTACTTTAAAATATTTTTTGTCTATTTACATCTATAATTTGTGTTTTTCTTTATAATTCTTCATCCAAATAATTTTAAATTTTTATATAGTTAAATATGTCCAGATATCCTTTTGATAAATGTCAGGCTTCCTCTTTTGGTTAAGAAGGTCTCTACTACTTCTGTATTTTACATGTAGACTCTTGAATTTTTTTCCAAGATTAAAAACAATTCTTAGAAAACCAAGTACCACGTGTTCTCACTTATAAGGGGTAGCTAAGTTATGGGTATGCAACAGCATACAGAGTGGTATAACGGACGCTGGAGACTCAGGAGCGGGGAGGGTGGCAGGGGAGAGATATAAAAACCTACCTAATGGATATAAGGTACACTACTCAGGTAATGGGTACAATAAAATCCCAGACTTTCCCACTATAAAATTCATCCATGTAACCAAAACCCATAAAGCTATTGAAATAGAGAATAAAAAATAAAAAAATTATTTATATTTTACAGTTGATCTCTATGCATCTGTAATTTTTTTAAAGTAATGTGATAGGCATTATTTTCTTCCATATGAATAGCCAGTTGTTCTAAGTATTACTCACAAAATAAACCATTTCTACTTGTTAAATTAAAAATAGTACTTTGCTTTAAATTTTATTCTCATTTATAATGGGATGCTATTTCTTGATTGTCATTTCCCTTCTACTGATCTCTTTGTTCCTGTACAAATATCACATTGATTTGCCCCCTGTGCAAAGGAAAGATCCCGTGGGTATCCAGACCAAACAAGTCAAATACAAAGGATCCCAAATCAGGATAATTTCAGAATAACTAACCCAGGAAGCTAGAAGGCACTGGAGGCAACATCTTTAAAAATATGAAGGAAAATATTTCTAATCTAGAAATTCTGTAGCAGAGGAATGATCACTCAAGTGTGGTGATAGAATACAGGCAGTTTAAGACATGCAAGATTCCAAAATGTTTACCTCATGCACCCTTTCTTGGAAAGCTACTGCCCTCCAAAAAGTCAGGGAAAAGACCAATATAGATGAAAACAAGGGATACCAGAAAGAGCGATGCACTAGAGGAGAGAGGCAAAGGAAGCCCCCAAGAGGTTGTGAAGGAAGAGCCCAGGAAAGGTGTGGTGCATCAGGCAGAGACGAAAACCAGTGTGGATTGGAGCAGGTCAGAAATACCCAAGACAGGCTTCTTCAGGAGGATGAAACTGTTAGAAATCAGATGTGTCTGATTGTCTCGAGAGGAGATTGAGGAAACTGACAGAATTAGGGCTTGAATTAGTGGTAAATATGTAGAACACAAAGCAAATGATTAAACAGTAACAAAATTACTTCACCTTCCAGAGAAAATTAAAAAATGTATGAAAGGAAAAATGAATATAGTTCATGTCATAGCTCATCTATGGATGGTATTTATATAACCGTACTATCGAAGTCAATGATTATTGATCTTCCTTGTATTACTTTATTAGTGGTGAGAAAATGGACAGGGCCCAGTGTGTGGCAGGAGCAGGAGGATGCAGATCTTTGTCTTCCATAATTGGAGATAAAACATGGAAAAATCAAAATAATATAAACATATTATTTAGAGCTGGGATAGATAGTCTAAAATAATTACTCAAAAGAGATGCCAATGATTGCGTTCAGGAGGGGAAAAATTAGAGGAGGGAGCCAAGGAACTGCTATTTTTCATAAACAAACCCAGAAAATAAGCAAAGTAATTTTCAAATCGAAACTTCCCAGGTGCATTTTGTTCTGTTTCAGTTATTATGTGCATGATTATTTTGATACCACTTTAGAAAATATTTTAAAAACTAGCATGAATTCCAACTGTCCACAATAACAGTATCATTCCAACTGTCCACAATAACAATATCATTCCAAAATTCAGCTTCCTCTTGGATCTAGTGTCCACTTTTTCCCCGGACAGTAGAGGTGGATAAGTAAATACCTTGAGAAACAGAGTCCCAACATGGGAGGCAATGCAGGGTTCAGATAAGTAGTTCTTCACTTTGGTTCAGATTAAAATGGTGGATGTATATATATATAAAGCATGCCTGCTGTATTTTTGTCCTTGCTGCATTTCTGGCCTCAAGCAAAAGTACTAAAAATCAGTGAGCTCTTCTGAAATTTTCAGTCCAAGTGTTCAGATTCAAGACTTTAATAAGTTCAAGTCAGTTTGGGAAAAAGCAGCACAAGTCTGATTCAGACTTCTGTCTTAGGAAGTTTGACTTCCTGCTTTTTATCGTCTCACATCTTTTCTAAAGGTATGTGTTTTCTTTCTCTGGTTCACATGCCTGCCAATTAATTTATATCAAAGCCTGTTCCTCTTCTTTCAACATTGATCTGTTCAGAGAAGCATTTCAGGGGCAAGTGACCACCTACTCTTTTACACTGTTCCATTAAATGTGCTTCTGTGTCACCTTTATCCATCTCTGTGGGCTTTTAAATCTAGAGTCCTTCAACAATGGCGTCTTTGTTCTCTATCCACTGGATGACTCTTACCATTGGAAAGCAGTGTTACGGGAATATGAAGGGATGGTGTTAATTTATGTGATTCAGAGTTGAGACGTATAATCTGAACCTAGAAGGGGATAAAATGTGACTTAGGGAAATGGGTATAATATATTTTAACATCTATGGGATTATTCTGTAATTTGGTTTCACATTTTATTCACATTCTATGTGTGCATGTTTTCCTATCAGTGATCAGTTACATCACAAGGCTTTGGACATTTTTGGGCATGGTTGTTAATGGCTTTATGGTTTGATTCCTTTTCCTCTGTATTTGGCCAAATGTGTGTAATATGTATATGTCACCCAGAAAGAAAGACTCAGGGTCCATGCAATTCATACTCTTCTTTCAATAATAACTCCATAACTATTGTTGGTTAAGCATATTTGAATCCACATTCTGATTGATACATATATACAATTGAGTATACAAGTGGGTTCTGATATTGTTGACTACTTCCTTAGTAAGGTAACATGATAACCCTAACAAGTATGGCTAAATGAATATTTTGTTGCAGTATGGATACTCTTTTCTTTTTCTAATTGGTCTGTTCTGAATTGTGATGCCCGTTTCTTGCCTCCAGTCCTTTATTGCTGAATACGGCTACGTATTCATACACTTATTCAAAGTATGGTCTTTAAGTCCTGAGGTTTTATCAATTAAGGCCTGTGTAAAGCTTGGATCCCCTAGGTATGCTCTGCAGATTGTTCTATGGAGCACCACAGTTCTATGTCTTTCTCTGAGCACCCAAGTTTGTATTGGTAGTTCTTTGGTGCTGCACACTCTTTGCAGGATCATGCTTGGGTAGTGAAGTGCTCTTAATGCTGTGGCCACTGGAGGGAGAAGTGAACACTACTTTCATGGGAAGAATCTTTTTCTGCTTAGAGTCTTGTCTTAAAACTCAACTGTTCTTTCCTCAAGCTTCAGCACTTCCTGTGGATCAACATTAGCTCAGGTCAGTATTATTTAATCACTTAGTGTCTATCTGCAATGGGAAGTGATGGAGGGGGAGTTATACATATGTTTGTGTATATGTGTAAGTATAAATGGGTATATGTATTTTATATATATATATATATGAAAGATGTAAAATCACAAAAATTTAGAATGTTATACTGAGTATGCCAATGGAAATGGGTCTTCCAGCCCAGTATCCAGTTTTCTTAGCAAGAGCCAAAGGAAATTGTGGGTGAGAGAATATGGTATTTGTTCTCTCACTTCTATGTCTCAAAATGGGCAGAATTCAGAATGACCTTAGCTTTTTCTTTGTCGTCTATTTTGATGCTATTATCTAGAAATTTTAAATAAAATCTTTTTGGGATATTTTTCTTCATGCATTTTCCATATTTTCTATTTGAATATATAACTTTTAGAATGGGAAATATATGCTAAGTCTTTATTTTCAACCTATCTGTCTTTAACGTAAAGTGCTTTTTTATTACATGGCAAATATTTGGGTCTTGTGTTTTTTATCCAGTCTGAAAATGTTTGCCTTTTACATGGAGTGCTTACTTTCTTTATGGTTAATGTAATTATTGATGTGGTTGAATTTTGGTCTGCCATCTTGGTATTTGATTCTATTTGTCCCATCTGTTCCTTATCTCTTGGTGCCTTCTTTTCTGATTCTTTAAATCGCTGTATTCAGCATTTCTTTTTATTTGCTCTATTGATGTCTTATTTATACCTCTTTGTGTAATTTTTAGTGGTTGCTCTAGAGATAATGTAATTTGAAGGTAAACTCTTTAAAAGGACATGAAAATGTTAGAAGCTTATGTCAGTATAATTCAATTCTTGCCCCACCAGCTCTTCCAGTTGGTTCTTGACTATAGTTTCTGTCTCTGCTAAAATTCCTTATCAGCTCATATATGTTAAAATATTATAACTAGTTTCTTTTATGTATTTATCATAATTATTTTAAAGTCCCTGTTTGGTAAATCCAATATCTGAACTCTCTCCAGATTTGCTTTTATTCTCTTTTTTCTCCTTCTGGATCATGGGCCATATTTTTCTTGCTTCTTCACATCTCATAATTTTATAAATTTTATGCCAAGCATTATGTGCAAAAGAATAGTACAAACAATACTTAACACCACAGAAGTAATATTGCCTCTTCTTTCAAGCTGTTAATATGAGGAATAAAATCAGTCTAATCTGTAGTTGTACTGGATCTAGGCTTTGTCCCAGTTTTAGTTACACGCAGTTACCGCTGGCTTCAAATGTTTAAATTTCGGTTTAAGATGTGTCCTTCAGCAGAGTCTGGTGAGACTCCAGAGATCCTGTTTGCCAGCTTTAAGTGTCACTGGGAGTTCTCTTTGACTTTTAGTCCTGCCCCTAATTTTCTGCACCTCAGAGACCTCTCTCCCCCTAGCTGCCCTGCCCTTGCCTCTGGAGTACTGTTGAACTATCCTCTGTTAAGGCCCAGAGTACTTTGGAGAGATTTTTCTTTGCATTAAGAGAACTGCTTCAGGCACTTCATTATTTATGTAAGATACTTTAATAAGTTGAGGCAAAATTCACATAAGATGAAATTAACCACTTTAAAATGAAGGATTCAGTAGCATTTAGTGTATTCACAATATTTTGCAATACCACCTCTATCTAGTTCCAAAACATTTGCATCATTCCAAAATTAAACTCGTTACCCATTAAGCAGTTTGTCCCAACTAGCACCCTCTCTCCAGCCTGTGGCAACCACCAATGTGTGCTCTGTGTCTATGGATTTATATGTTCTAGATATTTCATATAAATGGAATCATAAAATACACGATGCTTTCTGTCTGGCTTCTATCACTTAGCATAATGTTTTGGAGGTTTCTCTTGGTGTTGTGCCCTGCCCTCAGTTTTCAGTGTCCATGCCCTTCACTTGGTGAAGGTCTGGAGTGACTTGGAGGGATTTCTTTCCATTTTTCTGGCTTGCCCTCAGGCTTCCTGGTATTTGTCTTCGGCGAAGGCTCTCTCAGCTCTCCTTACCTATCCTTGACACTCAAGTCCCATGGAAACGAGGTCACAGGTTGGGGAAGACTTGCCTGTGATTAGGGTTCCTTAGGTTCTCATTCATCACACCAGCCCACGGGGTCATTAAAGGTTCCTTCAAAGTTTGGCTAGTTTCTCCTTATCCCTGTCTTTGGCAGATTTGTCTTCTTTTGGCTGTTCTGTCAGGGAGTAAAGAAACAGTGGCTCTCTTCTCTCCCAGATGGATTAATCACTTTCTGGAGTTTAGTTTATTTGGGTTTCTTTGAGTCCTCAGCAATCTGATGAACCTTTAAAAAAATGTAAACTTGTAAATTGTTGAGCTTGTTTTAATTGCTAAGTTTGAAGCGGCAGTGTCTTGTGACTATTTATTCTTTTAAAAATTATAATATATATTTATCCTTAAAATGCATTTTATTTATATATTCATTCATTGTTTTTGAAGTCTCAGATAATTACGTTTTTTATTGTGGCAAAATACACATAATATCCACATGAGTGTAAGGTGGTATCTCATTGTGGTTTCGATTTGCATTTCCCTAATGATTAGTGATGCTAAACCTCTATTCATGTGTTTAATGCCATTCGTGTATCTTCTTTGGAGAAATGTCTATCCAAATTCTCTGCCCATTTTTAAATTGGGTCATTTGATTTTGTTGTTGTTGAGTTCGGAGTTCTCTATATATTCAGTATTTTAATCACTTATCAGATACGTGATTTGCAAGGACTTTCCTCCATTCTGTAGGTTGCATTTTAACTCTGTTGATAATGTTGTTTGATGTACAAAAGCTTTTAATTTTATGCAATCTGATTTGTCTGTATTTTGTTGTTGTTGCCTGTGCCTTTGGTGTCATATTCAAGAAATCATTGTGAAATTCCGTGTGGAGAAGATTTTGCCCTATGTTTTCTACTTAAGAGTTCTATAGTTTTAGCTCTTACATTTAAGTATTTAATTCATTTTGAGTTAATTTTTGTATACAATGTTAGTAAGGGTTACATTGTTTTGATTATTGGAGCTTTGTGATAAGTTTTGAAATAAAGAAGCATGATTCCTCCAGCTTTGTTGTTCTTTTTCAAGATTGTTTTGGATATTTGGGGTTTCTTGGGATTTCATATGAATTCTGTCATGGATTTTTTGATTTCTACAAAAAATATAGTTGGGATTTTGATAGGGATTGCATTGGATCTTTAGATAATATTGGGTGGTATTGACATTTTAACAGTATTGCATTTCAGTACATGAGCAGGGATACCTTTTCATTTATTTATGTCTTAAAATTTCATCAATGTTTTATAGTTTTTATTGTATAAATCTTCACCTCTTTGGTTAAGTCCTAAGTATTTTATTTTTTCTGATAGTACTGTTAATGGAATTGTTTTCTTAATTTCCTTTTCAGATGGTTCATTATTAGTGTATATAAATACAACTGATTTTTGTGTGTTCATCCTTTTGCGGTCAGAGAACATACTTTGT
Source organism: Pongo pygmaeus (assembly GCF_028885625.2). Classification (NCBI taxonomy): domain Eukaryota; kingdom Metazoa; phylum Chordata; class Mammalia; order Primates; family Hominidae; genus Pongo; species Pongo pygmaeus. Next base: position 94,377,170 of record NC_085930.1, on the reverse strand, counting down.
ATGGTAGTGATCTCTTTCAAATCTATTGAGATTTCATTTGTGGCCTATTATAATATAAGGTCTATCCTGGAAAATGTCCCATGTGAACTTGAGAAGAATATGTATTCTATTGTTGTTGCGTATAGTGTTCTACATAAGCTGTATTGTGTTGATCTAGTTGTATTGTGTTGTTCAAGTTCTCTATTTCCTTACCTATCCTCTGTCTGGTTGATCTATCTATTATTTAGAGTGGGGTGTTGAAGTCCTCGACTATTACTGTATTTGTTATATCTTCTTTCTTTATGGAATTTTTTATTGATATACAATGTCCTCCTTTGTGTCTTGTAAACTTTTTTGATTTAAACTCTGTTTTGTCTGATATTAGAATAGCCACACTTGTTCTCTTTTGAGAATTATTTGCATGGAATATCTCTATCCTTTCACTTTCAGGCTATTTGTATCTTTGGAACTAAAGTGAGTCACTTGCAGATTGCATGTAGTGGGATCATTTAAAAATTTATTATGCCAATGTCTGTCTCTTAAATGGAGAGTTTAATCCATTTACATTTAAAGTAATTACTGATAAAGAGGAACTTCTGTCACTTTGCCTCTTATTTTCTATAATGCCTTACAACTATTTTATTCTTCATTTCTTGCATTATTGTCTTCTTTTGTGTTTGACTGATTTTTTTTCTGTAGTGAAATGTTTTAATTCTCTTCTCATCCCTTTTTGTGTATATTCCAAAATGACTTTCTTTGTGATTACTATGGAAATTACATTTAACACCCTAAAGTTATAACTCTCAAATTTGAATTTAGACTAGCTTAATTTCAATAGCATACAAACACTCTGCTTCTTTACAGCCTTGTCCCTATCCCTTTAGTTGTTGATATCACCACATTACATCTTTTTACATTGAGTGTCCATAAACATAAACTAATAATTGGTTTTTAAAATATGTTACTGTCTTAAATTATGTAGAAAACAAAAAATGAAGTTATAGAAAAACATTATAAAAACACGAGCTTTTAGATTAATACTTGTTTTTTAAATATATGTTAGTCTTTGAAATCACATAGAAAACAAAAAGTGGAGTTACAAACTATTATTACAATAATATCGGCTCTTGTAATAGCCCATATATTTACATTTACCGAGATCTTTATTTCTTCATAAAGTTTTTAGTTATTGTCTAGTACCCATCCTTTCATTTCATCCTGTAGGATCCTCTTTAGCATTTCTTGCAGAGCAGGTCTAGTGATAATGAACTTCCTTAGCTTTTATTTTTCTGGGAATGTTAATTTCTCTCTCACTTTTTATGGACAGTTTTGCTGTCCATCAGCAAATCAAGAACAGGATTCTTGATTTACAGGGTTTTTTTCCTCTTTTAGCATGTTAAGTATTTCAGCTTACTGCCTTCTGCCATTCAAAGTTTCTTCTGAGGAATCTGCTGCTAATTGTATTGATGATAACTTGCATGTGGTGAGTGGCTTCTCTCTTGTTGCTTTCAAGAGTCTCTTTTTGTCTTGACTTTTGACAATTTGATTATAGTATGTCTCAGTGTAGATCTCTTTGAATTCATCCTACTTGGAATTTATTGAGTTTCTTGAACCTTAATGTCTTTTGTCAAACTTGGAAATTTGTGGGGTTTTTTATTTTGTTTTGTTTTAAATAGAGACAGGGTCTTGCTCTGCTGCCCAGGCTGAAGTGCGGTGGCACAATCACAGCTTACCACAGCCTCGAGCTCCTGGGCTCAAATGATCCTCCCACCTCAGCCTCCCAAGTAGCTGGGACTACAGGCATATGTCTTCACATCTGGCTATTTTTTAAAAAAAATTTTTTTGTAGAGACAGGGCCTCCTGTCTCACTATATTGCCCAGGACTGTCTTGATCTCCTAGCCTCAAGCAATCCTGCCACTTTGGCTTCCCAAAGTACTGTCATTACAGGTGTGAGCTAGTGTACCCAGCCAAACTTGGGAAGTTTTTAGCCATTTCTTCAAACGATCTCTGTCCCTTTCACTCTCCATCCTCCTTCTGGGTCTCCTGCAATGTGTATGTTGGTTTGATTGATGGTATTGCACAAGTCTCTTGGGTGTCTTTTCTTTAATCTTTTTTCTTTCTCTTCCTCAGACTCAATAATTTCAATTTTCCTATTTTCAAGTTTACTGATCCTTTCTTCTGTCTGCTCAAATCTGCCTTTGAATCCCTCTAGTGAATTTTTCATTTCAGTTATTGTACTTTATAGCTCTAGAATTTTTTTTGATTTCATTTTATATTTTCTGTTTATTGATATTTCCATTTGTAATACATTGTTTTCTTGACTTCCTCCATATATTCCTTTAGTTCTTTGAGCATCTTTAAGATAGTTGTTTTAAAATCTTTGTTTAGTAGGTTTGCCATTTGGTCTTTCTCAGAGATGATTTCTGTTGTCTTATTTTTTTTGAATGGGCTATACTTTTCCGTTTTTTTGTTTTTTTTTTTTTTTTTAATTCCCTGTGCTTTTTTCTTTCTTTGCTGTTGAAAACTGGACATTTGGATCTAATAATGTGATAATTATGGTAATTGGATTTTCCCCCTTCCCCTGGAGTTTGCCATTTTTTGCTTTTGTTTCATTTTGTTTTGATTTGATTATTGTAGGCTGTCTCTATGCCAAGGATCAAACTGAGCTGTAAAGTTAATGTATTTGCTCATTTTTTCTGAGCCTGCTTCTTTCCTCAGGCATAAGCAGTGACTTGAAATTTCCCTCATATATGTAGTTATTTTTGAATGTCCTAGTGTTTAACATCTGGCTGTCAAAAGGGAAAGAACAGAATGAAGTGGGGAAAGATTGCCGGCCCTTTAAATATCCTGGAAGTTGTCTCAGCCTGAGTAGGCGGGGCTTGCAACTATGAGAGAGGGTTGCAACAAAGGCTATCTGCTACTGTGTCTGCAACTCCATGATCAGAGGCAGTAATTAGCTGCCAAAACACGGATCCCTGATATTTAGGGAGCAGGGTCCTCCTTATCGCCCACCTTGCTCCTGCAAGCTGTGTGCTAGCTGCTCTAGGAACATGGGCATGACTGCTTGCTAGGAGGCTGGGGTGAGGGATGGGTAGCTGCTGCTTAGATAAGAGCTAAAATTGACCAAGGTTAACTGCAGTTTACTGTTCAGTGCTTCCTCTGGACCTTGCAAGCCTTCAATAGACTCCAGGGTTCCGAAATAGTTACATCACACAGATTCTGCCAGTACAATTGTTGTCTAGGTGGGGAGACAGAGTCCTGGTGCTTCCGACTCTGCCAACTTCCCAGAACCCTCTGCCTATATTATATTTTACATATAAAATACATCACTGTAATGTAAATTATGAAACAGACTCTTATGAAGCTACAGCCAACTTAATGACAAGAACATCGTGCTGCTCCTCAATCCCATCCTTTTGCTTCCTCCTTAAGAGTTTACTACCAGCACACATTTCTGATTTATGACTTTCTTACATTGAAAACCATTTTTCCACGTAAGTATGCATCCCTACAAAATATATTCCTTAGTTTTACCTGTTTTCAAGCTCAATTGATTGTCCACATTGAAAACAAATAAAATTGAATCGTTACTTTAGTCCATACCCCCAAGTCAATTTTCTTACTCTTTATCCCATGCCAATTGGACTTCTGCTTTGACTATTTTACGAAAACCAATCTTGACAAAATGTCCACTGACCTCTCCTGTGTCAGATCCAATGTCCACTCTCCTCTCATTATCCTAGTTGGCCTTTCAGGACTACTCATCATAGCAAATGTTTTTTACTCAAAGTTGTCTTCCTTTCAGCTTCTATGATATTGCTCTGTTCTGGTCTATCGTCTTTCTCCATGGCCTTTCCTGCTCAGTCTTCACCTTGGCATTTACTTTTCTACCCAATCTCTACATTTTGGAGTTCCTCGGTGCTCAATCCTAGGTTCCCCTCCCTTATCCTTTTATAATTTCTCTTCAGATAATGTAATTCATGCCCATGGATTTATATGCCACTACCTGCTGATGACTTCTGAATTTACACCTTGAATCTAGCGTTTTCCTTCGACCTCAAAACTCATGTATAAATCAACATATATCTCTGGTTTTATACACTTGGGTGTACACCAAACACTTCAAAAATTAATATTATTGCAACTGAACTCATAATATTTTTGTGAAACTGCTCCCCTCTCAGTCTTCTTCATCTCAACAATCTATTTAGTTGCTCAAGTCAGAAACCTGAGAATTTTACTTTATTTGGGGTACTCTTGATCACTGCACTCAATTCATGGAATTTCTCATATATAGTCCTCATAATATATCTCAAGTTCTGCTTTTCACCATCTCTACTGCCACCACCTTTGTCCAAATTGTCTACTTTTTTTTTTTTAATAGGAGTCTCGCTCTGTCACCCAGGCTGGAGTGCAATAGTGCGATCTTGGCTCACCGCAACCTCCGCCTCCTGGGTTCAAGTGATTTTCCCCCCTCAGCCTCCCGAGTAGCTGGGATTACAGACACCTGCCATCATGCCTGGCTAATTTTTGTGTTTTCGTAGAGATGGGGTTTCACCATGATGGTCAGGCTGGTCTTGAACTCCTGACCTCAGGTGATCCGCCCACTTCAGCCTCCCAAAATGCTGGGATTGCAGGCATGAGCCACTGCGCTTGGCCTAGATTATCTACTTCTATTGCCTGGTCTACTGCAACAACTTCCTAATTGATTTTCCCACTTCTCAAATTGCTCTTTCTTTTCTTTTTTTTTTTTAATCTCTTTATTTATTTATTTATTTATTTATTATTATTACACTTTAGGTTTTAGGGTACATGTGCGCAATGTGCAGGTTAGTTACATATGTATACATGTGCCATGCTGGTGCGCTGCATCCACTAACTCGTCATCTAGCATTAGTTATATCTCCCAATGCTATCCCTCCCCCTTCCCCCCACCCCGCAGCAGTCCCCAGAGTGTGATGTTCCCCTTCCTGTGTCCATGTGTTCTCATTGTTCAATTCCCATCTATGAGTGAGAATATGTGGTGTTTGGTTTTTTGTTCTTGCGATAGTTTACTGAGAAGGATGATTTCCAATTTCATCCATGTCCCTACAAAGGACATGAACTCATCATTTTTTATGGCTGCATAGTATTCCATGGTGTATATGTGCCACATTTTCTTAATCCAGTCTATCATTGTTGGACATTTGGGTTGGTTCCAAGTCTTTGCTATTGTGAATAATGCCGCAATAAACATACGTGTGCATGTGTCTTTATAGCAGCATGATTTATAATCCTTTGGGTATATACCCAGTAATGGGATGTCTGGGTCAAAGGGAATTTCTAGTTCTAGATCCCTGAGGAATCGCCACACTGACTTCCACAATGGTTGAACAAGTTTAGAGTCCCACCAACAGTGTAAAAGTGTTCCTATTTCTCCACATCCTCTCCAGCACCTGTTGTTTCCTGACTTTTTAATGATTGCCATTCTAACTGGTGTGAGATGGTATCTCATTGTGGTTTTGATTTGCATTTCTCTGATGGCCAGTGATGGTGAGCATTTTTTCATGTGTTTTTTGGCTGCATAAATGTCTTCTTTTGAGAAGTGTCTGTTCATGTCCTTTGCCCACTTTTTGATGGGGTTGTTTGTTTTTTTCTTGTAAATTTGTTGGAGTTCATTGTAGATTCTGGATATTAGCCCTTTGTCAGATGAGTAGGTTGCGAAAATTTTCTCCCATTTTGTAGGTTGCCTGTTCACTCTGATGGTAGTTTCCTTTGCTGTGCAGAAGCTCTTTAGTTTAATAGATCCTGTTTGTCAATTTTAGCTTTTGTTGCCATTGCTTTTGGTGTTTTAGACATGAAGTCCTTGCCCATGCCTATGTCCTGAATGGTAATGCCTAGGTTTTCTTCTAGGGTTTTTATGGTTTTAGGTCTAACGTTTAAGTCTTTAATCCATCTTGAATTGATTTTTGTATAAGGTGTAAGGAAGGGATCCAATTTCAGCTTTCTACGTATGGCTAGCCAGTTTTCCCAGCACCATTTATTAAATAGGGAATCCTTTCCCCATTGCTTGTTTTTGTCAGGTTTGTCAAAGATCAGATAGTTGTAGATATGCGGTGTTATTTCTGAGGGCTGTGTTCTGTTCCATTGATCTATATCTCTGTTTTGGTACCAGTACCATGCTGTTTTGGTTACTGTAGCCTTGTAGTATAGTTTGAAGTCAGGTAGTGTGACGCCTCCAGCTTTGTTCTTTTGGCTTAGGATTGACTTGGCGATGCGGGCTCTTTTTTGGTTCCATATGAACTTTAAAGTAGTTTTTTCCAATTCTGTGAAGAAAGTCATTGGTAGCTTGATGGGGATGGCATTGAATCTGTAAATTACCTTGGGCAGTATGGCCAGTTTCATGATATTGATTCTTCCTACCCATGAGCATGGAATGTTCTTCCATTTGTTTGTATCCTCTTTTATTTCATTGAGCAGTGGTTTGTAGTTCTCCTTGAAGAGGTCCTTCACATCCCTTGTAAGTTGGATTCCTAGGTATTTTATTCTCTTTGAAGCAATTGTGAATGGGAGTTCACTCATGATTTGGCTCTCTGTTTGTCTGTTATTGGTGTATAAGAATGCCTGTGATTTTTGTACATTGATTTTGTATCCTGAGACTTTGCTGAAGTTGCTTATCAGCTTAAGGAGATTTTGGGCTGAGACAATGGGGTTTTCTAGATATACAATCATGTCATCTGCAAACAGGGACAATTTGACTTCCTCTTTTCCTAATTGAATACCCTTGATTTCCTTCTCCTGCCTAATTGCCCTGGCCAGAACTTCCAACACTATGTTGAATAGGAGTGGTGAGAGAGGGCATCCCCGTCTTGTGCCAGTTTTCAAAGGGAATGCTTCCAGTTTTTGCCCATTCAGTATGATATTGGCTGTGGGTTTGTCATAGATAGCGCTTATTATTTTGAGATACGTCCCATCAATACCTAATTTATTGAGAGTTTTTAGCATGAAGGGTTGTTGAATTTTGTCAAAGGCCTTTTCTGCATCTATTCAGATAATCATGTGGTTTTTGTCTTTGGTTCTGTTTATATGCTGGATTACGTTTATTGATTTGCGTATATTGAACCAGCCTTGCATCCCAGGGATGAAGCCCACTTGATCATGGTGGATAAGCTTTTTGATGTGCTGCTGGATTGGGTTTGCCAGTATTTTATTGAGGATTTCTGCATCAATGTTCATCAAGGATATTCGTGTAAAATTCTCTTTTTTGGTTGTGTCTCTGCCAGGCTTTGGTATCAGGATGATGCTGGCCTCATAAAATGAGTTAGGGAGGATTCCCTCTTTTTCTATTGATTGGAATAGTTTCAGAAGGAATGGTACCAGTTCCTCCTCGTACCTCTGGTAGAATTCGGCTGTGAATCCATCTGGTCCTGGACTTTTTTTGGTTGGTAAGCTATTGATTATTACCAGAATTTCAGCTCCTGTTATTGGTCTATTCAGAGATTCAACTTCTTCCTGGTTTAGTCTTGGGAGAGTGTATGTGTCGAGGAATTTATCCATTTCTTGTAGATTTTCTAGTTTATTTGCGTAGAGGTGTTTGTAGTATTCTCTGATGGTAGTTTGTATTTCTGTGGGATCGGTGGTGATATCCCCTTTATCATTTTTTATTGCATCTATTTGATTCTTCTCTCTTTTTTTCTTTATTAATCTTGCTAGCGGTCTATCAATTTTGTTGATCCTTTCAAAAAACCAGCTCCTGGATTCATTTATTTTTTGAAGGGTTTTTTGTGTCTCTATTTCCTTCAGTTTTGCTCTGATTTTAGTTATTTCTTGCCTTCTGCTAGCTTTTGAATGTGTTTGCTCTTGCTTTTCTAGTTCTTTTAATTGTGATGTTAGGGTGTCAATTTTGGATCTTTCCTGCTTTCTCTTGTGGGCATTTAGTGCTATAAATTTTCCTCTAACACTGCTTTGAATGCATCCCAGAGATTCTGGTATGTTGTGTCTTGGTTCTCGTTGGTTTCAAAGAACATCTTTATTTCTGCCTTCATTTCGTTATGTACCCAGTAGTCATTCAGGAGCAGGTTGTTCAGTTTCCATGTAGTCGAGTGGTTTTGAGTGAGATTCTTAATCCTGAGTTCTAGCTTGATTGCACTGTGATCTGAGAGATAGTTTGTTATAATTTCTGTTCTTTTACATTTACTGAGGAGAGCTTTACTTCCAAGTATGTGGTCAATTTTGGTATAGGTGTGGTGTGGTGCCAAAAAAAATGTATATTCTGTTGATTTGGGGTGGAGAGTTCTGTAGATGTCTATTAGGTCTGCTTGGTGCAGAGCTGAGTTCAATTCCTGGGTATCCTTGTTGACTTTCTGTCTTGTTGATCTGTCTAATGTTGACAGTGGTGTGTTAAAGTCTCCCATTATTAATGTGTGGGAGTCTAAGTCTCTTTGTAGGTCACTCAGGACTTGCTTTATGTATCTGGGTGCTCCTGTATTGGGTGCATATGTATTTAGGATAGTTAGCTCTTCTTGTTGAATTGATCCCTTTACCATTATGTAATGGCCTTCTTTGTCTCTTTTGATCTTTGTTGGTTTAAAGTCTGTTTTATCAGAGACTAGGATTGCAACCCCTGCCTTTTTTTGTTTTGCATTTGCTTGGTAGGTCGTCCTCCATCCTTTTATTTTGAGCCTACGTGTGTCTCTGCACGTGAGATGGGTTTCCCGAATACAGCACACTGATGGGTCTTGAGTCTTTATCCAATTTGCCCGTCTGTGTCTTTTAATTGGATCATTTAGTCCATTTACATTTAAAGTTAATATTGTTATGTGTGAATTTGATCCTGTCGTTATGGTGTTAGCTGGCTATTTTGCTCGTTAGTTGATGCAGTCTCTTCCTAGTCTCGATGGTCTTTACATTTTGGCATGATTTTGCAGCAGCTGGTACTGGTTGTGCCTTTCCATGTTTAGCACTTCCTTCAGGATCTCTTTTAGGGCAGGCCTGGTGGTGACAAAAATCTCTCAGCATTTGCTTGTGTGTAAAGGATTTTATTTCTCCTTCACTTATGAAGCTTAGTTTGGCTGGATATGAAATTCTGGGTTGAAAATTCTTTTCTTTAAGAATGTTGAATATTGGCCCCCACTCTCTTCTGGCTTGTAGAGTTTCTGCTGAGAGATCCGCTGTTAGTCTGATGGGCTTCCCTTTGAGGGTAACCCGACCTTTCTCTCTGGCTGCCCTTAACATTTTTTCCTTCATTTCAACTTTGGTGAATCTGACAATTATGTGTCTTGGAGTTGCTCTTCTCGAGGAGTATCTTTGTGGCATTCTCTGTATTTCCTGAATTAGAATGTTGGCCTGCCTTGCTAGATTGGGGAAGTTCTCCTGGATAATATCCTGCAGAGTGTTTTCCAACTTGGTTCCATTCTCCCCATCACTTTCAGGTACACCAATCAGACATAGATTTGGTCTTTTCACATAGTGCCATATTTCTTGGAGGCTTTGCTCGTTTCTTTTTATTCTTTTTTCTCTAAACTTCCCTTCTCGCTTCATTTCATTCATTTCATCTTCCATCGCTGATACCCTTTCTTCCATTTGATTGCATCGGCTCCTGAGGCTTCTGCATTCTTCACGTAGTTCTCGAGCCTTGATTTTCAGTTCCATCAGCTCCTTTAAGCACTTCTCTGTATTGATTATTCTAGTTATACATTCTTCTAAATTTTTTTCAAAGTTTTCAACTTCTTTGCCTTTGGTTTGAATATCCTCCCGTAGCTCGGTGTAATTTGATCGTCTGAAGCCTTCTTCTCTCAGCTCATCAAAGTCATTCTCCATCCAGCTTTGTTCTGTTGCTGGTGAGGAACTGCGTTCCTTTGGAGGAGGAGAGGCATTCTGCTTTTTAGAGTTTCCAGTTTTTCTGCTCTGTTTTTTCCCCATCTTTGTGGTTTTATCTACTTTTGGTCTTTGATGATGGTGATGTACAGATGGGTTTTTGGTGTGGATGTCCTTTCTGTTTGTTAGTTTTCCTTCTAACAGACAGGACCCTCAGCTGCAGGTCTGTTGGAGTACCCGGCCGGCCATGTGAGGTGTCAGTCTGCCCCTGCTGGGGGGGTGCCTCCCAGTTAGGCTGCTCGGGGGTTAGGGGTCAGGGGTCAGGGACCCACTTGAGGAGGCAGTCTGCCTGTTCTCAGGTCTCCAGCTGTGTGCTGGGACAACCACTGCTCTCTTCAAAGCTGTCAGACAGGGACATTTAAGTCTGCAGAGGTTACTGCTGTCATTTTGTTTGTCTGTGCCCTGCCCCCAGAGGTGGAGCCTACAGAGGCAGGCAGATCTCCTTGAGCTGTGGTGGGCTCCACCCTGTTCGAGCTTCCTGGCTGCTTTGTTTACCTAAGCAAGCCTGGGCAATGGCGGGCGCCCCTCCCCCAGTGTTGCTGCAGCCCTGCAGTTTGATCTCAGACTGCTGTGCTAGCAATCAACAAGACTCTGTGGGCGTAGGACCCTCTGAGCCAGGTGCGGGATATAATCTCCTGGTGTGCCGTTTTTTTAAGCCGCTGGGAAAAGTGCAGTATTCAGGTGGGAGTGACCCGATTTTCCAGGTGCCGTCTGTCACCCCTTTCTTTGACTAGGAAAGGGAACTCCCTGACCCCTTGCGCTTCCTGAGTGAGGCAATGCCTTGCCCTTCTTCGGCTCGCGCACGGTGCGCGCACCCACTGACCTGCGCCCACTGTCTGGCACTCCCTAGTGAGATGAACCTGGTACCTCAGATGGAAATGCAGAAATCACCCGTCTTCTGCGTCGCTCACGCTGGGAGCTCTAGACCGGAGCTGTTCCTATTCGGCCATCTTGGCTCCTCCCCTCGACTTGCTCTCTTTCAATATAGCGTCTACCAATCAGCTACAGAAATCTTCCTGAAATCATTGTAAAGATCTAGCAATGATACTTCTCTGCTTAATAAAGTTTAGTATAATTAAAACAAAATCCATACTCCTCCTCACAACAAACATGTACCTGCATAGCACCTCCTGCTCACCTATTTTCCACTTGAGCCATATTCTCCTTTGCTCACCATGTTTCAGACACTCTGTCCTTCTTTCCATTCCTAGAAGAGGTGAAGATTTTCCCCATCTCAGAGCCTGCCCATATCTTCTTTCCTATGACTAGAATGCTCTCCCAAGGCTCTTTAAATGGTTCATATCTTCTCACTCTTTAAATCTCAGTCTAGTGGCTTTCTCAGATTTTTCCTGGTCATTCTTTTCAAGTGTGTTTTCTCCCCACTTATTCTAAATGCCCCTGCAAACCACCTCTTTCCACTGTTATTCTCTTAGTTTCCTGGGGCTGCTATAACAAATTACCACAAACTGGAGTGCTTAAAACAACAGAATCTTATTCCCTCACAGTTCTTGAGGGCAGATGTCCAAAATGAGGGTGTTGACAGGGACATACTCCTTCCAGAATCTTTAAGGAAGAATCCATGCTTTGCCTCTTCCAGCTGCTGGTCACTGTCAGCATTCCTTGACTTGTGGCTGCATCACTCCAGTCTCTGCCTCCATGGTCACATTGCCTCCCACCTTCTGTTTGTGTTATCTTTCTTTGCTTTTCTCATGTAAGAATACTTACGATGACCATTGTATACATGTATTGAAATATCACCCTGTATCCCATAAATATGTACAGGTATTATGTTTCAACTAAAAATAAAAGGAAAAAACTCAGTTGCACCCTACACTTCACATTTTAAAATGATTAAAAAGCACAACCTTTTTCTCTTTAGACACCTTGGGTTTCCTTCTTTTGGGGTGGTATGGGGCGGTCTTGCATTATATCATAGGATGAAGAGGAAAGATATAAACAAGGTATAAACTGTGATAACTGTGAATTGAGCCTCTTTAGGCTGCATTTCATGTGCATGAACGAAATCTGAACTAGTATCTTTATTCAGACACAGAAACCTGAATGGATGAATATTCAAAATGTGTTGATGAGTTCCACACCCTCTTTCAAAGATAAGTGCCAAGTTCTTCCCTTAATTATACTCTGAGCAAAATAAGTTGTGTAGAAGAAGAAGTAAAAAGAGTACTTGTGATGGCATTTCGGGCCACCAGATAATTTGAGGTAATCTTAACTCAAGATCCTTTATTCAATCACATCTGCATAGACCCTTTTCCCAAATAAGAACATTTACACATTTCAGAGATTATGACTTGATGTCTTTGGGTGGCCATTATTCAACCTACTACATACTCTATCTGGCTTTCTGATCATCAAATTCAGAATAATTTTTCTATACAAAATAAATTTTATATTTATTTTTTATTTTCTAGTTTATCGTCAGTTTTCTTTATGTCAGTGCTATGCAATAGAAATGTAATGAGAGCCACATACATAGCTTTAAATTTTCTAGCAGCCACATTAAAAAGTGAAAAGAAACAAGTGAAGTTGACTATAATAGCATATTTTATTTAACTGAATGTATGCAAAATATTATCATTTAAACATGAAATCAATATGAAAATTATTACTGAGAGGTTTTGCTTTTTTAGGGGGGTACAAAGTCTCCTAAATCTGTCTGGTGTATATTTTGTACTCACAACACATCTCTATTCAGAAAAGCTACATTTCAAGTACTCAGCCACAAATGAATAGCAGCTAGTACTGAATTGGACAGTCAGCTCTAGACATGTAAAACATGTCTATTGTGCTTTTCAGGGCCAACACGTGCTTGAAACATTAGAAATGCTGTATATATGAATATATATGATGCACACATGCTATAGATATATATGAATAAGTTATTGGATGAGTAAAAGAAGACCAGCAAAATCTCACGCCCAAATATGTTACATTTCCCTTAACATCAAAATAGATATCTATTTGCAGAGCCACATTTATCTGAATTTAACTGTGAGTGGAAAGTTAAGAATTAGTGATTATAAAACAGCTTTGTCTCTACATCAACTTATTTTTTTGCTTGTGCTGTTTCTCTGGATGATAAATTTCACAACTTATTCTAGTATATAAGAATGTTTTATGTAAACTTTAGGGGCATTTGTGAATGTTTAATATTCTAGGATTTGGTGAATTGTATCTTAATACATATTTATTGTAATATTTTATTTAGTTATGGTGAATTCTGTGAGCCAAAATTTCTATGGAATTTGTCCTCTTAAATATTTATTGCCACATAATATTTTAGGTTTGAACAGTGGGGAGATACAGCATCTCATAGAGAAATCAGAACACGAATGAAACTCAGCCTATAATAGTTTATGTATCATTTTGAACTGACTAAAGCTAGGCAAAGCATGCATATTCACTTAAAAATATTAAGTTATAGAGGGCAAATTTTTATTTAATAACAGAATAAAATGAAAACCTCCTAAATCAGTGGGAAGAATCCTCAGAAGTGGAAGGAAAACTCTACATCAACTTAAACATTTCAAGACAACCAATTTCACTAATTTAAAACAACTTCCAGAGCCAAGGATCCAAGCAAATAAGCCTTTTTCTTTAAACATTCTCACTCATCTTGGGAGCATTAAAATTAATAGAACTTATGATCTTGAGTTCTACTCATTAGAGAATGTGTTTTCAGTAAGTACACATATTGGGGTTGGGATCTGACAGTCCCTTATATATAACCACCATGAATACACATTGAATTTTATACCATTAATATTTCAAGGGGTTTGATTCATAATTTTACAAGCTGAACACACCCATGAATTGAACTAATATTGAAAACAAATCTTACTGCAGACCAATGGGATGCACTGTATTCATAACATATTAAGATTAAAAGTAATAAGACAATATTTCAGCCCGCAGCCTGATCCTTTTCTATAGAACTCTGGAGTGGGTAAGGTGATAGAAGATGCAGTGGAGAGGAGGAGGGAAGGATTAGAGAAGTCTTAGGATCATGTTTTGCAAAGATCTCATCGATGAGTGGGTCAAGACTTCATTTCTGCGAAGCAAATTTTAAAAATTGATTATCACCAAATCTTCTCTGACATGATCGTTTTGCCTAGATCTATCAGTGTCTACTTTCCCCAGTTCCATCTACTGTAGTTTCTGACACCTTCCCCCAGGAAGCATAGCCTGGTTCAGATTTTGAGCCAGTTTTGATGAAGGCAGGAGGTATACTCAGCACCTCAATTTTGCCAGTCAGTAGTATCTGAGTGTAGTTGTGTTACCATAGAATTGTTTTTCATTGTGCTTAGGAAAAGCTTTAAAGGCTGGATGAGGCCACTCAACGTGGTGCTTTCCTTACGTACCCTGCGTCGTACTCTGGTTCCCCATTGGAATGCTGTTAGCCCACCTTTGTCAGTCTTCTATACCTGGAGGTGGATGTTATCTTTCAATTACAATGAAAGATAAAAAACAACACAAACCTTAGACCTGCTTCTCCAGGATTTAACTGTGGTGGTTTTTGGTTTTTAACTGTGTGGTTTTTATAAGATCATGTTATTAGAATGGGCCTTTGGTGGTATATGAAAGCCACATCTAAGAACTTATAAATTTATTTATTTATTTACAGACAGGGTCTTACTCTGTTGCCCAGGCTGGTCTTGAACTCCTGGCCTCAAGCAATTTACCTGCCTTGGCCTCCCAAAGTATTGGGATTACAGGCATGAGCCACTGGGCCTGGTAATTTATAAATATTGATATCAAAGGGTGAGAAGTAGGTAATGATCATTTTAAGAATTGTATAAATTTCTGAGTAATAAGCTCAAAATTTAATAGACGCCATATAATTTGAACTTAAAATAATCTCTAAGCATGTTTATAAAAATTACTTGTGTTTTCATGGACACAGGAAGGGGAACATCACACTTCGGGGACTGTTGTGGGGTGGGGGGGCGGGGAGGAATAGCATTGGGAGATATACCTAATGCTAGATGATGAGTTAGTGGGTGCAGTGCACCAGCATGGCACATGTATACATATGTAACTTACCTGCACATTGAGCACATGTACCATAAAACCTGAAGTATAATAATAATAATAATAATAATAAATAAAAAATTACTTGTGTTTATGAAGATTTTTTACTAAAAGAATTTTTGGTATCTTCAGTGTCTACTTATGCAATGAAGTATTTAAACGTTTAAAGAACTATAAAATGGCCTAACCCTAAGAACTTGATACTATGTAAAATAAATGCTAATAAAATATTAAAGGACAGATCAAATACATCAAAAGTCTAAAAGAAGTTCATCACACTGTAGAAAAACTTCGATGAAGAAAGAACAGTGACTTGGAACAAGAAGAGAAAAACTTCACAGGACTAAAGAAATAGAAGAACACACATAAATGATTGTAAATTGCAATCATGTAGAAGAACGTAATACAATAAGTATGTTATAATGTGATTTTATTATAATATACATTACATAATATATACATGTTTCATATAATACAGTTATAATATAAACATGTAATATGTATAATTCATAATGTGATATATATTATGGTATGTACTTTATTATAATATGTGAGCCCTGAAATAAATAGAAATCATCATTGCACATTACATTTACATATTGCACCACTGGATACAAATATACTCTCATAATCAAAAGAATCTATTTTCTCATACATTTAGCTGTTTGAGTACCATTCACAATTTCCAGGGACAGATTTTGACTTTATCTCTTCAGACCTTTAAAAACCCGTTGAGTGTGGACAATTCAAAAGTGTAATTCTTGGAATCACATAGTGTATCTAAGAAGCATTAGGTATTTAATCTTGCTAATAGTAAACTTTATGGATATGTTACTAAAATTCATTCATATTTTATTAATAATTATTAGGATCTTGAAGAATAATGTGCATTATGTCACGTCAGCTGAATTTCCGTAAATTCCATCTGCTCTTTGATTTCAAGATGTGAATGCTTTACAATTATGAAACTCATGAAAGTCAGTTGAAATTTATTTATCATGTCCACTTCCATCCCTTTACCTAAGCTCTCACACAAACTTAGATCTCCTTGCAAGGTGCCAACTGCAAGAAGGAGGTCCAAACTCACAAGACTTCTCTGGACACTGTTCATTGACTGTTGACTGCTCTAGACATAAACGAATCCTACAATAACTGGATTCATTTTCTTAGCCTTCCATTCTTTCTTATTTCTTGCTCACTCCTTTCTCTGGTATCCTGTATTAATTAGGCAGTGAATAAGACAAAGAACAATACCTCTTTGTGTTCCTACAGATTCAGTTACTATCACTAACTGAATCCCCAAGCATGCAATTTAGCATCTCTCTACTTAGGTCAAAGCATGTTGCGAAATTCTCAAGACACAAATCCTACTTAATTTTCATTTATTTTAATATTATATTGCACAGAGTCCTTGTAAGAGGAGTAATGGTATTCTGTGAAACCACATAAGCAACAACAGGGTGTTATATTTCCCCAAAGACTGGAACTCACCAGTATTGACAACTTAAGTGGCAAATCTACCCAATACCACAGTGGTTAAGACCCATTTGTTTTCGGGAAGGGGAGTGAATGAGCTGCTTCTCCTCCTGGTATGCCACTTCTAGTAGGTCCAGTGATAAGATGTCATGTCTCAGCCACCCTCTTAGTGGTGCACACTCTGGAAGGGACTACAGAGTTTCCAGAGGTGCCAGCAAAAGGCTCTGCCCATGTAAGTATCCCTACATGAGTAGGTTGGGAGTGGATTTAGACATTGCTTGAAATAGGGACCTTTACATCTATATTAGTTTTTTAAAAATAAATTATTATGTGTCCATTAGATAGCTTCACTTTATTCTTCTGATTTGTCCTGTTCCTCACCCCATCCCTTGCATAATCCACACCAAACCTCATTCTGTCCTTGAGCTTCATTCAACCTGTGCTTTCCATTCAACTCCAGAGCCTTACTCTGTCTGTGTCTTACTCCATCTCTCACTGAGGTGCTGGACGCTCAGGGATGGGTGAGGGATGGAGTGTGGATTAGGGGCAATTTAGGATGAAGGGTGAAATGAGGCTCTTTCACAAGGTAATGGTTAGAAATATCACTGCAGAAATTATTTGTAATTTTAAAAATCACATTTTTAAGTTCTGACTCATATCAGTCAATGTGACACTGTTGGAGTAGCTGTGTCAAAACATTCTATTAACCTGCCACTTAACTACACGAAAATGTCTTCTTTTTGGCCTTCAGTCACCTCAACAACTCTTCACCTTGAACATTGGTGGTGGAGAGATTATTGGTGCTGTCAAAGTTTGCCCTATAAATTTATCAAGAGAAACGGGGAAAAGGGCGAGTTCTTGGAACTTGCTACCAGAATAGTAGTACATTCCTGTATTTCCTTATCTACCTTTGGACTTTGACCTTTTATCTCATTTCTCTGTGTCCATGGTCTTCTGTAACTTCTGCTAACATTTTCTAGTTCATCAAAGACACCACTTCCAAGGGCATTTATTTACCCATGGAAATTGGTTGGAAGTTTGATGTCATCAAGAGCTGCTTTATTCAATATGTGGGATGAATGTAAATTTATCAATTCATGTTGAACAAATATAAAATATAAGTTAGGTTAGTGATGAATAGCACTGTTCATAGACTAGAGTCTCATGAGGTGCAAGGGGCCCTGAGATGCAGAAAGTGGTACTTGGATAACTTTTATCTAAAATTTTTGCTCTGATTCTTTTATAACATCTCAATAAATGGTTACACACATCAGTAGACCAGCAATGCCTACCCCATAAGGTGAGCTATTCCATTTCCAGTTGGTTCTAATTCAAGCCTTTCCTGAATTTGAGCTGAAATCTACCTTCCTGATCCGTCTTCTAGTCCAAGCGTGGCTCACTACAACCTTGGATTGAAATTAACTCATCTTCTACCAGAAAAATTTTCAAATATTTGAAGACAGATATAACTGGTCTCTGCTTCTTCGTTTAAATGACATTTTACTTTAATTTGTGACATCAAAGTATAGGTCACCAATGATAGAATCCAGATGTTGATCAATCAAATGCTATGGTTTTGACTTTTCTCAAAATGTGCCACCCTATCCATCACAGTATTTACAGCCATGGTGGTGCTTGAAAGCAGGTGATTATTTATAAAATCCCTGATGTGTGCAGATTCTCAGAGTGTACAGTTTAATTTATAACCAGTAAAATAGTACATACTGGCAGATGAAGGGGCTTTCAAACAATAAGCAAACCTTCAGGAGACACCCTGCATCTCTAAAGAAATGTGAGGTTTTTGAAAGGTAGATTTAAAATAGTCTAATGCTTAAAAATAATATATAAACTGGCAAATACTTAAGTGGATATTATCCAAGTACTTTTAACTTCATTATAATTCTATACTAAGAGAATTAAGAATTTTGTCTTTTTTTAATAAAAAGCATTCCATGAAAATAGACTTACATTCTATGCCCTAGATGTTTTTATTGATTTCCTCTTTCTGAAATTTCTCTGTTTTTGTCTATTTCATTATGTGAGATAAAATTCTTGAGGCTTTGCCTCAATTTCTTATGTTTTAATGTAGAGATTAAAGTAATCCTTTTTGAAAATATGATAGTAAGACATGCTGAAATATTTATCAAACATTTATAATCTCTTTATTATGTGACTTTTATTTAATAACTTAAACTTGTTTTAGACAGAAAAGGACAGGATTAACTTTTCTTATGAAGATAAATGAGAACAGAAAGTATATATAATTTATTGCTGCTCTGTGAGTTCCTAGAGTTACTAAAGAATAGCAATGAAAATAATTGCAAGAAAATTGGAGAGAGAATTTCCACATGCTGAAATGATGAACCGAAAATGTTTTTACTTAAGGATGAGTAAATTACTTTCATACGGTTGAGCACACATTCCACATTTTTATATTCTGTATAGGCAGAAACTTTTTAAAGAAGAGTCAGATCTCTTGGAAGCAAGTTACAAAGTTTACGGGAAAGTTTATAATATTCATTCATTTATTCGTTGTTTGCTCAATATCTATCAGCACCAACAGAATATAATTTTTATGACACTTGCCATATTTTGTCTTGTAGGATACTTTTTAATATATATGTGTAGGTTATAATTTCCTTGAGTCAGGGTATGAGTGTTGTTCACATTTGTATTACATCTGAGGCTGAGAATAGGCATAGCAGGCAGCTACTCAATGTAAATTCTATTTCCATAGATTTTTGATCTTGCTGCTAAAGTATCTTTTCCATATTTTTTTGAATCTGTGCTCTAAGTAATTATCAAAGACACACTGTGAGTTACAATACAAATTTATTTAACTTTAAAAGGATTTTAAAGTACATTTGTGGTCTCATTTCCAGAATTCAGCAGAGCCTTACAAAGGAGAATGCTTCAGAATCTGTCAACTCAGGGTTGCATTCTGAGTGATGCACAATCGAAAGGGGTGGGGAGGACTTATGTCAAATACCAAATTCATACAATGTAGATGATTGGTATGAGAATATATGCAGAACACAATATATTTTCTCCAGCTCCCGAGCTAAGTTGAAAAGAAATTTGAATTCATATCCCACCTCTGATTTTATAAGCCTTGCAAAACCATTTCTCAATTTGGCACCATTAGCAGCTGGATTGGAAGCCACAGTGTCTGCTCAACCAGATCCAATGAGTTCAAAATCAGAGTGAATGGATATTAAGACAGCAACACATGAGCAGAGCTGCATTACAGAAACGACACCAACAAATGACAGAGTTGCTATACTAAAAATATTTGGAAGCAATAATATAGATTTATTCAAGACAATGATGGGGGATGGTTTTTATATAGGTTAATTGATAAAAAGCAGATTTAAAGAAGTAGTAACATTTTAATTTAATGAAATCAAATGACAAAAATTATTGAACTGGATCTTTTGCATACTAGATGTAATTTTAGGTTTAAATAATACAATACAGGCTATTCATGAATGGCTACTTTATTGACAGGAGATATAATTCTACAGGGTGCTAAAACATTACACAGTTGTACAACCCAAATGAGTACTGATTAGAGAACAGCCTCAAACAGATTTATGCCATTCTATAGCAATATAGAAAACATGAAGTTTTTGAGAATGATTTGAAAACCAAGAATTATTTGAAAGGTTGTTGCACCAACCATTGCAATAATAAATGTATCTGCAATTCTGATGGCTCATTAGTTATTTTCAGATAAATCTTTTGCCAAAGAGAACAAGGTTTATTTTATGTATACAGAAGACTTAAAGGAGGCAGTCAAATAAAAAATATACATACGGAAGAAATCTGTGTGTAAATAAGTAGATTGTGAAATAACTTAGAAGTTTGTTCATGCAGAGTTCTGGAACCCAGAGGTGTGGAGTCCCACAGAAAGGACAAAAGATATGAAATCCCCACTGTCATGGAGCTGACATGTTAGTGCTGGTATTGGTGAGATGACAAAGAAATAATAAGTGAAGGCCGGGTGTGGTGGCTCACGCCTGTAATCCCAGCACTTTGGGAGGCCAAGGCAGGCGGATCACGAGGTCAGGAGTTCAAGACCAGCCTGGCCAACATGGTGAAACCCCGTCTCCACTAAAAATACAAATGTTAGCTGGGTGTGGTGGTGGGCACCTGTAATCCCAGCTACTCGGGAGGCTGAGGCAGGAGAATCATTTGAACAGAGGCAGAGGTTGCAGTGAGCCAAGATCACGCCATTGCACTCCAACCTGGTTGACAAGGCCAGACTTCGTCTCAAAAAAAAAAAAAAAAGAAATAGTAAGTGAATTGCACAATATATTTAACTGTGAAAAATTAAATGGAGAAGATTAAATAAGAAAGAGTGGTAGGGGGCAAGGCCAGTGGTAGGAGGAGAATGGTGGTTGCTATGTTAAATGAGATGGCTATGGAGGGCAGGGCCCTGAGGCAGTGCCTTTGTGCTTACTGTATTTGGGAAACAGTGTGGAGGTAAGAATTAGTTGGAATGAAGTGAGGGAAAGTAGTTGGTTATCAAGGCACAGAGGTGAGAGGCCTGGAGTAAATCATGCTTGGAATTATGGGACATTTAATGACTTTGGCTTCTTATAAGTGGGATGAGAAGCCATTAGAAAATTTTGAGAATAGGGCTTAAAATGTAGAGCTGACTCTGATTTTCAATGTTAGTGCTGTAGACTGAATTGTGTCTCCCCTAGTTCATATGTCGAAGCCCAGTCCCTAATATGACTGTATTTGGAGATAAAACTTCTAGGTTATTAAGGTTAAATTAGGTCATAAAGGTAAGGTCTTAATCTAATAGGATTTTTGGCCTATACGAAGAGAAGGGTTTCTTTCTCTCTGTTATGTGAGGACACAATCAGAAGGTGGCTGTCTGCAAGCCAGGAAAAGAGCATTTATGAGGAACCAAAATAGTCAACACCTTGATCTTAAACTTCCCAGCATCCATAACTGTGAGAAAATATGTTTTTGTTGTTTAAGCAACCCAGTCTATGGTATCTTGTTATGGAAGCCTGAATACTCTAAGACAGTGTAGAAAATCTGAACTATATTTTGCCTTTGGAAATTTTTTTTAATGCATGGGTTGTCTGACTGTCCTTTATATGTGTAAGTGAGATGAAAACAATGATTATTTAAAACCAAGTATGACTACAGTTTACTTTGCCTTCTAAAGCAAGTGACATAGTTTATATGTGTTATATTGCTGTCTTCCATTTTTAAAGGACATACAAGGAGATAATTCTACTCATGGACTTCTGAATTGGATCTTGTCAGGCATTTTATTCAGAAGCATTTTATTTTTAAAAAAACTGTAGGGAAGTTCTCTTTCATTCTTTGTACTATATTTCAGCCATTATGTGTTAAATGGGCTTTAATAGACAACCCTGAAAGTATTTGTTATTTTATTTCTACAAAAACTGCGATCTGATTTCTAGGTCATTGACTTACATATGAACTTTAGGAACACAATCCATAAATGACCTGGAATTTGCCTATACAAATAAGTAGAAACAGGTAGATAATGGTAATAATCAACCTTCAGTAGATCAAATAGTTTTAGTGAATTTTTCAAATAGGGCAATATTTTTCATGCATTGTAAAATGACTTTGGACATTTAGTTTGCAACCTTTGAATATACAACAAAGTTTTTATTGGTTGTGATTGAAATTCAGACTGCTTCAGAGATATCATCCTTAAACTGAAATTTATTACCTGTGTAAAGTTTGATTCATAAAAGCTAGGAATAGAGAAATCCCCTCATCCCTATCTTATCTATTTGATCTGTGAAACCATTTCTGGTGCATTTTCTGAAGTGGCATTTAGATGGAGGCATCCAGGAGGCCTGGACTCCTAGGCAGATGGGTCATCACTTTTGGAATGATCAGTCTAGCAGTAAGGAGAAGTAGTGACACATAGCTACTAAGAGCAGGTGCTGTGGATTTAGTCAGAGTAAGCTCCAATCCCACCTCTGCAACTGTTTGGCTATGGACTTTGGGCATATTTCTTAACTTCTCCCCAGCCCTGTTTCTTCATCTTCAAAATCAGGATTGTACCTAACAATTTGAGTTGTAATGAGGATAGTATGTATCCATTCCTACTACTTAATGAGTATGGTGCCTTAATTGTAAAAACGACCATGATTCCATATTCTTTACTGTACCCACACCCTTTGAAATATGACTTTAAAATTCCTCCCATCAAGTGATAAAACAGGCCGGGCGTGGTGGCTCACACCTGTAATCCCAACACTTTGGGAGGCTGAAGCGGGCAGATGACAAGGTCAAGAGATCGAGACCATCCTGGCCAACATGGTGAAAACCCGTCTCTACTAAAAATACAAAAAATTAGCTGGGCGTGGTGGCATGCACCTGTTGTCCCAGCTAATCAGGAGGCTGAGGCAGGAGAATCTCTTGAACCTGGGAGGCGGAGGTTGCAGTGAACAGAGATTGCGCCACTGCACTCTGGCCTGGTGATGGAGCAAGACTCCATCTCAAAAAAAAAAAAAAAAAAAAAAAAAAAAAGAGGGATAAAATATATTTACTCACCCCTTGAGTCTGAAATGGCCATGGCCTTCTGATATCTCTTAGCACATGTGATGTGATGATTTGAAGCCTAGACCTCAAGAGTCTTTTTGTGACTCCACTTTTCCTCTTGGACCCTTGTGACTTCCATGAGAATGAGCTTGAGCTAAATTGCAGGAGGATGAGCGACCACACAGAACTATCCAAATTGTCTTATCTCAGTCCGTGCTAGAACACTAGACCACTGGTAACTCATCAGCTGATCACAGATGCAGAGTGATGAGCTTGGCCCAGATTAGTAAAACTGCTCAATCTAAAGACTTATGGATTGACTAAGCCAAAACATAACACCATCACCATCACCAAAAAATAAATAATGGTTCTTCTCGTTATTGCTGCTGCTGTTTGAGGTACAGTTGATATATAATAAATCGCACAGGTTTAAAATATGGAATTTGACAAGTTTTATAAATGTAGTGAGATGAAAGCAATATGTCTATACCAGTTAAACCATCACCAAAATCAAGATAATGAACATATCTATCACTTTCTGAGGTTTCCTTGTGCCCCTTTATAAATTGCTTCCTACCATCCCATCTGCCCATGCCCCCATCCCAAAGCATCATTTACCTGATTTGTCAGCCTGTATTTTCTAGAATTATATATAAATGGAATCATAAACTATGTATTCCTCTTTGGCCTCTTTTGTGTAGCATAATTACATTCAAGTTCATTTATATTGCTCTGTGTATATTGCTGATTAGTATTCCATTTTACAGACATACCACAAATTGTGGCTACTCATCTTTTGATGAGTATTTAGGTTGTTTCCAGTTTTTAGCTATTGCAACTAAAGCTGCTATAAACACTTGCATGTAAGTCTTTGTACCAACATATACTTTCATGTATCTGGTGAACCATACCAACATAGGCTTTTCATTTATAATGGCCGGGTCATATGCAGTTAAGAAACTGCAAAGCAACTTTCCAATGTGGTTTTATCATTTTACATAACCACCAGCAATGTTTGAGAGCTGCTGTTGTTTCATGTCCACACCAATGCTTGATATTGTCAGCCTTTTTTATTTTGGCCATTCTAAAAGTTGTGTAGTAGTATTTCGTTGCCATTTTAATTTGTATTTCACTGATGACTAATGATGTTGAACGTCATTAGATTTCAAACTGTTGTGTGGGACAAAATGAGTATTTGGCAATTAATAGCTTTCCTGTATGCAAACAATCAGTAAACAAAATTTTTAATAGGCAAAAGATATCATTTATGATGATATTCAAAAAGACAACACAGGAATCTTAACATAAAATGTTTGGATAAGCATAAAAAATATAAAATACCCCTAGAAGATATAAAATAAGCCTCAATCACAGGAAGATTCAATATTATAAAGACTTCAATTCTTAAATTTACAAGTTATAAATTTAAAATGTGTTATAAAGTTTTACATTGAATAGCCTTCCAATAACAAATATCAGTTTTTAATTTTAACTAGACTAGCTCCTTGTGAATTTACATAGAAAAATAACAACATGAATAATAAGGAAAACTCTGAATCAATGAAGGAAGACTAGCCTGTCAGATAATGTAACAGGTTCTCCAGAGAAACAGAACAAACTGTGTGTATGTGTGTGTATGGAGAGAGGGGGAGAGAGAGACAGAGTTTAAGGAATTGGCTTAGGTGATTGTTGGTGCTTAGTAAATCCAAAATCTTTAGGGTAGGCTGGTAGGCTAGAGACCCAAGAAAGAGTTGCAGTTTTGAGTCCAAAGGCAGTCTTCTGGCAAAATTTCTTCTTGCTCTAAGGAAATGTGGGGTGGGGGTGGGGAGTCAGTCTTTGTTCTATTAAAGGCCCTCAAGTGATGGGAGGAGGCCCACCCACATTTTGGAAAGTAATCTGCTTTACTCAAAGTCTACTCATTTAGAAGTGAAAATATGCAAAAATACTTTCACAGAAACACCTAGAACAATGTTGGACCACAATTTGGCCCAGCCAAATTGACACATAAAATTAACTGTCATGAATAATAAGGCATATTACAAAGTTTCAGTAAATAAAACAGTGTAGTACTGGCCTATATATAGGCATAGAGGCCAGAGAAAAAAGTACATATGAGAATTGAATAGATGGCAAGGGTTGGAAAATTATGGTCAACAGGTCAAATCCAGGCTTCAGCCTACTTTTGCAAATGAAATGTTATTGAAATACAGACACACTCATTTATTTACGAATCATCTATGGTTGTTTTTGCATGATGATGGCAGAATTGAACAATTGGGACAGGGATCTAGAAAGTCTAAAATATTTGCTATCTAGCCCTTTATGGAAAATGTTTGCTGATCTGTGATATCCAGCATACCAAGTTAGCAGAGAAAAAACTGGAATATTTGATAAATGGTTCTGAGAGCACCGATTAGTCATCTGGAGAAGGACAAGATGGATCTATACTTCAGACTTGCACCAGAATAAACTCCAAATTGATCAAAGGTGTAAGGTAAAGTGTAAAACATAAACAACTAAAATAATATATGAGAAGTCTTGTTACCAATTATTTTAAATCCAGAAGACATGAAAGATTAATACATTCGATAACTTTTTTAAAAAACCCCAAACTTCTGCATGGCAAAAACCACTTTAAGTAAAGTCAAAAGAGGAGCAACAAATTGTAAAAATATTTGCAACTCATATCACAGAACAGAGGTTTAATTTTTCTAATATGAAAAGAGATCCTAAAAATTAAAATAAAGATTAACAATTCAACAGCAAAATGAGCAAAAAGATGTGAACTCTTCATAAAAAGAGAAGTAAAACGTATCTTAAATATTGAGATCCTTAACTATACTTCTAATAAAGTGAAACAAAAATTAAAATGTTCTTATATACCAGTTTTCAGCAATGATATGGGCAAAAATTAAAATTTTGATAACATTTTGTTGATGGTGCGGGAGCAAACAGAACTATCTATTGGTAAAAGTGTAATTTGGAGCAATTTTAAAGCAGTTTCTCTGATATCTATGAATTTAAAGCAATTTTTCTGATATCTACAAATACTACAAATGTATATAATCTATGACCCAGTAATTATTTTTCTAGGAACTTAGTCAGGGCTATATTTATACCCACGTGTGAAATCACTTATCCATAATGTAATAATGACATTTGTTTGTAAGTGCAAAAGAATGGAAATAACCTAAATGGTCATCAATAGGAAACTGGTTAATTAAAATAGTTATGCATATCCATTCAAAGTAATAAAATGCAACTGTAAAAAAAGAGTAAGCAAGCTCTCTATGTGTGAATATGAAAAGAACTCAAAGCTAAAGTTTGCATGTATGTTTGTGTGTGACAGAGAAGAAGTAAGATGAATAAAACAGTGTATGGTGCACTATCACTTATGTTTAGAAAGGGAAAAGCAGGAGTGTACATATTGATTGTCTAAGAATTAAGAGGGATATATGTACTCAGAAGAATGATTACCTCTGCATGTCTGTAGGTGGGAGATCAGGGGTGAAAGTGAGACCTTTTACTGTATTAAAATGTTTAAAGGCATAAGAAAAAAGAAATAGAAACCATAATGGAAGAAAAAGACAGAACCAAAGATTTTACACTAGAGAAATTCCCACTGTATGGTATCATTAACTATACCAGCATCTAGCGTATTGTAAGCACTCAACAAATGCCTTATTTGTATTGATTAGATGACGTGTCTTTATAAAGCAGAGGTATTTACTTAATAAGACGCCATCCCAGTAGCTCTTCTAGATTTTCCTCAAATATTTGTAGGTAATTCTTAAGGATATGAACCACAGCAAGACCTCACCTTTGTGAATCCTTGTCAGGGATACTCTTGAGTCAGAAAGATCCAGGTCCCTGGCTGTGGGCTTTTAATATTTCCCCTGTCCCAGAAATATTTGCCCTATCCCAGAAAATAAGGGAAATTACATGAACAGAGATCCTGTGATCTCCAATTCAATGCATGCAAGGTCATGTAACCAAAATAAATAAATAAATAAATAAAACACCACACACACCGATAGAAAGAAGAAAAGGAGGAAGAAAAGAAAGAGAAGAAGGAAGGAAGGAAGGAGGAAGAGAAGGAGGAAAAAACTCACTATTACGGCCACAGCCAGCACATTTGGCTTCCTATTCCATTTTCCAAAGCCTACTCACCTGTAGCCTGAAACTCCAAGCCACAGAGTTATCATTTAAGTAACTAACATTAAATGGGTATCATTTAAGATACCCTATTTCTTGCATATTTTCCAGAAATATCTCATGCATATACTTGTGTGTAAAAGTAGCTCTTCTATGTCTTTCTTTTTCACTTAAAAATGTATCTTGAAGGTCTTTCTTTTTTAGTGGTTCTATGCATTGCATTGTATGGATTTGGGCTAATTATAGTTGATCATGTGTCCAAAGGGCTGAAATCCAGCCTGTGTACCACTGACATGGGGCTGTGAGAACCAGGAAGAGGCAATGTTTCTAAGTTTTTCATTATTATTGTATCTGGTAGGTTGATCTGTGACCAGTGAGCTTTGACGTTATTTTGTAATTGTTTTGAGGTACCATGAACTGCACTCATATAAGATGATGAACTAAATTGATCAATGTTGTGTGTGTTCTGACTGCCCCACTGACAGCTGCTCTGCATCTCTCTCCCTCACCTCAGGCCTCCCTATTCTCTGAGACACACAATATTAAAATTAGGACAATTAATAACCCTACAATTGCTTCCATGTGTTCCAGTGAAAGGGTGAGTCGCATGTCTCTCACTTTCAATCAAACCTAGAAATAATTAAGCTTAGTGAGGGAGGCATGTTGAAAGCCTACATAGGTTAAAAGCCAGGCCCCTTGTACCAAAAAGTAAGCCAACTGGTGAATGCAAAGGGAAAGTTTTGAATTATGTTGTAAGTGCTACTCCGGTGAACATAAATGATAGAAAGCAAAATAGTCTTACTGCTGATGTGGAGAACGTTTGAGTGGTCTGGATACAAGATCAAACCAGCACAACATTCCCTTAAGCCAATGCCTAATCCAGAGCAAGATCCTAGATCTCTTCAATTCTATGAAGTGGAATTGAGAGATGAGGAAGCTGCAGAAGAAAAGTTGGAAGCTAGCAGAGGTTGGTTCATGAAGTTTAAGGAAAGAAGCTGTCTCAATAACATAAAAGTACAAGGCGAGGTAGCAAGTGCTGATGGAGAAACTGCACCAAGTTATCCAGAAGATCTAGTTAAGATAACTAATGAAGGTGGCTGCACTAAACAACAGATCTTCAATGCAGATGAAAAAGATTTCTGTTGGAAGAAGATGACATCCAGGGCTTTCACTACTAGAGGGGAGAAGTCAATGCTAGGCTTCAAAACTTCAAAGCACAGGGTGACTGTCTTGTTAGGAACTTATGAAGCTGGCATCTTTAAGTTGAAGCCAATGCTCATTTACCATTCTGAAAATCCTAGGGCCCTTAAGAATTATGCTAAATCTACTCTGCCTGTGCTCTATAAATAGAACAACAAAGCTTGGGTAACTGCATGTTTTTTTATAGCATGGTTTACTGAATACTTTGAGCTTATTGTTGAGACCTACTGCTCAGAAAAAAAAGATTCCTTTCAAAATATTACTGCTCACTGACAATGCACCTAGTCACTTAAGAACTCTGATGCAGATGTACAAGGAGATGAATGTTGTTTTCCCACCTGCTAACACAACAACCATTTTGCACCTCATGGGTCTAGGAGTAATTTCAACTTTCAAGTCTTATTATTTAAGAAATACATTTCATGGGGCTATAGCTGCTATAGACAGTGATTTCTCTGATGGATCTGGTCAAAGTAAATTGAAAATCTTCTGGAAAGGATTTACCATTCTAGATACCAAAAAGAATATTCATGATTCATGGGAGGAGGTCAAAATATTAACGTTAACAGGAGTGATATGGTTTGCCTCTGTGTCCCCACCCATTTCATCTTGAATGTGTTTAGGGAAGGATCTGGTGGGAGGTGATTGGATCATGGGGACAGTTTTCCCATGCTGGTTTTGTGATAGTGAGTTCTCATGAGATCTGATGGTTTAAAAGTGGCACTTCCAGGCCGGGCATGGTGGCTTACTCCTGTAATCCCAGCACTTTGGGAGGCTGAGGCAGTTGGATCACTTGAGGTCAGGAGTTCGAGACCAGCCTGGCCAACATGGTGAAACCCGGTCTCTACTAAAAATACAAAAATTAACCAGGTGTGGTATGTGTGCCTGTAATCCCAGTTACTCAGGAGGCTGAGGCAGGAAGATCACTTGAATCCAGGAAGCGGAGGTTGCAGTGAGCCCAGATTGCACCACTGCACTCCAGCTTGGGCAATAGAGTGAGACTCCGTCTCAAAAAAAAAAAAAAAAAAAAGTTGCACTTCCCACTTTGCTCTGTCTCCTGCTTTGCTGTGGTAAGACGTGCTTGCTTCCCCTTTGCCTTCTGCCATAATTATAAGTTTCCTGAGGCCTCCCCAGCCATGTGGAACTGTGAGTCAGTTAAACTTCTTTCCTTATAAATTACCCAGTCTCAGGTAGTTCTTTGTAGCAGTGTGAAAATGGATTAGTGCAAGGAGTTTGGAAGAAATTGATTCCATTGTGGATAACTTTGAGGGGTCCAAGACCTCTGTGGAGGAAATAACTGTAGTGGAAATGTGGTAGAAATAGCAAGAGAAGTAGAATCAGAAGTGGAGCTCGAAGATGTGATTGAATTGCTTCAATCTCATGATAAAAGTTGAAAAAATGAGGAGTTGCTTCCTATGGGAGAGCAAAGAAAGTGGTTTCTTGATATGGAAACTACTCCTGGGGAAGATGCTGTGAACATTGTTGAAATGACAACAGAGAATGTAGAATATGATCAATTTAGTTGATAAAGCAGTGGCAGGGTTTGAGAGGATTAAGTCCAGTTTTTTGAAGACATACTACTGTGTGTAGAATGCCATCAAACATGCTACAAAGACATCTTTTGTGAAGGGAAGAGTCAGTCAATGCAGCAACCTTCATATCTTATTTTTAAAAATGGCCACAGCCACCCCAACTTTCAGCAACCACCATCCTGATCAGTCCACAGTCATCAACACAGAGGCAAAACTCTCCACCAGCAAAAAGCGTGGAACTCTCTGAAGGCTTAGAAGACTGTTAGCACTTTTTAGCAATAAAATATTTTTTAAGTAAGAGATGTACATTGTTTTTTAGACATAATGTTATTGCGCACTTTATAGATGACAGTATAATATAAGCATAACTTTTATGTGCACTGGGAAGCCAAAAAGTTTGCGTGACTCTTGCTACTGTGATATTCACTTTATTGCAGCAGTGTGGAGCTGATCCTGCAATATCTCTAAGGTATGCCTGTATATTTAATGGGTCTCTCATTGATAGGTATATTTTTCCTAGGCTTTTTCTCCACTAACACAACCAACATCGCAGTGAACAGTCTTGTGATATTTTTAATGGTGGGTGACACCGATTAACTTGTGGAGTCTTTGCCCCAACATGGCCTGAATTACTTCCTGGTTTTAGCAGGCTACGGTTTGGCCACTTATCACTCTTATTTCTCATTTTTAGACTTTCTTCTAGCCTCTTAATCATTTCCACAGGTCTAAGACTAATTCCTTAAGTTTTAGAGCCACCTTTAGCTTTGGCAGTGACACAGAAAACTGTGCCTGCACCAACACATGCCTCTCCATATGTCTCCAGCAGAAAAATTAATAAAAGGAGAGAGGAGTGGGAAAAGCATGACATGTGCAACATGGGTGCCTTGGAAGGGAAGCTGCATTTATTGGCAAGGGTGATAAAGACAAGCAAAAAAGAAATGATACCATCTGTATCTCCTTTCTGAAGTGAACCTGGAAAGAACTTACAAACTCCACTGGACAGAACAGTCAAGGCAATGGAATTGTCTGTTTCCCTTAAAAGAAGAAAGCATCAAATGTTTAGGAAATTGCAGTTAAGTTAAATGTCAAAATACTTTCAACTGAATTGCCTGGCTACTCTGCTTTAGCTGGTGTTGTCCACATCTTCATCCTTTCCTCATGACTACTGTTCAGCCACACGTTGGAGGAGAGTGCTGGGCTCCCACAGGCTGATCTTTCTTGTCAGCCTCTATTTGCATTGTCTGTGACACATGTAACTTTTCTTTTTAAAAAAATTGTGGTTAAAAAAATATTTAAAAAGTGTAATATATGTTTTATAGCTATAAAACACATTTTTTTTATATATTATATAAATTTATTATATAATAAAATGAAATTTATTATAAATTATAATTTATCATATAAACATATAAATATATAAAAATATGTTTTTATATAATAAATATATGTTTATATAAAATATAAAATATATAACATATGTTTTCTATAAATTAATAAAATAAAATATATTTTATATGTAAAATAAAATAAATATTTTTAAATATATAGAACATATTATATTAATTAATTTTTTTGAGACAAAGTTTCACTCTGTCACCCAAGCTGGAGTGCAGTGGCACGATCTCAGTTCACTGCAACCTCTGCCTCCCGGGTTCAAGTGTTTCTCCTGCCTCAGCCTCTTGAGTAGCTGGGACCTCAGGCACCTGCCACCACACCTGGCTAATTTTTGTATTTTTAGTAGAGATGGGGTTTCACTACGTTGGCCAGGCTGGTCTTGAACTCTTGACCTCATGATCTGCCTGCCTCGGCCTCCCAAAGTGCTGGGATTACAGGCTTGAAACACTGCACCTGGCCTATATTTTTTATATATATTAAAAATATATATTTTACCACTATATATATAATATTTAACAAAATTTACCATTTTAACAATTTTTAAATTGATCTATAGTAATTATACATATTTTTGAGGTACATGTGATATTTTGATGCCTGCATACCACATGTAATGATCAAATCAGGGTA
Organism: Pongo pygmaeus; assembly: GCF_028885625.2. Lineage (NCBI taxonomy): Eukaryota > Metazoa > Chordata > Mammalia > Primates > Hominidae > Pongo > Pongo pygmaeus. The sequence continues at coordinate 94,345,352 of NC_085930.1, read as the reverse complement.
ATTAGGATATCCATTATCTCAAACATTTATCATTTCTTTGTGTGGAGAACTTTCCAAATCTTCTAACTTTTTCAAAATATACACTAAATTATCATTAACTTGTTGCGGGAAGTCAGGGACCCCGAACGGAGGGACTGGCTAGAGCCGTGGCAGAGGAACGTAAATTGTGAAGATTTCATGGAATTTATCAATTCCCAAATACGTTGAAATATTGGGGGCGGGTTCCCCCGGTATTAACTATAGTCACCCTGCTGTGCTGTCAAACACCAAAATCTATTCCTTCTACCTATTTTTGTATCCATTAACCAACCTCTCTTCATCCCCTGCCAATCCTTTCCAGCCTCTGTTAACTATCAGTCTACTCTTTACCTCCATGAGGTCAACATTTTTAGCTACCACATATGAGTGAGAACATGCAACATTTGCATTTTTGTGCCTGGCCTATTTCACTTAATATAATGACCTCCAGTTTCACCCATGCTGTTGAAAATGGCAGGATTTCATTATTTATGATTAGATATTATTCTATGGTGGATATATGCCACATTTTTAATCCATTAACCTAGTGGTGGTGAACACTTGGATTGATTCCATATCTTGGCTATTGTGAATGATGCTGCAATAAACATAGGTATGCATCTCTGATATACTGATTTCCTTTCTTTTGGCTATATACCCAGCATCAGGATTGCTGGATCATATGTTAATTATAGTTTTGTGAGGAAACTACATACTGTTTTCTAAAGTGTCTGTACTAGTTTACATTCGCATCTGCTGGGTGCTAGTGTTCCCCTTTCTCTGCATCCTCACCAGTGTCTGTTATTTTTTGTCTTTTTGATAACAGACATTTTAGAAAATTGGTGGGTACATAGTAGGTGCATATATTTATAAGGTACATGAGATATTTTGATACACGTATACAATACAACAGTCACATCAGGGTAAATGTAGTATTCATTACCTCAAGCATTTATCCTTTCTTTGTGTTACAAACAATCCAATTATACTCTTAGTTAATTTAAAATGTGTAATAAATTATTGTTGACTGTAGCCACTGTGTTGCGGTATCAAATACTAGATCTTCTTCATTCTATCTAACTATGTTTCTGTACACATTTCCTCTCACTTCCATCTCACCCCCTACTTCCTCCTCTCCCCACTACTCTTCCCAGCCTCTATCTCCATGATTTCAATTGTCACAATTTTTAGCTCCTGCAAATACATGAGAACATATGAAGATTGTCTTTCTGTGCCTGGCTTATTTCACTTAACATAATGACCTCCAGTTCCACCCATGTTGCTGCAAATGACAGGATCTCATTCTTTTTTATGGCTAAATAGTATTCCATTGTGTATATATACCACATTTTCTTTACCCATCCCTCTGATGATGGACACTTAGGTGGCTTCCAAATCTTTGCTATTGTAAACAGTGCTGCAACAAACTTAGTAGTGCAGATACCTCTTTGATATATTGATTTCCTTTCTTTGGGGTGTATACCTAGCAGTGGGATTACTGGGTCACATAGTAGCTCTCTTTTTAGTATTTTTGAGGAACTTCCAAATTGCTCTCCATAGTGGTTGTACTAATTTACATTCCCACCAACAGTGTATGAGGGTTCCCTTTTCTCCACATCCTCACCAGCATTTGTTGTTGCCTGTCTTTGGATATAAGCCATTTTAACTGGGGTGATGATAATATATTATCTCATTATAGTTTTGATTGGCATCTCTCTGATAATCAATGATGTTGAGCACCTTTTCATAGACCTGTTTGCCATTTGTATGTCTTCTTTTGAGAAATGTCTATTCAAATCTTTTGCCTGTTTTTCATTCGGATTATTAGATTTTTTTCCTATTGAGTTGTTTGAGCTCCTTATATATTCTGGTTATAATCCCTTGTCAGATGGATAGTTTGCAAATATCCACTCTGTGGATGGTCTCTTCACTTTGTTGCTTATTTCTTTTGTTGCACAGAAACTTTGTAACTTGGTGTGATCCCATTTGTCCATTTTTCTTTGGTTGCCTGTGCTTTAAGGATTAAAACGTTAGGGAAACACCAATGTCCTGGAGAGTTTCCCCAAAGTTTCCTTGTAGTAGTTTCTTAGGTTGAGGTCTTAGATTTAGGTCTTTAATCCATTTTGAGTTGATTTTTGTAAATGGCAAGAGACAGGGGTCTAGTTTCATTCTTCTGCATATGGATATCCATGGATATCCGGTTTTCCCAGCACCATTTATAGAAAAGACTTTCTTTTCCCCAGTGTATGTTCTTGGCACTTTTGTTAAAAATGAGTTCATTGTAGGTGTATGGATGTATTCCTGAGTTCCTTATTATGTTCTACTGTTTAAAGTGTCTGTTTTTATGACTGTTCCATACTGTTATAATTTCTATATTTCTGTAGTATAATTTGAAGTCAGGTAATGTGATTCCTTCAGTGTTTTTTCCCCCCTCAGGATAACTTTAGCTATTCTGGGTCTTTTATGGCTCCATATAAATTTTAGGATTATTTTTTCTATTTCTGTGAAGAATATGATTGGTATTTTGATAGGGATTGCATTGAATCTGTAGATTACTTTGAGTATATGGACATTTTAACAATATTGATTCTTCCTATCCATGAACATGGACTATGTTTCCATTTTTTTGGTGTCCTCTTCAATTTTGCATCAAGTTTTAAAGTTTTTATTGTAAAGATATTTCACTTTTTTGGTTAATTCCTAAGTATTTAGTTGTATTTGTAGCTATTGTAAATGGGATTGATTTCTTTATTTCTTTTTCAGATTGTTTATTGTTGGCCTATAGAAATGCTAATGATTTTTGTATGTTGATTTTATATCTTGCAACTTTACTGGATGTATTTATCAGTACTAATAGTTTTTTGGTGGAGTCTTTAGGTTTTTCCAAATATAAGATCATGTGCAAACAAGCATAATTTGACTTCTTTCCAATTTGGATGCCTTTTATTTCTTTCTTTTATCTGATTACTCCAGCCAGGACTTCCACTGCTATGTTGAATAACAGTGGTGAAAGTGAGCATTCTTGTCTTGTTTCAGATCTTAGATAAAAGACTTTCAGTTTTTCCACATTCATTATGATACTGGGTATGGGTCTGTAATATATGGCTTTTATTGTGTTGAAGTATGTTCCTTCTATACCCAGTTTTTTGAGAGTTTCTATCATGAAGTGATGTTGAATTTTATTAAATGCTTTTTCAGAATCAGTTGAAGTGATCATATAGTTTTTGTCCTTCATTCTGTTGATATGATGTAGCAAATTGATTGATTTGCACATGCTAAACCATCTTTGCATTTATCCCTGGGATAAATCCCATTTGATCATGATGAATAATCTTTTTAATGTGTTGTTAAATTCAGTTTGCTAGTATTTTGTTGAGGATTTTTACATCAATGTTCATCAGGAATAATAGCTTGTAGTTTTCTTTTCTTGTCCTTGTCTGGTTTTGATATCAGGGTAATATTGGCCTCATAGAATGAGTTTAGAAGTATCCCCTCCTCCATTTTTCAGATTAGTTTGAGTAGGATTGGTATTAGTTCTTCTTTAAATATTTGGTAAAATTCAGGGCCTGGGCTTTTTTTTTTTTCCCGGGACACTTTTTATTGTGGCTTTAATTACATTACTTATTATTGGTTTGTTCAGGTTTTGGATTGCTTCATGGTTCATTCTTGGTAAGTTTATGTTTCTAGGAATTTATCCATTTCTTCTAGGTTTTCCAATTTATTGGCATATAGTTGCTCATAGTAGCCTCTAATGATCCTTTGAATTTCTGCAGTATCAGTTGTGATGTCCCTCTTTTTGTTATCTCAGATTTATTTATTTGGGTCTTCTCTCGTTTTTTCTTAGTCTGGCTAGCAGTTTGTCAATTTTTTTTTTTTTAAAAAAACAACGTTTCATTTCGTTGATCTTTTGTATTTTTTTTCAATTTCGTTTACTTCTGCTCTCATCTTTGTTATTTGTTTTCTTTTGCTGATTTGGGTTTGGTTTGCTCTTGCTTTTCTAGTTTTTTAAGACGCATCATTAGGTTGTTTATTTGAAGCTTTTCTGCTTTTTTGATGTAGGTGCTTATTACTATAAATTTTCCTCTTAGTACTGATTTGTGACTGTATCCCATAGGTTTTAATATGTTGTATTTCCATTTTCACTTGTTTCAAGAAATTTTAAATTTTTCTTAATTTCTACATTGACGTACTGGTCACTCTGGAGCATGTTGTTTAATTCCCCTGAGTTTGTATAGTTTCCAAAACTCCTCCTGTTATTGATTTCTAGTCTTATTCCATCGTGATCAGAGAGGATACTTGATATTATTTCAGTTTTAAAAAATGTTTAAAGAACTTGTTTTGTGGCTTAATATATGGTCTATTGTTGAGAATGATCCATGTGCTGAGGAGATGAGTGTGTAGAAAATAGCCATTTTAATTGGGATAAGATAATATCTCATTGCGGTTTTGATTTGCATTTCCGTGATGATTAGTAATGTTGAGCATTTTTTATATGCCTCTTGTCTATTTGTATGTCTTCTTTTGAGAAATGTCTATTCAGATCCTTTGCCCATTTTTAAATTTGATTATTAGTTTTTATTTGCTATTGAGTTGTTTGAGTTTCTTATATATTCTGGTTATTAATTTCTTTTTCTTTCTTTCTTTTTTTTTTTTTTTGAGACTGAGTCTCGCTCTGTCGCCCAGGCTGGAGTGCAGTTGCACAATCTTGGCTCACTGCAGCCTCTGCCTCCTGGGTTCAAGTGATTCTCCTGCCTCAGCCTCCTGAGTAGCTGGGATTACAGGTGCATGCCACTACGCCCAGCTAATTTTTTGTATTTTTAGTAGAGATGGGTTTTCACCATGTTGACCAGGCTGGTCTTAAACTCCTGACTTAGTGATCCCAAAGTGCTGGGATTACAGGTGTAAGCCACCGCGCCTGGCCCTGGCTATTAATTTCGTATTAAAGGATAGTTTGCAAATATTTTCTCCCATTCTCTAGGTTGTCTCTTCACTCTGTTGACTGTTTTCTTTGCTGGGCAGAACCATTTCAAGTGTACAGTTCAGTGATTTTAACTACATTCACATCGTTTTACAAATCTCACCACCATTCATCTCCAGAACTTTGTTTATGTTACAAAACTCGGACTGTTCCATTAAAAATCCTTCATTCCCATCTCTCTTCAGCTCCTGGCAACCACCAGTGTATTTTCTGTCTCTATGAATTTGACTACTAATCATATATTTGTCTTTTGTGATGCCCTCATTTCACTTAACGTTTTCAGGGTTCATTCACATTGTAGCGTGTACTAAAATTTTCTTCCTTTTTAAGGATGAATAATATTCTATTGTATGTATATGCCAGAATTTGTTTGTCCTTTTATTTGTGAACAGGCATTTGAGTTGTTTCTGTCTTTTGGTTATTGTGAATAATGCTGCTATGAACCCTGCTGTACAAGTGTCTGTTTGAGTTCCTAGTTTCAGTTATTTTGGGTATATTCAGAGGTAGAATTGCTGAATTCTTATAGTAATGCAATGCTTACTTTTTTGAGGAACTGTCATACTGTTTTCCATAGTGGCTATACCATTTAGTATTCCCCCCAGCAATGCATAAGAGTTTAAGTTTCTCCATATCCTCTGGTGGCACACCTCACTTTTGACAACCACTGACAAATGGCTCTTTCCCATGTGTTTGCTTTAATTTATGATACTCAGAGGTCTATCCAACAGTTCTAGGAATTGTTTAGAGTTGCCCATCGAAGTCCTCTATTCAGAAATAGATAATGAAGGCCAGGTGTGGTGGCTCATGCCTATAATCCCAGCACTTTAGGAGGCTGAGGTAAGAGGATTGCTTGAGGCTAGGAGTTCAAGACCAGCCTGGGTAACATAGTGAAACCTTGTCTCTATAAAAAAAAATACAAAAAAGAAAGAAAAGATAATGTATATATAATACACATTCAATAACTGATATATAAATATTCAAAAATGCAATTCCCCCCACTTTAAATTTCTTCCTTCTTCCTTCTCATTTTTTTTTGACATTACTACCATCTCTTTTGCTTAGATTGAGCATTTATACACCATATGATGGTGAGTATAAAATAGCTAAATTGAAACCTCTGGGACCCTGAGAGCAATGGCATGGAATTCTTGTTTTGTGCTTAATGAGGGATGCTTTCTAATTTAGATTCTACTTAGCAGTGACTCCTTTTGTTAAGAAATAAGGAAGGAAACATCCCATCATCACAAGGCATAAAACGAAGGTGCAAAACCCCAAAGACAGACTGGACTGGGACATATAGCCAAGACAGAGAGAGAGAGAGAGATAGAAGATTGCTGTGGTTCATAAATAGAGGATGATAATTCCAACTAGCATTTGGCAGGCTACACTGGAACAAAGCCAGACTTACTTAAATAAACCTATTGACACATATTGTGTACTAAGAGATCAAGTTATTTCTACCATTGTAATAAACTCCCTAACAATGGAAATAAGAGTCAGTCAAGAGCAGCCTGTGACATGAAGGAGCAAAATAGTAGCAACAATAATAAATGCAACCATTTATTAAGCTGGAATTATGTGCAAAGAGCTTAATAACTGTTATTATTTTGTACTGTATTATTAGACACCATCTAATGATGATGATAATGTAAGAGCTCTTAATATAATGATCTTATTTAATCATGACTACAGCCCTATTGTGTCAACTAGGTTCACCTAAGTTATGCTACAATAATAAATAACCCTCAAATTCCGGTGGTTTAGCATACCAAATGCCCATTTCTTGCTTACATAAAATTTGTTGGAGGTCCCAGATAACTCTGTAGGGAAATGATGCTCTGTTTCAGCTTGGAATTCCAGCCTGCTTCAATCATATCACATTTCCATATCAATGCAACCTGCCATGATCACCAAGACTGGGGAAGAGAGCGGTGGAGTATCAAAAGTCTGTGCTTAAATGCTCCCACCTGGAAGTGACACATGTCAAAGCTGCTCACATCTCATTAGCTAGAACAAGTCACATGGCCATGACTAACAACAGGAAAGTAGGGAAGTGCAGTTCTCTAAAGTGCCCATAAGGAAAGGGAGCCAGATCTTGGAGAATATCTTTATGCCTGTCAGTGATGTAAGTACCATAATTATGTTCACTTACAGGTGGTTAAGCCAACACTCAGATTAAAAACACACATTCAAGGCCACTCTGCTACAGGGATGCATCATGACTTTTGGGTCCCAGGCACTTTGCCTTCAGCTGCCCTCTTCCTCCATTAAAAAAAAATATTCAAGGCTGGGCATTCCTGCCTTAAATATTAAGGTGGCTCATTCCTGTAATCCCAACACTTTGGGAGGCTGAGGTGGGCAGATCACTTGAGCCCCAGGAGTTTGAGACCAGCCTGGGCAACATGGCAAAACCCCATCTCTACAAAAAAAAAACAAAAAAAAAAACAAGCAAAAATTAGCATGGCGTGGTGGTGGCGCACTTGTAGTCCCAGCTACTCAGAAAGCTGAGATGGGAGGATTACCTGAGCCCAGGGATGTTCAGGGTGCAGTGAGCCATGATTGTGCCACTGCACTCCAGCCTGATGGCAGAGTGAGACACACACTCTCTCTCTCTCTCCATATATATATATATATATATATATATATATATATACACACACACATATATATATGTATGTAGTTAGATTATGCTGAATTATGTTGAAGAGACAACCTAGAGAATGGGAGAAATATTTTCAAACTATCCTTCAATAAGGGAGTAATAACCAGGATATATAAGGAACTCAAACAACTCAATAGCAAAAGAAACTAATAATCAGATTTAAAAATGGGCAAATATATATGTATTTTTTAATATATATAATATATATATTATGAATGCATTGGTATAAAGATGAAAATAATCCAGGCTAGATTCATTTTTATTATATTCATTTTTCTTCTGATTAAAAAAATAAAATGAAAACATTGTTGTGGGCAGTAGGCCTATTGTGCCTAGTGGAGAAGTCAGCCCCGTTCAAGTAGCTGGGATTAGAATAAAGTCTGATTCCTAAACCCATGCTTTTCACCACAGCACTAACATACCTATCCAAACCAAAGAACCACACTGAATCAAAATAGATACAGTTCTTTTAATCACAGTTAGTTATTTTCAACATTTTCTCAAAATGAGAATAAAAGTTAATATCAAAATCCACTTTACCACTGTTTGAAAATTACAGGGTATATGGGAGGTGTGTGGAAAGGTGAGATTATGCTGAATTATGTTTAAGAGTAAACCATGTGTAGTTCTCTTTCCAGAAGATGACTATTTCATCCACAACACATCCTTAAGTCCTTGCTAACAAGAAGACAGAATGTGGCCTTGGCCAGCTCAGTTCAACATTCACATGTATACATTTTCATGAAGGATAGTTGAAATGTTCTATAGAAGAAAATAAATAGTTGATATTCAAAACAAACACTAGCTGTAACCTTCCTCTTCTTGGAGTTGCATAGTTCATCTCTAGGGTTAGAAATGGCAATTTGTTTAACAAACTACCTTAATGGGTCTCTCTTGCTGTGGAAGGCTGAGACCCTAGGCTCTAGACCAGCACTGTCACAAAGACACAGGATGCAAGCCACACAAGTAACTTTAAATTTGCTAACAGTTACATTTAGAAAGTAAAAAGCAGGTGAGGTCAGTTTTAATAATACTTTTAATTTAATGCAATATATTATCATCTTATTTAACCTATTATTCACTATACTTATTTAATAAAATATATTGTCATTTAGGATATAATCAATATTAACATTATTAATGAGATATTTTATTACTTATTTGAAGACTATTCAAAATATGGTGTGTGTTTTACTCTTACACACATCTCAATTTGGATTAGCCACCTTTCTAGCAGTGTTCAGTAGTCATATGTGGCAAATGGTTAATGTACTGGATATTGCAGGCCTAGAATAAGAAGAGGTCAGAAAAAGAAAGAGGGGAATTGTTCTGCATTCAAAAGTGTGTAAGAGGCTGGTTGTGATGGCTCACACCTGTAATCCTAGCACTTTGGGAGGCAGAGGTAAGAGGATTGCTTGACACCAGGAGTTTGAGACCACCTTGAGAAACATAGTGAGACCCTTTTCTCTACAAGAAATAAAAATAAAAATAAATTAGATGGTGTGATGGTGTGTGCCTGTATCTACCAGCTACTTGGTGCCTGTATCTACCAGCTACTTGGGAGGCAGAAGTGAAAGATCACTTGAGCCCAGGAATGGAGGCTGCAGCGAGCCATGACTGTGCGACTGTACTCGAGCCTGAGTGACAGACCAAGATCCCATCTCTTAAAGTATAAAAATAAATGAATAACAGAAAAGAAGGTATATAGGAACTCTGAGTTTCCTGGAAGGCAGTGGTGGTGGTGGTGGGCACAGCCAGAGAGAACAGCTGAGGGGTCTAGAAAGAAGTGCAGTTAAGGGTGTGGACGGAGAGGAACCATGTGACGATGGGAGATGGCCAGTGAAATAGTGCAGAGGTGGGAAAGGCTTGCAGTGTGTTTAAGCTTGTGTTTTAATTTGTTGGCAGTGGTGCACTGCAATATATCCCCATCTAAAGCTCTCCTCCATTGCTACTTTTGAACAATAGTAAAAGTGCTATTTATACATACCCACTGAAAGTTGTCTTTGGGGGAAATCCAACAAAACTGGCTATGTTTCATCTTTTGCCATAATATGGAGTGAAGAAAGCAGCCATAAGATGGGAAGTGCAACTCATTCCAAAAGGACCAGGGTTCTAAAAATCAGGGTGAGATGGGGCATTGGGCTTGTAATGCCTGTGATGGGGGCTTGAACCACTTAAGTTTAAGTTCAAAGAATAGCCCCTCCCCTCCATTTCTATCCTCAAGGCTAAAAGATTTGGGAACATCCAGCAATCAGATTACATTTAGAGAGGGGACCCTTACAGTAAGTAGAAGAAGTAGCATAGTTTTATTTTTGTTTGTTTTTTTGGAGACAGGATTTCCCTCTGTCGCCCAGGCTATAATGCAGTGGCATGATATCAGCTCACTGTTTCTGGGTTCAAGTGATTCTCCCACCTCAGCCTCCCGAGTAGCTGGGATTACAGGCACACACAACCACGCCTGGCTAATTTTTGTGTTTTTTTTTTTTTTGTAGAGATGGGCTTTCACCACATTGGCCAGGCTGGTCTCGAACTCCTGACCTCAAGTGATCTGCCCACCTTGGCCTCCCAAAGGTCTGGGATTACAGGCGTGAGCTACCACGCCTCGAGCTAGAGGTGGCACAGTTTCAATACAATTACATGTTTGCTGTTTTTCTACTGTATTATCAGATATTTGCCAGGTACTGGGGTTAAGAGAAGGAATAAAAATGACCTGACCCACAGAGATATTACATCCTATGATAAAGATATACCAACTGAAAAATAACATGGTCCCTAAAGTGTAATTTTAATGACTTTTTTTAAAACTAAACTGAAAATACAAACCTCTATTTGTGTTCTTTTAAGACTACTTAAATGCATTGTAATATAACTTAAAAGCTAATTCTGCAACTCTTCACTAAGTGTATGGCTTCATTTCACAATGAGATGCTTGAATAGATTTGATTCTTCTGAGTATTCTTTGAATTAAGATGGATTGCAGTATCTGTTCTCATCCTAGTCATTTATTTGTCTTCCAAACGTTTGACTTTTTTTTTTTTTTTTTTTGAGACGGAGTCTGGTTCTGTCACCCAGGCTGGAATGCAGTGGCATGATCTCAGCTCACTGCAACCTCTGCCTTCTGGGTTCCAGCAATTCTCTTGCTTCAGCCTCCCGAGTAGCTGGGATTACAGGCACGGGCCACCACGCCCAGCTAATTGTTTTGTATTTGAAGTAGAGACAGGGTTTCGCTGTGTTGGCCAGGCTGGTCTCCAACTCCTGACCTCAAGTGATCCGCCCACCTCGGCCTCCCAAAGTGCTGGGATTACAGTCATGAGCCATCGTGCCCGGCCACTTTTGACTTTTTCATTTGGAGATGTTTCTTTTTATTTTTCTTTGAAGACCTTAATTTTGACATTTATATTTTCTTCCTCAAGATACACAGAGATGTTTTAGTGGAATCAAAATCTGGATTAGGAACAAATAAATGTGATTTATTAGGAAACGAAAGGAGTCAGGGCTCTCAAGTTGGATTAACGGGGTCACCCTTTGCTTTTGTGTGGTGCCTGACTAGTGGTGCTTAGATTGTCCTCAACAAAGACACCCAAAGTGAAAAAAAGGAAGGAAGAAGGAAGCAAGCAAGGAGGCATGCAGAAAAGAAGAATCCATGGTGATGATAGAAAAACTTAAAAAGATAACTCCATCTCTCAACAAAATCAAGCTAAAAGGCCAATTTATTTTACTAGATAGCATCTCTCTTTGGTAAGAAATTTCCAGAGAAAGAATGTCAATAAATAGTGTTAGCTTTGAGGTTTACATTAAATTTTTGTTCATATATGAGTAAATTTTGTGCAGCTTCATCTCTTTGACTCTGGTATGGTGAATTAAAATACTCAGAGATGAACTTCTTTCTCTGAAAATTTTAGAGTCTTGAAAATTACTTGTATTAAAAGAGAGAGAGAATAGAAAGCTTGAGCCGGGGTGATTGGCAAACCAGCTGACAAACAGAATGGGAGATGGCTTTGGTCTATGCATTTGCAGTGGGCTTGGGGGACACATTCTCAGAGGTGGAATGGGTGGCCCTATTGTTCTTTTTGCTAAAGTTCTTTCTTTCAGCTGAGAGATCACGAGGAAAGGTAGCTTTATGTTTTCTGACTGTCTGTTCGGATGGTCCCTTCAGTTAATTTTAGCTCGATTTTAAAAAACCTATTTTCATGTGAGTTTTTTTATCCCTTTCCTGTACTCAGACGGTCATCTGCAGAGACCCAGAGAGAGCTGGTAAAAGAGGGTACACATGCTTCAGGCCCGATCACTTCCCTAAGGTCAAATATATTATCCTTTTGGGTACGACTTGTGAACTTCTGTGTTTGAACTTCTGTGTAAGAAGAAAAAATGAAGGAAAATCTGTTCGCCTTTTATCTTAATAAAGTATCAAATCAGAAGGAAAGTAAGCTCCAGAGAGAAACAGAAAGATCACAGTGCTTTGTTTCAACCAACAATACCCATGCTCAAAAAAAGACAAAAAAAAATTTCTAGAGGCGTATTGTGCCCACCAGGCATTTTGTTGTAATTAGGAAGAAGTCACACAAGGCCACGGGAGTGAATAAAACGACAGATAGATTGGCTTCCCTTTTTGATGAATTTTATTTTTTTGAAATGAGTTTGGGGTGGGGGTTGTATATGTGATCAGACTAAACAATGACCTGACGATGAATGATCTATTAATGCAGATTATCAGAGTTGTGAGATGATCAAACTTGCCTCAAAAGGTTAAAAAGAAACCTCATAGAAAAGAACTGATGAGAGCTTACTTCTTAGAAGATCAACTCTTACAGCATATGTTTGTTCAGAACAGCCAAAAGGACTTTCCCAGCTCCATTTGCAGCACAAAGGTCTAGACCTGCTTGGGGCAGACAATGTCGTGTTTAACAAATAAGGGAGGAAAGGCAGTGCCTCCCAACTTGGATTTTGCTTTGATTTTTTTTTTTTTCCCTATGGAGGAGAACAATTTTCAAGTAAGAAGGATAAACTAACGAATCAGTGAAAAAGAATTAAAGTCCAAGAGAGGTTTGGAGAAGAGTATTTTGGCCTTTACAAGAGCCCAGATCAAAAGTCATAGGCAGCTCCTATTTCATAGCCCTGATCAAAGAACTATAGTTGGTAATCTGAGAAATCATGGAGCGTGAGAGTTTTCAGAACCCTGGAGAGGGGCGAGCATTCCAATTTTCAAAAAGCAAGGATAAAAGAAACAGCTGGCTAATAAGCTTGACCTTGAACTGAAGTAATTCAAAATGACTATTTGTGAGTAACTGGAAAAAAAAAGTGGTGATGATTCATTCTTAACATAGGTTTCTCAAGTCATGCCAAATTAGTATTGTTTTTTATCTCTTGATGATTATTCGTTAGACCAGTGGAGTAAGGAAATGTCATAGATAGTGTAGAATGTCATCATTCAGAGCTCCATGTGGACAGTCACCTCTTTAGAAGAGCAATTCATGAGCACCTGGTCTTAAGCAGTTACCCAGATGTAGCCATAAAAAGTTACTTTATGGTTTTTGTTAAAAACATTTGTTAATATCTAAATATCATATTGCAATGACTTTGTTGATAGTCTGGCCTCTTTCCCACTAGAATGCAAACTCCATGGAATTGAAATCCCAAGTGTTTTGGCCTTCTTTATATTTCTACCATCTTAAACAGTGTACTACCATGCAACAAACACTCAGTAAGTGCCCATTCAATGAATGAATATTGCTTAAGTACATTTTTTTGGTGCAAGTACTCTCTAAAATATACATGTGAGATATAGTGATTATTTCAGCAAGGCATTTGACAAAGTCTCCCATTATTTCCTTGATGATGAGATGGAAAATTTTATCATATGATTGTATAGCTGCCAATTTGTGGTATAGCTGTCAATTACAGTCATTTCAGGCCAAGTAGGGACGGTCAGGAGTTAGTTGCAAGGCAGATAGGAAGAGAGACTATCTTTTGATTCCCTTCACATCTTCATATGTGGTTCTGTCTGTGACCACATGAAACATCTCCAGCTGACATTACAAGTGAAGGGAATATGCTGATCTCAGAAGGACGCTTCATCTCATCAAAGTAGCCTTCATTTCTTTACACTTTTATATTATGCTGCTTGTACTTTTGTTTAGCATTCATTTCATGCCACATTGTTTCATTACTAATTTAACATATTTTTTGAATAGGTTCAAAATCAAAAGGTGAAGTATACAGTGAAAAGCCTTCCTCGCACTACCATTGTTCACCAATAGCCCACTTCCTCTGTCCGTAAGAATCCAATGTTATTGGCTGGGTGCAGTGGGTCATGCCTGTAATTCCAGAATTTTGGGAGGCCGAGGTGGGAGGATCGCTTGAGCCCAGACGTTTGAGACAAGCCTGGGCAACATGTTGAAATCCTGTCTCTACAAAAAATACAAAAATTAGCTAAGCCTGGTGGTGCACACCTGTAGTCCCACCTACTCAAACAGGAATATCACTTGAGCCCGGGACGTTGAGGCTACAGTGAGATGTGATTGTGCCACTGTCCTCCAGCCTGGGTGAAAGAGCAAGACCCTATCTCAAAAACAACCACCACCCCCCCCCCCCAAAAAAAAAGAAAGAAAGAAAAGAAAAAAATAGAAACAAAACCAATGTTATTAATTTTTTATCCTTCCAGAAATATTTTAGTATATACAAGAATATATACATATATGTTACATATGTTAGTATCTATATTCTCTTCTTTACACAAATGGTAACGTACTATATATGTGTGTGTGCATATATGCTTAGGATTGTGATATTTTCCTGTTAGAAAAGGCCTTTTACCATTATATAATGTCCTGCTGTGTCTTTTACTGTTGCTTTAAGGTTTGTTTTGTCTGATACAAGAATAGCTACCCCTGCTTGCTTTTGGCATCCATTTGCATGAAATGCCTTTTCCACCCCTTTACTTTATGTTTATGGAAGTCCTTATGTGCTAGGTGAGTCTCCCGAAGGCAGCAGGTTAGTTGGTTGATGAGTTCTTATCCATTCTGTGGTTCTGTATCTAAGTGAAGCATTTAGGCCGTTTACATTCAATGTTAGTATTGAGATGTGAGGTCCTGTTGCATTAATTGTGCTATTTGTTGCCTGTGTATGTTGGTTTTTTGTTTTTTGTTTTTGCTTTTTAACTTGTATTTTTGTTTTATAGGTCCTGTGTGATTTATGCTTTAAAGAGATTCTGTTCTGATGTGTTTCCAGCATTTGTTTCAAAATTAAAGCTTCTTTTAGCAGCTCTTGTAGTGCTGGCTTGGTAGTGGCGAATTCTGTCAGCATTTGTTTGTCTGAAAAAGACTATCTTTCCTTCATATATATGCTTAGTTTCACTGGATATAAAATTCTTGGCTGATAATTGTTTTGTTTGAGGGGGCTGAAAATAGGGCCCCAATCCCTTCTAGCTTGTAGGGTTTCTGCTGAGAAATCTGCTGTTAATTGGATAGGTTTTCTTTTATAGGTTAACTGTTGCTTTTGCTTCACAGATCTTAAAATTCCTTCTGTCATCTTGACTTTAGATAACCTAATGACTGTGTGCCTAGGCAATGATCTTTTTGCAATGAATTTTCCGGATTTTCTTTGAGCTTTTTGTATTTGGATGTCTAGATCTCTAGCAAGAGCAGGGAAGTTTTCTTTAATTATTCCCGCAAATATGTTTGCCAAAATTTTAGATTTATCTTCTTCCTTGGGAACACCAATTATTCTTAGGTTTAGTTGTTTAACATCATCTCAGATTTCTTGGAGACTGTTCATATTTTCTTATTCTTTTTGCTTTGTCTTTGTCCTGGGTTAATTTGAAGACCTTGTCTTTGAGCTCTGAATTTGTTTCTTCTACTCGTTCAATTCTATCGCTGAGACTTCCCAGAGCATTTTGCATTTCTATAAGTGTGTCTGATGTTTCCTGAATGTTTGATTGTTTTTTCTTTAAGCTATCTATTTCCTTGAAGATTTCTTCCTTCACTTCTTGTATTGTTTTTTTGGATTTCCTTGCACTGGGCTTTGCCTTTCTCTGGTGCCTCCCTGATTAGCTTAATATCTAACCTCCTGAATTCTTTTTCAGGTAAACCAGGGATTTCTTCTTGGTTTGTATTCATTGCTGGTGAACTAGTGTGATTTTCTGGGGGTGTTAAAGAGCTCTGTTTTGTCATATTACCAGAGTCGGTTTTCTGGTTCCTTCTCATTTGGGTAGGCTCCGTCAGGGGGAAAGTCTAGGGCTGAATGCTGTTGTTCAGATTCTTTTGTCCCACGGAGTACAAACTACTACTTGATGTAGTACTCTCCCCCTTCTCCTATGGATGTGGCTTCCTGTAAGCCAAACTGCAGTGATTGTTGTCTCTCTTCTGGGTCAAGCCACCCAGTGAGTCTACCCGGCTCCAGGCTGGTACTGGGGGTTGTCTGCACGGAGTCCTGTGTTGTGAACCATTTATAGGTCTCTCAACCATAGATACCAATGCCTGTTCCAGGGGAGGTGGCGGGGGGTGCAATGGACTCCCTGAGTGTTCTTAGCTTTGGTGGTTTAATACTCTATTTTTGTGGAGGTTGGCCTCCTGCCAGAAGGTGGCACTTTCTAGAGAGCATCAGCGGTGGTAGTATGGAGAGGAACCAGTGGTGGGTGGGGCCCTAGAACTCCCAAGATTATATGCCCTTTGTCTTCAGCTACCCAGGTAGGTAGAGAAGGACCATCAGGTGGGGGCAGGGCTAGGCATGTCTGAGCTCAGACTCTCCTTGGGCGGGTGTTGCTGTGGCTGCTGTGGGGGATGGAGGTGAAGTTCCCAGGTCAATGGAGTTGTGTATCTAGGAGCATTATGGCTGCCTCTGCTGAGTCATGCAAGCTGTCAGGGAAGTCAGGGAAAGCTGGCAGTCACAGGCTTCACCCAGCTCCCAAACAGACTGAAGGGCCAGTCTCATTCCCACAGTGCCCCTGCAACAGCCCTGAGTCTGTTTCCAGGCGGTGGGTCAGCTGGCCTTGAAAACTTGCCCCAGGCTACCTGCCTCCCAGCTGCAAAAGAAAAGGGCTTGGTTCTTCCCCTGCCTGTGGAATCTGCATGCCAGATTCGCACCCTACTCCGAGTTCTGGCCAGGAGGCTTCTCACCCCGTTGAAATTGTTACAAAGTTCAGCTGGAGATTTCCTTCTCCCTCTGGTGTTCCTTACCCACTCCTCTGGCCACCCTCCTAGTGGATCCTTCTGGTGCCAGACAGGAATAGCATGCTTGGGGACATAGTGAGCTCCCAGGGCCTTCCTGCTGCTTCCTCTACTCCTGTACTTTGCTTGGCTCTTTAAATTGACTCAGTTCCAGGTAAGGTCAGAAACTTCTCCCGCAAACAGACCTTCAGTTTCTCCAGTGGGGGTGTGTGTTCAGGAGAGGCGGCTCTCCCTTTCCTACTTCTGCAGTTGAGACACTCACAGTATTTGAGGTTTCTCCCAGGTCCTGCAGGTGCAGTCCGCTTCCTTCAGAGGGTCTGTGGGTCCTCTTGGGATTGCTGGTTTGTTCTTGCAGTCGATCTGGAGCTAAAATTCACAATGTGAGCCTCCACATGCTGCTCTGTCCATCCACGTCGGAGCTGCCTATCCACAATTCTTAGTAAATGGCACATAGTTAGTGCTCTGAACAGGACACAGTCAGTTCATTGAATTGAGTGCTGCAAGCTTAAAGCATTTCTTATCCTTTTGATATAAAACATGATTTTCTCCTAAGTGAGAATGGCATTCATTTTACAAAAACATATTGAGCATCTACTATAAGCCTAGCATTGTTCAGGGTGTTGTGAATATGGCAATTAACAAAATACTTAAAAATTTCTATCTTCAAAAAAGCCACTGGACATTTCTAACCAATTCTGGTTTCCTTTGGAAACAAGAGTTAAGGTTCAACCTAGTATTGTTGTTTAAATAACCATTATTAATGAGTTATTATCCTGCACATAATTTGTGGATTAGCAGTCAGGCATTATAATCACATTATAATCATTTTTGTTAAATATGATGATATTTTAAGCATTTAAATTTATATAATCATTAATCTTCTATATGTGCACTGTCCAGTAAGGTAGCCACTGGTCACATGCAGCTATTGAGCACTTGGAATGTGACTAGTCTGAAATGAGATGTTTCTTAAGTGTAAAACACATACTAGATTTCAAAGATTTATTTTAAGAAAGTAACATAAAATATCTCTTAATAATTTTACACTGATTTTATGTTGAATAATATTTTGAATATATTGAATTAAATGAAACATTAATAAAATTAAATTCTGCTCTTTCCTTTTATTTGTATTTATGGGACCATAAGAAAGTTTGGTCCCTATATAGCTTACATTACATTTCTTTTGGGCAGTATTCTTCTAGATACCTTCTTTATACTTAGCTGGTCTTTCTCAAATATGGTTTTTAGTAGACAGGAACGTGGATTTAAGTAAAGGTTTAAAAGTTTACTGTTGGATTTACAGAGTCTTTAATATGTTACTTAGAAATGCGAATTTTCATGAAGATAGGAATTATTCACAGCGTTTCGCAGATCACTGTTACTAGGAGCCCTCTTGGAACACCCTTTGCTAATATCCAATTAAAGTGATGCATTGTGCTGCTCATCTAGGAACTTGGCACAAAGGCACTGATGACAGAAGAGGTTTTAATTCACAAGGCCAGGCTTCCATTCATTTTCTGGATTTTTCCTTGGTTTTCTAAATAAAATCAACACTGATAGTTTTAAAAATGTAATTGTATTGCTTAAATGTAATTCACCAAATCTTGAAAAGTTTGATTTAAAAAAAATTGAGATCCACTGGATTTACCAAAATGATTCATTTAAAAAATAAGTAGTTGTAATGGGCTTGTCCATTTGGGTGGTGACACAGAGAGAAATCCAGTGATGAATGGCGTAGAATTACTAGTTGATAAGTCATATTTTGACAGAAGAATATACCACTTAAAGGACCTACACACTGGGAAATGATAAATTCCAGAAAGCAATTGAGCTGGGAGTTACTCCAGTGATAAATGTTACCATTTATTATATTCAGAAGTCCTTGTTATAAAGGCATCCAGGCGATGTCTAAGTGTAAGCCACAGTGTCATAAGCCTCAAATGAGCTTTCTGTTAGTCCACCCATTCCAGAGTGTGAGTCTCTCCTCTGAAGACATCAATCTCACACTTGGAACAACAGAATCGCAGCTCTGTGCTTTGAGTAACTCAAAATGGTTCTCAGGCCTTCACCCACACATTTCCCCCAGCACAAAATCCATTGGTTATACATCCCAGGGAAATGCCACATTGTTGACATTTTGGTAAAATCTGCGTGGTCTTTCTGTTAACATGACTTCTGACAGAAACTAAATAGAGTAGAATCTGTCCATTCTAATAATTCACCAACAATAGCCATTCCCCATAGAGAGAGAAAAGACAATTGCTATGTTAAAGGCCCCTGTTTGATCTCTCCTTGTGTTGTCAAGATTTTGTAATGGAAATGAAAAAATATGTAACTCCTTCCTTCCAGTTTTATTTTTTTGTCCTTTGTGGCAGAAAGCTTACCAAGTAGGAAGAAACAAAGGAAAATCTAAGAAAGCAAGACTGGAGAAGCTGAGTAAGTGAGATCTTCTTGTCAAAGGTTGTATCTGGGTGATTCATCCAAATTAAATGTGGTAGAGTTGATCTGATTGTTGGGTCTACTTAATGGCAAGTTTCTGCAAGGTCAGTTGACTCAACATAGCAATGAGCTGAATTGACCATTAAACCAGATCAAACCCAGTAAATTAGTTATCCTTTGGTCCTCTGTTTTCCAGTCATAACAACATAGTCATAAATCAGATAAACAACCATCCAACTGACAAACAAAAATCAGAACAGAGTATAAAATGAATACCTATAATTGAAATACTCATTTCCCATTAGGTGTTCATGCAATAAATCAAAATTACTTTTGTTTTCTCTTTTGATTTTGTTAATGTACTAGTGATGCCCTGGTATGGACTTGTAGATACTGAGAACTTATTTGCAAGGTTGCACTGAAATTTTATTCTAAAAAAGTATTGGCTTGGCCAGGGGCGGTGGCTCATGCCTGTAATCCCAGCACTTTGGGAGGCCGAGGCGGGCGGATGATGAGGTCAGGAGTTTGAGACCAGCCTGACCAACATGGTGAAACTCCATCTCTACTAAAAATACAAAAATTAGCCAGGTGTGATGGCGTGCACCTGTAATCCCAGCTACTCAAGAGACTGAGGCAGGAGAATCGCTTTAACCTGGGAGGCTGAGGTTGCAGTGAGCTGTGATCATGCCACTCAACTCCAGCCTGGGCAACAGAGTGAGATTCTTTTTCAAAAAAAAAAAAAAATTGGCTTGCCATGAAGCCTGTCCTTTTCTCATACTTATATGTGTGCTTCTGCACACATGTAAGTGTGTATACAGATCCACTTGATGAAAATTACAAAATGCCAGCTTATAATCTAACTCCATTATGATAAGTTTGATCTAAGATGACACTGGGAAAGACATTTTTGAGTGTTTTTAATACCAAATGATATGTCTCACTGTAGAAACTTTAGAATTGTAAATAGGCAAATTAAGGGAGTAATTAACTGTAATTTCACCACCCAGATAGAACCCCACTACAATGGTAACGTATATCTTTCCAGACATTTCCCTTACATTAGAATATGAGATTACACCATAAAGACTGGTTTTCCTTTTTCTTTTTTTTTTGAGACGGAGTCTTGCTCTGTGGCCCAGGCTGGAGTGCAGTGGCCCGATCTCGGCTCACTGCAAGCTCCGCCTCCTGGGTTCATACCATTCTCCTGCCTCAGCCTCCTGAGTAGCTGGAACTACAGGCACCCGCCACCACTCCCGGCTAATTTTTTTGTATTTTTAGTAGAGAAGGGGTTTCACTGTGTTAGCCAGGATGGTCTCGATCTCCTGACCTCGTGATCCTCCTGCCTCAGCCTCCCAAAGTGCTAGGATTACAGACTTGAGCCACCACGCCCGGCCTGGTTTTCTAAACTGTGTTTATAATATAATTATTCCTTTTATCTTTTCTTTTTAATATATGTTATAAAATTGATGGATGTATACTTTTCTATACCATGTATAGACCAGTTTTATTTAACCAGTTCCCTATTGTTCTGTGATTGTTCCCAAATATTTGCTCTTATAGGCAATGATTCACAGAATATCTCTGAACATGTTTGTTGACTTGCTCAGTTATTCTTCTAGATAGATTTGTAAAACTAGAATAGATGAGTCAAGGAGAAAGTACACTAAAATTTTTTTGATACATTTTGCCAAATTGCCTTTCAGAAATGGTGTGCCTGTCAGTACACGATTCACTGAGTGTTCAGTATGCACTATAATAGTGAAGAAGGCATATAAATTCCTGACACTAGGAAACTGACAAGCTAAGAGTACAAGGTTTAGCTATAAAGACCTTTTGAATAGTGAATTGTTACACTTTAGCAGCAAAATAACTTTACCTAAGCAATGCATTTTTAAAAAGCACATTTAAAATGTATTTATTTTAAAATATTTAAAAAATAAGCATTTAAAAATAAATAGTCTCTTTAAGTAAGTCTGATTTTTGGTCCTACTTAGTGACACATTTCTGCAAAGTAAATGGACTTAGTACAGCAGTATCTGTACTGATCATTAAACCAGGCCAAACCCATGAACTTGACTATTCTTTTATCTTGTTTGCCAGTCATAAACACAAAATGTGTAACCAGAAAAATGCACAAATTATCAATGTATGGAAGACAAGCAGCACCTCAGAAGCCCCTCTCAGGCCTTTGTTTGGTTGCTATCTCCTCACTTATCAAAGGTCATCATGACTCGCTAGTGTCACATAAGACTTATTAAATAAATGTATATGCGTTTCTCCTGTTAATCTTTCTTGTGTCACCTTAATTCTCAGACTCAGCCCAGGACTCTAAGAGGGGAAAGATGGCCGGGCGTGGTGGCTCACATCTGTAATCCTAGCACTTGGGAGTCCGAGGCCGGCGGATCACCTGAGATCAGGGGTTTGAGACCAGCCTGGCCAACATGGCGAAAGCCTGTCTCTACTAAAAAATACAAAAACTAGCCATGCGTGGTGGCACATTCCTGTAATCCCAGGTGGGAGAATTGCTTGAACCTGGCAGGTGGAGGTTGCAGTAAGCCAATATTGTGCCTCTGCACTCCAGCCTGGGTGACAGAGTGAGACTCTTTCCAAAAAAAAAAGGGGGGGAGGGGGGAGAGATAAAGTTTTTGTCTCCCCTACAACATGTACAATAGAATATTATTCAGCCCTATAAAGAAATGAAATTCTGAAACATGCCACGACATGGATGCACCTTAAAGACACTATGCTAAGTGAAAGAAGCTGGAAACAAAAAGGGTAAATACTGTATGATTCCATTTATGTGATGTGTCTAGAATAATCAAATACATAGACATAGAAAGTAGACTAGCAGTTACCAGAGGCTAGGAGGTAGAGAAGGAAAATCAAGTATTGCTCTTCAGTGGGCACAGAGTTTCAGTTTGGGATGGATGAAAAGGTTCTGAGATAAAGGGTAATAATGCTTGTACAACAATGTGAATGTACTTAATCCTACTAAACTGTACACTAAAAATGGTTAAAATAATAAATTTTATGTCAGGTATATTTTACCAGAAAAAGGTGGTGATTTTCCTAACTTTTAAATTCTTTATTTGTTCTGTACTTTATGCAAATTGAATTATACAGTATATCTTCTTTTGTGTCTGGCTTCTTTGCCTCAGCATTATTCTTTGTAAAATTTATCATGTTGTTGCATGTGATTGTTGTAATCTGTTTATTTTCACAGCTTTAAAGTATTGGTTAATATGGATAAACTATTCTCCTGTTGATGGACATTGATTCCATTCATTTATTCTTTGTTTGCTTATTTTGCTATTTTCAACAAGGCTGCTATGAATATATATATATAAAAATATATATAAATATATATAAAAATATATATATAAAATATCTACACTATATATATTTATATATATTATATATAAATATATATAATATATATAAAAAATATATATATATAAAATATATAAATATATATAAAAAAATATAAATATATATAATATATAAATATAAATATAAATATATAAATAAATATAAATATAAATATATAAATATATATAATATATAAATATATATAAATATAAATATAAATATAAATATGTAAATATATATATATAATTTATTTATTTATTTTTGAGACAGAGTCTCACTCTGTCGCCCAGGCTGGAGTGCAATGGCGCTATCTTGGCTCATTGCCACCTCCACCTCCCCAGTTCAAGCGATTCTCCTGCCTCAGCCTCCTGAGCTGGGATTACAGGCGCCCGCCACCAAGCCTGGCTAATTTTTGTATTTTTAGTAGAGACAGGGTTTCACCATGTTGGCCAGGATGGTCTTGGACTCCTGACCTCGAGCAATCCATTTGCCTCGGCCTCCCAAAGTGCTGGGATTACAGGTGTGAGCCACCGTACCTGGCCTTGCTATGAATATTTTTGTATGTGTCTTTTGGTGTTGGTGACACAGGAACATATTTCTAGTGGATATGTGTGTATCTGTAAGAGAGGAATTGCTGATCATTGGTAGGCCTACCACAGTGTGTGAGAGCTCCAGTTGTTTCATGTCCTCATCACTTCTTGAGGGTTCTTTTGTTTGTTTAGCTATTGCAGTTGGCTCATGGTGATGCCTCATTGCAGCTTTAATTTAATTTATATTTTCCTAATGGTTAATGATTAATGATATTTAACATCTTTCAGTAAGTGCATTGGCCATTTGGATATCCTGTTTTGTGTGAAGTACCTTTTATTCAATTTTCTGTTGGATTGTCTTTTTATTTTTCCTGTTGATTTACAGGGGTTCTTTATCCTGGAGCCTTTGTGGAATACATGGATTCCAAAAAATATTCCCATTCTGGTCTTGCTTTTCTTGTTGTCTTAATGGTGCCCCTTGATAAACGAAAATCTAATTTTAATGTAGTGTAATTCATCATTCCTTTTCTCTATGGCTAGTGCTTTTATGTTCGGTTTAGGAACTGTTGGCGTATCCCAAAGTCCTGAAGATATTTGCCTGTGTTATCTTCTAGTACTTTTATGTTTTTGCCTTTTGCCTGTAGATCCATGAGGTACTTATAATTAAATTTTGTGTATCATGTGAATATGATGAGTGGGGAGATGCTGAAATTCTTTTTTTTTTTCCGTGAGGATAGCCTTTTGACATAGCATCACGTATTGGAAGAACTGCTTTTACTCAGAACACTTCACTCCTGACCTTTGTTATAAAACAGGTATATGCCATGATTTGGATTCCAGACTCTCTGTTTTGTTATATTGGTCTATTCTTGCACTAATACGACCCTATCTTAATTGCATTAGCTCTGTACTTGGTCATGTATCTACTGAGATATATGATTTCTCTCCTTTCCTCTGTTAATGTCATAATTTTATTGATTGGTCTGCAAATGTTAAGTCAACCTCAAATTATTGGAATAAAGTCAATTTAATCACAATATATTTTTCTTTCACATATCACTGGTTTGCTAACCTTTTGCTAAGATTTTTGTGTGTTTGTGTCTGTGGATGATATTGGTCTTTAATTTCATTTCTTGTAATATTTTTAAAATTGGGTTTTGTCATCAAATTGGGAAGTATTCTCTATGTTCACTGTAAAGATTTGTGTTCTATGGCTCAATTTCTTTAATATACAGGGTTACTGAGATATTTTATTTTTATGTCTTTTTTTTTTTTTTTTTTTGAGGCAGAGTCTCGCTCTGTTGCCCAGGCTGGAGTGCAGTGGCGTGATCTTGGCTCAATGCAACCTCAGCCTCCTGGGTTCAAGCAATTCTTCTGCCTCAGCCTCCCGAGTAGCTAGGACTACAGGTGCGTGCCACCATGCCCAGCTAATTTTTGTATTTTTAGTAGAGATGGAGTTTCACCATGTTGGCCAGGCTGGTCTCGAATTGACCTTGTGATCTGCCCCTCCTTGGCCTCCCAAAGTGCTGGGATTACAGGTATGAGCCACCGTGTCCGGGCTTATGTCTGTTTTGTAACTATCCTTTGAGAAATGTGTCCATTTTATATATATTTTCAAACTTATTGGCATAAACTTGTGCATCATAACTTCTTTATCATCACTTTAATGTCTTTAGGGTCTTTAGTCATTTCTCCATTTTCATTCTTGATAGCGGTGATTTATCCTTTTATCTCTTTTTACATGATTAGTCTTTCTGGGATACTGCCAATTCTATTCTCTTTAAATAAGAACAACTTTTGAATTTGTTGATCTTCTCTATCTTAAAATTGCTTTGTATTTTGTTGATGTATGCTCCTATCTTTACTATTTCTTTATTTCTACTTCCTTTCACTCTAATCCGCTACTTTAAAAACTTTTTTCAAAAAGTTTTTTCAATGATAACTTACTTAATTTGATAGAAAATATTAAATTTCAAGATTTTTGTTAAATTTGAAGGTATAAATCTTCTGGCTCTTCAAATATATGCACATTTGCAAATAAATTGAAAAATTTAAGTTATATAGCTTAATATAGTTTAAAACACATAAGACTTTCCATTATTTAAGAAATATTAATGTCATACTATAAACATTCATTGTCGATGTCACCTTTATTATATTCAATTTATAAATTCCCATTCAACATTATAATCAGAACTTATTCTGAGGGATAAAAAAACAGATATTTTACTTCAAAGGACATTACAAATACTATATCTTTCATGATTCTCAAGACTATACAAAATACCTTCCAAACTGTTTAAGAACTTAGTATTAAATATAAGATCTGATGGTTTCTTAATTAATAAAAGTCTAACCATAATTACATCTTAATATTTCTGTATCTGCCTTCTCCTTAGCATATTAAGCACTATATTGTGTCTTTTAGGATAAAAAATTTCATTTGTAAAAAAATGAAAAAAAGCTAAAATTTGCAATATACATAGACTTTTTTATATAGTTGTGTTTTGAGATGAGGCTATTACTCCTGAGAAATTCACAGCTATTTTTTATTTTCAAAAATCTCAATTTTGAGTTCTCCAGTCTTTGGTGGAATTCCAGGCATTGTGAGTTCAGGCTGGTAGTTCCCGGGGATGATTTTGGGACCTGTGTGCATGGCTGATAGGCTGAAATGTGTATTTCCAAGTAGGTGAGCCAGGACACCTTTGAAAGGTATGGTGAGCTACTCTGGAAAGCAAAAGTTCTCCTGGTGTATAAGTGCACTGACTCTGAGGACCCAGGGTGGGTGGAGCTGGTGTTTCCCCTACTTTCTGAAATAGATGAATGATATTCAGTCTTCTTTTTTTTAAATACGTGAGTTTAAGGCAAAAGAATTCCCTGTAAGTATGGCTTTAGCAGCATAATAATCTTTTTTTTTAACATGCAACATTTGAAGTACAATAAATTTTAAGATATTTTTAAACTTCCCATGAATATATTCAAGAAAAAAAATTTGACAAAATCCAATATTTATTTGTGATTAAAAACTCTCAGCAAACCAGGACTAGAAGGGAGATTTCTCAACTGGATAAGTGACTTGTAAGAAAAACCTCCAGCTGATATCATACTCAATGGTAAAAGAATAAATGCCTGCCTTCTAAGATCAAAAACAAAGCAAGGATTTCTACTCTCACCGCTCCTTTTCAACATTGTACCAGAGGTTCTACCCTGTGCAATCGAGTAAGAAAAAGAAATACAAGGTATCCAGATTGGAAAGGAAGAGGTAAAACAGTTTTTATCCACAGACGATATGATTATCTATGTAGAAAATCTATAGAATCTACATTAAAAACTACTTTAGAGTTACAAATACATTTACCAAGGTGTCAGGATTCAAGATTATTTGCAAAAAAGTCAGTTATATTTTGCATCAGCAAAATTTTTCATGGCTCATTTTTTTCTTATTTCTCTCATTCTCTCATTTAAAAAATTGTTTATATTTTTATTTATTTTATTTAAATTTATTTTTTAAATTTATTTTTGATTTTTGTGGGCACATAGTAGATGTATATATTTATGTAGTACACAAGATATTTTGATACAGGCATACAATATTCACATCAGGATAAATGAGGTATTCATCACCTCAAGCATTTATCCTTTCTTTGTGTTACAAACAGTCCAATTATACCCTTTAGTTACCTTAAAATGTACAATAAATTATTGTTGCCTGTAATCACCCTGTTGTGCTATCAAATACTAGATATTGTTCATTCTATCTGACTACATGTTTGCACCCATTGACCACCCCCATATTTCCCTCCGCTCCTACTATGCTTTCCAGCCTCTGGTAACTGTCCTTCTGCTCTCTATCTCCATGAGTTTAATTGTTTAAATTTGTAGCTTCCACAAATAAGTGAGAACATGCAAAGTTAGTCTTTCTGTGCCTGGCTTATTTCACATAATGACCTACATCCATGTTGTTGCAAATGACAGGATCTTATTTGTTTTTAAGACTGAATAGTACTCCATTGTCTATATGGGCCACATTTTCCTTACACATTCCTCTGTTAATGGACACTTAGGTTATTTCCAAATCTTGGCTATTGTAAATGCTACAATAAACATGGAAGGGCAGTTATCTCTTCAATATACTGGTTTCCTTTCTTTTGGGTATATACCTAGCAGTGGGATTGCTGGATTATATGGTAGCTCTATTTTTAGTTTTTTGAAGGATCTCCAAACTCTGCACCATAGAGACTGTACTAATCTACATTCCCACCAAGAGTGTACAAGTGTTCTTTTTCTCCACATTCTCACCCATATTTGTTATTGCCTGTCTTTGGATAAAAGCCATTTTAACTGGGGTAAAATAATACCTCATTGTAGTTTTGATTTGCATTTCTGTGACGGTCAACGATGGTGAGCACTTTTTCATAGACCTGTTTGTTTGCCGTATGTGGGTCTTCTTTTGAGAAACATCCATTCAAATCTTTTGCCCATTTAAAAATCAGATTATTAGATGATTTCCTACAGAGTTGTTTGAGCTCCTTATGTATTCTGGTTATTAACCACTAATCAGATGGATAGTTTGCAAGTATTTTTTCCCATTCTGTGGGCTGTTTCTTCATTCTGTTGATTGTTTTCTTTGCTGTGCAGAAGCTTTTTAACTTGTTGTGATCCTATTTGTCAATTTTTGCATTGGTTGCTTGTGTTTGTGAGGTAATAATCACAAATTTTTGCCCAGACCAATGTCCTGGGGCTCCCATAATGTTTTCTCTTAGCAGCTCCATAGTTTGAGGTCTTAGATGTAAGCCCTTGATCCATTTTGAGTTGATTTTTGTATATGGTGAGAGATAGGGGTCTAATTTCATTCTTTTGCATATGGATATCCAATTTTTCTAGTACCATTTATAGATAAGATTTTCCTTTCCCTAGTGTGTGTTCTTGGCACCTTGGTCAGAAATGCATTTGCTGTAGATGTATCAATTTATTTCTGGGCTCTCTATTTTGTTCCATTTGTCAATGTATCTATTTTAATGCCAGTATGATGCTGTTTTGGTTACTATAGCTCTGTAGCGTAATTTGAAGTCAGGTAATGTGATTCCTCCAGTTTTATTCTTTTTGCTTATATATTCTTTTTTTTTTTTTTTTTTTTTTTTGAGACAGAATTTTGCTTCTGTTGCCCAGGCTGGAGTGCAATAGCGTGATCTCATCTCACTGCAACTTCTGCTTCCTGGGTTCAAGCGATTCTCCTATCTCAGCCTCCCGAGTAGCTGCGATTGCAGGTGCCCACCACCATGCCCGGCTAATTTTTGTATTTTTGGTGGAGACAGGGTTTCACCATGTTGGCTGCTCTTGAACTCCTGATCTTAGGTGATCTGCCCACCTTGGCCTCCCAAAACGTTGGGATTACAGACATATGCCACTGTGCCCGGCCTCTTTTACTATTCTTATAGTAGTTACTCTATAAATCACAACACAAATCCTTGATTTATTACATTTACTATGATTTCATACATTTATGATCTCCTGGACAATGCAGTAACTTTAGAACCTGCTAACTCCATTTATCTCCACCTGCTTGTGAATATATTTAATGTTGGAGACATTTTAAGCCCTATATTTTTATTATTGTTTTATAGAGATGCTATTCACTTAGATTTACCCCAAAACTAATTCTTTCCATTGCTGTTCTTTCATCTATCTTCTTGCTCCTAAATGTGATCATTTTCCTTCACTGAAGAATACTTATTAGTGCAAATCTACTGCACATTAGTACAAAGATGCTGCTGACAAATTCTCTAGTTTTTGTCTGCAAATTTTTAAATTTTATTTCAACTTCATTTTTGAAGAATACTTTGGCTGGGATTAGAATTGTACGTGTGGTAACTGCTTTTATTTCCCCATGGCACTTCAAATACCTGATACCACTGTCTTTTATTTGGCTTTTATTGTTAATAAGCTGTTAGTGTTACTATTGGTCTCCCAGAAGTTAGGTGAATTTTGTCCTCTGATAGTTTTCCACTTTTCTCTTTGTCATTGGTTTTTAGCAGTTTTACCAAGATATATGTAGGAGTAATTTTCTTTGTATTTATCCTGCTTCAGGTTTGTAACACTTTTTTAGTCTATGGGCTTAATGTCTGCATCCAGTACTTTTTAATCTCAAATATTATCTCTCCAAATATTGTTTTTGCCACATTCTATCTCTTTCTTTCTTTTAGGACTGTAATTATATATATTAGACCTTTCCTCATGTTCTACATGGCTCTTATTCTCTTTAGTATTTCCTCCTTCTCTTCTTTAGTTGGATTTTTTCTTCTACTTTAGCTTCCAGTTTATCGATTCTCTCTCTCTCTCTTTTTTTTTTTTGACTGGGTTTATTTTGCTTTTTAGCCTGTTAATTGAGTTCTTTATTTTGTTGAATTTCTTTTTTTAGTTCTACAATTCCATTTGGTTTTCTCTTTATGGTTTTCAGGTCTTTGCTGAAATTCCCTCCCTCCCTCCCTTCTTGCCTTCCTGCCTTCCTTCTTTCCTTCTTTCCTTCCTCAGAATCTCACTCTGTCACCCAGGCTGGAGAGCAATGCTGTGATTACAGCTCACTGCGGCCTTGACCTCCCAGACAGGCTCAAGTGATTCTCTCACTTCAGCCTCCCGAGCAGCTGGGCACTAACATGCCCAGATAATTTTTGTATTTTTTGTAGAGATGGGGTTTTGTCATGTTGCCCAGGCTGATCTTGAACTCCTGCCTTAGCCTCCCAAAGTGCTGGGATTATAGGTATGAGCTACCGCGACCGGCCCTTTACTTCTTTAACATACTTAGCTGATTAAAAAATTCTGATATGATACGTAGAATATCTGTATCTTTTATGGATCTATTTCTATTGTCTTTTGTTATTTTGATTTTTAGCTAATATTTTGGCATGCTTTGTTACTTTTAGTTGAATGCTGGTTGCTGTGTATGAAAATTATAGAGACAATTTATATCTGGATCATATCTTACGTTAGAGAGGATTTCTATTCGTTTCTAGCAGGTGGGTAGCATAGGAACATATTAATTTAATCCATTCATGAGTTGAGCAGATTCAAAACTGGGGTTCAGTTTCTGTGACGGCTGCTCTGTTTAGAGTTCATACCCCTAGTTACAGCACTTCAAGGGTAACAACTTAAAACCCAGGTTTTCACTTGAGCCTCTTCTCCTGTATGAACTCAATCCCCTCTTCACCCCCTCTCCCAAGCCTGGTGAAATTTCAGTATACTCTCAGCTCTACAGCCTTTCAGACACTAGTTTCTGCCCAGTTTTTCCCGTCTCAGTTATTCCTTAAAAATTTGCAAATGCCTCAAAGGGAAAAGTGGTGTCAAATACCAGTTCAATATTCTGGGTTTCTCCTCTCTCTAAGATCTTGGCCCTATAAATCCTCTCTATTTGGGCAGCTCTCTGATGTCTTTGACAGATGTTTGCTTCCTTGTTTTAATTTTCTTCAGCCTTACTAATGGTTAATAGCAGTAAGTTTCATTTCAAATAAGCTAGTCTGCCATTTTTGGGAAGGGAAAAGTCAGCACTGCTTAGATTTCTATGTTGTTCCCATTTCTGTTATTTTCTCATACTTTTATCTCTGTTTGATGGTAAAAAAAACAGAAATAGATAGAAATTTTGCTTCAGGTTAAATTCCTAGTTAACAGCCCAGCTGAATTAAGAATCCAGTTTTTGGGCTACTGATACAGAATCTGTTGCTTTCATCTGATATACACAGTAGAAATACTGCAGTCATATCAGGAATCATATTCTTTTGATATTGCAGATTCTGCTTAGAAGAAGCATTCTTTTCCATCTATAAATATTTAAATTCTATTTATGCTGGGAAGCATGCTAGATTTTATTTGGGCTCAAAAATTTTAAGTAATCCACACATATTGGGTACTTAGTTGGTCAGATATAGTGCCATGGATTTTGTTTGCATCAACTCATTCAGTCCTCACGGCAACGCTCTGAGGTTAGATATTTTATCATCTTAATTTTGAGACAAGGAAGCTGTATTTCAGAGAGGTTCATTAATTTGCTCAAGTCACAGCATTAGTAGTGACAGAACAAGTACTTGAACCTGTGTGATGTAGCAGAATGAAGATTGATATTTGGAGTCAGACAGACCAAGCTTAATATTCTGGCATTGTAGCTGATTAGCTGTGTGACTTGGAGCAAGGTCCTCTCTGAGTCATAGTGTCTTAATTTAATAATGATGAGACTTCAGTAACAATGCAGTGAAGAGAAAATAAAACAATGTATGTGAGCACACTTGGTATATGTGAGGCACTAAGTAACTACTAGAACTCTTTCATCCTTTCTGAACAAGAAACATTCGAAAAGAACTTTATACAAAACACTTGCAAAAATAAGATATATTTAACACAACAACTCTGAGTGGTATTCTGTGCAGGTAGAGATGTGAAAACCATGTATCAGAGAAATGAGGTAACTTGCCTCCAATTACACAGCTAACATGTAGAACAGATAAGCTTTGCTGATTGCAGTGTGCTTAGGTTAACATCATATGTACATCCTCAAAATGGAGTTTGTATAAATTAGTTAATATTTCAAATGCACAAAACAAATCTGCTATTTAAAGGATCCCTGCAGTGAATGCTTTTGTAAAGTCAGGAATAATTCTGGAAATGTAAGTTATATCCTGCTAATTTATCTGTTTTATACATTCGGCTTTTAATGTTTTGTTAAAGTTAGTCGTGTCTGATGTTGACTTTACCATCCTCAAAATGTCTTTCTGTTGATAAGATATTGTTACTTCATTTCTAGAATCTAATTAAAGTTGATAGTACTCTAAGGGACAGCAAATGTCAAAATCCACCAGGGTTAATTATTTCGAATGTCTTTTAAAAGTAAAGGAACATATAAAAATCAATGAAACTGTGGTAGTAGAATTAAATTATCCTGAGACTGTTTTCCCCAAATGTGTGATTTATTTGAACATTTGAATGTCTTGTTCAAGAGAGACATTTAGCCTATAGCAAATGTCCTCAACAGGACGCTGCTATGGTCAGATATATTAGCTTAGCTGCCCTCCGTGCACAGGTAGGGTGGTCTTCTGGTCAGGCAGGTGTTTTGGGATATTCCTTGACTTTCATAAGAGGATGCTAACTCTCTCTGCC
Organism: Pongo pygmaeus; assembly: GCF_028885625.2. NCBI lineage: Eukaryota > Metazoa > Chordata > Mammalia > Primates > Hominidae > Pongo > Pongo pygmaeus. The sequence continues at coordinate 94,313,048 of NC_085930.1, read as the reverse complement.
TGCATCCAGTTGACTAGAAGATTTATCTTCCGGGCTCCTGGAAGAGGACATATGCTCAAATTCCCCACTGTCCTGGTCTTACCAAGCTCAGTGGCTTAACTATACTCACACTTATGAATGCCCAAAGGGTCTCTGTTCCGTCCATTTTTCAATATCTGTGGCGTCCAGGCTTTCTGCTCAGAGAGAAGCAGAGGAAAGCACGGATGGTGCAACACACTTGCATGGCTGAGGGTGCTGGCTGTGTGTGATCTGTGGCACAGCGAGTAGGTGTCAATCTTGAAGTGCTGGCTGGAAATCCACCCCTTTCACTGCCACTCACCTGCAGCCATCCATTGTATTGAGAACAGCAGCATTAAAATGATTGTGTCTAAACTTTTACCATTTTATTCTTGGATGTTGCTGATCTTGCAGGACTGCGTGGTTTTGACCCATCATAAAATCACTCCCTTTGAATTGCTCTTTGGTGTTGGACCATAAGCCTACGTTGAGGAACTTTAAAGGAATAACCATGAGAAATGTACTATGTAGTCTAGGGATGTTCAGTAGTGTGCAATCTGGTTGCTAAGCCATTATTAACAAATAAATTATATGAAGTTACCATTAAATACGTATATCAAAAAGAAAGTTAATAAATATGTAAAATGCATCACTTCCTAATTATTTGACCACATTTTACTGTTAACTATGCTCTTGAGGTTGTTCGTGACTATTGTATTAGTGTGAAGGAAATGTTATATGAAGTAAGCTACTGTCCAACTGCAAGTTCAGAGGTGTCATGTTGGTGACACCAGCATGAAATTGGCCAAGGTTGAAGTATTTACACTATAGTGTATCGAATCAGCACCCTGCCCCACACCCCAAAACCCAGTTGTGAAATATCCAGCAGCCACTACTGTATGTTATTGAAGATATTATGTTACAGCGATTACGAGAATCTATGGAAGAGATTCCCCTTAGGTCTCAAAAGCAAATAAAGATTTGCTTCTCTTCAGGTACGTGCTTATTTTTATTTTTAGAACCTCATGCTTATTGCTAACAGCTATGTTTCATCTTCATGTTCACTGCTAAATAGCTCAGAACCAAATCTTCAGCACCTTTTACAAAAAGAAACGTGTTCCAGGAACCATCTTATTTCCTTATTGTTGTTTTTATTTAGGCCCTTCCTTCCTTCCTTCCTTCCTTCCTTCCTTCCTTCCTTCCTTCCTTCCTTCCTTCCTTCCTTCCTTCCCCTCCTTTCCTTCCTTTCCTTCTGTTTCTTTTCTCTCTCTTTCTCTTTCTTTTGTTCTATGTTGTTGCATTAATGGATTTCTTTTAGCTATCTCTAAATGTTAAGAATGATGTGGGGGTATAAAAATAAAAAGTATACTTTAATGTGTGCAAATACTCTTAACAGTAATGGATTATCAAGACTTCCTACATTATTTACAGATTTTATCTTGGTATAATATTTAAGCTTTCTTCCTGCTTTAATATGAAAAAAATATGAAGTTAGAATATAATTTAGAACTGCATATATGCTTTATTTATCAAGGGCCTGTGAAAAAAATCTTGGGGAGAAGAATAGTTCACTTATACATATTTATTATCTTTCATCCTTCTCTTGAATGTAAGTTCCAAGAGGACATGGTGTATCTTAAAGTGTTTAAACTACATCTCACTGAGTTCAATGAGTATTTTTGAGTGAAGAAATAAATAGTTCACAAATTTTCTAATGCTCAATGGTTATGAATATCATTCGGTTTTTAATGATGATATTATACAGCATATATAACACACATGTTTAAGAACTTTCATTCCATACTCACCACATCCGTTTAGGCTCTGTTTCTCTAAATTTTAATTTTTCAATGAAACATTCATTGCTAATGATATTTTTTCATTAGTTCTTTATAGAAATATGGTCACACATAAAAAGAAGCAATATGGCATTTTCTACCTATGTGGAAAGACCAATTATCCTAAACTAAGTCTGAAGTTTAATACCTCTGCATTCCTTAGATGGTTCTCCTGAATCTTTTACTATAATTCTACTGCTTTATTTTTTTCTTGTACTGAGAAAAGAGAACTAACATTTATTGAATGCTTACTTTGTGATAAATGCTTGCTGTGTATTATTAACTGACACAACAATCCAGTGAAGCAGGTCCTACTATTGTCCCCTTTTTAATAGGCAAAGTAACTGGAGCTGAAAGAGATTATGTCACTTTCCCATGTCACAGCTCCCAGTGATGGAGCTTTTCTCTGAAGCCACAGGGTGGCTGTCTGCCCCTCTCAACTCAGCTCTGGATCACTGCCTCCCACCCATCACTCCTTCACCTCTGCCTTGTGTTCACCTTTCACAGATCTTCCTTAGACGCTACTTTTATTATTTTATTTGGTTGGTAAATGAGTGTTTCCAGTTATTCGACAGGAATGCCAAGCTAAGCAGCTTGGTGTTCAGTGAGTGGGAAACCATTGGGGTTTTTGAGCAGAGGATGATCATCCAGGAAGTAGGTAGAATGATGCCTTATAGATATGGAGACTGGAGATAAATGAGTGGCCAGGTGATATTCGAGTGTGGTTGGCAAAATAATGGCTCCCCCAAATATTCATGTCCTTATCCCTGGAAACTGTGAATATGTTACCTTACATGGCAAAAGGGTTTTTGCAGATTTAATTAACATTAAGGACCTTAATCACAGGAAAGATGAGTTTGTATTAAGCAGGTGGGCCCAATCTAATCACACAAATGCTTGAAAGCATAGAACTTTTACAGCTGTAGCCCAAGAGACATGTGACCACAGGAGAACAGTAAGAAAGGTGCAGTGTTGCTGCCTTTGAAGATGAAGGAAGCTGGCCAGAAGCCAAAGGTAGGTGAGTGGTTTCTGGAAGCTGAAAAAGGCAAGAAATTTTCCCTAGAGTCTCCAGAAAGTAATGCAGTCCTGCTGACACCCCGATTTTAGTCCAGTGAGACGCATACTGGACTACAGACCTGGAAGAGGTAAATTTGCATTGTTTTAATTCACTAAACTTATGGTAATTTGTTACAGCAACTTCATAAAATTAATATAGGGAGAGATTTAGACTACATGAAGGCAGTAGGAGTTGCACCTGCTCAGAAATCTTTAGCATCCTCTCTTTCCCACTGCTTTCAATCTCAACTTTCCTGCCCAGCTCTTCAGATTATGTGCACCCTTCCCATGTTGTTCTCAATAGTGGCCCCTCCTTGCTGGGTGATCAGGCTACACCTCTTCCTGACCCGTGACTTCCTGAGGCTGTGCTCAGTTTTCTAACTGCAGGAGATGTTGCTTTCCCAGGAAGCTATCCCCTCTTCCAGTGCTTTTCTTGATTACCTCTGCCCTCTCTGATCTTCATCTTCTCTGATTAGCTCCAGCATTTATATCCAGGAGACACAATTAGCACTCCATTATATTCATACATTTCATCTGTGCTACATAATACTGGCTTTTCCCCTTCCCTCCCCTCCTCTCCCCTTTTCTTTTTCCTTTTCTTTTCGAGACAGGTCTCACTCTGCCATCCGGGATGGAGTACAGTGGTGTGATCACGGCTCACTGCAGCCTTGACCTCCCACGCTTAAGTGATCCTCCCGCCTCAGCCTCCTGAGTAGCTGGGACTATAGGCGCTTGCCATTACATCAGCTGAATTTTCACATATTTTGAAGAGATAGAGTCTCCCTAATCTTGCCTAAGCTGTTCTCGAGCTGCTAGGCTCAACAAATCTTCCCATCTTGGCCTCCTGAAGTGTTAGGATTACAAGTATGAGGTACCACGCCTGGCCATTACCAGTTTTTCTTAGTGTTTAATGCATTACTTGCGTTTTGTATTGTTGCTACTTTAAAAAATGCCACCTAGTATTCTGAAATCTATCAGAAAGTGTGATATAGTGAAAAGATCATGTATTTTGGATTCTGGTTAAGCAATTTCCTAGCTGCGCATTTTGGGCAAGATACTTAACCTTTCTGAGCCTCAGTTTTCTTATGTGTAGAATTCAGATGATATCTACTTCTGAGCCTCAGTTTTCTTATGTGTAGAATTCAGATGATATCTACTTCACAGAATTTTTGTAAAGATTACATCACTCTACTATTCTTACTTCCTAGATTACTGGAGGGCAGAGAAAGTGTCTTACTCCTTTATGCTATTGACACCTACCACAGTGCTTAAGCACCCGGTAGGCATACAGATTGACCTCAGTTTATTGTCAGACTTTTGCATCTTGTTAGAGATTTTCCCATTGTTTCTATACTTGCACACCCCTCTCAACTTACCTTTCATGCAACATTCTATTAATAGAGTATTAAAAGTCTATTAACTCTTAATAAGTCTTATCAATTAAAAGTCTTAAGCATCTATTGTCACTGTCTTAAAAGCCCTAGCTTATTGTATTGTCTGTTTAACTTCTGACAGACCTCTAAGTTAATTTTACAAAATATTTCCTGAGCACGACCTCTTTGAAATAAATCTCCCCCACCTGTCCACGGCTATTCCCCATAGACTCACTTCCAGTCGCCCATTTTATATTATTTCCCGATCACAACACTCTAACTCCACAAAGCTGGCTTGCTATTTTTTGATGCTCTTTTTCAGCTTTCACTTGCTATGGACACCACTTCAGATTTGTTGCCCTTGGATGCAGGTGTTTCTGAGATAGGCAGGGTGTTTTATAATATATGAGCTCTTTCACTGCCTGCATTCTGAAGATTTGGAGATGCAGGTTATCTGCTCTTGAAACCTTCTTTGATTTTTTCATGGTTCTAAGTTTCATCGCTGTTTCAATAAGCATTAACTCTTGATTGCTCTCTTTGGCCACATTTTTCAGCTTTAAATGTGTTTTTTTTTCTACTGCCCAGATGAGCCAGGGAGCAGAGGCTTTCATGTCTTCAGGAAGTCTCTCTTCCTCCTTCTTCTCTGATTACATCCTGCTGATATCCTTACCAAGTCTGGATCTTTTGTCAGATGAACTTTGCTTCCTGCCATTGCACTGTGATACATTTTTATGCTGGCATTATAGTGTCTGATATCTGCTTGGCTTGGACTTGCTGGCAGAAATCTTTATAGGCGAGATGATTTATTGCTGAAAATTGAATCCTAAAAGTGTCTTAAGAAACTGTTTTTTTTTTCTTTTGGTGTAGATTTTAGGAGATACCTTCTTTCCTGCTTTCATTGATTTCCTGTGGCTGGGTGATATTTGCAAAGAGTTCCAGCCTAATATCTCTTTTTGGAAATCAGCAGTCAATTCTTTGAGACTATTTTTAGCTCTAGAATGTCTAATAAGTCTTTCTCTTTATATATGATCAATATGGTGATTCTAAACTGGTGTGCCTGGACTTCTTACAGGAATGTCCCCAAACTTTGGTCAATGTGTAAAATTTAATTTTGCTAACACTGAGTCATACAGTTTTGCTGTTAGGATGTTGTGTGTCACATGAATTGTTGACCTGAACAGATCCTGTAATACACTATACTTTGGGGTGCTGCTTGTTGCAAACGTGCATTTCAAAGTATAGCATAATGTCAATTTAGTGTCAAGGAAAGGGTTTCCATTTACTGGAACGTTGATTCTTACCCTCCTTAATGCTAAGGGATTGTGGTCAAGGCAGAAAACAGTTCTCAGAGAGAGTGCTGTAAGGTGGCTAAGGGTAGTAGGATGGCCATAGACACTCCTATAGAGATGTGAAACATGAGTATTTTTGTGATACTTCATGTTTTGTAAGTATTTCTCTCTTTTTACAATCTTGTCTTTAGACTTTTGATATTTTCATTTATATCACCAAAAAAGTACAATATGTGAAGACATGCCGTGAACACACTAAGGTTTATTCTGGGCAGGCCTAAAGAGAAGGAGGGCATACTATGCTGTCTGTATTATTTTTATTTGGGTTAGGGAGGAAGTGGATCTTTCACATTATTAATGACTCTTCAGGAACCAGTGTCCTCATTGCCCTTTAACTTTTTAAAGTAGGTGGCAGCATACCTATAGCTACTTCCAAAAATAGGACTGTGACTTTCTAAAACGCTCTCCTTTGTTCTTGGGAGATGCTCCACGATCTCCCTTTGTGCCCTCTATCACCTACAGATTGCAGAAGTGGGCAGGTGGTCTGGAAGCAGCCTTTCTCCCACAAAGCTCTTTGTGAATTTCCTTGCATGGTTTCATCAGGGCAAGTATTCAGTTTTCTAATAGTAATTAATGGTGTCCTTCCCTTGCAGGATAATAAGGATAACAACCAGACCTATGTAGACCAGATTCTGTTGCTCATAAACTCTATGCTGTTGTTAATACATTTGATTGGATTTGTAACAAGAAGGGCTAGGCATTTTCTTACTTGCTTTTTCATCGTACAATACTTGGAGTCCCTTTATTGAAAGTTCCAGAGCTATTGTACTTGTGACAAAATACAATAAGTTATCAGATTTTACCGAGGACCATTTTCAGAAATTGGTAATCTTGCCTGATTAATATATTCAAAAATACTTAATGAGTATTTATCACATTCAAGTCCCCAAGGGAAAGCTCCAAGAAAGTCAGTGGAATGGGGATCCAGATACCTATATTAAATCAATACAGCATCGTAGATTTCTGCAGTTTTCTTTGGTACCGTGTTTGCCTCATTCAGAGCGAAAAAGATCCCTTATGGAAATAGGTTTATGTTTTTGAAAATCTCTGGCATTCTTTACTTTAAAAAAGGCTGCAAGTGAAGTAATTGCTATGAACTGTCTTGCTATATGAGGAAACTAGGAACTCTTTTGTTGAAGTTCTCCCCACGCTACAGACTAGTAACTAGACCCTTATCTGAGTGTTAGTTCTGTATTTCAACCAGAAGGGTGCACTGTTGTATCTTATTTATTGCTTGGGGTTAGTGGGAAGGAAGAAAAGGAACAGAACAATGCTCTTTCCAACCATTATATGTCCTGGTAATTTGCTTTTTCTTTTGAATTTTATTAGCGTCCTAGTTCAATTCTTGAATTCCTGGATTCTCTTCACACCTTTCTTAGTACAAGTGAATAAACAGAAAGTTCACAGAGGAAGAAGTTAACAGCATGTTGAAAAACTGACTAAGGAATATTGCCTTACCTTTTCCAAATGTTCTCTCCTCTGAGGGAGGAGTTTATCACCTTTGTTACAGATGGGACAGGTTTGGCAGTAGATGCCGGCAGATGCAGAGCTCTGGAATGTTCCCAGCCTTAACATCGGGGTTACAGCTGGCTTATTCCCAACTTTCTTTCCTGCTTTCCTGGGCTGGGGTTATTGCTTTGGGGCTTAATTATACTCTGGCTCTAAGGAGGAAGACACGATCATCCTCTAGATGTTATTTAGGCCCCCAAATTGGTACTGTTGAGGTATTAGATTTTCATTGGAAAAAATATGTATGTGTTGTCCTTTCTAACTAGTTCTTTAAAAAGTCACACATACAACCAAATCAATAACAATAACAGAAAGCTCTTTATCCTTAAGCTTATTGCTAATAAATCATCCTACATAGACCATGCAAGGAAAGAGTAAAACATACATGAAATACTTGTCTGAAACTTTTTTGGAGATATATTTGTTTTGGTCATAGTTGTATAGATACAGAAATACATGTTCAATGTCAGATTTCTCAAGTATGGAATTGACATGGTAAACAGCTGGGAGTTTATCGATACTCTCTGGTTAACACCATACATTTCAGGTTTCAGATTTCAGAGTTTTCCCATGGATCTTTTTTGTTTTTTCTTTTCTTTTTTTTTTTTTTGAGATGGAGTTTTGCTCTTGTTGCCCAGGCTGGAGTGCAATGGCATGATCTCGGCTTACTGCAACCTCTCCCTCCCGGGTTCAAGCGAGTCTCCTGCCTCAGACTCCCTAATAGCTGGGATTACAGGTGGCTGCCACCACACCTGGCTAATTTTTTGTATTTTTAGTAGAGACGCGGTTTCACTATGTTGGCCAGGCTGGTCTCAAACTCCTGACCTCAGGTGATCCACTGGTCTCGGCCTCCCATAGTCCTGGGATTACAGGCGTGAGCCACTACGTCCAGCCTTCCATGAATCTTTCTTATTATACACTATCATGATTTTTAATTAACAATATCTGAAAATATGAAGGGTTGCCTCTTACATAAGAAAGTAAGTACAAAGAAAATGGTAACATCAGCCTCAGGATGTGTGAATGGCTCATCATAATTTTATCTATGTTTAAAATGTAAAGAAAAAGATGAGAAGAAAATATACCTAAATGAACAATGCCATTGCCTCTGGATGGTATGATTATGACAGATTTCTTTCTGCTTTTTGACACTTCTGTACTGTTCAAATTATTTACAATGAGAATATGTTATGTTTATAATTAGAAAAGAAGAAAAAATAGCTTGTCCTGTGCAAACTGAAATAGTCAAAGCAATTTAATAGGAAGTTTCTCAACATCATCTTGTTACAGATACCAGATTTTAGCATTTAAAGGCAAAAGTTTTAAAATGTAAATGGTCATATGCATTTATGGATTTAACATTTAAAAATCAACTTCAACTCAACAATGTCCAATTTCTAAGAGTTGCCTTGCTACGTACACATGAACATTGATTTGAATCCTGAAGTTACCATTTTCATAGTAGTGTCCATCCCTATTCAGCATTCTGTAACCACAGCTAAAGGGCTGACACCTATCTGACTACAATTCAATAAAATAGCTAGTATCACTCTTCTTTCTTTCTGTTTTTGGGTAAGCCAATTCTTGGACTAAATTAACTCAATCAACTGATGACCTCTCTATCATGAAAGCACAATGCAAGTAACTAAAAATATTTGGATCAATTGATGACCAGACTCTCCCTAACACCTGTGCTGCTGTTTTAGTTTCTTTTGTTTTCGTTTTTTAAGGTATGCACAGGAGACTGGGCCTGTGCAGCTAAACAAGAACAGTAACCCTTGTTATTGGGATGGTGCCCACTAGGTGGATGGTAGAAGTTTGATTTTGCCTCTGTGTATCCAGTAGGCAGGCATTTTTCAGGCATGAATCTGGGACTAGGATAAAGTTAATGAGGTGTTTGCCTCACATTAGTCTCTGCCTTATGGATAACTCTGGGAATAGTTAAGCCATGACTGTTTATGTTTCCCATAAAAATATAACTCCAGGCTGGCCGCGGTGGCTCATGCCTGTAATCCCAGCAATTTGGGAGGCTGAGACGGGTGGATCACCTGAGGTCACGAGTTCGAGACCAGCCTGGCCAACATAGTGAAACCCCGTCTCTACTAAAAATACAAAAAATTAGCCAGGCACGGTGGTGGGTGCCTGTAATCCTAGCTAGTCAGGAGGATGAGGCAGGAGAATTGCTTGAACCTGGGAGGTGGAAGTTGCAGTGAACCGAGACTGCACCACTACATTCCAGCCTGAGTGACAGAGTGAGACTCCATCTCAAAAAATACAAAAATTAGCCAGGCATGGTGTTGGGCACCTGTAATCCCAGCTACTCGGGAGGTTAAGGCAGGGAATCACTTGAACTCAGGAGGCAAATGCTGCAGTGAGCTGAGATCACACCACTGCATTCCAGCCTGGGTGACAGAGTGAGACTCCGTCTAAGGAAAAAAAAAACAAAAATGAAACTATATATATATATATATTTTTTTTTTTAATATACATATATAATATATAATATATTATATTATATTAAATTATATATTATATGTATATATATATATAAAAACTCCAGTGATTAATGTGTGCTTGTATGTAAATACCACAACTTATAGAAACGACTTATCTCTCCTGGAAATTGACTTCTACAACATGTGGCAATTCAAGGTACAGCCAGTGAGCCAGGATGTTGCTGTCCCAAAGGTCTCCAGGGTCACTCAATTAACTGTGACCTAGGTTATACATTTTGCTCTATGAAAGTAACCCCCGCCATGGTCTATTTAAGTCATTTTGCATGTGGATCTATACACATAGTTTGGATATTCCTAAGACTTTTATACAAACGTCAATGGGTCAGTGGTTGGTATTAGTGCTCTGTTGAAAATGTAACCATGGAATTTGAGTTAAAGGAGTAAAAAATTCAAAAGAGTAAATGCCCATTTTTACTGCATCATAATTTTTTCTGTGTTACTACATTGTATTTCAAATGAAACTTCAATGTACTATTAATACATGTGTATTTAATTGGAAAATTATTATATATGGCTGACATTTTCACCATTTTTTTTTTTAGCTCTGTCAAACATGAGGGATATGAAACTCTTCTTTTAAAGTAGTAAACCACTATGGTAGTTATTCTCCCCATCTTTTGGTGGGAGATGAGGATGTGGTGGGCATTTCCGACTCTCCACTGGAATATATTTGGGTTAAAAAAGACATATCCTTCTGCACCCACAGTTGAAAATCTTGGGTACTGAGTGTTATGGTGCTTCACATATAATATATAATTTTTATAATTGGTATGTACTTAGCTTATTCTTACTAGATACCAAGCAAAGAGGAACTTTATTCTTGTTTATTTTGTATTTCACAAAGGTTATGAAATGATTTCCTTAGTCATCTTTCTAGCCTTATAGACTTAGTACCTGTAATATTATGATATAATACATATATATTTGATCTTTATTCCTAGTTTCTGGCACAGAGATCCTAAAACCCTTGGAATTTCTTGAATGATAAGGAATAGAGGAGCATCTTTTATTATTCATAATAAGCCCCTTCCAACCATACCTGAGCTAGTGCTAATGAAGTACTCTTTGGAGGATGGGGGCCGGTAGCCGAAGGAACCAACCATGTGATTGGAAGCTTAGAACTTTTAACCCCACCCTCTGACCTCCTTAGTCACTGATGACCAACAATCTAGTCAAGCATGTCTGTGTAATGAAGCCATCATAAAAACCCCAAATGAGGTTTGGAGAACTTTTGGCTTGGTGAAAAAGTGTGCATCTATGTGCTGGGAGGGTGGTGCACCCCAGACTCCATAGCGACAGAAGCTCCTGTGCCCAAGACCCTTCCAGACCTTACCTTATGTCTCTCTTCATCTGGCTATTCATTTGCATCCTTTAAAATATCCTCTATAATTAATTGGTAATAGTAAGTGAGCTATTCTAGCATATTTTGGTACCTGAGGAGGAGATCATGGGAACCTCTGATTTGTGACGAAATTGGACAGAAGTTGTGGGTAACCTGGGGGCCCACTATTTGTGATTGGCATCTAAAGTGAGAGGTAGTCTTATGGGATTGAACCCTTCACTTGTGGGGTCAGTGCTAACTCTGGGAATTTAGTGTCAGAATTAAGTGATAGGATGCCCATTAGGTGTTCCCTAAGAATTGGAGAATTTGTTGGTGTGGTGGAAACTCTTAATTAAACATTTGGTGGTGTGTTTTTTGAGTGAGTATAGAAAAAATTTGTTTTTCCTTTAGTGCTCCTTTGTAGCACTAAACCTTGGGCACAGTTGATGCTCACTGAATATTTTAGAATTGAATTGATATTTGATATGTAAATGATTCCAAAGATTACCAGAATAAAGAAAATGCTTTTGAATTTCAAAGACATTTCGGGCATGAATTCAAGTGTGTACTATCACATTTGGAGTTTAGGGACTATCTGATGAATTTGAGGCTGGTGGCGCAGGGCAGATCACCATGTACAAGAGCTGTCCCGATCGACCTCATGCAACCACCTCCTGAAGACAGGATACCATCTTGTTGGAACACTGCTCTTACAGACAGGCATCCGAAAGCTAGCCATTCCATCCTTCTCGTATTACTGTTTACCCGATAGTTTTTTTTTCAAGCATTTACTTTCGACCTGTATGTGTCTTTATATTTAAAGGGCATCTTCTGTAGGCAGTATATGTATGTGTGTATATATATACACGGGTTTTGAAAGAAAACTTTCTGATACTCTTTCCTTTTACATTGGAGTATTTAGACAATTAATGTCTAGTGTAATTACTGATGTGGTTGAGGTTAGACCTACCATTTCATTATTTGTTTTAACTTGTCTGCTCTATTTTTTTGTAACTCTTATTTCTGGTCTTTTTGAGGGGATTACTTGAATATTTTGTAGAATTTTGCTCCATTTGGATTTTCTTATTAATTTTTAAACAATACTTATTTGTATTATTATTTCAGTGGCTGCTTTGGGAATCACACTGAAAATCCTTTGGTGTTCACAGTCTACCTACAGTTAACCTCATAACTCTGTGTGTAAAATGTAGAAATCTTGTAACTCCATATGCCTCATCTTTCATGTTTTATGTTTTTAAGCAAATATTTTATTAATTAGATATGTATATGTGATAAACCTTGTAAAACAATGTTATTATTTTTGCTTTAAACACTTGTATGGTTTATTTAAAACAGGAGGAAAGCAAAATGAAAATAAAGTTTTTTGCATATACATAGGCATTTACCACTTCTAATGCTTCTTCTTGTTTTTTTGAGGCTCTAAGTTTTCATCTGGTATGATTTTTCTTTAAATAATTTGATTTCAATTCTACCCAGAAGCGGGGTTGCTGGATAATGTGTTAGTTCTATTTTCATCTTTTTGAGGAATCTCTATACTTTCTCCACAGCAGCTGTACAATTTTACATTCCCACCAATAGTGTAGAAGAGTTCTAATTTCTCCACATCTTCACCAGACTCTTGTTTTCTTACCGTTTTATTTTTATTTTATTTTTTAATGATAGCCATCCTAATTGGGGTAAGATGATATCACATGTAGTTTTGATTTGCATTTTTCTAGTCTTAGGGATGTTGACATATTTTTGTGTATCTGTTGGTTATTTGTATGTCTTCTTTGGAGAAATGTCTATTCATCATTTGCCCATTTTTAAATTGGTTATTTGTTTTTTGCTATTGAGTTGTGGTTGTCGCTTTGTTATTTTAGATATTAACCTATTATTAGATATATGGTTTGTAAATCTTTTCTTCCATTCCATAAGTTGCCTTTTCATTCTGTTTATTGTTTCCTCTGCTGTACAAATGACATAGTTTCATATGTCTATTTTTCCTTTTTGGTGTCTGTGCTTTCAGTGTCATCACATAAGACCAATGTCAGGTAGCTTTCCCCCTATGTTTTCTTCTAGGAATTTTACAGTTTGGGGTCTTTTTAAAAATTTTTTATACTTTAAGTTCTAGGGTACATGTGCACAACGTGCAGGTTTGATACATAGGTATACATGTGCCAGGTTGGTTTGCTGCACCCATCAACTTATCATTTACATTAGGTATTTCTCCTAATGCTATCCCTCTCCTTGCCCCCCACCCCCCAACAGGCCCCGGTGTGTGATGTTCCCTGCCCTGTGTCCAAGTGATCTCATTGTTCAGTTCCCACTTATGAGTGAGAACATGCAGTGTTTGGTTGTCTGTCCTTGTAATAGTTTGCTGAGAATGATGGTTTCCAGCTTCATCCATGTCCCTGAAAAGGACATGAACTCATCCTTTTTTATGGCTGCATAGTATTCCATGGTGTATATGTGCCACATTTTCTTAATCCAGTCTATCATTGATGGACATTTGGGTTGGTTCCAAGTCTTTGCTATTGTGAATAGTGCCGCAATAAACATATGTGTGCACGTGTCTTTATAGTAGCATGATTTATAATCCTTTGGGTATATACCCAGTAATGGGATTGCTGGGTCAAATGGTCATTCTAGTTCTAGATCCTTGAGGAATTGCCACACTGTCTTCCACAATGGTTGAACTAATTTACACTCCCTCCAACAGTGTAAAAGTGTTACTATTTCTCTACATCCTCTCCAGCATCTGTTGTTTCCTGACATTTCAATGATTGCCATTCTAACTGGCGTGAGATGGTATCTCATTGTGGCTTTGATTTTCATTTCTTTGATGACCAGTGATGATGAGCATTTTTTCATGTGTCTGTTGGCTGCATAGATGTCTTCTTTTGAGAAGTGTCTGTTCATATCCTTTGCCTGCTTTTGGTGGGGTTGGTTGTTTTTTTCTTGGAAATTTGTTTGAGTTCTTTGTAGATTCTGGATATTAGCCCTTTGTCAGATGGGTAGATTGCAAAAATTTTTCTTCTATTCTGTGGGTTGCCTGTTCACTCTGTTAGTAGTTTCTTTTGTTGTGCAGAAGCTGTTGAGTTTAATTAGATCCCATTTGTCAATTTTGGCTTTTTTTGCCATTGCTTTTGGTGTTTTAGACATGAAGTCCTTGCCCATGCCTATGTCCTGAATGGTATTGCCTAGGTTCTCTTCTAGGGTTTTTATGGTTTTAGGTCTAACATTTAAGTCTTTAATCCATCTTGAATTAATTTTAGTATAAGGTGTAAGGAAGAGATCCAGCTTCAGCTTTCTACATATGGCTAGCCAGTTTTCCCAGCACCATTTATTAAATAGGGAATCCTTTCCCCATTGCTTGTTTTTGTCAGGTTTGTCAAAGATCAGATAGTTGTAGATATGCGGCGTTATTTCTGAGGGCTCTGTTCTGTTCCATTGGTCTATATCTCTGTTTTGGTACCAGTACCATGCTGTTTTGGTTACTGTAGTCTTGTAGTATAGTTTGAAGTCAGGTAGCGTGATGCCTCCAGCTTTGTTCTTTTTGGTTAGGATTGTCTTGGCAATACGGGCTCTTTTTTGGTTCCATATGAAATTTAAAGTAGTTTTTTCCAATTCTGTGAAGAAAGTCATTGGTAGCTTGATGGGGATGGCATTGAATCTATAAATTACTTTGGGCAGTATGGCTATTTTCACAATATTGACTCTTCCTATCCATGAGCATGGAATATTCTTCCATTTATTTGTGTCCTCTTTTATTTCCTTGAGCAGTGGTTTGTAGTTCTCCTTGAAGAGGTCCTTTACATCCCTTGTAAGTTGGATTCCTAGGTATTTTATTCTCTTTGTAGTAATTGTGAATGGGAGTTCACTCATGATTTGGCTCTCTGTTTGTCTGTTAATGGTGTATAGGAATGCTTGTGATTTTTGCACATTGATTTTGTATCCTGAGACTTTTCTGAAGTTGCCTATCAGCTTAAGGAGATTTTGGGCTGAGACGATGGGGTTTTCTAAATATGCAATCATGTCATCTGCAAACAGAGACAATTGGACTTCCTCATTTCCTAATCGAATACCCTTTATTTATTTCTCTTGTCTGATTGCTCTGGCCAGAACTTCCAACACTATGTTGAATAGGAGTGGTGAGAGAGGACATCCCTGTCTTAGGCTGGTTTTCAAAGGGAATGCTTCCAGTTTTTCCCCATTCAGTATGACATTGGCTGTGGGTGTGTCATAAATAGCTCTTACTATTTTGAGATATGTTCCAGCAATACCTAGTTTATTGAGAGTTTTTAGCATGAAGGGCTGTTGAATTTTTCAAAGGCCTTTTCTGCATCTATTGAGATAATCATGTGGTTTTTGTTGTCGGTTCTGTTTATGTGATGGATTACATTTATTGATTTGTGTATGTTGAACCAGCCTTGCATCCCAGGGATGAAGCCAACTTGATCGTGGTGGAGAAGCTTTTTGATGTGCTGCTGGATTCGGTTTGTCAGTATTTTATTGAGGATTTTTGCATCGATGCTCATCAGGGATATTGGTCTAAAATTCTCTTTTTTTGTTGTGTCTCTGCCGGGCTTTGGTATCAGGATGATGTTTGCCTCATAAAATGAGTTAGGTAGGATTCCCTCTTTTTCTATTGATTGGAATAGTTTCAGAAGGAATGGTACCAGCTCCTCTTTGTACCTCTGGTAGAATTCAGCTGTGAATCCATCTGGTCCTAGGCTTTTTTTGATTGGTAGGCTCTTAATTGTTGCCTCAATTTCAGAGCCTATTATTGGTCTATTCAGAGATTCAACTTCTTTCTGGTTTAGTCTTGGGAGGGTGTATGTGTCGAGGAATTTATCCATTTCTTCTAGATTGTCTAGTTTATTTGCATAGAGGTGTTTATAGTATTCTCTGATGGTAGTTTGTATTTCTGTGGGATCGGTGGTGATATCCCTTTATCATTTTTTATTGCATGTATTTGATTCTTCTCTCTTTTCTTCTTTATTAGTCTTGCTAGTGGTCTATCAATTTTGTTGATCTTTTCAAAAAACCAGCTCCTGGATTCATTGATTTTTTTGAAGGGTTTTTCATGTCTCTGTCTCTTTCAGTTCTGCTCTGATCTTAGTTATTTCTTGCCTTCTGCTAGCTTTTGAATGTGTTTGCTCTTGCTTCTCTAGTTCTTTTAATTGTGATATTAGGGTGTTGATTTTAGATCTTTCCTGCTTTCACTTGTGGGCATTTAGTGCTATAAATTTCCCTCTACACACTGCTTTAAATGTGTCCCAGAGATTCTGGTACATTGTGTCTTTTTTCTCATTGGTTTCAAAGAACATCTTTATTTCTGCCTTCATTTCATTATTTACCCAGTAGTCATTCAGGAGCAAGTTGTTCAGTTTCCATGTAGTTGTGTGGTTTTGAAGGAGTTTCTTAATCCTGAGTTCTAGTTTGATTGCACTGTGGTCTGAGAGACAAATTGTTTTAATTTCTGTTCTTTTACATTTGCTGAGGAGTGCTTTACTTCCAATTATGTGGTCAATTTTAGAGTAAGTGTGATACAGTGCTGAGAAGAATGTATATTCTATTGATTTGGGGTGGAGAGTTCTCTAGATGTCTATTAGGTCTGCTTGGTCCAGAGTTGTGTTCAGGTCCTGGATATCCTTATTAACCTTCTGTCTTGTTGATCTGTCTAATATTGACAGTGGGGTGTGAAAGTCTCCCATTATTATTGTGTGGGAGTCTAAGTCTCTAAGGAATTGCTTTATGAATCTGGGTGCTCCTGTATTGGGTGCATATATATTTAGAACAGTTAGCTCTTCTTGTTGAATTGATCCCTTTACCATTATGTAATAGCCTTCTTTGTCTCTTTTGATCTTTGTTGGTTTAAAGTCTGTTTTATCAGAGACTAGGACCCCAACCCCTGCTTTTTTTTGCTTTCCATTTGCTTGGTAGATCTTCCTCCATCCCTTTATTTTGAGCCTATGTGCGTCTTTGCATGTGACATGGGTCTCCTGAATACAGCACACTGATGGGTCTTGACTCTTCATCCAATTTGCTCGTCTGTGTCTTTTAATTGGGGAATTTAGCCCATTTACATTTAAAGTTAATATTGTTATGTGTGAATTTGATCCTGTCATTATGATGTTCACTGGTTATTTTGCCTGTTAATTGATGCAGTTTCTTCATAGCATCGATGGTCTTTACAATTTGGCCTTTTTTTGCAGTGGCTGGTACCGGTTGCTTCTTTCCACGTTTAGTGCTTCCTTCAGGAGCTCTTGTAAGGCAGGCCTTGTGGTGACAAAATCTCTGAGCATTTGCTTGTCTTTAAGAGATTTTATTTCTCCTTCACTTAGGAAGCTTAGTTTGGCTGGATATGAAATTCTGGGTTGAAAATTCTTTTTAAGAATGTTGAATATTGGCCCCCACTCTCTTCTGGCTTGTAGGGTTTCTGCCGAGATATCCACTGTTAGTCTGATGGGCTTCCCTTTGTGAGTAACTCGACCTTCCTCTCTGGCTGCCCTTCACAGTTTTTCCTTCATTTCAACCTTGGTGAATCTGATGATTATATGTCTTGGGGTTGCTCTTCTCAAGGAATGTCTTTGTGGTGTTCTCTGTATTTCCTGAATTTGAATGTTTGCCTGCCTTGCTATGTTGGGGAAGTTCTCCTGGATAATATCCTGAAGAGTGTTTTCCAACTTGGTTCCATTCTCCCCATCACTTTCAGGTACACCAATCAAACGTAGATTTGGTCTTTTCACTTAGTCCCATATTTCTTGGAGACTTTGTTCATTTCTTTTTACTCTTTTTTCTCTAACCTTGTTTTCTTGCTTTATTTCATTAATTTGATCTTCATTCATTGATACCCTTTCTTCCACTTGATCGAATCAGCTATTGAAGCTTGTGCATGCGTCACGAAGTTCTCGTGCCATGGTTTTCAGCTCCATCAGGTCATTTAAGGTCTTTTCTACACTGTTTATTCCAGTTAGCCATTCATCTAATCTTTTCTAAAAGTTTTTAGCTTCCTTGAGATGGGTTCGAACATCCTCCTTTAGCTTGGAGAAGTCTGTTATTACTGACCTTCTGAAGCCTACTTCCGTCAACTTGTCAAAGTCATTGTCCATCCAGCTTTGTTCTGTTGCTGGCGAGGAGCTGTGATCCTTTGGAGGAGCAGAGGCGCTCTGAATTTTGGAATTTTCAGCTTTTCTGCTCTGGTTTCTCCCCATCTTTGTGATTTTATCCACCTTTGAACTTTGATGTTGGTGACCTACAGATGGGGTTTTGGTGTAGATGACCTTTTTGTTGACATTGATGCTATTCCTTTCTGTTTGTTAGTTTTCCTTCTAACAGTCAGTTCCCTCAGATGCAGGTGTGTTGGAGTTTGCTGGAGTTCCACTCCAGACACTGTTTGCCTGGGTATCACCAGCAGAGGCTGCAGAACAGCAAACATTGCAGAACAGCAAATATTACTGCCTGATCCTTCCTCTGGAAGCTTCATCCCAGAGAGGCAGCCTCCCATATGAGGTGTCTGTCGGCCCCTACTGGGATGTGTCTCCCAGTTAGGCTACATGGGGGTCAGGGACCCACTTGAGGAGGCAGTCTGTCCATTCTCAGAGCTCCAATGTCATGCCAGGAGAACCACTGCTCTCTTCAGAGCTGTCAGACAGGGATGTTTAAGTCTGCAGAAGTTGTCTGCTGCCTTTTGTTCAGCTATGTCCTGCCTACAGAGGTGGCGTCTAGATGCAGTAGGCCTTGTTGAGCTGTGGTGGGCTCTGCCCAGTTCGAGCTTCCTGGCTGCTTTGTTTACCTATTGAAGCCTCAGCAATGGCAGATGCCCTTCCCCAGCCAGGCCGCCATCTTGCAGATTGATCTCAGACTGCTGTGCTAGCAGTGAGCAAGGCACTGTGGGTGTGGGAGCCACTGAGCCAGGCACAGGAGAGAATCACCTTGTCTGTCGGTTGCTAAGACCTTGGGAACAGCACAGTATTTGAGCAGGAGTGTCCCATTTTTCCAGGTAGTCTGTACGGCTTCCCTTGGCTAGGAAAGGGAAATCCCACAACCCCTCGTGCTTCCCAGGTGAGGCAACACCCAGCCCTGCTTCAGCTTGCCCTCCATGGGCTCCACCCACTGTCCAGTCAGTCCCAGTGAGATAAACCAGGTGCCTCAGCTGGAAATGCAGAAATTACCCATCTTCTGCGTCCATCCCCCTGGGAGATACAGACTGGAGCTGTTCCTATTTGGCCATCTTGGAACGCCCTCCTCCAGTTTGGGGTCTTATATTCAAGTTTCAAATCCATTTTATGTTGATTTTTGTGTATGGTGAAAGAAAAGATAGGGGTCCAATTTTATTATATTGCATATGGATATCCAGTGTTTCCGACACCATTTATTGAAGAGTCTATTTTTCCTTGTTGTATGTTCTTGGCATCTTTGTCAAAGACTGTGTGTACATGGTGATATGATTTGGATCTGTGTCCCCACCCAAATCTCATGTTCAATTGTAATCCCCAGTGTTGGAGGTGGGGCCTGGTGGGAGGTGATTGGATCATGGGGGCTGTTTCTCATGAATGGTTTAGCACCAACCCCTCAGTGCTGTTCTTGTGATAGTGAGTGAATGAGTGAGTGATCATGAGATCTGGTTGTTTAAAAGTGTGTAGCACTTCCCTACTCTTTCTTCCTCCTGCTCTGACCATGTGAAGATGCCTGCTCTGGCTTTGCCTTCTGCTATTAGTAAAAGCTCCCTGAAGCTTCCCCAGAAGCAGATGCTGCCATACTTCCTATAGAGCCTGTGTAACTGGAGCAAATTAAACCTCTTTTCTTATAAATTCCCGTGTGTTAGGCATTTCTTTACAGCAATGCAAGAACGGACTGATACACATGGCTTTGATTGTGGGCTCCCTATTCCACTAGTCTATGTTTGTCTTTATGCCACTACCATGCTGTTTTAATTACTATTATATATCTTTTTAGTATATTTTGAAATTAGGCAGAGTGTTGCCTTCATCTTTGTTCTTTTGCTTAAGGTTGCTTTTTTTTTTATTCAGGACTTTCATAGTTCCACATGAATTTTATTGTTTATTTCTCTATTTTTATTAAAAAATGCTATTGGAATTTTGTTGGGGATAGCATTCAATGTTTAGGTAACTTTAGGTAATATGGACATCTTAACAATATTAAGTCTTCTAATCCATGAACGTGAGATGTGTTTCCATTTACTTGTATTTTCTTTAATTTCTTTTATTGATATTTTAAAATTTCTAGTATATAAGTTTTTCACTTCCTTGGTTATATTTATCCCTAAGTATTGCATTCTTCTTGATGCTATTATAAATGAGGTTGTTTTCTTAATTTCCTTTTAGGATGCTTTGTTTTTAGTACATAGAAACACAATTGGTTTTGTGTGACTCTGTATCCTGTAATTTAACTGAATCATTTATTAGTTCTAACAGTTTTTTTTCTTAAATCTTTAAAGATTTTGTACATATAAGATACTACCATCTGCAAACTAAGATAATTTTACCTTTGTTTTTCCATTTTCTTATCTTTTTCTTTCTGTTTCTTGACTAATTGCTTTGGCCAGAACTTCCAGTAATATGTTGAATAGAATTGGAGAGTGGGAATCTTTGTGTTGTACCTGGTCTTACAGGAAAATCTTTCAGTTTTTCATCATTAAGTTGTTGGCTATGGGCTTTTCACATATAGTCTTTATTATATTGAGGTAAGTTCTTTCTACATTTAGTCTGTTCTGAGTTTTTTTCTATCATGAAAATGTGTTGAATTTTGTCAAATGCTTTTTCTGCATCTACTAAGGTGATCTTGTGGTTTTTATGCTTCATTCTGTTCATTTGGTATATCACATTAGTTGATTTGCATATATTGAACCATTCTTGCATCTCAGGGATAAATCTCACTTGGTTGTAGTGGATGATCCTTTTAATGTGCTAATGAATTTGGCTTGCTAGTATTTTGTTGAAGATTTTTGTATCTGTGTTCATCAGAAATATTGGCTTGTAGTTTTCTTGTAGTGTCTTTGTCTAACTTTGTATCAGGGTAATGCTGGCCTCATAAAGTAAGTTTGGAAGTTTCTCTTCACTTTTTTGGAAGACTTTAAGAATAATTAGTATTATTTTTTTCTTTAGATGTTTAGTAGAATTTGCCAGCGAGGTCACCTGGTCCTGCGCTTTTCTTTGTTGGGAGGTTCTTGATTGTTGACTCAGTCTCCTTGTTTATTATTTGTCTGCTCAAGTTTTCTATTTCTTTGTAATTTGGTTTTGGTAAATTTTATGTTTCTGGGAATTTATTCATTTCTTCTATAATTTGTTGGCATATAATTTTTCCAATCACAATAGAATGAAACTAGAAATCAACAATAGAAAGAAAATTGGAAAATTTACAAACGTGGGAATTAAAGAAAACACTCTTGAATAACCATTGGGTCAAAAAAGAAATCCAAAGGGAAACTGGAAAATACCATGAGGCTAATGAAAATAAAAATACAACATACCAAAACCTATTGATATAGGAGTTAAAAAGAAATTATTTAGGCAGATAGTGAGGGAGTCCTCAGTAAAGTTTTCCTTTTAATGAAAAGCAGTCCCCAAATCGTTTTCTTTTCTAACAAAGAGCAGCCTGTAAAATCGATCTGCAGACATAGTCAAGCAAGCTAGAAGCTTGCACAGGCGAATGTCAGCAGTGGTGCCAAGAGGAAGAAACTACCTGGGAATACGCATGATCAAAATGGCGGCTCCACCTTCTCGCCTCTTTGCCAGGCACGTGTACAGTAAGGAGCAGGCAAGATGGCAGCTGGCCAAGTAGAAAGCCCATTTACCTAATAAGATTAGGGTGGGGTGACCAGCCTTCCCTGCTCACCATGTAAATATCACACCTATTCGAACCAATCTGTGGGCCCTATGTAAATCAGACACCACCTCCTCAAGCCTGCCTATAAAATCTGCTGCGGTCCACCGCTTTTCTCTTTTCAGATGCCTCTTTCTCACAAAGAGAAAGAGTTGCTTTCCTCTCTCCTTTTTCTACTTATTAAACTTTCCACTCCTTAACCCACCCACCTGTGTTTATGTCCTTAATCCTCTTGGTGCAAGAAGAGGAACCCTGGGTATTTACCCCATACAATTATGCCGCTTTACTGTGGGGGCAGCAAGAGCAATATTAAGAAGAAAGTTTATAGATTAAAAACACCAAATTAAGAAAGAAGAGGGCTGGGCATGGTGGCTCATGCCTGTAATTCCAGCACTTTGGGAGGTGGGCAGATTGCCTAAGGTCAGGAGTTTGAGACCAGCCTGCCAAACGTGGTGAAACACCGTTTCTACTAAAAATACAAAAAAATTAGCTGGTTGTGGTGGAACACACCTGTAGTCCCAGCTACTGGAGAGGCTGAAGCAGGAGAATCATTTGAACTGGGGGGTGGAGGTTGCAGTAAGCCAAGATTGCACCATTGCACTCCAGCCTCGGCAACAAGAGTGAGACTCTTGTCTCAAAAAAAAAAAAAGAAAAAGATATCATATACATAATCTAACTTTATACCTCAAGGAACTAGAAAAAGAACAAACTAAGCCCAAAATTAGCAGAAAGATGGAACTAACAAATATTAGAGCAGAAATAAATAAAATAGAGGACAGAAAATCAACAGAAAAAAAAATCAACAAAACTGAGAGTTGGTTTTTGAAAAGATAAACAAAGTTGATAAATCATTAGCTAGACTTACTAAAAAAGGGAGAGAGAAAGAAAGAGAACTCAGGTAAATAAAGTTAGAAATGAAAGAGGAGGCATTACAGCTGGTATCATAAATAAAATAGATTGTAAGAGAATCTTATGAACAATCACCTTCATTTTTGTATATTTTTGCTGAATATAGAATCCTGGCTTGGCAGGTTTTAAAAATTTTTTCTTGGCCAGGCGTGTTGGCTCACACCTGTAATCCCAGCACTTTGGGAGGCCAAGGCAGGTGGATCACGAGGTCAGGAGATCAAGACCATCCTGGCTAAGATCGAGACCATCCTGGCTAACACAATGAAACCCCGTCTCTCCTAAAAATACAAAAGCAAAATTAGCCATGCTTGGTGGCAGGCGCCTGTAGTCCTAGCTACTCAGGAGGCTGAGGTGGGCGAATGGCATGAACCCAGGAGGTGGAGGTTGCAGTGAGCTGAGATCACGCCACTGCACTCCAGCCTGGGTGACAGAGCGGGACTGTCTCAAAAAAAAAAAAAAAATTTCTTTTACATCACTTCAAAATTATTGTTCCACTTTTCTGCTGACCTATATGGTTTCTGATGAGTTATCTGTTGTTAATCATATCATTCACTGTTTCTCTTTCTATAATATGCCTTTTTCTCTTGTTGCTTATAACGTATGCATTTTAACTTTAGCTTTCTACAGGTTGACAACAATGTGTGTTGTCATGGGCTTCACTTTCATGCTTCTTGGTATTTATTTGGCCTATTGAATCTGTAAATTTTGTCAGTCATAATAATTAAGAAACATTCATGTTCACATGATCATGCATACATTAATGATTAATTGAATGAATTATTTTATTGGAATAAATTCCTAGCAATGGTATTGCTTTATGAAAGATATATACATTTTTAAAGATTAAAGTACAATGTAGCAAATCAATCCCCATAAAGATCGTACTAATGTATTCTTAAACAGTATATACAGTAGACTAAATAATGGCCCCCAAAATTGTCAGGTCCTAATCTTTCAAACCTATAAATGTTACCTTATTTGGAAAAAAGGTCTTTGCAGATGTGATTGAATTAAAGATCCTGAGATGGAGAGATTGGCCTGGATTGTCTAGGTGGGTCCTAAATGCAATCACAAGTGAGAGGCAGAGGGAAATACAAACAGTTAGAAGAAGAGAAGCCAATATGACCATAGAGGCAGAGATTGGAGTAATGTGGCCACAAACAAAGGAATGCTGGCAACCACCAGAAGCTAGAAGAGGAAAGACATGGGTTCTCCCTAGAGCTGAGATCTTTCCCTAGAGATACCTTGTCCCTGACAACAACCTTGATTTTGGAATAGTGATGTTGATTTTAGATATTTGGCCTCTAAAACTGTGAGAGAATAAATATCTATTGTTTTAGGCCACCAAGTTTCTAGTAGTTGGTTACAGAAGCCAAAGGAAACTAATACTGTATATGAGAATGAGTAGTTTTTGCTATCCCTGTGGAAATTATTTACAGTCTTTAGAGATAAAATGGAACATTTTTTCTATTTCATGGGTCTTTGAATGTGCAAAAACTGTGCTTTCTTCATATTTCTTGACTATTTTAAATCTTTGGTTTTGAGGTCTATTGATGAAATAGATAACTTAAACTTACTCATTTCTTTTTAAATGAAGTACTGTTTTCACAATTCTCCGTCTGATATAGGAATCTAGTAAGAATGGTATAAAAGTAAGAGATTTGACTCAAGTTACTTATGTTCTATGTACATTGTTCTGTCGTTTTTATCAGTCTTTATAAAGGTAGTGGTGCCATTTAAATCATAAGGAGGTTTCTGGAAACAAGTGTTTCCTCTTTCTTGTGGTGTGAATTTAAACTTCTGAAAGGTGTTAAAATACTTCTTAAGAATTTTGTATCTATTTTCATCCTCTGAACATTTTGAGAAACCCATTTGAGCAGCAAAGAACTAAATAATTTAAAGATAGTTAAAAAAAACCATTTTCCAGTGGAAAATAGTGAATCATTTCTCTTACATTTCCTTTTTTTCTCTGTGTCACACACACATACACAGCACACAAAGACACACATAACCCCATGTATTAGTCCGTTCTTATGCTGCTACGAAGAAATACCTGAGACTGGGTAATTTATAAAGAAAAGAGATTTAATTAACTCACAGTTCCACATGACTGGGTAGGCCTCAGGAAACTTACAATCATGGCAGAAGCCACCTTCTTCACAGGGCGGCAGGAGAGAGAATAAGTGCCAGCAGGGGAAATGCCAGACGCTTGTAAAACCATCAGATCTCGTGAGAACTTACCATCATGAGAACAGCATGGGAGAAACTGCCCCATGATTCAATTACCTCCCACCAGGTCCCTCCCATGACACATGGGGATTACGAGGATCACAATTCAAGATGAGCTTTAGGTGGGACACAGCCAAACCATACCACCCCACATATGCATAAATGGAATCACATGCTGTGCACTTTAAGAATGTAGTATTTTGCTTTAAAATGTAGTATTTTCTTTTTTTCCTTGGCTTCCTCCTCTGCCTCACCTCCCCTCCACCTTCTTGTTTCTCGTCACTAACCTTCCCACCCAGGGAACCCAAGCTAACAACATGGTATATATCCTCTCATATTCTCAGTGGGCACCTAATTATATGGTCATATACAAACATGGTTTCTAGGTCATTGATAAAAATGAAATTAAATTATTAAGTATACTTTCTGTATCCTTTTAAGGTTTATTTAATGGTAGTCATGGGCATTCCTCTAAGTATATTTGTTTAACTCAAATTCATGCTTTTTAATAGAGATGTAATAGTCCTTAGTGTGGCTTGACCATAGTTTATTTAATCCGTTATTGAAAGGCACCATTACTTTCTAGTACTTTGCTACCTCAAACAATGCTATTGTAAACATTCTTGTGACTATATTTTTGTGTATTGTGTTTCTTCCATACAAATATTTAACATTTCTCTATAATTTGGATTCATCTTTTCTTTTACATCTGGGTTTCTGTCTTTAATATAAAAGTCTTCCACACCTTCTAGATTATATAAGAAGACCCCAAGATTTATGAGTTTTACTTTTTATATTTTAGTCTTTATCTAAAATTCCACCTATATTTTGTTTCAGATGGATAGTTAATTTGGTCTGTACCATTTAAACCATCCATCCTTCCCTAGCTGAATTGAAATAAAATTTCTAATATATCTTTATATATCATATATCTGTAGATCTATATTTATACCCATCATAGTTTATATATAATATTATGTGTGTGTGTGTGTGTGTGTGTGTTTAATTTTTATATTTAGAGGACTTATAGGGACCTGGCTCTGGAGTCTCTATTTGTTACACTGATATCCCAGTATATATCCTATTGTCATTACAACATGATTTTGATGATGGTAGAAGTGAAGTAAGTTCCAACATATAGTAAGACAAGTCATCCTTCATTGTTCTTCTTCATATTTTTCTTAGTTAATTCTGGGGTATCTCCCCTTAGGTCTAAGTTTTAAGATGAATGGATCTATTTCTTAAAAGTGTCTCATGTCAGTTTTAATTGCATTGAATTTGTATATTTATTTTGGCAGTCTTTTGTTTATTTTTAAGTCTTCTCATTCAATAATATAATAGTTCTTTCTGTTTGTTCAGAAAGATCTTGACTTCTATGTATTTATATGGTACCTAGTTCTTTGCTAAATTCTCTCATTAATTTTAATGAGTAGTTTATTAGAGTCTCTTGGATTTTCAAGGCATAATCCTATAACCAAAACATATTATTTCTTATTTTCTAATATTTATACCTATTATTTTATTTTCTTGCTGTTATATTCTCTCAAACCCCAACATTACTATTAAACACTAAAGATGATAAGAAATATCTGTCTAGTTCCCAACTTCAATTAAAACGCATTTAGTGTTTCATAATTTAGGATGATATTTTTCAGTCATTGGTAAATCATCTTTATTATACTCAAGGCATTGACTTGCATTCTATTTTTATGTAGCTTTCATGTCAGTGATGGCTGCCTTATTTTATCAAATGCCTGCAAATATTGATATAATCATATGGTTTTTTGCCTTTATTTAGTGATATGTTGCATTCCTGGAATATGCCTTAGTTGATTACATGGAATTATTATTTTTTGGTCAATTGTTGAATTTCATTGCTAATATGTTATTTACCAATTTTAATCCTTATTCATAAATTGTATTGCTCTACAGTTCTCTGTTGTTTTTGATTTGGAATCATGCTCAGTTGTTTTAAAAGATGAATTGATGAATTTTTTTTATTCTATGAATTGTGATAATTTACATCACACTAGAACAAACTCTTCTTTACCTAGCTGAATTTAGCTGACAATCCCTCTAGTCCTGGTAACTTTTAAAATATCCTTTTAATAATAAATACATTATTCTGTATGCTAGTTAATTTAAATTTTTTACTTTATCTTATGATAGTTTTGATAATTTATATTTTGATATAACAATTTTATAGCTTCAAATGAAGGAATTTAATGCCATATATATTCCTTTTACTGTGTCCAGTAAAATGTGAATTTTTGGCTGTAGGTGTTCTAGCCTTGTTATCTAGATAATTCTTTATCTCACTTTTGATTTATTCTTTGACACAAGGCATTATATAAGTATGTGCTTCTTAATCTCCAAATATTGAATATTACTTTACTCTCTGCTTCATAATTTATTTTCAGTATTATTGGGTCATGGTCAGAGCAAGTGGCTTATATATGCTCTACTTTAAAACATTTGTTAAAAAATATTTTCTTAAAAGTTTTAAAAATCAAGTATGGAGTCAGATTTTATGAATGAAAACATTCATTCAACAAATGTTCATTGAACTCAGCTCCATGCCAGGCTCTTTTCTTTTTCTTTTGTTTCTTTTTTTTTTTTTTTTTTTTTTTGAGACAGAGTCTCACTCTGTCCTCCAGGCTGGAGTGCAGTGGCATGATCTTGGCTTACTGCAAGCTCCACCTCCCAGGTTCATGCCATTCTCCTGACTCAGCCTCCTGAGTAGCTGGGACTACAGGTGCCCGCCACCATGCCTGGCTAATTATTTTTGTATTTTTAGTAGAGACAGGGTTTCACCGTGTTAGCCAGGATGGTCTCAATATCCTGACCTTGTGATCTGCCTGCCTTGGCCTCCCAAAGTGCTGGGATTACATGTGTGAGCCACTGCACCTGGACCATGCCAGGCTCTTTTCAAAGTGCTAGTGATACAGCAGTGAAAAGCACAGACATATACCTCACCTCATGGAGTTTACATTTTAATGAAGTTACAGTATTCCATTGAGAAAGAAATATATGATCACATTTATTTTTTCATTCAATTCCCCCATGTTTATACTTATGTTTTGCATATAATTACATCTACTCAACTCTAAAAAGTTTTTCACTGTTTTTCTTGTTCATCAAGCTCTACTTTATTTGTAATATTTTTGCTGTATATTTTAGGTGCTTTGTTTTTTTGATGACTACTGATTTATAACTGCTAGAGACTCTTCATAAATTATACTTTTAATAATTATGTGATATCCCGTATATTAGATTTAGTCTCTGTATTAAGTCTGTTCCCATGCTGCTAACAAAGACATACCTGAGACTGTGTAATTTTTTTAAAACAAGAAGTTTAATGGACTCAATTCCACATGGCTGGGGAGGCCTCACAATTATGGCAGAAGATGAAGAAGGAGCAAAGGCACATCTTACATGGCAGCAGGGAAGAGGATGTGTGCAGGGGAACTGCCCGTTATGAAACCATCAGATCCCATGAGACTTATTCACTGTCATGAGAACAGCACAGAGAAAAGCCACCCCCATGATTCAATTACCTCCCACTGGGTCCCTCCCACAACAAATGGGGTTTATGGGAGCTACAATTTCAGATGAGATTTGGGTGGAGACACAACCAAACCATGTTACTCCACCCCAGCCCCTCCCAAATCTCATGGCCTCACATTTCAAAACCAATCTTGCCTTACCAACTGTCCCCCCAGTCTTAACCTATTTCAGAATTAACTCAAAATTCCAGGTCCAAAGTATCATCTGAGACAAGGCAAGACCCTTCCGCCTATGTGCATATAAAATTAAAAAAAGCAAGTTAGTTACTTCCTAGATACAGTGGGGGTACAGGAATCTGGTAAACACAGCCATTTTGAAGGAGAGAAATTGGCCAAAATGAAGAGGCTACAAACCCCATGGAAGTCCAAAATCCAGCAGAGCACTCAAATCTTAAATCTCCAAAATGATCTCTTTTGACTCCATGTCTCACATCCAGGTAACACTGATGCAAGAAGTGGGCTCCCATGGCCTTGGGCAGCTCTGCCTCTGTGGCTCTGAGGGCACAGCCCCCCTCCTGGCTGCTTTCACGGGCTGGCATTCAGTGCCTGGGGCTTTTCCAGGTGCCCAGTGCAAGCTGTCAGTGGATCTACCATTCTGGAGTCTGGAGGACGGTGGCCCTCTTCTCACAGCTCCACTCAGTGGTGCCCCAGTAGGGACTCTGTGTGGGGGCCGCAACCCCACATTTCCCTTCCACAGTGCCTTAGCAGATGTTCTCCATGAGGACCCCAACCCTACAGCAAACTTTTGCCTGGACATCCAGGCATTTCCATACATCCTCTGAAATCCAGGCAGAGGTTCCCATACCTCAATTCTTGACTTCTGTGCACCTGCAGGCTCAACACTACGTGGAAGCTGTGAAGGCTTGGGGCTTGCACCCTCTGAAGCCACAGCCTGAGCTGTACCTTGGCCCATTTTAGCCATGGCTGGGGTAGCTGGGATGCAGGACACCAAGTTCCTAGGCTACACACAGCAGCAGGGGTGCCTGGGCCCGGCCCAGGAAACCATTTTTTCTTCCTAGGCCTCTGGGCCTGTGATGGGAAGGGCTGCCACAAAGGTCTCTGACATGCCCTGGAGACATTTTCCCCATTGTCTTGGTGATTAACATTTGGCTCCTTGTTACTTATGCAAATTTCTGCAGCAGGCTTGAATTTCTCTCCAGAAAATGGGTTTTTCTTTTCTATTGCATTGTCAGGCTGCAAAATTTCCAAACTTTTATGCTCTGCTTCCACTTGAATGCTTTGTTGCTTAGAAATTTCTTCCAGCAGATACCCTAAATCATCTTTCTCAAGTTCAAAGTTCCACAGATCTCTAGGGCAAGGGCAAAATGCTGCCAGCCTCTTTGCTAAAGCATAACAAGAGTCTCCTTTGGTCCAGTTCACAACAAGTTGCTTATCTCCATTTGAGACCACCTCAGCCTGGAGTTTATTGTCCATATCACTATCAGCATTTTGGTCAAAGCTATTCAACAAGTCTCTAGGAAGTTCTTATCTTTCCCACATCTTCCTGTCTTCTTCTGAGCCCTCCAAAAGGTTGCAACCTCTGCCTGTTACCCAATTCCAAAGTTGCTTCCACATTTTCAGGTATCTTTACAGCAATGCCCCACTATCTGGTACCAACTTACTATATTAGTTTGTTCTCACACTGCTAATAAAGACATACTTGAGACTGGGTAATTTATAAAGCAAAAGAAGTTTACTGGACTCAGTCCCACATGGTTGGGGAGGCCTCACAATCATGGCAGAAGGTAATGGAGGAACAAAGGCACATCTTACATGGTGGCAGGCAAGAGGGCATGTGCAGGAGAGCTGCCGTTTATAAAACCATCACATCTCATGAGACTCTTTCACTATCATGAGAATAGCACAAGAAAAATCTGCCCCCATGATTCAGAACACTGAGTCCCTCCCATGACATGTGGGGATGATGGGAGCTATAATTCAAGATAAGATTTGTGGGGGGACACAGCCAAACCATATAAGTCTCCTTGCTAATACTGACATTGCTGCTGCTGCTTTTGCCTTTGTTTGTCTGCATTGGTCTAGTATAAAGTGATTTTTAACCTTTTTTTAATTTTAGTTAGGTAAATGTTTTAGGGTTTTGCTTTATACCTTATTATGATAGTCTCTGTTTTTCATGTGAGAATGCAGTTCTCTCATATTTGGTATCACAACTATGTAGTTGATTTCATTCCTTTCATGCATTATTTATTTATCCATTTATTCAACAAACACATGTTAAGTGCCTACTAAGTGTCACATGTACTAGGGGTTCAGCAATGAACAAAACAGATGAAATCCTAAACTCATGACGTTTATATTGAGAGGTTAAAAATACTAAATATAATGAGTAAGTAAAATATTGAGTATATTCGAAGATGATAAAGTTTATACAGAAAAATAAAATAGGGTAAGGTTATGGGCAATGTTGGGGGGTTACAATTTAAGTAAGGTGGGCAGAGTAAGCCCTCACGGAGAAAATGACTCTTAAGAATAGAAGGGAGTGAGAAAGTAAGCTGATTGGGCCTGTGAGATGATAGTTTTGTAGGCAGAAGGAATGGCCATTGTGCAAGGTTTTAGTGTGTCCAGCATGTTCAAGGCTATCAAGAAGGCTAATATGGGAAGTTTGATGGAGAAGAAGATGAAAGAAAGAAATGAGGTTAGAGAGAAGCTTGATAATCATTTAAAAGGCTTTAATGATGGTTTTAATTTTTTTAATTTAATCAAATTTATTGAGGTGTACATTGATATATAATGAAATGTACACTGATGAGTTTTCATAGATTTATATAATCTGTAACTACTACTATTATCAAGATATAGAAAATTATCATTACCCAGTAAATTCCTTGTGCCCTTCTTAGTCAATAATCAGCCCTTATCTCTGACTCCAGGCAACCACTGATCTTCTTTCGTCAATGATTAGATTTGTCTTTCCCAGACTTTCATAAAAATGGAATTATACTGTTTCCTTTGGTGTCTGGCTTCTATTGCTCAACATAATGTTTTTGAACTCACCCATGTTGTTGTGTCTATCAGTAGTTTGTTTCCTTTTTATTGCTGAATAACATTCCATGGTATGAATATACCTCAATTTAATTAGCTACTCACCTGGTGATGGACATTTGGGCAGTTTCTAATTTTTGACTATGATAAATAAAGCTGTCATGAACATCCATCTGCAAGTCTTTGTGTGGACATCTGTTTTCATTTGTCTTTCATTCAGTATAAATACTTCTATGGCTTGAATGATGGTGTTCCCTCCCAATTCATGTTGGCAGTGAATCTCCAATGCAACAGTATTATGAGGTGCGGATTTTGAGAGGTTATTAAGTCATGAGTGTTCTACCCTCATGCATGGAATTAGCATCCTTATAAAAGGGCTTGAGGTTGAAAGGAGCATTTTTTTAGTCCTTCTGTCCTTTCTGCCATGTGAGAACACAATTTTTGTCCCCTCCAGAGAATATAGCTCAAGGCGCCAGGTTGGAAGCAGAGAACAGCCTGCACCCAACAACAAACTTGCTGGCTTTTTTATCTTGGACTTCCCAGCCTCCAGAACTCTGATACAATACATTTCTGTTCTTTATAAATTACCCAGTGTGTGGTGTTTTGTTATAGCAGCACAAGAAGACTGAGACAGATATATCTAGGAGTGGAATGGCTGGATCATATAGTAAGAGAATGTTTAGCTTTATAAGAGAGAATCAAACTATTTTCCAAGATGATTGAACTACTTTATTTTTCCACCAGCAATGTTGGAGAGTTCCCATTACTTTATATCCTCATCAACACTTGGTATTGTCAGGCTTTTAAATTTTGGTCATTCTAACAGATGTGGAGTGGTATCTCATTATGGTGTTAATGTGCATTTCCCTGATAACTCATGATGTTAACTACCTCTTCATGTGCTTATTACCTATAAGCATGTCTTTTTTTGTACAGATTCTGTTCAAATCTTTGTCTATTCTTTTTATTCGTTTGGCTTTTCTTTTCTTCTCTTTCTTTTCCTTTCTTTTTTTTTTTTTGACATAGGATCTTGCTGTGTTGCCCAGGCTGGACTGCAGTGGCACGATCATGACTTGCCCAGGATGGACTGCAGCGGCGCGATCATGACTCACTGCAGCCTCAACCTCCTGGGCTCAATTAAACCTCCTGGGCTCAATTAATCTTCCCACCTCAGTCTTCCAAGTAGCTGTGGCTACAGGCGTGTGGCACCATAACCTGCTATTTTTTTTGTTTTTTTTGAAGAGATGGAATTTCACCATGCTGCCCAGGCTGGTCCCAAAATCCTGGGTTCAAGCCATCCACCTACCTTGGTCTCCCAAAATGTTGGGATTACAGATGTGAGCCACTGTGCCTGGCTGTTTGGCTTTTAAAAAAAAATTGAATTGTAGGAATCCTTCCTTTATTAAATTGTAGGAATCCTTGTATATTCTAGACATAAGTCCTTTGTCTTGTGTGTATGTATACTTATATATATACTTATACATATATACTCATACATATATAGTAATAATAGTTAACTATACCGAATATCAAAATAAATCAAATAATATGTAACACTATAATAATGTGTAACAGTACATCAACTTTCAAAAAATGCTAACACTTGTTTGGAGTTTTTTTTTTTTTTTTCTTTTTGAGATGGAGTCTTGCTTTGTCACAATCTCAGCTCACTGCACCGTCCACCTCCCGGGTTCAAGCGATTCTCCTGCCTCAGCCTCCTGAGTAGCTGGGACTACAGGAGCATGCCACCACGCCCAGCCAATTTTTGTATTTTTAGTAGAGACGGGGTTTCACCATATTGGCCAGGATGGTCTCGATCTCTTGACCTCGTGATCTGCCTGCCTTGGCCTCCCAAAGTGGTGGGATTACAGGCATGAGCCACTGTACCTGGGCTGGAGTTGTATTTTTAAAATAAACAGTTTAAGGGTCAGGACAATAGAGTGTATGAGGTATAGCACTTGAACACTGAAATTCCGGACAGAAGGTTACTGTGCAGCACTCACTGATGTGTAAATATTTTGTAACTCACCGTGCAGAAGTATTATTGCAAATTCCTTAATTTCAAATTATATCATTAACTCTCCACTGGTTGCAGACTGAACAGCTTAATTTTACTTGGCACATTTCTTCCATTCCTTTTGGCTTGCTGAAATCACATAGCCTGGTGAACATATTAAACCTATAGATGTTACATACTGCCTCACAATTCAGATGGTTATTAACAATCCTTCTCTCAGCTCTTCAGCTCAATTCATCTAGAATTACCCTGATTATCTATCTAGTATGACCTTCTGAATTCTCATAAGGATGAAGATACGTGTCAGGGGATTAAAAAGATGCAGTTTGCAGTTTAGCTTCCTGGGGGCGATAGGCAGATCTATTTTCCCAACAGTTACTTAATTCCACCATAATATCTCCTTTACCTATAGGGAGAGCAACAGTTTATTTCTTTGTGCTCAGCTTAGGCTGCCAGCTGAGTACTTCTCTTTTTCCTCCTCTACACCCTCCTTCCTGTGTTTCTCTAGTGTCCAAATACCAGAAACCAACCTTTCTATTTCCTGTGAGTTAGGAAATATTATCACAGCCAGGGTGTTGTTGAGAAATTAAATTTAACAAATAAAAGTGCAGTGAAGTTTTAAACACAAATCAGGCACATTGCTAGAATTTGCTTTTAACTGCACACCTTCTAAGAAATTATATTTTTACTCCCAGCAAATTACCTAGGAGAAAAAAATGACAAGAGTAATCTATTTTTTTCACAGCTGGTCGGTTGGCCAGAGTTTCTCATCAAGGAGTACATGCTGTTTGCTCCCCAGATGGACAGCCTGGATGAGCTACAAATCCACAGAGCCTGGGACACAAGGTGGAAATTACACTGCCAGTACTTTTAATCTTGCACAGCTCTGCACACTTGAAATTGCAAGTGGCCCATTTCCAAATGAGCATCTATTGGGACAATATCCTATATCTTGTCAGAATGAGTCCCATTAAATCCTCAGCTGGAATTAGACCAAAAACTTGTAATAATTACAGGAAACTTATTAAAAAGTTGAAGCCCTAGACTGTGACAGCGAAAACACTCAAGCGACATTAACAGTAATTGAAATTTCTGTGAGTTTTTCTTTTTCAATCAGTTGTTGTTGATGGCTAAGCAAAAACACCCAAATGAGAAGGTGTGAAACCAAAACACCCAGTTTCTCAGCGGGGGGGAATTGTCTTTTGTTTCATTATAAATTGTAGTGTTAGAATGGAAGTGAACTGCTCATTCTTGGCCTGGGGCACCTGCCAAACACATGCCCCTGCTCCCAGAAGGAGCTGTAGTCATCACCATCAGGGATGAATGACCCAGCTTCTCCCCAGTAGTGTGGCCCCACTTTCCTCTCTCATCTGCTATTCTACCTTCAACATTCACCGCCTCCCCTACTAAGTTCTGAGAGTTAAAGACAAGAGTAATAAAGAAATGATTTTGAAACCTGGCCTAGCAAATATTTTGCTAGTACATTTCAGGGTTCTTTTCAAAAGTTGAAAATATTGGCCAGGTGCGGTGGCTTATGCCTGTAATCCCAGCACTTTGGGAGGCCAAGAGGGGCAGATCACGAGGTCAGGAGATTGAGACCATCCTGGCTAACATGGTGAAACCCTGTCTCTACTAAAAATACAAAAAAAAAAAAAAAAGTTAGCTGGGCGTGGTGGCAGGCACCTGTAGTCCCAGCTACTCGGGAGGCTGAGGCAGGAGAATGGTGTGAATCCAAGAGGCGGAGCTTGCAGTGAGCCAAGATTGCACCACTGCTCTCCAGCCTGGGCGACAGGGCAAGACTCTGTCTCAAAAAAAAAAAAAGAAAAAAGTTGAAAATATCAAAATAAACTTTTCTGAGCTTCAGTCACAAAGATGACTTTACTTTCAATCTATCTCCAGATGGGAAAGTTTTTAAAAGGAGCTTTATCAAGTTAGGAGACATTCCCCAACTCCCCAGCCTGTTTTTCAGGGACTGTACACTGAGAAAGCAGTACACCTGATTGTGCTTGACTCTTTATTTCTGTATTTCTAGGAGTAATTCTTAGGCAACTGTAGTTTTGTTTTGTTTTGACTTTTACAACTCAGGATGACGTGAAAGACAATTTGGACTCTTGAGAGAGGCACAGTAAAAATAAAAAAAAATCTGAAAATATGGGTTCATTGGAGGGCAGGCCATTCTCAATGGCAATTGTGAATTAGAAGTCGTGTCTGATGAATGTAATCATATCCTTTTTTTAAAAAAATAGAAATTTCTAAGTTCAACCAAGTGCTCCAAGTAGGGGCCAAACCACAGCTGGAGTACCAGGTTGAGTTGTGGGTGTCAGATGGCAGGAGAGACAGAAACAAATTGGAGTAGACCCAGAGTAGAGGTACAAGGATGGTGAGGAGGTTCACAACCAAACCTCATGGGCAAGGTCAAAAGAGAGAACTCTGGGGAGACCTCACTTGGGTAAGAGGGAGTTACATTATTCTGCATGACTGCAGGGGACAGAGGTGTGACTCAAGGGTGGAAGGAAGGAACACCAAGGTAGAGTGTTAAGTCTTTTCTGAATGAGGACGAACTGCGCTGGAGAGGCTGACTGCATGGTTGTCTTCGCAGTTTCACTTAGACCTGACCCGCAGTGAAGAAAGGAAGGAGAGGAAAAATGAGCTGTCGAAGATCAGAGTGCATTCCATTTCTGTGGAGGTGTCCAGGGAAGGGCTGGGCATTAAATGGAGTTATTGTGGTGGGGACTTACTCATGCCTGAACAATTGAAGAATAACTCTAGGTCCCTCCCAATTCAAATGTTGTATGGTTTTATGGGACTGGATTTATTTCTTCAGGAGGATGAGACATA
The DNA here is from genome assembly GCF_028885625.2 of Pongo pygmaeus. NCBI lineage: Eukaryota > Metazoa > Chordata > Mammalia > Primates > Hominidae > Pongo > Pongo pygmaeus. The sequence goes on along the minus strand of NC_085930.1, from coordinate 94,276,676 downwards.
TTTTGTCATCAGCATCCAAATGGATGCCAATACTCCATAGGAAAATCACTTTTCTTAAATATTTCACAGATTCTACTGTTACGATCTTCTTTACAACCCTTTTCTTCTTAGATATTATGATATAAGCCTCATTCTGGTCAAATTTAAATGTATCAGGGATTCTGCGGTAGCTAAAATTTAATGAATTTGCTTTTGAAATGAGAAGAGGGATGATGATGATAATGATCATCGCCACTTTAAACACTTGTTTAAGAGTAAGATGTCATATTTTAAAGGGTTTAAACCATCTATAGAATGGATTCAGAATTGCCTATGCAGAATTTGTATTCTAAATATTCTGTGTTGTGAGAGGATAGTTATGGTATCACTAGAGTTTTCATAACTTAAAATAGGCTCCTGACATGAGATGATTTTAGGCTCTAGAACAGAATTAGCATCTTTACCTGTTAGGTAATACATTATTTTTTGATTATTAAGTGATAGCTCTAATGAAAAGTCACTTCAGGGCCCCGGAATAGGTTCTTACGCAAATGCTGATGCGAGGTGCAGTGAGAAAGTATTGAGTGACAATATAGAACACATTAGCTCTATTTTTATTCAAGCCCATAGCGGTGAAGTCCTTCCTTGCACAGTGGACCAGTGTATCCTGGCCCAATTGCCGGCTCGGAAGGAGATTAAACCTAAGAGAATCAGAGGACAGATAACTGAGGACAATTTAATCCTGTCTCCCAGGGTAGGTAGGGAAAAGAAGGCCCAGAAAGCAGTGAAAATGGCAGAAGTGTGGAGAAGAGAATTCCAGGGCAGCAGGATACACCACTACTTGTTACTAGATAGCATTTAACTTATACATAATAAATCATCTTTCCTCCATGGCTGTCTCCCTGTCAGCCCGTGTGATCTCTTATTTGGCTTTTGCATGCATCTTGCCAGACCCTAGGGTGTAATCGTTTTTCCTAGTTTCTTAGGGGATAAAACAACAAAATGGCGGTGCCTGAGATGCATTTTCTCCTGCTTTCAGCACAATTATCCCAGAGTCTGCTTGGCCCTTAACCTGATTTCCTGCCCAAACCCCTCAGCCAGGACCAAGAAAAGAAGGGCTTCCTCCACTTGCCTGGGTGCCCTTGGCCTTGCCTGACAGCCTTTGTCGATTTCAGTGGGGATGAGCTCCGATTTGGGAGGATTTGCCTTAAGTCTTGAGTGCCCTCAGAATCTGCTTTGTTCCCTAGAGCAATCTTGGGGGAGCCTCACTTACCCAGGGAATGTAAATGCTGGAAAAAAAGTTTGAGGGCAAACTTTCAGATTCAGAGGGAGGGTCAGCATCCCCAGGACAGTGCTGCCCCATCCAGTTTCACTCTCCTGCTGACTGCTGAATGGACCCCAACTTCCTTTTCTTCTGTGCCCCACTGGCTAATGAGCAACCCAGGACTTGCACCCAGTTCCATTCCCCACAAAGGGCCTTCCAGTGGAGCCGCCTCCTGGCCTCCTCTGCACTTCCACATCTCCCTCTCTTTCCTCCACTGAACTCTATCTCTGTTTTGCTCACAATCTGAGAGCCTGTTTGGTGATCACAAACGGATCTGCTTCCCAGAAAATACAGTGGGAAACGTAGAGCTTAAAATCATTCTGTGCAAGTGGATTAAGTAGTGTACACTAATATACAATAGATAAACCCCCTTTTAAAAGAATAAAATAGCTGCTATAACAATTTACCACAAATGTAGTGGTTTAAAACAATACACTGAGTTCTGGAGGCCAGAAGTCTAAAATCAAAGTGTTGGCAGGGTTGTGTTCCTTCTGGAGGCTGCAGGGGAAGACCTATTTCCATCCCTCTTTTATCTTCTAGAGGCTGGCTGCCTGCCTTGGCTTGCGGCCCCTTCCTTGTGTCACTCCACCCTCTTGTGTCTGTCCTCACATCTCCTACTGTGCACTCTGATCTGTCTCCTCCTGTAAGGACCTTAATGAAGTAAGGGGACTTCCTACTAGCCCTTGTTGGGGGCTAACCTCCTGGTCACAAAATCCTTAACTTGATATCTGCATAGTTCTTTTGGTTACAGAAGTTAACACATTCATAGATTCCAGAGACAGCATATGGACATCTTTGGGAGCTGTTATTCAGCCTACTACAAGTACTATTCAGGGTAGATACTTCTTAAATCAGTGTTTCTGGAAGCTGACTAATATATAGACTCCCTTTCAAAACAATAAAATTTTATAGAACACCCTCCATATTGACTTATGTTTATTAAATTGTTACATACATATAAGCATTAAACTGCGTATAAACTTCTCATGTTTGTAACTCTTATACAACAATAAAACTAAAACAAGTTTACAAATTAAATACAAACAAGCCATAAAATGAACAAAATTTAAATTAAGTACGTTTATTTAATGTGACTGGGGATGTGGTTTTATTGAAAATGGAAATGATCAGAAAATATAAGTAGAGTGCTGACCATAGGGGTTCAGTTTCTTCTGAGTTTAACACACCTATGCTATTGTCTGTTATGTAAGAACTCAATTCATCCTTCTTTCCCTGTTCAAATCGTGATAAAATTTTTGTACATATAGGATGCCCTGACATAATTTGGCTTTTACTTGCCTTGAAATCTTGCTAATTTCACATCTTTTCTCATTTGTTTAAGACAGTGAAAGTGTTACTACTTGGTCCCAATGCAGATACTGACTCCGAATTCACATAGCAGGACTTAACTAGAAAATGGTCATCTGGGTGATTACAGAATATGCTTTTTTTAAAGAAAGATTATTTTTAAATAAAAAATCCAATTATAATTCTTGCAGAGAATTTATTAGAGAAACTGACTTATCTCTGACTTTAATAGTAGAAATAATAAGAAGTGTAGGAAATGTTTTTTATTGAGAATATTCTTTCAGGTTAATCTTATGTCACTTAGGTTTTAATTTTTAAAAATCTCTGTGAGTTACACCAAAGCTCCTTAAAGGGGCAGTTTAGAATTCTGCTCTTTCAGTAGTCTGTTACGATATACTTGATGGGAAAAAAATTGGAAAGGAGAGAGCAAGAGAGAAAGAAAGAGTAATGGGTTTGGCTCACTCCTGTAATCCCAGAACTTTGGGAGGCAGAGGTGGGTAGATCACCTGAGACCAGCCTGGCCAATAGGGCAAAACCTCATCTCTACTAAAAATACAAAAATTAGCTGGGCATGGGGGCACAAGCCTCTAATCCCAACTACTTGGGAGGCTGAGGCAGGGGAATTGCTGGAACCCAGGAGGCAGAGGTTGTGGGAAGCTGAGATTACACCACTGCATTCCAGCCTGGGCGACAGAGCAAGATTCCATCTGAAAAAAAAAAAAAGGGAATGGGTAAGGGAATGAGTGAGTAAGAGGTTATAAACATATGAAAAAGTTTATTTAAATTGTGGTAAAGAGTTTGACTATTGGGTTCCATAGTCACTCTGGAATGGATAAAATGCGAATGTATACACAGTCTGGAGAAGGCATGGGCTCCTGATCTTGCTGTAGTTCCTTCTGCAGTCTAACCCTCACCAATCTATTGTTTATTCAGTTTTATCCTGTCAGTGAAGTGTGGTAGGAAATGATTGCAGGACTTCTCTGAACTCAAGTGATTCTGTTTGTTGAGCTTCTTGTTCTACAAATATTAGTCACAACCTTGTCTGCTCTCTTCTGAGGAAATTGTAGTTTTCAATGGGATTGGTGCAGGTGTCAGAAATTCTGGGCAGGGAGACATGCATGCACACCCCCAATCTGGTTCTGCTGAAATTCATTGGCTTATATATTTATTCTTTTGTATTGTAAAAAAAAAAAAAAAGGACAAGTTTAACAAGTGTACATTTCCACTAATATTTCTTTCCTTTTCCTTTGACTAGCCATAAAAGCTGCTGCTGTCATTCACACTAGAAATAATTTTATGTTCTCTTTCTGAATCAAAACAATGACTTTTATAATAGAAGAGAGAAATGTTTTAAAAATCAGCAAGGCATATACAATTTTTTCCTTAAATTTGGATTTGTCAAGCTAATATATACTATAATTACCTGTGGAAGATTTATCACTAATTTCATCAAAATCCTATATGCTCTACAGAATTGCCTGAATTTACCTTCTATTGATAAATTCACTCACTTTCCTTTCTTTTATATTCTCAACTCCAAGTTTCTGAAGGGCATATGACATTTGTTTTCCAAAGCTGTTTATCCTGATCATTACAATATAGCTACAGCTGAAAGACCTTGTTTGCATATAAATGAGAACATGATTAATATTTAGTGAACGAATGGATGAGTGAGAGAATAATGCTAAAAAGTTGATTTTGTTGATTTTAATTTAATGAATTACTTTGATGCCATCATATGATTTTATTATAAGTAGATTCTATTGGAAACCAAGAAAAGATTATAAAGAGATGGGATGGAATGAGGATGTGGTGTGGGAAGAATAGGTTTGATTCTTTGGTGCATGTTCAGAGAGATTTTTAAAAACATGGTAAATAATATTTAAAAAATTGTAGTCACTATGCAGGCTTGATTATTTTTACATTTAGTTTTTATATTTGCTTCAGATCTTTGATTTTTGAGCAAAAAATGAAAATAAAATCATTTCTTATTTCTCCATGCCCAGGCCAAAACTCTTTTCCCAGAATCCAAAAGTAGCCATGGTTGTGGATTTGATGCAAATCCTTCTAGTTTATTCTTTTAAGCTTTGGCACCCATAGCTATAGTATTTTTATTAGTCTATTCTCACAATGCTAATAAAGACATGCCTGAAACTGGGTAATTTATAAAGAAAAGAGGTTTAACTGACTCAAAGTTCCACAGGGCTGGAGAGGCCTCAGGAAACTTACAATCATGGCAGAAGGGGAAGCAAACATATCCTTCACATGGAGGCAGCAAGGAGAAGTGCTGAGCAAAAGGGGGAAAAGCCCCTTTTAAAACAGTCAGATCTCATGAGAACTCACTATCACAAGAACAGGATGGGGAAAACTGCCCCCATGATTCAATTATCTCCACCTGGTCCCTCCCACGACATGTGGGGATTATGGGAACTACAAGTGAAGATGAGATTTGGGTGCGGACACAGCCAAACCATATCAGTATTATTTTACAGTGTGGATTTTTAATTTACGTACATGCTAGCATGATATGCTTCATAGGAGGGTTATGGTTTCCCCTCCTCTTTCTCCTCTTTTTCTGTTTTTACTTCTGTTCTAGTTTCCTAACCCCCTATCTTTGGTATATTGTAAAGATAGCCCCTTTAAGTCAAGAAATCATATTTTTCAGGATTTAGTATTTTCCACAAAAGGGTGGGGGGCCTGGGGACAGGAGATATTTACTCAAACTCCCACCAGCTGAAACCAATCCCTGTTAATGTTTTGTTTCAGTTGCTAGAGCCCACATCTCACACCACTCCATTTCTTACCTCCTCCTGGTGAAACTCCCCAGAAGAGTCGTCTACACTCACTCTCTGCAGTCCCTCTGCCCCCATCCTCCCTTCAGTCCTCTTCAGTCAGGGCTTGTTCTCCACCATGCCATCTGGGTCCTCACATCCAAAGATAGTTTTCAGTGCTCTTCCTACTTGCCTTATTAGGAGCCTTATTAGGACACCCACAACTTGGGGTCACCCTGGACTCCTCTCCCTCACATTCCACATTCTTCACCAAACCACATCAGCTCCACCTGCCAAATATGTCCAGAATCTGACCCTTCTCACCCCATGTTCTACTACCATCCTGGTCCAAGACATCCCACTGTTGACTGAGATGATTGCAGTAACCTCCTAACTACTCTTTTGCTTCCATCCCTGCTATGGTCTCAACGTTTACATTCCCCAAAAATTCCCATATTGAAATCTTCACTCCCAAGGTGATGGTATTAGGAGGTGGGGCCTTTGCCAGTTAATTAGGTCATGGTGATGAAGTCCCATGAATGGGATTAGTTTCCCTATAAAAGAGACCCCAGAGAGATCCCTCACTCCTTCTGCCTTGTGAGGTCAGTGAGAAAATGGCCATCTATAAGGACCCAGGCCCTCACCAGACACCAAATCTGCTGGTGTCTTGATCTTGGACTTCCCAGCCTCTAGACAATGAGAAATGAATTATGTTGTTTATAAGCCACCAGTTTATGGTATTTTGTTATAGCTGCTTGAAAGGACAAAGACAAGTCCTTACCCCTTTCCAGCATATTCCCAACATAGTAGCCAGAGTGACTCAATCTTAAAACAGGTCACATCCACATTTGTTCAACAAACTGCCCACAGCCTTCCAAGAAAGCCCTAAGTGATTAAATAATGATTTCCATGAACTGGTGTGATCTGGCCATTTGCTACCTCACTTTGACCTCACTGCCACTTTCCCTTGTTCACTCTGTTCTGGCCACTCTGGCCCCTTTGCTCTCTCTTGAATATACCAAGCACTCTCCTGCCCACCAAAGCCTTTACTGTTTGCTGTTCTCTCTGCCAAAGCTTTTCTCTAATCATCAGTATGGCTCCCCACCTTACTTTCTTCTATTCTGTCAGCAGGGAGTCTTGCCTTCTGTGCTGGGAGTTCCTGGAGTGCTTCTCCCTGTCCTGCTCTGTTTTTCTCCATAGCACATATCACTGTGTAACATACTTCATATTTACATGCTCATTTGTTTATTTTCTATAGCCTGTCTCTAGAATCTAAGCTCCGTGAAGCAGGGAACTTATTTTTCTACTGTTATGTCCCACGTCCAGAATTATGAAAGGGACCCAGTAAAAATTCGTGGTTATGAATAAATAAATGAATGACTCTAGTATTCTTTATATTATATATCTAATTCACTTTTAATAAAATGGCATCATATAAACATAGCTTGCTTTTTAAAACCTAATAAATTGTCAACAATTTCCCATATCAAAAATATTCTTCTATAACATTTTGCATAATAACTTCTCGATATTCTATTTTAGAGATGCACAATAATTCATTTAATTCTCTAATGCCCCTTTTGATGGTGTGCAAAATTTTTATAACAAAGATGACCACTTGAATGCACATCCCTTTCTGATGCACTCTCTCTTTCGTTCTGTGGCCTAACACTGCAACTGGAAAGCTGGCAGGCCTGGAGCTCTGCTGGCACGTACAAACTTGTGGCATTGTCTCTGGGCCTTTGGATTCCTTGCTTTATAAACTTCCCATAGCTACCCAAATGTTGTGCCTCTGGTTTCCTTTCCTTTTCCAAACCACCATCCAGTTTTGTTGGGTGCTGCATTTCAATACTTCACCTAATAGGACATGCATCATGGGCTGAATCTGCAAATTTTTTTCCCTTAGGAGATTTTGGTTAATAATATAGGAATATAGCTTATTTTATTTTGCTAATTTTATGGAAGCTCCTGCCTATGACTTAATCTTCAGCACCTCTCAAATCAATTGATCAGAGGCAATTTAGAGAAAACATCCGTTTTCATTTCCTACCTAGTGACCAATAAGTGACTGTTTAGGAATAACTAAGTGTTCTCACTTTTAGCATGCAACAAGTACTACGTGCCTCAGTTACTAGCATACGAACTTGCTGTGTCCTGAGGGGAAATGTTTTTCTCTGTAGGAGGATAAGCTCCTTAGTAGCATGAATCTGAACATAAATCAGAGCTTCATTAGCTTCATTAGCTTCAGGGACTATCCTTTTTGTTATCCAGAGAAATACAGTTTTTAATTTGCTTGCCACTAAAAGTTTAAAGAGATCCCAATTATTTTTATTTATTCATCCAAGTCAGCTAGCCTAAGATGGCCTTACTCAAAGTCTCAGAATAAAATAAAAAAAATTACAGGAATAAAGCTGCTGTACAGTTTCCTAGGAAAGGTAGGTTATCTTTATCTGTAAAACATACTCAATTTAACTATTACATGTGATTGACATTGTGGTAATACTTAACTATTTTTATAAAAGACTTCAGTATGCTCTGTCATTTGACCTTGCAGCCGGAATATCTTTATTTTATTGGACATTGGAGAGGAAGCTCTTAGAAAGGGCAGTGTTTTGTCTGTTGTCATAGAGTTAATCAGTGGTGGAGCCAGAATTCAAATCCCAGCCACGGACCTGTTTCTTATCACGAAGTTGAGGTGCTTGGTATTATCCAGTGTTCTGTACCCTCCTGCATATTTGAATTACCTGGGGAGATTTTTAAAAATACAAATTCCTGGACTCATCTCTCCTAGAGATTCTGAGTCCTTAGGTCCGGGGCAGGGCCAGGAATCATGTTTTTAAAAGCTCCCTGGGTGATTCTACGGTGCAGCTTAGGGGTTCTCCACTGCAGTTTCCTTCGGCAGAGAGGAAATAATACGCAATTGGCCACTAATCAAGAGAAGGAGCAATTTAGCTCATAAGATAGAAAAGAATGATGTCTTTGTTTTGCTGTCCTGTCATGTCGGTAGAAAAAAAATCATGGGAGTTTAAAAGTCATTGCAGAGAAATTTAGCTTTTTATTAAGAATTATGGGATGGCAGAGCTTCTAGGCCCCCTGAGGAAATAAATCTGCCCACTTTTGGCTGGCACATGACTCCTTTAACAGCTGTGTGTGGTCAGCAGTTTACCTTACAATTACCTTATCTTGACCTATCTCCTTTTGATGATGCAAAAGGATGTTAATCAAGGTTGACTCTTTTTTGGTTCATCCTAAGAATTGACCCCAGTCAGTGAATCTCCGCTCTTTGTTTAAAGTTTTGAAGCACAAAGTTTTGACTGTTCCATTTATCTTTTCCGCCTCATCTGCAAAGGAAGTGGCACGTCTCCAGGTCTCCAACTGTGTGGCTACTTCTCACTCTCACATCTCAGAAAAGCAATGGAATTGTTTGTTGTATGCACATCAGCAATGTTCAGTCATGAATTGACTTCTTTGGTCTTTAGTAGTGCCTCTTCATCAAGCCTGTGTATATTTTTTAACCAGTGCTGATGCTTGATTTGTTATTCCTTGTCTCTGCTGCCTCAGACAGGCCTTCGCGGGATTCTAGTCCTATGTTGTTTGTCTCTATTCATGTGCGCCATTATTGTGTAACTGCCCACATTTTAAATAATTGGCTTTGAGGAGGTGAGAGGCACCCAGGCAAAACTAAGCCCAGTCTTTCAGACCCACCTGCCGGTGTTGGAGCTGCAGCACAAGCTGGGTATTCTGAGCTAAAATACTTCATCTCTTTGAGCCTCAGTTTCCTCATTTGGTTTGAGGATTAAATAAAACAATTTACCTTAAGTCTCTGGCACACTATGGGTGCTCAATCAATGTTAGTCTCTTTTTCTTGGTTTTTGTAAATTTGATGTTGCACGATTCAAATACTATTCATTACTTAGATAAACCTGACTGTGTTATCTTTGTTCTCATTAAATAGATCTGGTTACCCAACAATGCAGTTTCCTGAGCTCTGTGTATTCTGTCCAGAAACTACCCAGAATGTGGGCAGCCCTTAAAACTGCAAATCACCTGGGAAGGGAAATAGTATTTATTAATACTCCTCCGCACCCCATAAAACAAGATATGCATGTGTGTGCACTCACGCACACACACACACACACACACACACAATACTCAATGAACTGTGCTACTAGGGACTTTCCTCACAAAAACTTCATGAGGTAGGCAGCATTAATATTCTAACCTTATAGATTTGGATTTGAGACTTAGAGGATCTAATTTGCCCATGGATACATGGCCACTAATTAGTAAAACTGGAATTCCAACCCTTATCTGTCTGATTCCAAAAATGGTTACCTCTTCAGTAGGCATCTTTTGGCTTTTTGGTAGGATATCTATTCAGAGAATAGTAAAAGAGATACTTGAACTACAAAGTGCAATTCATCATCTGCTTTCACAAGCTCCAACATTTCCATGAAATATTTGGATAGGGTGAGGTATGACAACTTTGGGGGTGTGGGTGATTTGGTTCATAACTGTGTTTGTGTGTGTGTTGGCATGGGTGTGTGTTTGCAGCATGAACGTAATTATAATAACCCACTCACAAAACTCCTCACACTAAGTGGCAGGACTCTGTATGTTGAGAAACCACAAGTCTTTAAGTAAGAAATGTCTCACAGGAGTCAAATATCAACCAAACATCTGCGTGGCTAATTAAGGAGCTACAAGGCCACACTTAGTCAACAGGAAGATTCCCTAGAGAAAGACATCACTAAAAGCAGTGCCATATGATTTATTTGCTAGAACTCAATTTCCATCTGTCTCATAAAATGGATTGTGTACACACTGCACTCCAGGCATTCAGCCAGGGTGGAAGCCTACCAAGGAGCAGAAAACCTTCTCCTCCCTCGGGCTATTGGTGACATGCTCTGCTAAGAACCAGGCATGGCCAGGGTGGCCTATGAGGAAATGCCTTGGGCCGTCTCGCCAAGACTTCATACCTTTGGGAGTTGGCTGGATCATGGGCCTTTGAACAAGGTTCTGTAGCAGTAATGGGGCCAGGTGGGTTTTAAGCATTCTGCTTTTCTCGGAGATTCCTTTGACTCACATTTGCAGACTCCAGATGGTAATTTTGCCAGTTCAGGCAAGATACTGTTCATAGTCCCTTAAATTTCTTACGTAAATAAAGAATGAGCCAAATAAATACTTTCTTGCTATTGCGTGTTGAAGAAAATCAGGTGAAACTGAAACCCTTTCGCATTCTGTAAACAGTATACAAAATGTAGGAATGCTTAAGGCTGGGTAAAAACCAATGTGATCCCATAAAACCAAGCCATTGCCTAAGAACCAAAGAACTTCTAGAGCCTTCTGAAAATTAATGATTATTTTAGACAACATTAACCTTTATTTTTTGTAGGTAACAGAAACCTCATCTATTTTGTTTCAAAACTTCCTTGTTTAGGTTACTGTAATATCCTCAACAGCTTTGAAGAAAGAGATTTTAAGAAACTATTTCTGTAGGAAAATTTCCTCCTTTGGCATTCCTTTTTGTTAGGCAAACCTATCTTATAGATAGTCAACACTGTGACACATTTGCTGTGGAGAGAGAGAAAAGGAAGTCAAGGAGAGGGTACCCTCAGACAGGGTTATATGTTCTTCCTCCAGGACCCATAGTGATGATATGGTTTGTCTGTGTTCCCATCCAAATCTCATCTTGAATTGTAGATCCTGTAATTCTCATGTGTCGTGGGAGGGACCCAGTGGGAGATAATTGAATCATGGAGGCGGTTTCACCCACACTCTTCTTGTGGTAGTGAATAAGTCTCATGAGATCTGATGTTTTTATAAGGGGAAATTCCTTTCACTTGATTATCATTCTCTCTTGCCTGCTGCCATGTAAGATGTGCCTTTCACCTTCCACCATAATTGTGAGGCCTCCCCAGCCACGTGGAACTGTGAGTCCAATAAACCTCTTTTACTTTATAAATTACCCAGTCTCAGATATGTCTTTATCAGCAGCTTGAAAATGGACTATTATACAGAACATTTCCGAAGTACACTGTAGCCTAGCTGTGTGTCTTAGGGCAATTATTTAAAGACTCAGAGATTTAATTCCCTCACCCATGAAATGGAAATAATAATATAGATCTTTTGGGTTTCTCTTGATGGATGACATGAAATTACAGAAAATCATGTTGTTACTCCAATATGCTGAGTAGACAGGGTTCATTAAATATTACTTACATCTGAATCTGAATGTCAAAGTATAATGCTGGAATGAGAAATGCAAGAGGACAATTCTTGTTTTGTGGGGTTGGAGTATCTGCTGGGTGAGGAGGGCACTTCCTCATTAAATTAGTCAGCAAACTTTACTGAGAGCCCATTGTGTTCCAGGCACAATGCTGGGTGCTAAAGAGAGGGATGAATAAAAGAATCTCAGCTCACATGGAGCTCATGGCTTGGTTGGAGAGAGGGACATTTAAATAAATAAATCACTATCCAGTGCTGAGTGCAGCAACTGAATCATGTACAGGGTAGAGAGATAACACAAAGAAAGCAAGGCCAACAATGTAAGGCCATGGGTTCAATCTAGTCTGCTGTCTGTTTTTGTAAATGAAGTTTTATTGGAACACAGCCTGCTCATTCATTTACCTATTGTCTATGGCCACTTTTACCCTTACAGTGAGTGTAGTCGGTTCTGCTCTAAGGATGCACATGTGTTTCTGAAAATCACCACACTTTATACAATTGTGTAATAAAAAACAAAAGGCCTATGGGGGAAATGGCACTGGGCACAGCACTCAAGAACTTGGCCAGTGACACATAAAAAATGGATAACCTGAAAAAGATGACAACATATTTCTACACATGTAAAATGGTTAAGAAACATATAACAGGGCGGTTCCAAGATGGCCAAATAGGAACAGCTCCAGTCTACAGCTCCCAGTGTGAGTGATGCAGAAAACGGACGATTTCTGCATTTCCAACTGAGGTACCGGGTTCATCTCACTGGGGACTGTTGGACAGTGGGTGCAGGACAGTGGGTGCAGCGCACCGAGCGTGAGCCGAAGCAGGGCGGGGCATCGCGTCACCCGGGAAGTGCAAGGGGTCAGGGAATTCCCTTTTCTAGCCAAGGAAAGGGGTGTCAGATGGCACCTGGAAAATCGGGTCATTCCCACCCTAATACTGTGCTTTTCCATGGTCTTAGCAAACGGCACACCAGAAGATTATATCCTGTGCCTGGCTCAGAGAGCCCTACGCCCATGGAGCCTCGCTCATTGCTAGCACAGCAGGCTGAGATCAAACTGCAAGGCAGGAGTGAGGCTGGGGGAGGGGCGCCCACCATTGCTGAGGCTTGAGTAGGTAAACAAAGCTGCCAAGAAGCTCGAACTGGGTGGAGCCCACCGCAGCTCAAGGAGGCCTGCCTGCCTCTGTAGACTCCACCTCTGGGGGCAGGGCATAGCCAAACAAAAGGCAGCAGAAACCCCTGCAGACTTAAATGTCCTTGTCTGACAGATTGGAAGACAGTAGTGGTTCTCCCAGCATGCAGCTTGAGATCTGAGAACGGACAGACTGCCTCCTCAAGTGGGTCCCTGACCCCCGAGTAGCCTCTCTGTTCAATTTATTTATTCTATTCTGCAGAACAGAATATTCACTGTTCTGCAGCGTCCACTGCTGATACCCAGGCAAACAGGGTCTGGAGTGGACCTCTGGGAAACTCCAACAGACCTGCAGCTGAGGGTCCTGACTGTTAAAAGGAAAACTAACGAACAGAAAGGATATCCACACCAAAACCCCATCTGTACGTCAGCATCATCAAAGACCAAAGGTAGATCAAACCACAAAGATGGGGAAAAAGCAGAGCAGAAAAACTGAAAATTCTAAAAAGCAGAGCGCCTCTCCTCCTCCAAAGGAACACAGATCCTCACCAGCAATGGAACAAAGCTGGACGGAGAATGACTTTGATGAGTTGAGAGAAGAAGGCTTCAGATGATCAAATCTCTCTGAGCTAAAGGAGGAAGTTCGAACCCATGGCAAAGAAGTTAAAAACCTTGAAAAAAGATTAGACTAATGGCTAACTAGAATAACCAATGCAGATAAGTCCTTAAAGGACTTGATGGAGCTGAAAACCACGGCATGAGAACTATGTGAGGAATGCACAAGCCTCAGTAGCTGATTTGATCAACTGGAAGAAAGGGTATCAGTGATGGAAGATCAAATGAATGAAATGAAGTGAGAAGAGAAGTTTAGAGAAAAAAGAATAAAAAGAAAGGAACAAAGCCTCCAAGAAATATGGGACTATGTGAAAAGACCAAATCTACGTCTGATTGGTGTACCTGAAAGTGATGGGGAGAATGGAACCAAGTTGGAAAACACTCTGCAGGATATTATCTAGGAGAACTTCCCCAATCTAGCAAGGCAGGCCAACATTCTAATTCAGGAAATACAGAGAATGCCACAAAGATACTCCTCAAGAAGAGCAACTCCAAGACACATAATTGTCAGATTCACCAAAGTTGAAATGAAGGAAAAAATGTTAAGGGCAGCCTGAGAGAAAGGTCGGGTTACCCACAAAGGGAAGCCCATCAGACTAACAGCTGATCTCTCAGCAGAAACTCTACAAGCCAGAAGAGAGTGGGGGACAATATTCAACATTCTTAAAGAAAAGAATTTTCAACCCAGAATTTCATATCCAGCCAAACTAAGCTTCATAATTGAAGGAGAGATAAAATCCTTTACAGACAAGCAAATGCTGAGAGATTTTGTCACAACCAGGCCTGCCCTAAAGAGCTCCTGAAGGAAGCCCTAAACATGGAAAGGAACAACTGGTACCAGCCACTGCAAAAACATGCCAAATTGTAAAGACCATCGAGGCTAGGAAGAAACTGCGTCAAGTAATGAGCAAAATAACCAGCTAACATCATAATGACAGGATCAAATTCACACATAAAAATATTAACCTTAAATGTAAATGGGCTAAATGCTCCAATTAAAAGACACAGACTGTCAAATTGGATAAAGAGTCAAGACCCATCAGTGTGCTGTATTCAGGAAACCCATCTCACGTGCAGTGACACACATAGGCTCAAAATAAAAGGATGGAAGAAGATCTACCAAGCAAATGGAAAACAAAAAAAGGCAGGGGTTGCAATCCTGGTCTCTGATAAAACAGACTTTAAACCAACAAAGATCAAAAGAGACAAAGAAGGCCATTATATAATGGTAAAGGGATCAATTCAACAAGAAGAGCTAACTGTCCTGAATATATATGCACCCAATACAGGAGCACCCAGATTCATAAAGCAAGTCCTGAGTGACCTACAAAGAGACTTAGACTCCCACACAATAATAATGCGAGACTTTGAAACCCCACTGTCAACATTAGACAGATCAATGAAACAGAAAGTTAGCAAGGATATCCAGGAATTGAATTCAGCTCTGCACCAAGTGGAACTAATAGACATCTATAGAACTCTCCACCCCAAATGAACAGAATATACATTCTTCTCAGCACCACACCGCACTTATTCCAAAATTGACCACATAGTTGGAAGTAAAGCACTCCTCAGCAAATGTAAAAGAACAGAAATTAAAACAATTGTCTCTCAGACCACAGTGCAATGAAACTAGAACTCAGGATTAAGAAACTCACTCAAAACCACTCAACTACATGGAAATGGAACAGCCTGCTCCTGAATGAATACTAGGTACATAACAAAATGAAGGCAGAAATAGAGATGTTCTTTGAAACCAACGAGAACAAAGATACAACATACCAGAATCTCTGGGACACATTTAAAGCAGTGTGTAGAGGGAAATTTATAGCACTAAGTGCCCACAAGTGAAAACAGGAAAGATCTAAAATTGACACCTAACATCACAATTAAAAGAACTAGAGAAGCAAGAGCAAGCACATTCAAAAGCTAGCAGAAGGCAAGAAATAACAAAGATCAGAGCAGAACTGAAGGAGATAGAGACACAAAAAACCCTTCAAAAAATCAATGAATCCAGGAGCTGGTTTTTTGAAAAGATCAACAAAATTGATAGACTGTTAGCAAGACTAATAAAGAAGAAAACAGAGAAGAATCAAATAGACACAATAAAAAATGATAAAGGGATATCACCACTGATCCCACAGAAATACAAAGTACCATCAGAGAATACTATAAACACCTCTATGCAAATAAAATAGACAATCTAGAAGAAATGGATAAATTCCTTGCCACATACACCCTCCCAAGACTAAACCAGGAAGAAGTCGAATCTCTGAATAGACCAATAACAGGCTCTGAAATTGCCTGTTTAATAGCTTACCAACCAAAAAAATCCGGGACCAGATGGATTCACAGCCAAATTCTACCAGAGGTACAAGGAGGAGCTGGTACCATTCCTTCTGAAACTATTCCAATCAATAGAAAAAGAGGGAATCCTCCCTAACTCATTTTATGAGGCCAGCATCATCCTGATACCAAAGCCTGGCAGAGACACTACAAAAAAAGAGAATTTTAGACCAATATCCCTGATGAACATCAATGCAAAAATCCTCAATAAAATGCTGGCAAACGAATCCAGCAACACATCGAAAAGCTTATCCACCATGATCAAGTGGGCTTCATCCCTGGGATGCAAGGCTGGTTCAACATATGCAAATCAATAAACATAATCCAGCATATAAACAGAACTGAAGACAAAAACCACATGATTATCTCAATAGATGCAGAAAAGGCCTTTGACAAAATTCAACAGCCTTTCATGTTAAAATCTCTCAATAAATTAGGTATTGATGGGACATATCTCAAAATAATAAGAGCTATCTATGACCAACCCACAGCCAATATCATACTGAATGGGCAAAAACTGGAAGCATTCCCTTTGAAAACTGGCACAAGACAGGGATGCCTTCTCTCACCACTCCTATTCTACATAGTGTTGGAAGTTCTGGCCAGGGCAATCAGGCAGGAGAAGGAAATAAAGGTTATTCAATTAGGAAAAGAGGAAGTCCAATTGTCCCTGTTTGCAGATGACATGATTGTATATCTAGAAAACCCCATTGTCTCAGCCCAAAATCTCCTTAAGCTGATAAGCAACCTCAGCAAAGTCTCAGGATACAAAATCAATGTGCAAAAATCACAAGCATTGTTATACACCAATAACAGACAAACAGAGAGCCAAATCATGAGTGAACTCCCATTCACGATTGCTTCAAAGAGAATAAAATACCTAGGAATCCAACTTACAAGGGATGTGAAGGACCTCTTCAAGGAGAACTACAAACCACTGCTCAACAAAATAAAAGAAGATACAAACAAATGGAAGAACATTCCATGCTCATGGATAGGAAGAATCAATGTCGTGAAAATGGCCGTACTGCCCAAGGTAATTTATAGATTCAATGCCATCCCCATGAAGCTACAAATGACTTTCTTCACAGACTTGGAGAAAACTACTTTAAAGTTCATATGGAACCAAAAAAGAGCCCGTATTGCCAAGTCAATCCTAAGCCAAAAGAACAAAGCCGGAGGCATCATGCTACCTGACTTCAAACTATACTACAAGGCTGCAGTAATCAAAACAGTACGGTACTGGTACCAAAAACAGAGATATAGACCAATGGAACAGAACAGAGCCCTGAGAAATAATGTCACACATCTACAACTATCTGATCTTTGACAAACCTGTCAAAAACAAGGAATGGAGAAGGGATTCCCTATTTAATAAATGGTGCTGGGAAAACTGGCTAGCTATATGTAGAAAGCTGAACCAGGACCCCTTCCTTACATCTTATACAAAAATTAATTCAAGATGGATTAAAGACTTAAATGTTAGACCTAAAACCATAAAAACCCTAGAAGAAAACCTAGGCAATACCATTCAGGACATAGGCATGGGCAAGGACTTCATGTCTAAAACACCAAAAGCAATGGCAACAAAAGCAAAAATTGACAATTGGGATCTAATTAAACTAAAGAGCTTTTGCACAGCAAAAGCAACTACCATCAGAGTGAAGAGGCTACAGAATGGGAGAAAATTTTTGCAATCTACTCATGTGACAAAGGGCTAATATCCAGAATTTACAAAGAACTCAAACAAATTTACAAGAAAAGAAAAACGACCCCATCAAAAAGTGGGCAAAGGATATGAACAGACACTTCTCAACAGAAGACATTTATGCAGCCAAAAGACAGATGAGAAAATGCTCATCATCACTGGCCATGAGAGAAATGCAAATCAAAACCACAATGAGATACCATCTCAAACCAGTTAGAACGGCGATCATTCAAAAGTCAGGAAAAAACAGGTGCTGGAGAGGATGTGGAGAAATAGGAACACTTTTACACTGTTGGTGGGACTGTAAACTAGTTCAACCATTGTGGAAGTCAGTGTGGCGATTCCTCAGGGATCTAGATCTGGAAATACCATTTGACCCAGCCATCGCATTACTGGGTATATACACGAAGGAGTATAAATCATGCTGCTATAAAGACACATGCACACGTATGTTTATTGTGGCACTATTCACAATAGCAAAGACCTGGAACCAATCTAAATGTCCAACAATGATAGACTGGATTAAGAAAATGTGGCACATATACACAATGGAATCCTATGCAGCCATAAAAAAGGATGAGTTCATGTCCTTTGTAGGGACATGGATGAAGCTGGAAACCATCATTCTCAGCAAACTATCTCAAGGACAGAAAACCAAACACCGTATGTTCTCACTCATAAATGGGAATCGAACAATGAGAACACATGGACACAGGAAGGGGAACATCACACCCTGGGGCCTGTTGTGGGGTGGGGGGAGGGGGGAGGGATAGCATTAGGAGATATACCTAATGTAAATGATGAGTTAATGGGTGCAGCACACCAACATGGCACATGTATACATATGTAACAAACCTGCATGTTGTGCACATGTACCCTAAAACTTAAAGTATAATTAAAAAAAAAAAAAAGAAAAAAGAAACATATAACAATACTACTACAAATGTGGCCGTTTGCCTTGAAAAAGTCCTGGCATTAGCCTGTAGAAGTGGGAGTGAGAAGGGCTGCAGCTCGTGAGCTATTGTGGGCCAGTCAGAGGGGGTTGTCTGGAATCCCAGGGAAAGTTGTAGCAGTGGATATGCATGGTGTGGCTTATACACTCACGCTGAAATGAGGGTGGATGGCAGATGTTTGATGGGTGTGTGTGTGTGTGTATGTGTGCATCATGTAATTTCTTATGTGTCTTGTTACAGATGTGTTCAGTTTTTTTGCTTTTACTTAGTGTTTCTCACAGAGGAAATTGCACATAAGTAAAAGTGAAATTCATGTCATGCTCATATTGTTCCCTAATATATTAATCGTATTGGAAGAAATGCACATTTCTAAACAAGTGTTAGAGCAGAATTGATTGTTGTTGCAACAGAGACCATATGGCCCACAAATTCTGAAACACATACTATCTGGTCCTTTCCAGAAAATGTTTGCTGACCGCTGGTACAGAGGAAGGAGGGGTCAACTCTGAGGGAAAAGGAAGGCTGCCAGAGGGTGCTATGTCTGAACTGTGTTTAGGAGATTGAGGAAGGCAAGTTTGAGAGGTAACAAAAGGCACTGGGAACATTTTGCCATTTTTATTGTTATTCTCTCTCCCATGCATATACCTACATTCACTTGTCATCCCTTTCTTTCCCAAGAGTATAGCTCTTCCAACTTTTATATAGAGTGAACCAGGATGCAATACACAGCCTTATGGGTCAGAAAATCCTCCTCTGATTTAGGAGCACTCAAAATGCTGGAAAAAACCCTCCTCTCATCAGCCCATATCTGGGAATGGCACAGGCCCTGCCTGGGGCATCCCTTCCATGTGGAAAAGCAGTGGTTCAGTAGGAGAGGCAGCAGACAGAATGGCCCATCAGTGGGTTACTAGGATACCATGTGGTCTCCCTGTTTACAACCCTCTTTGTGAGGTCCAACTCCTCCCTGGGGTCTGGCCTCATCAGAGTTTTCATCCCTATCTCCCTAAATCATACTGAACTCTTTTCTGTTTCCATATGAGAGTTATGAGTCTGAACAGAGATATGCAAAACCATTTCAAAAAACTGGCTGGTTTCCAGATCAGCAAAATCAGCAGGAGGTGATTAAAATAATTGACCTTAGGAAAAAAAACAGAGATGACATTGATGGAAAGGAGGTGTGTTAGTCAACCACAGAGAAAAGAAGGAGAGAGGACATTTTGGTCCATCTCTCTAAGGCCTCTGTTCTTTTCAGAGGAAACAAAGGCATATCAGACTACCTCAGTTTAATGTCAGAAAACAATCGTGTTACATAACTCTCCTTGATCTGCTTTCATGTCCAAGCATCATCTTTTTAATTATAATTTGCCTTCAGGGAAAACATGATGGCCGTACTAATTTACTCTAATCCAAGTTACTGCTCATAGGAAACAATATATTGAGCCTGGTGTTATACATCAGGCTCCTGAGTGTGGTTAGTCTGAGTCTACCCTGAGTGCCAGCTCCATTCTCAGGCTCCAGAATATAATAAATCCGGTTTCTGGGTTAGCAGAGTGGAAGACTGGATTGAGCTCCAGTAAATATAGCAACATAATGTTCATTCCCTATGAGTCTCTACCGTGCTTGCAATGTTCTTTCCATCAACTGTGTATCTTCGAGCCTTGCTTGAGGGTCAAGCCCAACGCATGTTGTGTTTTATGATGCTCTCTTTTTCACTCCCAGACAATACCGTTCTCACGGGCCTGTGAGAACCCATTGCACATTATTTATACAAACCTGTTCAGAACACTTGCAACACTTTATCTTGCATTACAGTTATTTGCCCATGGGCTATTTTTGCCTAAACTTGGAATTCTGAGAAAGCAGAGTTTCTTTGTGTGCCCTGTTGCACCCAGCACAGTAAAATGCTTAATGAACTAGTAGCATCCTGACAGCATTGGTAGGCACAGCAGTTATGGTGTGCACACACGTGTGTATGTGTGTGTGTGTGTGTGTGGAGAGGTTTCATCTGGAGCAAAGGGACTTTGCTGAGGGAGGATACCCCCAGTTAAAATTCATGTGGGTGGAAGAGGAAAAGCTGGATGGTCAGGCATAGAATGAGAGCCCAGGTCTCTGAGTAAGAGCTCCCATGGCAGACTCTGTTTTGAGCACTCTGCACACACACCATCTCTTCAGTCCTCTTAAGGATCCTGTGATACTGGTGAGGTTTACTTTCCCACTTTTAAAGCTGAGGAAACTCAGGGAGATTAAGGAATTTCCTCAGCATTAGGTAACTAGTAGCTAGGCTGGCTCTATGCTTCATCCTCTTAACCACCATGCAAAAGCTTCTTGCCAAGCCTGGCCTTGGACCAGCTCCTTATAAAGCGAGGGTGGTTTAACCTGCACAAATCAATGAGTCACTAGCACGAGAATACAAAGGAAGGGATTCTGGGCTTCAGACTCTCTGTCCAGTGCATTGCCAATGGTCCTTTTGCGAGGCGTGTCCTGCAAGATGACCCTGGGGCCTGAGCCACATCTATGTGCCATCCAGCCTGGCTCTCACTTCTATGTAAGGCACCACCTTTGTGCAGGCCCCAGGATTCACTGGGTCCATTTTCGGAAATAGATCCTGGAGAGTGATGCCTATGTGTGGGTTAACTTGTAGAGCACAGAGCTCTATGTCCCTGGAAATAACTTTGCAGGGTGACAATGCTCAGCTGACAAGAATGCTTGGCCAGAAGGGCATGCTGGTGAAGAAGGGTGAACCAGGGTGAACTATATGATCTCTCTTTCAAATGTAAAAGATCTAAGAGCCTTTGATTCCTTGTTTTTTCTTACACAAAGCTATAATGGAAGTAGGTCTGACAGGTGTCCTGAAATGGGAAGAGAAGTGGACAACTGTCCAGAGGTGGGCTGGTCCTATTCAACTGCTGGTGACTCACCAGGGGACTGGGGGGCAGGGTTGTGCTCACGTCAGCAGGCTCTCTCCTTCAGTCTTGTCTACAATTTGGGATAAGTTGCCTTTTTTTTCTAACAAGATATCTTTGGAGGAGAAAATCAGATAATAGGTGTGAATGTGTTTTGAAAACATTATAAAAATGGCACCAAGGCATAGTCTGCATTTTTTTTGGAGTGGACAATTTTTAAAAGCCATTCCTGGGCTGGGCGTGGTGGCTCACACCTGTAATCCTAGCACTTTGGGAGGCCAAGGCGGGTGGATCACGAGGTCAGGAGTTCAAGACCAGCCTGGCCAAGATGGTGAAACCCCAACTCTACTAAAAATACAAAAATTAGCCGGGCATGGTGGCAGGTACCTGTAATCCCAGCTACTCGGGAGGCTGAGGCAGGAGAATTGCTTGAACCCGGGGGGGCGGAGGTTGCCGTGAGCTGAGATTGTGCCACTGCACTCCAGCCTGGGTGACAGAGTGAGACTCTGTCTCAAAAAAAAAAAAAGAAAAAAAAAAAAAAGCCATTCCTACAACACAACTTGAAGTTCATTTGATATCAAAATGGCTTAGAGGTTCTACTATGGTGTATGTTTCACATTCAGTTGGAAACCCCTCTTCTTTTCTTTTTTAAATGTCTGTGGGAGGCTGAATAATGGCCCTTAAAGATGTTCAGATGCTAATGCTTGGAACCTGTGCATATGTCACCTTATACAGCAAAAGGGACTTTGCAGATGTAATTAAGCTAATCTTGAAACGGGCAGATTATCTGAGTGGCCCTGTGTAATCACAAGGGTTCTTAGAAGAGGAAATAAAATCAAATGTAGAAGAAGGAGACGGGAAGAAGGAAGCAGAGGTTGGGGTGATGTGCTTTGAAGATAGAGGAAAGAGCCAGGAGCCAAGGAATGCAGGTAGCTGCTAGAAGCTGGAAAAGACAAGGAAGCAGATTCTCCCCTGAGGCTTCCAGAAGGAGTGCAACACTGCCAGCACCTTGATTTTACATTTCTTACCCCCAAAACTGTAAGGGAATAAATTTTAAGCTGCTTACTTCCAAAACTGTAAAAGATTAAATTTTGTTTTAAGCCACTAAGTTTGTAGTAATTTGTTAAAGTAGCAATTGGAAATGAATAGAATATCCTCCTTCCCCTCCCGTTTCCCTTCCCCTTCCCTCCCCTCCCCATCCCCCTCCCTCCTTCCCACCCTTCCCCCTCTTCCTTCCTTCCTTCCTTCCTTCCTTTTCCCTTCTTCTTCTACCCTTTCTCTCTCCCTCTGTCCACTCATTCCCTCTCTCTTTCCCTAAGCCCCTTCCTCCCTCCCTGTTCTCCTTCTCCTTCTTCTATTTAACCTTTCCCTTTTGAGAGTAAACAAACCAAGTAGCAGTTAGTAAAATACCTGATGATTTAATAGTGATAGGTTTTTGGTTTATGTTATTTTAAAGTTTTCTGCTGATTATTATGAGCTCTGGCAAAGAGATTAATTCAGCCACCATGATTTGTTTCCTTCCCTTGACTTCATAAAAATCACAGGGATACAATAATATAGTTATACATCCCTTGGGCTTGAAAATGCCCAGTAATTACAAGTGATTCACGAGAACAGCTTAACTTGTAAGGGATTGTATTGTGCTCTATAGTAAACAGTCATTTATTAAGTTTAAAAATGCGTTTAGAAAGGATATAATGGGATCATCAATTAAAAGTAGGTTTGGAAAAAACTCCGGGGCTGGCTGTTGTAATTCTTCTTCACCCAAACCCTCCTTTTTAAGGCTGCCAAGTTGCACATGGGGTGTGGGATGCTTGCCCTCCTTTCCTAATGTTTCCTGATGCCACCTAGGAGTATGGTGCAGCCCCACTCAGTGCCAAGTGAGGTTCAGATGGCCAGGACTACCAGGGCTGAGGCACTGCAGTTCTCCTTCACAGCTTGGCCATCCATCATTTGATTAGAGTGAGGTTACCCGGCTGACACGTCCTGGCAGTGGAGAAGCACTGGCCAGGCCTCCTCAGGCAGCTGGGTTGCTGTCCACGTTACTAATGCTCAGCCCTGCCACTAACAGATGGCCGAGAGTGACCTTCCAGGGGAACTCGGCTCTTTTGTAGCAACTGATGCTTCCAACACATGACTTCTGAAAGTTCTTATTTGTCTCTGGCATGACCGAGAATAGGCCTTCACCTTCCAAGTTCCATTGGGTGGGTTGGTTCCTCTCTTCTTCTGCAGAACAAAACATGAAAAGCATATGCTCCACGCTTCCTTTCTTGGTAACCTGCCATCTGTTTCCTCTCCCCAGACCTGATTTCCAGCTGAAGTCCTTGTTTCTTCCTGGAAAAGGCTTAAGTCTATGCCATGATCTGCCCATTGCTTCCTCTGGCCTCTCCTGCTTTCTCTTGCCTCTCCTTGCTTGTGCTTTCCTGGGAGGCAGCCTGCTTCTTCTCACAGCCAATCCTTCCATCGATGTCTATATCCTGTGGTTTCCTGAGGGACCTTGCTGCTCCCTATCTGCTGCCTGGCCACACAGGCTCTTCATAGATCCACCTCTTCCACCTTGAAACACTCTTTCACTTAACACTATGCACCTGGTAAGTATTAGCTGATTCCCATCTCTCCATATGTATCCAGATGCTTTCATTTTCCTACCTCTTATTTCCTCCGAAGTCCTTGCAGTCTGGTTCTATCCCCAATATTCCGTCAAAAACTGCGGTGAAGTTGGCCTTTCTCTCTCTTCCTTTTAGACAAATTCTCTGCTCTTTCCTAAGCCATTCTTCTTGGTTCCTTCCATATCAGACACATAGGTACTACCCCCACTCCTCTCATGATTTAAAACTCATTTTCCACCTGATTTCTAGGCAATCTGTCCTCAAAATCCTTCATACTCTTTCCTCCTTGTTGATCGTTTTTTGAAATAGTTATAATTTATCCCATATTTTTAATGACTACCATTTGTTCTTTCCTATCTACATCATTCGGTCTCTTACCAGGCCCCAATATACTAACTCTATTTTGATCTTTCAATTCCTGCACTCTTCTCTTATGCATGACGTTTATTTTTACTTTTCTGACGAGGCTTATAAGTTCATGCATTCAGAAATATTCATTGAGCACCTACTGTGTGCCAGTCACTGTACTAGTGATAGGGATAAAATGGTGAGTAAAACAAATGAATTCCTCCCTTCATGAAGATTATGGTTTGCTAGGGAAGACCAATAATCACACAAATAAAAGTCGAATTTGCAAATGTAGTTAGGGCTTTGAAGGGGAGGACCATAGTATACTGAGAGAATATCATGGGTGGGGCAGTGAGGGGAGAGTGAGGAAACTAATTAGGGAGGTCAGAAGGGAAATGAGTTGAAATATGAAGTCTGGTTAGATGTTAACTAGTTGCAGGGGCTAAATGAACGGCTTTCTGAGCAGCAGAAAGAGCATGTGCAAAGGCCCTGTGGTGAAAGAGATCAAGGAACTTGGTGTCAGAAAAAGCCAGGGGTGGGCAGAGATCTGAACGTGCAGGGTTTGCAGACCACCCTGCTAATGAGGGAGTTTAAAAAGGGTGGAGGAGGGAAGCATGGTCACACTGATCTTTTGAAAAGATTCTGTTTATTTAGCCTGACTTCACACAGCCACCTCCCTCTCATGGAGCACACACTTTTGAGATGTGCCAGGGAAGAGAGTTGGCTGGACTAGATTGTGAACTCCAAATCTGTGGAGGGTTTTCAATGCAGATGCATAAGGCCCTAGGGAACAGGCCTAACAGATGTTATCAGTAAGGCAGGAGGAGGAGAAGAGCTTCAGTTTAGCCACATCTCTCTGGGGACCTCTCTGACTGGGCTTCTCTGGCTGAGTTACATCGCCCTGATCTGATGTTCAAGAGCAACAGCTGGCACTGAGGGAAGGAGGCAGTGGTGGCTGTGTGCATGTTGCTGTGGATAATTGGAGGTGAAAAAGGAAAAGTGGCTCACCTAATTGTATTCTAAATTACATCCATTGTTCAATTTCTTAAAAGTACTTGATGCATTCAAGAAGGAAAGTCCTTTCTGGAGTGGGGGATCGATGCGGGGCAGAAGGAGGGAATGGATGCGTAGGTACTCTTATCACCTTACTCAGGGTGTTGTAAGTGCAGATTTGAGTGGCTTGCTCAATTACTTTCACTGTGTGCATGCTAATGGTAATAAACTTGGAAAACTGAAACACATGAGTCTATAGTAATTGTTTTTTAGATAGTGTAATAATTCATGATAATTGCTTGCAAAGCATTTTCCCCCTCCTTGTCTACAGGGGTAAATACATTAAAGCTGCATTCTTGTATACTATTTTACAATCTATTAGCATAATAACCCGTTGTAAAATAAGCCCTGCTGCTGTGGGAAAGTGTGTGATATTGGTCCATTAGACATCTTTATTCTTATATACAAGCAACTAATGGCACTATTTATGGGCTCATGTTAGTTTTGTATATGCTTGTTACCAACTAATAGATTCAGAGCATGAAGTGCTGTTTGATAAAAGTTATCCAACACTAACAATCCACCATGACTCTAGCCTTTTGCTTGCTTGAAAATTGCTTTTAGCCCCATGTGAATGGGAAACTCCTCTTGATAAATTTAGCTGCAAGCCAAGCTATAACCAATGTTCACAGAATGTAATCAAATTAGATCTTAAAGCCTTTAATTTCATCATTAGCATGTATTATTTCTTTCCCAAACCTTGTAATTCAATAGCATATTAGGAATAGATAATTTTTTTCCCTTTTATACATTTATTAGGTATCTGGGGTTAAATTTGGATCTCTGTTATGATACACATCTGCTTATTCTTAAATTAGGATGGCTTTAATGATACCTGAAGAATTAGAAAACTAATTGATTAATGAAACTAAGGGAATTTGTGGCACATAAGATATCATTATGTTTACCCAAGCGCTGTTACAATCTGAGAGTTGTATAATTAGCCAAATTATACAGAGGAAAATTAGACACTCATTATTTACTTTTCTTGGACATTCTGTGGGTTTGAGCAAAAATTTTCATTACACACATGAGATTAATTCTTCTTGATGTTTACATCTGGTTTACCACAAGTCAAGAATTTCAGATAAATGCCCTTTTCTTACTCCTAGTTAGTAGTAAGAAATCCGAGGCTTTGTGATTACTGCAGGAGCTATTGCTGTGGAGAATGGAGGTTGCATGGGCTGTACACACAGGCCGAACAGTGAATTCAATGACTGCTGACAAACAGAAAACCCCCTTGTGTGGCCCGGTGGACTGGTCTGTGTCTCTGGGAAGGGTTCTGGTCTAGGCCAACTTAACTTTCTCCCCTTTAACTCATTCCTCTTCACATCTCCAACAGAGCTTGCTGCTGGGTTTAGCTAAATAAATTCCCAAGTAGCTGGTAGTTCAGTGGTTCTCAACCCTGGCTGCATATGAGAATCACCCAGGGAGCTTTAAAAACCGCAGATGTCTGGCCCCACCCCCAGAGATTTCAGGGCAATGTGCTACCAGGGTTGCACTGACTGCAGAGGCAAAAACAGGGCTAGCAGATAGGAGTCGTGGGGAATGCTGTCCCACTCTTGGCCCCAGAGCCACACCTGCCAGGAATTTGGGATTGCAGCATGCTTTTCCACTGAGCAGAGATTCACCTTCTCCTAGAAGCTGCTGCTGACTGATCAAACCTGACATACAAAATGAAGCAAATATGTCATCCCTGGCTTAAGGTGTTTCTTTATAGGTACTCTAGATAGGGAATTCACTCATTCCTTTGACAAATATTCAATGAACATATACTTGCTGGGTGCCAGGCACTTTTGTAGAGTCTAGAGATACAATAGTAAAGAAAACATACATTTTTTGGGGAACCTAGTTGGGGAAATTAAAAAAAAGAGAAATAAAGAAAGTGCGCACAATATAGAAAATCATTTCCTAGGGAGGTAGGAGTCATGAAGCTAAGACAGAGAATGGCAATTTCAAGTCTTGCAAAGGCTCTCTCACAGAGGTGGATCCTCCTTGTTGGAAAAGGCTCTGGTACAAGCCAACCGAATCCGAGGAAATCATAGCAGAGAGCCAGGGGCTGAATCGTCCCTCTCTCATCTTGCCTTTTCATTTGCAATGTTAAGTTTTTATCTGCTTGTGACCTGAAGATGTTGGTATAATTGGCCTTCCCTGGAACTGCTCCTTTGCTGTGTCCACCTGATGGCTACTTTAGGTATTGGTCGTCTTCATGCCTGGGGTCTCCCACGTCCCTCTCTGCTTGGTGGCCAGCTGGTTTTCAACTCTGTCTTCAGAGCAGCCACCTGAAAAAGGCCCTTAGATTATAAAATACTCCCTCCTTCTCGTTATTCCTCTGTCTCCAGTCCCCAGCAGAGTAGAAGCCGCTAGACTCAGCTTCCTCTGCCAGAGGATTTCCCGCAAAGCACAGGCTGTACATGGGAGTAAAATAATGATGTGTTGAAGGACTCCTTTCTACTCCTGCAAGGGAAGCCCTCAGTGCCAAATTGTTGACACTGCCTCATTCTCTCTGCCACACTGAATAAATACATTTAAAATGGGATTCGTTTGTGAGTCCTTGGCTTGATTTATAATACATTTTCTATCCAGATATGTGCTGCTACTGTTTATCTCCACAAAATAAATATTAAAATTGCATTTGAACCTCATATTAAATTTATATTCATGCTATCACAATTTTATTTCTGTCAAGCGATATTCGCTTTTCAGACATAAGGCAGAAATAAGAGCACATAGGCAAATAAAAGTAGTTATTATTATTTCATTTTCTTCTAATTTTCCCCTGAACATGTTACTCAGGGCCTGCTCTTTTTCTCACACACAATCTCTTTAGTAAATACTGGGGAGATGAATAGGAGCTCCTTGGTTTTTGCAGTGTAGCTAGGTGAGCAGTTTCTATTAATAAAGTGTTTTCCATTACTTGAGACCCAGACAGGAGCGGTGGGTCTTTTGTCATGTGCAGTTGTTGGGTGTCCAGTGGTGTCAGAGGCCCACAGTTGGTAGAACATGGCTTTGGGCTTGTATTTCCAGTAGTAGGAATGGTTACTGCCAATATCCACACACTCTTTAATGAGTTGCTCTTAC
The DNA here is from genome assembly GCF_028885625.2 of Pongo pygmaeus. Taxonomy (NCBI): domain Eukaryota; kingdom Metazoa; phylum Chordata; class Mammalia; order Primates; family Hominidae; genus Pongo; species Pongo pygmaeus. Next base: position 94,248,320 of record NC_085930.1, on the reverse strand, counting down.
AATGAATGGCCAGTGACCCACATGTGTGGAATGGCTAAAGCTAGAGTCCAGCTTTGTGTCCAAAACGATGCTCCAGCCTGGTTACCATACTGTTCCTTAAAACCATCCCGCAATGTCACGCTTTTGCCCATAGCAGCAGTAATAATAATAATAACAATAATAACAGTGAGTAGACATTATTATTTTGGAAAATTTGATTGTAGAAGTAGTGTGGGGAAAGGTAATAAAATTATTTGCAAATTGCAACAAGCTTCTATCTTTAAAAATGGACACTACTCTAACTTTAGGAGAATTCAGTAGTACAACTTTGGTATTCTTTTTATTTTGCTCTACAAAATTGGATATTAATGATCTTTTTAAGAGAATTTGGTAATATAACCAAATTTCTTTTTTTTGGTATTTTATTCTTTTTTTGTTCTACAAAATTGGATATTATGATCACTTTAATTTTTTCATTCTAAAAGATGAAAAATTGTATATTGTTAAGATGTGCATTTTCCTCTTTCATATTGATATTGAACATATTCAGTGATTAACTTTGGACAGTATGGTCTAAAAAGCTGGCTATCCCTAAGGGTTGATTTTCACATTTTATTTGCTTGTTGTTTATTTAATGCAAGTAATTTAGTCAGAATAATGCCCAAAGAAGTAATGCTTCTTGCCTTTAGTGGGCTGCTTGACAGCCTCTTGTGAATAATAATAAAAACGAGGATGATCACAATTACTGTGTAATGAGTGCACAAGTACTATGATGATCAGTCCATGTGATTACTTCATTTCACCCTCACAGTAAACCTACGAGCTAGGCACTGTCATCATATCCATTTTACAGATGAGAAAACTGAGGCTGAGATAAATTAACGTGTTCAGAGTTGTCTTGGTGACTCAGTGGCAGAACTGAGATTTCGATGCAGATCTGTATCATTCCCACCTCAACATTCTCACTCAGTATCCTTTATTCCCTGTAAGAAGATTTTACAAAATGCGGGAGATAAAGTTGATGAGAATTTTTAGTGGTTTCACCAACAGTAGCCAAAGGACAGTAAGGTAAAAAGGAGAGTTAGGTTTCACTTTAGGCTTACTCACTCACTACTTTTGTGTTCTCAAACAAGCAGCTTCACAGTTTGGGGTCTTAATATCCTCATCTAAAAAACAGGGCTAATGATACCTAACTTGAATGAGATGATGGGAAAGCATTTTATAATTAAAGATACTCTGTGAAAGGGCTTCATCAGCGTGCTGCAAATTCTCTCCTTGGTTCTATCTTATTCAATGTTTTCATTATCTTAAGGACATGTAGGTCATAATCAACAAATTTCTGACACATTCCTGGGAAGGATAACTAATTTGTTGAGTGAGGTAATCAGGACATATAATGATATCTGTAGGCTGAACTAACAGATTAAGTCCTTCAAGATAAAATGTAACCACTTTAGAAAGTCACATAAAAGACAATGGTAGTCAGTTCATTCCAAACTAATGCCTAACATTGATTGAGCACTTACCACGTGCCAGGTACTATTTTAAGCTCTTTACATTAGTTATATAATTTGCATAGCAACTATCTGGAGTAGGCACTGGACATAGTCTCCCTTTACAGGTAAGAAAATTAAGTTGCAGAGAGACTTTTTTCCCCAAAGTCACACAGCTGGTAAATGGAGGAGACAGCCTATAAGCCAGGCAATTTGGACGTTTAATGCTACCCCATAGTGCACTGTTCAAAAAGCTAACACAGTTTTTGGCCATGTCAATAGAAATATTGCATCCAGGTGGGAATTAATAAGAGTCTCAGTCAGCATCCGTGTGGATGTTCCACAAATTTTAAACTGTTATATCCAAGTATTGAGGAACCCTGACAAACCAGAGAGCAAATAGAAAAGGATCATCAGGATGATGTCATCTAAAGGGATGTCTGGGGGACATGAAAATGTCAAGATTGGAGAAGAGGACATATGGTGAGACAGCCATCTTAAAATATTTACCATCTAGAATTTAGAATTGGATTCCTGTGAACCCCAGAGAACAGCCCCAAGTGTTTGAATGGACAGTGGAGGGAGACAGTTTCTGTACAGTACAAGTAAGATCTGTCTGAAGGTGAAATCTGCCCACCAGTAGAATGGACCTCTGCCAAAAAGCACGCACGCAGTTATAGAACGTATTCAAGCTGAGAATGCTTCTGTGGCTTTCCATCAGGAAAGCTGAGCTGATGGGGAATTTCTGCATTGGTGGAAAAATCCACTGGATGACTTCTAATGTCCTTTCCAACTTTAAGATTCTACTACTTTATTCATTAAGTATTGTGCCTCCTACTTTATCCTTAAGCATAGACATTTCTCTTTAAGGTATCACCAAAGGGTTAATGATTAACTGGATTTAAGGTTTGTATGTTTCACTGGTGAAGCAGCTGTAGCTGCTTGGGTCAGGAGTGAACACCTGAACCAAGCCGACTCAATCAGATTCTCTCTCTCAGAGTGTGGTACCAGTGGTCTTTCTGGAGCTGGGAGGTACCAGAGCTGTGGAGCTGGGGCAGCCACTTTCATGCTGTAGTGGGGAAACTGAAAACACCAATGGGCAAAAGAAAAGATAAAGCAAATGCAAATAAAGAGTACAGAAATATGAAATCATATGATCCAAGGGAAGGAAAGAGAGAAAGTGAGAGGTGATGAGGTTGGCTGTTTTGGTTCCCATTGGCTTGCAAATTCTAACTTCCTGTTCTCCAAGCTTGGCTGAACTTGATGCTTCTGGGTTCAGTGAGACAGCATTGGATGCCCCAAGTTCGTTCTGTTTATTTTGCTTCAGTCTGAATAGGTTTCTATAATTTGCCACCCAAAGTTTTTAACTTTGGACAATTCTTTTTAGATAGAGTGACTTTTCTTTCTTTTGTATAAAAAAACTTACTTTTACTGTCATCAGTTGGCTGCTTAATAGTGGCAAGTCATTACAGGTACACATTTTCCCCCAAGATATAATGGTTATAATTAAGTGATTCAAAAGTACTTTAGTGCAGAAGGGCCAGGGCTATCCAAATGTCAGACTAAATTATAAAGCGAGCAGAACTAAAATGCCACAGGATGTAACCATCCATAATTTATGAGTAGCAGAATCAGATCAGTCCATAAAATGAGCTGGAATAATTTTTTCATGGTTTCATATGTTTTTATTAAAAGATATGACTCAGTAGCAGTGAAACACTGAAGATTAATAATGTTGCAAAAGAGTAAAGCATTCTTACCATATCCCTGGGACACCATGTTTTTGATGGTGTATTGGGGGAAATGTCATTAGGTGAGGCACTGCTTTATCAGCCTGTGGGAATCTGAGCCATGAATATTTTAGGTGGGACATCAGTTCTCAGGAGGCTCCCAGGCTGCTGTTTTTGCCGTGGAAGAAATCTCATGGGTCTCCCAGGAGAGATGGCCTCTGAGATGTGGATGGTTAAGAGAAATCCTCATAGGCTCCTGGAGCTGTCTCCTGCTTGCCAAGAATAAATCCAAACTCAAGATTGTTTGGAATGGGCCTACGTGACAGAAACATTTGCAATCATGTCACTGAAAATGTTTGTTTTGCTGGGTCTACATGGCAAATAGGATACAGATCAGTGAGCAAAGAAATGGTTTGCTGAGTGGGTTGGACATCACTGATGAAATGTTTGCTGGAAGCGTGTACCACGAATCTTGCTTCGGCACCCCATCCAGGGGAGTTGCCATGCTGCCTGGCAGCATTGCCAGCCTCAGCACTTATGAGACATGAGCTGAAGTATTTGTCATCATTAAGGCTGTAGCTTGTTTTCTAGGAGTGTTAAACCTTCCAACCATATTGTAGCTCATGGAGTTTCACCCACATCTCTCTCAAAGTTTGGATCAGATACAGGGCAGCTATCCTTGACATTTATGGAATAGATACATTCCAGGGAATGGCCAGTAAAGTGCATTGTATAAAGTAAATCACATTTCCCCATTGATTTACTTTATAAAACTACAGACATACACTCTGGAAACAAATCCATTAAATGTTTGGTGAAGAGATAGCCTAGGTGTCCCCCATTGGAGTCTCTCAGTGGACTCCTCTAAATGTCATCATGAAGGAATGCCTGCAGAAGATAGTTCACTCTTGGTGCCTTGATTTTCTTCTATGCAGTTTCCCTGCACAAGGAAATTAGACACTGGACATCGGCTCTGTGTTCCATGTACTACAGGATTCTCTTCCCAGCTAGGAATATCCTTATGCTATACTCATGCTTTTAATCCCCTCTTTCACCTTTAATCTGCTGTACTCATGATTTTAATCCTTTCTTAATTATATCCTTTAACCAAGCTGGACATGGTATCATACACAAGTTCAAATCTCCAAAAACATTATAGCTGCAATAATAGAATGCAAGTTGGGAACCCCAGTGTGTGTACAGGCCCAAAAAATGCATTTGTTTTAAAATGAAGGAGCAACATTGGAAAATAACACCTGAGAGATATAGTTATAAATAACTAAATAAATCTCCCAGATTAAAATTATACATATTCATAAGATGTTATGAATGAACTGAGGAAAAGTAAGTTAGAATGCACTACAATAACAGTTTTCTTTCCACAAAATTACATAAAACAACATATTTACTTTTCAACACATTATTTTGAGTATAGGTGATATAGTTTGGCTGTGTCCCGATCCAAATCTCATCTTGAATTGTAGGTCCTGTAATCCCCACATGTTGTGGGAGGGAGCTGGTGGGAGGTAATTTAATCATGGAGGTGGGTTTTTCTGTGCTGTTCTTGTGATGGTGAATAAGTCTTACCAGATTTGATGGTTTTATAAAGGGCAGTTCCCCTGCACACACTCTCTTGCCTGCCACCATGTGAGATGTACCTTTGGTCCTCCTTCACCTTTTGCCATGATTGTGAGAAGTCCCCAGCCATGTGGAGCTCTAAGTCCATTAAGCCTCTTTTTCTTTATAAATTATCTAGTCTCGGGTATTTCTTCATAGCAGTATGAAAACAGACTAATACACTAGATAAACACGAGTCATTAGTTGTCCTTTGGTTAGTGAAATTGGTCTTTTCTTCATGGTTGATTGGGGAGGGAGAGGGAAGTTGACCTGTTGAAGTTCATGCTTGGAGCTTCTGTTTGGTTAGGAAGCAGCACAATATTTCCTTGCCTGTGAGGGAAAGTGAATATTTTGAGGAGTGGGAAAAAAAATAACTTATGGTGTTAGCTAGATTCCTCAGAGCCATAATGCCTAGGTTTTCTTTGTTTTTCTGAATTTTATTTATTTATTTATTTATTTATTTGTGTATTTATTTATTTTTGAGACAGTCTGACTGTGGTGCCCAGGAGTGCAGTGGCATGATCTCATCTCACTGCAGTCTCTGCCTCCTGAATTCAAGTGATTCTCCTGCCTCAGCCTCCTGAGTAGCTGGGATTATAGGTGGCCACCACCACATCCAGCTAATTTTTGTATTTTTAGTAGAGATGGGGTTTTACCATGTTGGCCAGGCTGGTCTTAAACTCCTGACCTCAAGTGATCTGCCTGCCTCGGCCTCCCAAAGTGCTGGGATTACAGGCATGAGTCACCACACCCGGCCTGTTTTTCTGAATTTTAGTAAATGGCATTAGGGTTTGTTCAATTTCTCTATTATCAGTTTTTATTTTATATATGTCCAGTGAGAATGATTTAATTTCTATAGTTACAGAGACTTAGCACTTCACAAACTTAGTTAAACTTGTTATAATGTACCTGGCTGTCCCCATGACTCTATTTCCACTGCAGGTCATGTCATGTCCTGTGTGTATGGCACATAGCAGATTTCTCAGTGTAGAAAATGTCTATTGCTGTGCTCTTCTTGGTCTCGCTGTCAGCCCTGGGACAAAGAGGTCCTTGGCCCCAAATTGTGCTTACTTTTCTAATAACAAACATTACTTACATTTATTCAGGGCCCACCATGTGCCAGACACTGTGTTAAGCACTTGCTTGCATTATCTAATCAATTATCTAACCGACTTATTGCCTTTCACAGATGGAGAACCAAAGGTGAATTAGCACACACTCAAGGCTACACAGACAGTGGCAAGAAGCCAGAAGCTAGAATGTGAAACCAAGTCAGTCCTTGCTAGGGCTCACGCTTATCATTCCTCTTTTCAAGGACCTCTCTCTGGTTGTCATTTTATTTAAACTACTTTTTAAAGATATGATTGACATACAGAAAGCTATACACATGTAATGTATACAGCCTGAATGAGTCTGGAGATAGGTGCAGGTGGCCTTTTGTGTCTGTGGGTTCCACATCTGAGGATTCAGCCAACTGCTGATCAAAAAGATTTTGGGAAACAAAGCCATCTGTACTGAACATGTACAGTTTTTTCTTCTCAGTATCTCCTGAACAATACAGTATGGCCACCATTTACCTAGCATTATGGCGTATTAGGTATTGTAAGTAATGTAGAGATGATTTAAAGTACATGAGAGGATGTGCATTGGTTATATGCAAATACTATGCCATTTTATATGAGGGACTTGGATTATGGTATCCATGGGAGATCCTGGAACCAATCTCTTACGGATACCAAGGGATAACTGTATACATGTGTGAAACTATCACTACAATCTATGCCGTAAACGTATCCATCACCTTCAAGAATTTCCTTCCTTCCACCCTTCTTATTAATTTATTTTTATTTATTCATTTATTTACTTAGATCTTGTTCTGCCACCCAGGCTGGAGTACAATGGAGCAATCATAGCTCACTGCAGCCTTGACCTCCTTGGCTCAAGTGATCCTCCCACCTCAGCCTCCCAAAGTTCTGGGAATACAGACATGAGCCACTGTGTCTAGCTGCTCCTTATGTATTATTATTATTTTTATGTGTATGTTAAAAATGCCTAACATAGTATTTATTTTCTTAGAACATTTTTAGAATACAACAGAGTATTGTTAACTATAGGCACTGTGCTGTAGACCTCTAGACCTTACTCATCTCATAAAATGGAAACACTGTGCCCTTTGACTACAAACTCCCTGCTCTCCACTACCAGCCCCCTGGAAACCAACCACCATTCCACTCTTTGTTTCTATGAGTTTGACTATTACTGACTCATCATATGAGTGGTATCATGCAGTATATGTCTTTCTGCATCTGGCTTATTTCACTTAGCATGATGTCCTCCAGGTTCATCCACTATTGTCACAAATGGCAGGATATCCTTCTTTTAAAAAAACTGAATAATAGTCACTGTATGTATATACCACATTTTCTGTATCCATTCATCAATGGACATTTAGGTTGTTGATGTGTCTTGGCTATTGTAAATAATGCTGCAGTGAACATGGGCGTGCAGATATCTGTTTAACGTACTGATTTCAGTTGCTTTGGATGTATTTCAGAAGTGAGAGTGTAGGGTTATATGGTAATTCTATTTTTAGTTTTAGGAGGAATCTTCATACTATTTTCCTTAGTGGCTACACCAATTTACATTCCTACCAGCAGAGTTGGAGGATTCCCTTTTCTCCACGTTCTTAACAACATTTGTTACCTGTTTTTTGGATAATAGCCATCCTGGTTTCGTTACCATTTAATACCAGAGCTATTAGACTACATCACATTAAAATGGGCACACTGCAAACTGTCAAAATAAGCTTTTGATCAAGAAGTTTGCTGAAAGAATTTTGACAGAGTATAGACCTTAGCCAGGTTGAAGTTTCTGTGCTTCAAGAAACAAAGAACACTGTAGATTTTTTCCTTAAGAGACTTTATGATAAGCCTGTCATGTATCATTGACCTAAGTGAGGACAATTGCAACCCAGAGGGAAACTTTTGTTTCTAGGATATTCTATAAATAATCTATTTGATTAATGGCTCTGTTCATGGAGAACAGGCGCCCACTTTATGGCTGAAGACAGGGATACAGCTCTCACCCTCACTTCCCACGCATTTCCCAAACTGGCCCACTTACCTGGATCACCTACTTACTTTGATTTTTCATTTAACCTTTATATATCTCTGGGATTTAGTTTATTCAGGGTGTATAACCTCAGCTCATGACATGTTTTTGCCCAAAGCAGGACAGAGGTATTCATTTCTCTCAGAAATAAATCTTGGTAACTATTGTACTGCAGTTTAAGGTATTTACAAGTCTTTGAGATAAACGCTGATTCAGAATATGGCAAGAAAAGTCATCTTTAGGCTCAGTGACCCTGTCACTATCATTACATCACTCAGTTATCCAGTTCAGAGGATGGGGAAACTCTAGTGGGGGGACTCCATGCCTCTATGTGATGCAGTAGTAACTCAACAGGCCAGATAAATACCTACCAGTTTGGGGCAGAAAAAATGGAAATTAAATTAATTTTTCTCTTCATTTAAAAAATTGGCTCTGGGAGCTTCAAGGAGATTTTTCCTTAGACCAAACGGACTCTGTTCCCAATTTTGAGACAAGAACTCATCTATCTGAGACATGGTACAGAGTCTTCCTAACAGGATAATGGGCAGAGTTTACTTACTCAAAGGGTTTTCATTATATTGTTCAAGCCTAAAAGCTTGTTTTTAAATTTTTTTTTCAAGTACAGTATTGTAGATTGCAAAAAGAAAAAAATATGGCCGCAGATTCCTTTCATTCCTATATACATCTACTTTTGCAATGTGAACTGGCCACCCTTCCTGTCAAGACTTGGTCATTCTCCCTATTCATTGCATCTGACTGGCCTTGAGGCTTTTCGGACCAGCAGAATGGGGCAGAAGTGGTAACACAGGAATTCCCAGTCTAGGCTTCAGGAGGTCTTGCAGTTAATCTTCTCATGTTCTTGCTGTCCTGAGACCTCCATGTAAAGAGGCCTGGGCTAGCCTCCTTGAGGGTGAGGGACCACGTGGAGCAGAGACACCCCAGTTTAGGCTCCATAAACCAATTAGCCTGCCCACAGCCCATTTGTGTGAGTGAGAATGCCTGGGACTGCTAGCTCCAGGTGACCCACCAGCTGCTTGCAGAATCACCCAGTTAATCCACAGACTTGTGAGCAATGAGAAAATTAGTTTAAAGCTTTAATTTGTGTATGCTTTTATGCATGATTAGATAATGGTTATATATAGGATCAGCCTATATGCATACAGACACTTTAAATATGTAAATGTATTTCTGGGTGGTGCGATTGTAGGTAATTTTGTTTTTTAAAAATTTTATATATTTTCTAATAAACCTGCATAACTTTAATGTTAAGATTAATAATAGGCTGGGTGTGGGGGCTCATTCCTGTAATCCCGGCACCTGGGAGGCTGAGGCAGGAGGATCACTTGAGCTCAGGAGTTGGAGACTAGCCTGGGCAAAATAGTGGGAACTTGTCTCTAAGAAAAGTTAAAAAATTAGCTAGGTTGTGGCATGCACCTATAGTCCCACCTACTCAGGAGGCTGATGTGAGAGGATTGCTTGAGCCCCGGAGGTCAAGGCTGCAGTGAGCTATAATCATGCCACTCCACTCCAGCCTAGGCAAGAGAGTGAGACCCAGTCTTTACATATATAATATATATATGATATATATGTGATTATATATATCATATATATAATACTACTAATTTTATTAAAATGACCATTGCAAACAGCTAGTAAATGATTGAGCAGCTCAGTCACTTTCCTTTAGGAGTCCCTAGAACAGTGTGTTCCGGCTATCAGTTGCTGTCTAACAAACCACCCCAAATTTTAGTCACAGAAAACAATCATCTTATTATACCCATGATTTTGTAGATCAGGAATTCAGACTGGACATAGTGAGAGCTCCTTGATCATTGGGGTCTCAGCAGGGATACTCAATGGCAGGAGATGGCTGAGAGCTCCACTGGGGTCATGTGCCCAGGACTTTGGTTCTGGCTGTAGATGAGTTCCTTGCTTTTACACGTTGTGTCTGGTGGAGCTTGAATGTTCAAGATGGCTTCTTCAGCCTCACTTCTGGTGCCTGGACTGGGTTTGGTAGAAGATCTGGGGCTGGCCAGGTACCTATATCTTTCTTTTTCTGCTTATAGTTTTTTCATATGTCCAGCTTGAGCAGCAAGGCAGTCTCAGAGCAGTTAGATTTCATATTTGGTGGCTGGCTTTACCCTGAGCAAATACTTCAAGAAGTGGAAGCTGCAAAGCTTCTTGTGACCTATACTTGGAAGACCCATAATGTCATATTTATTGGATTTAATGGGTCAAGCAAACCACTAAAGCCATCTCAAAATCAAGGACTTGAGCATTACTCCTAAATGGGAGTAGTAGCAAAAATATTATGGCAATCTTTAATCTACCACAGTCCGCCCTCTGGCCACAAATTATTTACCCATGTTCCACATGCAAAATATACTCACTGTTCTCTAAGGAATCTCCCTCCCAAATCACATCTTATTACAACATTGGCTGTCAAGAATCTCCCTGTCAAAATCAGATCCAGGTATGGATGTGTCTTCTCACATATGAATCTTTGAGTACAGCTCCTTGAATACAATTTTTTTTTTGTTCTGAAGGCCTATGAACTACAGAAACAAACTATTTATATAATATCTCCACACATCCAATATTCAATGGTAAAAAAGGTATTGTACAACCACAGTAGACAATGCCATCCCAAAGGAGGGGAAAGAGTACATGGCAATCAGTTGTCCACAGCAATTCTGAAACCCAGCCAGGCACAGATTCTCAATTCTCTCTTCTCTGGGGACAAGAACATTTCTTGACGAGGGCTCTGTGTTGCTTTCTGGAAATGACTCCTGCTCTAGAAATTCTTCCCATTACATCAGCAGAGTGCAAAGAATTAGGCCTCCCTGGGTTTGAATACTGACTCCATATTTACTAGCTGTGTGACTCGGTGCAAGTTATTTCATGTCTCTGGGCCCCGGGTTCATTGTTTATAAAAAGTGTATAATAATACCTCCTTATAATGTTATTGTGAACATTAAATGAGCTGCTATGTATACTTAACACGGCACCTGGCACTCAACAACTAGTATTTTTCACTTCTCTGTGATGTTCTGTCAGTTAGGCAGTGGCAAAATTGTCACAGGTCTTGAGAAGGCCACAGAAGCTTCCCCAAATAGATACTATAGTGGGCGAACCTCCTACAGAATTATTGAGCAGTGAATTGGGGCATTTCTTACAGAATTATTGAACAATGTACTTTTATCACAAAAAAGAAATTTTGAGAGAATCTAGTTCATTCTGTTAACCCCCCAAAATACTGAAGCTTTCAGGAATTATCATGCTTGAGGCTGCTTACTGAATGCTGGTCTTCTGCCGCTAGCAGCAATGCTTGTTTCATGGTCTACAATGTGCAGCATCACTTTATTCTTTCATTTCCCATAAACAGTTGTGAATGGAATTCCAAGTGCAGAAAATGGGATCAAAATTTGATGCAAACTAGTGAAGATGTTTGACCCTTCCATCTGGCTCAGAGCGGAGCAGTTGTTCAGAAGGTTTAGTAGCCTCAAGCAATTACCTGAGATCTTAAGATTAGCATGTTATGATAAGAAGATGTAATATTTAATGTTACCAACTGAGTGGGTAAAGGGAAGCATACATACCACATTAGTGTGGTTTCTTCATATAAATGTATGGTAACACAATCCTACTCAGAAAGGCACTAGATGTGATCCCAAGCACAATGTTTGGATCGCTATACCAAGTGATTTAAAGAAATTCCACTGCTCACATAAATACACACTCATGGATAATAACGGAAATCAGAAAACTGAAAAATGTATTCCAAGTTTAATTCTGATTAGTTTTGCTATTTTATATATATAAACGTTTATATATATATATATAAACGTTTATATATATATATATTCCCCTTCTGGAACTGTGCTCATTGAGGCATACATGTAGTCAGCAGGTGCAGCAGGCATTATCAGTGCTTCACCCATATGCCCTTGATCCCTTTACTACATCATCTCCAATCCCTTTACTATTTTTGTGCCCTCAGGCTTTCACTGCACTTTCAATTCCAACAGCTAGCACCAGGATCTCTTGTTGGAGGGCCGCCTACTTTGCTGGCATGCACTGAGAGTTAAAGTACCTGGGAATTTACATCCTTTGGGTGTCAGCCTCTCATCAATGGCTGACTGGATCAAGAATATAAGTACTCTGAGGACAACTCTGAGGAGTGACCTCTTCTGTTTCTTGACCTCCCCTGCAGAATAAGGCCAAAGTTACCTTCTGTGGGAGCTTGCTTGGTATGTCATCTTTTTGCTCAGCCCCATTTCCCGATGACCCAATCAGTTTTTCCAGGGAACAGTTTATGATACATCATTTTCACATGAATCCTCATGTCAGTATCCACTCCTGGGGAACCTACTCTACTGAGAGCAATGTCAAAATCACCTTAAGAAATTAATTGTATATCCCATAAGTACAAGACCCATAGCTTATATACACAACCCTAAAAAATTGTTTTTGCACACTACACTTTGAGAACCACTAAAACACATCAAGCAAAGAGTAAGATGAGATTCTGTGTAAAGATGCCTAGGTCCTTAAAGATAGTTTGCAAATTTCGTGTAGTAAATAAGGATGGATGGAGAATTCTAAAGGGTTCTGCTTGACTACATGGTTTATTTCATTATGTTTTAGTATTAAGCCTCAATAACTGGAAAACATGTTAATAGATTTGTTTGTTATTTTGGGGAGATTAAATAAGATTTTGTGGTGAGGTCAGGTTCCACAGTCAGCAGGGAAGTTAACTGCATGTGCAATGATGAAATTAACCTGTGTCTTCTAAAGTTCACTTATTCACAATTCCTATGTATTGAGTATGTGCTATGTGCCACATATTATTCTAAACACTGGGAGTAAGGCAGTTAACAAACTAGACAGGTTCCTGCCCTCATGAAGCTTATATTCCAGTGGGAGGAGACATAACAAACAAGTTATTATATAATATATTAGATGAAGAAAAATACTATAAAGAAAAATAAACCAGGGTAAGGTGGGTAGGGAATGCCAGAGTGGAGGACACTATTTTCTTTGAGTGGTCAGCATGATCTCACTGACAAGGTGACATTTGAACACAGACCTAAAGGAAGGGGGAGGCTAGCCATGCTGACATCAGAGAAAAGGCATTCCAGTGAGAGGAAACAGCATGGTTGACGTGGATCTTCTGCTGAGAGGAGCAGTGTTGGTTGTTGGCCACATCCCATCTGCTTCCCTCTGGGTCCACTGTCACATTCATGTGGAAGCCACATTTCCACTGAGCCACTCCAACCCATTATGGGAGCACAGTGAGATCCTAATTCAGGCCACTCTTGTGAGGCGGGGATAGACACCCATCTGGCCTTCTGGAAACTTCCTTAGGACTGCACTGCAGTCTGAACCCTTCTTGCACAATCTGTCTTCCATCTCCTCTTCCTCACAGATGTCAGGTTGGTATTGCTGTCAAAGGCTCTTCCCACCTTCTCCCCCTCCCTCCCTTTTATCCTTCACCTGCAGTTCCCCTCCATACATTTCATGCACATCTAATTTCATCTTAGCATTTGCTTCTTGCAGAGCCCAAACAAACACAAGCAGCAAAGGCAATGGCCTGAGGCAGGAGCACGCTCGATGTCATTGAGGAACGGCAAGATCTGTGTGGCAGGAGCAGGCTTAGAAAGGGGCAGGGTGGCAGAGCATGAGGACAGGCAGAGACGGAAGTCAAATCTGGAGGGCCTGGCAAGCATCATAAGGACGTGGAGTTTTTCTCTGAGTAACACGAGGTCACCTTTGGAGGGGGATGACCAGGGTTGGGTGATATGATCCAACATTTTAAAAGGACAGTTGTCCCTGCTGCATGGAGGGAAGGTTATAGGTGAAAAAGGCAGGGAGATCAGAAGCAGAGATGCCACTGAAGAATCCAGACCAGAGATGATAGTGTTGGAAGGAAGTGGTAGTAGGGGAGGGAGTGAGCAGTGAGTGAATTCTAAAAATATCTGAAGATACAGCCAACAGGATTTGCGGATAGTTAGGGCATGTGGTGTGAGAGAAAGAAGAGTCAAAGGTTTTTGGCCTGTGCAAATAGAATTGGCATTCATGGAGACAGGAAAGACTGGGTATTGTGAAATATCATAATACAAACCTTAGTTTAAGTAGATTTCTTCTGCTTGTATGCTGAAGTGGTGCTTGGTTGATATCTCTGCTTCATCAGAAGTCAGTCTTTTTACAGTGACTGCTGCTGCTACTCTAGCTACCTATCATTGAGTGCTCACTCACTGCCTACTGCCCTAGTGTTTATGTTATCGTATTTATGAATTATATAAATATGTGATGTATTTGTATTTATATATATATATTTAAAAAAAATCTCTTCCCTCACTTCATTTAATCTTAACCTCATGAAATTAGCCTCAGGTTTTGTGTTGTTTTCTGGCTGGAGGTCACGTAGGGTTACTGCCAGACTCAGAACTGAATGGAACAGAATCCGGGAGGGTGAGACTCTGATGCCATGCTCCTCCTCGCGCTAAGGGCTTCCTGGTGCCTGTGCGGCCCTTCTGTAGCTGCCCTGTTTACCACTGTCTTCCTGACTATGTCTGGAAGCATCTTCAGGACAGGATGGTATCATAATCACCTTTATATGTTCCACTTAAACTACTAAGCTTCCTTGCATATAGTAAGTTCCACGTTTCCTCGTGGTATTTTGTGAATTCTGTGTACCTGACTCTGCCGCCACCTACCTCATAACTGACCAATGAAACGTTATGAGAATTCCTAAATATCATCATATCCACTGGCTTGACAACATCCAGCGGCTTCCAGACTTGTCCCTTACCTGTCTGACACTGCATGGCCCCACTCTAAACTTTTGTCTGATTTTTAGCAGGTGGTCCTGGGACTCTATTTCCCTGGTATCTCTGGGCTCCTCCAGCACCCAGGAACTTCAGAGAGAAGACCCTGTATGAAATCTAGGACCCAACACCTCATTTCAGATGCTATTGATGATCCAAGTGTCCCTGCTAGAGAGAGATGTGGATGCATTTAATGTTTTTTTTTTTTTTTGAGACGGAGTCTCGCTCTGTCACCCAGTCTGGAGTGCAGTGGCGCGATCTCGACTCACTGCAAGCTCCGCCTCCCGGGTTCACGCCATTCTCCTGCCTCAGCCTCCCGAGTAGCTGGGACTACAGCGCATTTAATTCTTTGGTTATGCAACCTCTTTTCCCTGATATCTGAAGGGCTCCCTTTCTGTCAAATGAGTTAGTCGTAACTTGAGAACACTTATGTTATTTGACACGTATGAGTTATGTAGGCAGGTTGGGTTTCCATTGCAAAAGAAAATTCAGAATGGCAAAAAATGGACTAATTGCTGAATTACTTTTTTCTATCCATTCGCAATTACTTATATAAACTTGAGTGTTGACTCCTAATTATTTGGCAACAACAAAATGCATTTGTAAAGATTCACCTTCAAAATGGCCAGTAGCTTTCTGACACTCTCCAGCTGATAATAACTCTGGACTCTGGATATCTCATCAGAATTAATTGCAGCAGACTGGAGTCCTGCAAATGCTAAAATGTCTTTAGTTTTACAGACCAATAGATGCTATGGTTCAGCAGTTCTGCATTATTATTAGTAAGCACCTTGAATCTTTTGGGAGGCAGCTCAACAAACCATTGTAACCTTTATAAATTAAATGAGAATTAGTGACTATGCTTGTTGATTTTGAGTATCAAGAACAAGGACATGGAATAAAAATAACATCTTTTTTATATCTACCAAATAATTTAACATGTAAAAGCTTGCTTTGCCTGAGAGGTAAAAATAAAGCAGTCAGCCAAATATAAAATATTCATCATATGCATAGGAAATATCTGACATGTTTAGGGAGTAGACTGATAGACAAAGAAGAAGAAAACCCTATAATAAGGTCAGAACATAATTTCAAGAGTTTAGTGGATAGAATATGGCGCCAGAAAGACATATGTCTCCAAATCAAGGTGAAGATCTGTAGTATAACAGTCATATCTAAACCTATAAAGGACTAAGAGACTGGGATTTCCGCACATCACTGGTTCTTCCTGTATGTCGTATGTTCACATGAGAAGTGGAACATTTTTATTATTGAGGGCATATAATAAAATAGATATATAGAATTTCCCATGGGTAGATTGTCAAAATTTCACGTGATCTGGCTCCCAAAACCTGGAAAAGACAGAAGGTGGTGCATGGGGAGGTGGGGGATGATGATAAGCAGAGAGGAGAAAGAAACTTTAGAGACTTGATATAAATTAACAGAGCATGGCAAGAAATAAGAATGGGCTTTCAAAAATTTTAAATTCGATTGAGTTGGTAAAAATTATTCATTATCATTGTCAAGGATGGCCCCACACACAACTGTTGACTATATATAGTGCAGAACATTGTGCTTAGGATCAGAGAGATAAAAAGACATTAATATTAATATTTTCATCCATTTAACATCATTTATTATGTGCCCTCCATGTTTGAGATGTTGTATTAAGATGCTAGGGCAAGGGTGGCACATCCTGGTACCAATGCCAGCAATTGTTCCCATGACAGACATTACCAATCAATTATAGCTCTCTTTCTACGGCTTCTGTCATGGCCACAGTGGCTTTTTCAGCACAGATGGAGATCCTACTATTGGCAGAGACCAGATGGAGGCTATTGCAGTAAAGTCAGTTAACACAGGGTGAGAGTTGGAATGAAGCTTAAAAAGTGGGCATAGGGAAGTGAATAAATTCAAAAGATAGTAAAGAGGTAAAAGACAACATTTTAAATGATTGCACGCTGGCTGAGGATGGAAGTTGCTGGGACAAAGTCAGGGATCACATCAAGGTTTCTAGCCTGGGTAATTGGATGAATGGTAATATACTTCACTGAAGTTTGCGAGAAAGAAGAGGGCCTTTGGAGAGGGGGATGAGCTCATTTTAAAGTACTTTGAGTTTTAGGTTTCTGTGGGCCATCCAAACAGAAATATCTAGCAAGAAACTGAATATCTGAGTCTGTAATTTAGATGCACAAGCAAAGCTAATGAGATGACAGTAGAGGGTGGTTGTTATAACACATAGACACTGGAGGTCCATTATTTGGATTTGAATCCTGGTTCCACCAGGCATCAGCTGTATGACCTTGGTCGAGTTTCTTAATATGTCCTAATCTCCTGTTTCCTCATCTTTAGCTTGGAGATAACAGGAGTACCTATCTTACAGGATCACCTTGAAGATTCAATAAATGCCTGGCACACACATAGTAAGCATTGTATGAATGTGAGCTTTCATTATCATTGTCATTATATCTAAACAGTGCTAAGCAAATATTTGTAGGATGAATGAATCAATGAGATTACTCAGAGAAAGTATATGGAATGAGAAGACAAGAAGAATAAGAATAAAAACCTGAGTTTATTATTCCTTAGAATGTTAGTATTCTAGTTCTATAAGAATTCAGTTGCTTTGAAATTTACTTCAAGGAACAAAGATAAATTCAGATCCAAATAGTAAATTATTTCTCTAAAAATGTTTTATTTATTTTTATTTTTTTGTAGAGACAGAGTCTTGCTATATTGCCCAGGGTGGTCTCAAACTCCTGGCCTCAAGTAATCCTCCCGCCTCTGCCTCCCAAAGCTCTGAGATTACAGGCATGAAACAATGCACCCAGCCCCAAACAATAAATTCTTACCAGGAGCACAGAAAGGAGATTCATTGTGCCAGGAAAAAAGATTGTTTGAGGACCAGATGGGGTAGTTAATCTTGAACCAATTAGGTCCTTCTAGAAGGAACAGTTCTGTCGAAAAAGCAAGTGTGGGCTAGCCAAGAGCTCACACTTGGTTAAAAGGCAAGATGAGGAAGCAAGGGTCAAGGTTTTGTTGCTAAAACAGTTGGCAGAGTTGCAGCAAGCAGCATGGTGGCCAAAGCAGTCATTTACATGACACTGGAAATAACAAATTTGGTGTGCTCCCCAACAAACATGCTCCTGACAAGATGTGTGAGAGTCACAGCCTGGTACATCAAATCATATTTTATTAACTACTAGTCCAACTGGAGAAATACTGCTTATGAAAGTCTGCGCTAATAAATGCCACTCACCTCCTGCAAAGTTCTCAAGCCCAAACCCTCAAAGTCATCCTTGATTCCTCTCTTTGCTTTGGCCTCCCTCTCCATCAGTTCTTTAGGAGCCCTGTCGACTCACAAAAGGATATCTTACATCCATGATCCTTACTTTGTCTCCACTCTTATCCTCCTGGTACTAGGCAGCATCTTCTCTTGCCTGGGTAGCCTGCAGTAGCCAACAGTCTCCCTGTTTCTCCCTGTAATCCAGTCTCCAAATCAAGCCATGTAACTACCAAGCATAGAGCAAAACCCATATTCTTACCTGAAGGACTTTGCGTGATCACCTCTTTCATTTTGCCCCTCCTCCCGTCTTCTATGCTTCAGCTTCACTGGCCTTCTCACTTTTCTCGGACACACCACACTCTTTCTTGTCTGAGGGCCTTTACACCAGCTGTTCCTTCTATGACGCCTCTAGATTTTTAGAAGATGGAGTCCTCTAGTCATCAAGGTTCTTATCTGCGGTGTGACCCCCTCAGGTAGCCTGCTGTGGACATTGTGTCTGTCCAGCGCCTCTCCACTGGTCACTTTCTAAGATGTCCTATTCAATGGCCTTCGTTGCACTTTTCTAATATTTTTGCCATGATTTAATTATTGTTTTTTGTTGTCTCCCCAACTGGAACATCAGTTCTGTAATAGCAGGGGCTGGGGTGGACCAATTTATTCATTAGGCACAGTAGGCACAGTGCCTAGAATCCATGATACTTTCTGGGGTCCACAAAAATATTTTAATTTTCATTTACTTAAAAATTAGAAGAAAAAATAAATATAAGAATCACAAATACACAATAATGAATTCAGCCTGGAGTAAATTTGTCTTCATATGTGGTCATAAAATAATTTTTTTTTTTTTTTTTTGAGACAGAGTCTTGTTCTGTTGCCCAGGCTGGAATGCAGTGGCGTGATCTCGGCTCACTGCAGCCTCCACCTCCCAGGTTCAAGTGATTCTCCTGCCTCAGCGTCCTGAGTAGCTGGGACTACAGGCACGCGCCACCATGCCCAGCTAATTTTTGTATTTTCAGTAGAGACAGGGTTTCCCCATGTTGGCCAGGATGGTTGCCATCTCTTGACCTTGTGATCCGCCCACCTCGGCCTCCGAAAGTACTGGGATTACAGGCATGAGCTACCGTGCCTGGCCATAAAATAATATTTAAAATTTTTTTATGGAGGTAGAGACTGTTAGAAGTCATAATACAGCCATGGAAGTGAGTCTGTCAACTTTGTTTGCCACAGTGTCTCCAGCACCTGGAACTATACCTGATGTCTAGAAAGCACCCCAAACACATTTGTTATCCAGATAAATGTCAGTGTCTTGAGAATTTGGGGATCTAGCCTCATGGAACTCAGGTTGTGTGTGGTGTGTGTGTGCATGTGTGTGTGTTTTTGTGTGTGATGGACAACTTCAGTTTGCCACTCTAGACCCACTCTCTTCCCTTCTCTACTTGTTTCCGGGCTGAAGATGCTGATCTATATGTAGATCAATGGCTTTAGGTTGGGTTCAGCCAAGGGGAGATGTGAGGATAGAAGGATAGTGAGGTTCCAGTGTTTATTCCAGGGTTTTCCTCCCCACTAAGTCAAAATGAGCTTCATCCCCACATTACTCTAATGAATAACAATAATATTACCAATAATAATACAATTGATATTTATTAAGAATTGATATTTATTGAGACTAAATCTGGTGTTGATATTTTTATGTAGTGAAATGGTATGATAGCATAATGCAACAGCCTTTACTTTATCTTTAACTTCACGGCACAAAAATGTTTGCAGACTTCAGCAATTTCCTTAAAGATCTGCCTTGATCTTTTGATATTCATATTTTTCATCTCTGATATTTTTATTCTATTACCATGCTTGTAGGTTTTCTTTTTTATTGTTAACAGGTCTAGCTTTGTCAGATCCTCATTTGTCAATGGTTTTGTATGTGATTGTGCAACTTTCCTACATCACTGTCATTAACCTAATAAAACCTGAATCTTTTGCAGTATATGTGATTTTTACAAGCAACATGTTTGCTTTGTGGTTTTCCTTGAACTTAGACTAATTACAATGTCAAAATGTTGTGAGTCTTTGGCGTTAAGTGGCCCTTGTTTCTGCAAGAACAACTAGCAACCTCTTTTCTGAGCTTCTGATATAAGAGAATCCACAGAGCATTTAAAGAACACTTTACCTCTGGCAGGAAAATATTTTTTGTGATAAAAATAGACATATTATAAAGCTTAAATTCTTCCAATAAGTAAACACTATGTGGTCCCTGGTTTCTAGGGCATAAAGGGCATGTTTCTGCTTGTCAGCTGACCTTGGTTCTTACCCTTTTACGTTTTTACTTCCATATTTTCTCTAGAAAATCAAAATTTCAAAATATATAAAATTCTAAAGCTAAGATTTTGAAGTAATTTTAAAGGTAGGCAATGGATAATTAAAACAGTATACATAAATGTCCTTTTTGAAGCATCTCAAATTAATGGCCAAGATAAATTTGGTTTTAATATATAACATCATTAGGCCTAATGGTGAAATTCATTATAATAATCTATATATAAATTTCCTGGTAATATTACAAGTATTTGGAAGTACATCTCATAAATTATTAATGAAATGTGAGATAACTAGCTTTATTAGTCCACTAACATGTTTATTTTCATCAAGGATATTTATCATATTTCCAAGTAGCTTGCAGCTATATAGATAAGTTTTGTTGATTTCTTCATATTTTATTACCTATCTGAATGTCATTATATTCTAAAATATTCTTACATTCATTTGCTGTTTTCTTTCTTCCTTTTTTTTTTTTTTTTTTTTTTTGAGACGGAGTCTTGCTCTGTCACCCAGGCTGGAGTGCAGTGGTGCAATTTTGGCTCACTGCAACCTCTGCCTCCTGGGTTCAAGTGATTCTCCCACCTCAGTCTTTTGAGTAGCCAGGACTACAGGTGTGTGCCACCACGCTTGGTTAATTTTTGTATTTTTAGTAGAGATGGGGTTTCACCATGTTGGCCAGGCTGGTCTCGAACTCCTGGCCTCAAATGATCTGCCCACCTTGGCCTCCAAAAGTGTTGGGATTACAGGCATGAGCCACCACGCCTGGCCAATTTGCTTTTGTAATCCATATAAACTATACCTCATGGCTAATTATTGGCACATAATCAGAGTAAAATGTGCATACTTGTTTGGGGGCATCAGTGTTGAACGGTGATTATGATTGTTTTTATGATGCTCTTACATGTATGTTTCATCTACACCTCTGGTCGGAGAAGGCCCAGTTTGACTCTGTATCTTGCCTGCTTTTCCTCCTTGAAGGAGTCCCTGCAGTATAACGGCACTCTCCTCTTTGCAGGTGCTCAGAGTAAACATCTCTAAGTCATCTTCTGTTTCATCCACTACTTTCATCCCTCCCTTCCTCCTTCTCCCCCAATCCTCTGCCCAAGAAGTCACCAGGCTCTGTGGCTTCTTTCCAGAAGCGCAGAAGGGGAGACAATTTCTGACAAGAAGATATGGAGAGGCATGGCACATTTGAGACTGGTGCTCATTGTGGCCAGAATACCAAGTCGTGGGGGACAGCGGTGGTGGGATGTGAGCAGGTTGAGGAAGACCATGTGGTACCTTCAAGGTCTTGCTTAGGAACTTGAATTTTTCCCTTTACTCAGGGAGTGGGAGTCACTGAAAAAAAAAAAGAAAAGTGCAAGACGGGATTAGCATAATGTGTGCAATGAGAGGAAAGTGAGGGACTTTCAGGTGCCGATGAAAGAGGGATTGAAGGGGAGATAGGAACACAGGCTGGCCAGGGAAGGGAGGAAATCGAAAGGTGGAAAGAGGGTAGGCCATACCCACAGAGGAGGAAGTGGGGCCAAAGAGCAGTTTGGAAGGAATGAGGAGGCAGGACAAGTAGAGGAGAGCAGGCGATGGTCAGAGGGACATTTCAGAGCTGAGTATTTGAGAAGCGTATGACCCTGGGAGTCAATTACTGAAGGTCTAGGGTGTATACCATTGAAACAGTTCCAGAGGAACTGGAAAGCGAGGGCTTTGGTGAGGTCATCCCTGGGATGTTGATATTACATTACTGGGAATGTCATTACTGGGTACTGGCAGCATCCAGAGTGGAAAGGAAATCCTTAACATATGGAGGGCAAAATGGATGCCAGTGGATGCTAGGTGTGGGGCAAGACAAAAAAGCTTATTGGCTGGGGTCACTGGCTGAGTTCAAAACCTGGCTCCACCACTTTCTGATTGTGGGAGAAGGTAGGTCACCCCTCTGTACCCCTGTTTCCTCATCAGTAAAACAGGTGTCATATTAACTGTGTCACAAGGTTGTTATAAAGATTACTGAGATAAAGCATGTAAAGCACTCAGAATAGTGCCTAGTCCATAGCAAATGCCCAGTCAATATTCACCATCATAACTCAGAGGGGATATAAGCATTGTTTGTGGCCTGGGAAGGTGGCAGGAGAATATTGGATCTCCTTCCTGCTGAGAAGCAGAAAAAACAAATGCCTGAGAGAAAAACATGTCCGCATTTAAAGCAAATGTGTTAGGCCCTCTTCCCCCTGCATCTGTATGCACAATAAGCAACATTGAGAATCTAAGGTAATTTCCTGGCAATAGACTGAGCTTCCAAAGTGCTCAGAGAATTTTGACAGATGTCTAGAGGGGTTGACCCATAGCCTGGACTATGGAAGACAGTGAGGAGAGGCAGAGAGTTGGGATGAAGAGATATAGGACAGAATGGGCTACTCAGCCTTGGAATTTCAAATGAAGCTCTGGAGGGGGTGGAGGGTGGGCCATGTTTGCAAGATCCCATGTTATGGTGTGGACAGTGGAAATGGTTATGACCAGTGTGCCTGGACTATAGGAGCCTCAGAGTGAAGGTCAATTAAAGTGCACTTTAGTGAGTGTTCTGAACAACCAGAAGATGCCATGAGGGACCAGCTCATTTAAGGAGGTATGATAGATTCAGATGTAAAAAGCTGTGTACTCTGTTTTTGCAATTAGTCCTAAAGCGCTTGATTCTGCTTGTCTTGAACCTCATTTCATTTTATTTTGGATTATTGAATTTAGTTCCTAGCTCACGTTTTGGATCTAACCACTTTGTATTCCTGGTTGTGAGTCTCACCTCTTTGGGGAATGGTTCTGCTGCCCCTCCTTATGACACAGCAGTCTAAGACTACTGGGGGTAACCGTCTGCCTTCAGTTGGGTTTCCTGGAAACACAATTAAAGATGAGAAGTTTGGCGCTGAAGGTTTATTGGGGAGCACTCTTGGAAGTGAGAAAGGCAACATTGAGCAGAGGGAGAAGCTGATGTGCAGGGAGATTGCACCTGTGGCCTCAGCCAACCCTATGGGGGCCCTGGAGTTGGGATGGCCCTTTAGAGTTGTTCCAAATGAGGCTAAGGAGTCAGACCTTTGTATCTCGGCATTAGCCAGTCATTAACTGTGGGCTGCTCCCTGGTAGTGGGTGCAAACTTGGGCAAGGAATATCCAGGGGTAGAGGCTGTGGGGAGCCTTCACTAGCTGACATTCCCAACAGATGAGGATGAGTGTGTTGGTCCTGGAGAGCAGCCCTTGACAGAGCACCACAGTATCTACTCCCCTCCCCTCAAGGGGCTTACCTTAGCACTGCCCAGCTTGCCTCTGGTTCCTTTAGAGAGCAGTAGTGTTGGGATGAGATGAGAGATGAATAGAGAGAGGCTACAGAGAATGCAGGAGTAGGCCGAAGTCTTATTTTACATCCTTCACTATTTTGCTCACAGAGAACTGAGGCTGGTGTAACAATATGGACATCACCTTGAGGGTTCATGAAAGAAAGGGAAGGAAGTTGTGCAGTCTATACCACTCATTCTATCCTTAACTGCACACCCACAGATCATCTTTAATATTTACAGAGTCGTTGTCTTATTTGGCAATACTACTGTGCAATTACAAAGAAATTGATCTACCTAGCACATGGATGCTAACAGCCAGGGGAATGAGCTTTTGGTAATTATCGGATTATTAAGGGGCTAATTATGACAAAACTACTGCCTCCTCTAGAGAAGCTACTCTTACAGAAGAAAGAGCAGTGAAATCTTCCGTTAGGAGTATTTTTTGAAGCATAAGAGCTTGCTTAAATATTAAATTAAAGGCAATACAGGAAAATTTAAAAGTCTGAGAGGTGAAAACAATGACAGCTCTGTTCTAATATATGGAGTATTGGGATGCCTGATAGAAAAGTGCTGTCTGGGCTGTACAACCAGGGCTGTAAAATTAATGTCCACTGACCTGTTTGAAACATGATCTAGTGAGTGGTCATGTCTTCAGCAGGTTTTGTGACTCTTTCTGGGGTAATCTTAATACCAAAATGTGCTTCTTTCATCATGGGGACCTAAAGATCTCCTTTTTGGGGCAATTATTTAAATGATTTTCCCAATATCCCAGAGAATTGTTGATCTCCTGACCACCAGGAGGCAACTTTTGTTGCTTCCAAAGCCAAAAGCAAATGACACTAAAAAAACTCCTCTTGTTCATTCACTGGGAAAATTTCTAAATGATGGCAATTCTCTTATTCCCTGGAAGAGAATAAAGGAATGTAGAAAATGTGTTAGAAAGAAACTTCAGATATATCCCTCTTCATTAAAGTGTGAATTTCACTCTAAATGTGCTCATTTCCTACGTTGTAAATTACAGTTAGAAAAAATAAATAGAACCTGGCCATTCCCAAGTTTATGAAATCATGTAGTCTTTCCTGATGAAAAATTCCCAGCTCAACAACTAATTTGCTGCTAATGATAATAAGGTCATCCAAGTGCACAGCTGTCGAGTTTCCATGGTACACACATGACTGATTAAAATTACTTAGAAAACCATGGGAGTGGGCTGTTATACTGGTTGGAGGATTGTGCTCGGAATGAAGCCTTCGGCATTGATGGGAGCTGGTTAGGCAGCCTGCCTTTAATTAGCAAGGGAAACCTCTCCTGTTTTAAATAATTTATATCTGCATCCAAAGTAGATAATAGAAGGAGTATAATAATGAGAAAGCATTACTTCTCACCAGGAGGCCTTTTCCAAACACAACTTACCAGCACAAGAAGTACCTGGGTTTGAACACAGTTCGCCCCCCTGACAAAGCTCAGCCTAAACAATTGACTCTTCTGGTGAGATTATTTCCCATGCAACAGAAACTTGTTAATCTAGTAAACTAGGCATAAACAGAATGTGGTGTTCTTATATCTTTGGTGAACAAAAAGCATCTGAATTCTTTTCTTCTTTATTCTATACTTTTAGGAAAAAGAAATGCACCCTTTACTTAAATTCTACACCATCCCTTTTTTGTGCTTTGGTTTAAATAACTGGCTAAGCCATTGAAATAAATGCCATTTTATTGAATGGGGAAAATGTAGATTGATTCCATTCATATAAATAATAAATTCTCTGAACACATAAAATATTTCTTGAGCTGCATTAGTGCACATTTGCATTTCTCTTTAATATGAAACAGCTGTTGTATTTTTCATTTTATGATGTTTTAAAGAGAAGGAAAGAATTGAGAACAAACATGAATCACACATCCCCACTACGTTTCATTAAGACAATATTATATTAATTCCCATTGCTCCTAAGTCTGATGAAGAACAGAAACTTGCTTCATTTTTAAAACCCTGAAAGTTAACATAGAAAGTTTAGTAAGCATTTAAATTATCAACTTGAAATGAGAAAGGGAGTCAGCTCTGATATGCATCAGCTTAACTGCACCACTCTGGATTTAGGAGCCGGCAAAGTATAGAATTTACTTGCATAAATCAAATCATTCTGGTGAAAGGTAGCCATGTAAATCCGCATTTCTCACCTGGCATTCTCATTTGGGTAGAAGAATTGATTCTCTTAGCAATGGAATAAGCTGCCCTCCTTGTCCTTTTGCTAACATAGTTTCTTTATAGTTATGCAAACTAAATTTCAGTCATCTTCCTTATCATGGCCTTGGGAAATAAAAATCTGGCTGGTTAAATATGGTTGATGGTTTTCATTATAGTTTGATAACCTACGTTCTATATGTATAACAATAACTGAAACTAGATTTTTTTTCTGAGATGCCTGAGCTGAAAATCAAATGAGTTTTCAGTCACTGTGGACTCGTGACTTCATGTTTTTGATAGGTTTCTGAGAACACACTCTAAGAAGACCCTTTTGTCCTCTTTTCTGCCTCCCCTCTCTCTTGATTCTATGCTTTGGCACTATGGCCTAGGGGAATCAAACCATTGTATTTTAGAGTCAGGTCTATGTAGTTCAGAGTTTTGACTCTCCCTCTAACCTGGCGTGTGGCCTTTGGCAATCTAAATGAACTCTGAGCTCCAGGTTCTTGATTTTGTAAATGAGAATACTAATTGTTGTCTCCCAAGATTGTTATAAGGGTTAAAAGAGACAATCTGAGTAACAGTCCCTGCCATGGGGCCCAGGACCCAGTAGGATTTGCCAGATGATCTTTCTCCCTTTCCCTTCTCCTCACTTCCTAGCTCAAGGAGACAGTGGCTTGGCAGTTGTCAAGGACTGTCTCAGCTACAGGATAAGAGTGGCTCCCACGGTTTGTAAAGTGTCATGAGAAAGCTTCCCAGAGAGGACATGAGTCATTGCCACTGTGGATATGACAGCATCCCTGTGTGTGTTGAAATGTCAACCCCAGGCTCAGCATGACATGTTGTTATGTTGTGAAGGTAAATCACAAATGGCAGCCTGGAAGCAGGGGGATTCCAAAGTTCTCCAGAAATATTTAAGAGTAAGGCACTGCCCCAGACCCAGACTAGAGTCTCTCAGTCCCCTTTAGAGCCCCCAGGAGTGGGATCTGGAAAGCCCTGTGACTGGAAACTGAATAAGGCAGCAGAAATCTACCAGGCTAGGATGTGGCCATAGTCAAAACCAGAATAGTCAGAGTTCACAGAATCAAGAATATATGCCAGGATTCAATGGCTGAAAATATATATTTCATTCTTATAAACAACTGTACAGTGCAGGGAGAACTTCCGCATTTATCACCGTGAATTTCACAACTCTTATGCAGTGAGGATGATTTGCCTAATTTTATAATTATGGAAAGATAAGCTCATTGAGATGAAACCTCCGTATAACTCCGCCTCTTTCTGTAGTGGGAGGTAGTATGTAGAAATTACACATGTCAACTCTAGAATCAGACACCTTGGCTCAAATCCGAGCCCTGGCTGAGTGTCCTTGCTGAGTGTCCTTGGACACATTAGTTATGTAACTTGCTTGAACTTCAATCTCAGGTGAAAAATGGGAATCACTTTATAGGGTTGCTCTAAAGAGTCAATGAGGTAATGGGCTAGTTGTTCAAACCAAACCTAGGAACCTTTCTTTTCTCTCAAACTCTTCATTCTTTCTCCTTCCCATGCCCCAAACCTGCTCCTGTTTCAGCCTTTCTCACCTCAACAATGGGTAACCTATCCACCCATTCATTGTTCAGGTCAATAACTAGATGTCATCCTTAATTCCGCGCTCTACCCCGTTGTCCTCCCTACCCTGTTGTCCTCCCTACCCTCCTTTCTAATCCACAAGTCTCTCAGCTCTGTCTCCAAAATATTCCATGAATCTGTCTGTTGGTCTCCATTCATACATTCAAATCTGATAGCCTCTGACTGTGCAAGTACAGCAGCCTTTGCTTTTACTCATGACCCTTATAATCTATTCTCCACATTATAGCCAAAGCAACCTTTTGGAAATATAAATCATACCTTGCGACTCTAGTGCTTAAAAATCTTGCAGCGGTTTCCTGCTGCACCTAGACTAGAATCCAAACTCCCTTCATGGCTGCTGCTCACCAGTCAGAGCCCATCTCCTACCATTTCTCCTCTTGTTTCCCACAACCCCATCAAACTGGTCATTGTAGAGCTTTTTGAATGTGCTGCCAGCTGTGGTTGGAATGTTCTTCCTCTCATCTTTTGGAATTTAGAGTCTGAAAGCAAACATACGACCTAAAGATACCTTTCCTGAGCTCCCTATCTAAAGTATACCCCATCCTAGTAATTCTAAAATCACCAAAAAAAGAGATTTTTGTTTATTTAATTAAAATTAAATAAAATGAAACTCAACTTTCTCTATCTTCTCATAGAACCTTCTTTGTTCCTATATGAAACATGTCATTTTCTACATTGATTGGTTGTGTCAGAATGACTGTTTTCAAATGATGCTATGTAGAGCCCAAGGGGTCCCTGGATGTAATTCAGTGCCCAAAGTTCTGGGGCTTGAGATGCTAAATTAGCTGGAACCCAGGACTTTGACCTTGACTTCAACTGGAAAAGCTGCATTTTTGTCTGTTTTACTTGGTGAGGTTCTATATGAGATTACTTTTGTTACAAGTATGAAAACCACTGCTCCTTTTACTCCTGTTAAATTTTCTGTTCAGACCTCTTGATGATAGGGTTTATCTCTGCTTCATTTTCTCATCTCCACACTACCTGGTCCCGCAGTACAAACTCAAACAGTTCTGGTTGGTTGAATGAAGGAGTCAAGACCTGGGGACTAGGGCCTAATGCAGTTCCACTCCACAGCCCTATGCACAATTATTGAGCCTCTTTGCAATCAAATTTTTGGCCAGTCAGGGAGTAGAGGTTTTTCCCAACATCCTCATCACTGTCAGTGTTAGCATACATGTATACAGTTTATGGCATTTTCTGCCCTGTGAATTATTTTCTCTCTAATTATTATTTGGGTTTTGATTTCTGGTTTGGTTTCCCTTTTCTGATCTGTTTACACCTCCTAACAGCTTTCTATTCATCCAGTTTTCCCTCCAGGGAGTTTAACCAGATTGGCCAATTAGCACTTCCCTTTTAACAAACAGATAAATATTTCACTCTATTCAAGTATGGAGGACACCTTGCAGTGATGAGATAAATCAGAACTTCCCTATAGATTTTCTTTACCTAGAGTGAGTGCATCACTTGAAGCAATTACATCAATAATAATAATGCACACACAGGCACATATTTCATGGTTATATCTCCACTGGGAGCTTTGATTTCTCCTTGGAGTCAAGGACTGTGGAATCCCATGAGATTTCTCAATTTGCTTGGAGGTTAGATGGGATATGTAGTTTAATAGTTATAATATATGATGAATGTTAGTGCTAAGTGAGTTTAGACAAAATGTATTATGTCTAATATATTTCCATACCTCCCCCATAAGGTCAGTAGAGTTATATATTATATATTCTAAAAGACTGAATTTGATTTACCATCTTTCCACATCCCAGATGGTTCTTACCTTCTGCTAATTAGCTATTCAAATAAATTGGGTGACAATTCTAAGAAAGCACAATTGATATATTAAAGTGTTAGTTTATTTTAAATAATTAGTATCATTTTATGCCTTAGTGCTTTTATTTATAGCGTTTCTTGCTATATCTCTCAATGAATTAGTGGTTTTGCTGAAACACTAAATTGTCTTCCTTTAACTGAGGAACAATAATCAAGTTGGCTTTTGATGCACTGGTAATTTATAGCTGTGCAGGTGATGATACCAGCATCAATCTGTGATGTTCTTTTATCAAGACTAATTCCAATGTAATATTTCAATTTAGTTTTCACTAAAGCATTCAATTTGCATTTAAAAGGCAGTCAATATAGGTTAATAAAATGGTGTCAACTAATGAGCTATTCTGCTTGTATAACACTGCCCTTCTCACCATGAATTGTCTTGGACTGACATCCCACTACCCTGGGTGCCAGCCAAAAAGACATCTGAATGCCTACTAGTGCCATTTACCCAGGGATGCTAAATTTGGGTGGATTGAACGGCAGTGTGCTATTGTTTTTCTGTCTATGCCAAGGTAGCTGGGTGTGTGGGGAACACAAAACCGAATTAAGACACATTATATAACCTAGTGGGAAAATAGCTAGTAACAGTACAAGGGAGGGAAATAATTACTCTCCTGCAAGTCCATACAAGATGTGAGAAGAATGCAGAAAAAGGAGAGCTTTGTTTTTCTTGGGCTTGGGAAAGGCTTTACAGATGGCATGGCCTTGGAACAAGACTAAAGAATGATGATGGCCGAGGATGGTAGAAGAGCATTTGGGGCAGCATATTGGTTTTCTATGGCTGCTGTAACAAAAGACCAGCAACTCACAGGTTTAAAACAATGTGCATTTATTATCTCAGTTTCCATGTGTCTAAAGTCTAGCACAGCCAGCATGACTCAGTTGATTTTTGCTTAGGTTCTCACAAGGATACAATTTAGGTGTCTAGAGCTCTGGGGAAGAATCCACTTTTGAGGCCATTCAGGTCACTGGCAGAATTCAGTTCCTAGGGTTGCATGGCTGAGGTCCCAATTTCCTTGCTGGCTGTGAGCCAGGAGCATCTCTCACCTCCTTACAACTGCCTGGATTCCTCAGCCCATTATCTTTTCCATCTGGAGTCTCTTCTCTGCCTTCTCCTTCTACTGC
Organism: Pongo pygmaeus; assembly: GCF_028885625.2. Lineage (NCBI taxonomy): Eukaryota > Metazoa > Chordata > Mammalia > Primates > Hominidae > Pongo > Pongo pygmaeus. The sequence continues at coordinate 94,217,862 of NC_085930.1, read as the reverse complement.
ATCTCTCTAACTCCAGTGGAAGAAAGATCTCTGCTTTAAAGGGTTCATGTAATTAGATTGGGTCTACTGAGATAATTCAGAATAATCTCTTTCTCTTAAAGTCTATAACCTAAATTATATTTGCAAAGACTCTTATTGTAACATATTGGCAGCTTCCAGGGATTGGGGCCTGGACATATTTGGAGGCCATTCCGCCTACCACAGTGAGCGAGAAGAGTAGAAACAGAGGATATCTTCATAGCAGTGGTAAGGAGTCAGATATGTACAGAGGGTTGGGACAGGAAATGGAGGTGGGGAGGCAAAATTGATCACTCCCTTTTATGCATACCCATGATACTTTGCTGACTCTGCTAAGAGTAAACTCAGATTATATGGGGTTCTTTTTCCGTTTGCCCTTGAGGCCAGGAACCTAATTTTATTCCATTTTGTACCTCAGTGCTAGAATTATACTTTCCCTTCTAATAGGTAACTGGTAAGTATTTTTCAAATTGAGTTGAAGAAAAGTGATGGCAATTGATTATAACAAAATATCATTTCTTAGGCTGAGTAAATATCTAAATGAGGATGGTCAGACAGAGGTGGTAGCAGAGATTATTTTAGAAGGGGTCTTACTGACACGACTGGAATCACTTCATGGAATGGACTCCATCTTTCTCTGTCATGCTTACTGCCTATGCTCTTGGATCATGCACTACCTTGAAGATTTCTGTCTTTGAAGTTACTGCTGTACTCGATTTTGGTATTTTTAGACTGGTACATTACTTTCCTGCCTTCTCAGCAACCTACAGCCCCTCCACACTGAAAAGGGTTCCTCATGTTTTGACTAAATGTAGCCTGGCTTCAGTTGACCATCTATGAGCTGTTCAGTTAACCTGTTGGGTTCCACAGGACTAAGATCTAATGACATCAGTACTTGGGGTTTAACAGGGAAGCTATGCCTTGGAAGTCAATTGCTGTGGATTGTGATTGGTCTACTTCACATAACTCCTTTGAGACTCAGTATCCTTATCTACCAAATGGGGCTATGGCATCTAATAGACAGTCACACAGATGAAATGAGACCACATAGTTAAGTGCTTAGTACTTAATCATTAATTAAATTAATGGTAAATAAATATGAGTTCTCAACTCGTCCTCAAAATGATTGTAGTCCATAAATTGATTATAGTCCTCAAAATGAGTGTAGTTCATAGTAGCCAATTAAATTAAATTTAACTAATTAATAATGACTACACTGGTGTAATTTACACATGAAATACCTAAAATATTAATGAATAGAAAAAGCGGCAATTCGTGTCCTAGTGATAGGATACCCATTTCCTCTGTCCCCCAGTTGGTCCCTCCATTTTCCTACTCTGCCTCTCTCATTGGATAGGTGCCTCTGTTTCTGTGCTAGGAAAGCATGGGACAGATTCAGAGTTAGGGTTCCTTTAATAACCTGAGGGATTCTCCATGCCAGCCTGAAGAGATATCTCTCTCTCTCTCTTTGAGGACTTGTTTTACTTTGTGTTCAGTAGCTCATTATGTGCTGTCTGTGACACATCTTTTCCTCTTTTTTTAGGTGTTTACATCTTATTTCTCAAACTATTTTATGAGCATCTAGTCACTCATTCCAACATATTTCTTTTTATTTTTATTTTAGTTTCAGGGGCACATGTGCAGGTTTGTTATGTGGGTAAACTGTGTCATGGGAATTTGATGTGCAGATTATTTTATCACTTAGGTAATAAGTACAGTACCTGATAGGTAGTTTTTCAATTCTTATACTCTTCCCACCTTGCACCCTCTATTAGGCCCTGGTGGTTTTTGTTACCTTCTTTGTGTCCATATGTACTCAAAGTTTAGCTCCCACTTATAACTGAGAACAGGTGGTATTAGGGTTTCTGTTGTTATGTTAGTTTGCTTAGGATAATGGCCTCCAGGTACATACATGTTGCTGCAAAGGACATTATCTCATTATTTTTTATGGATACATAGTGTTGCATTGTGTATATGTATCATATTTTTTTTAATTCAGTCTACTGTTGATGGGCATTTAGGCTGATTCCATGTCTTTGCTATTGTGAATAGTGCCATGATGAACATACATGTGCATGTGTCTTTATGGTAGAATGATTTATATTCCTTTGGATACATACCCAATAATGGGGTTACTGGGTCAAATAGTAATTCTTTTTTAAGTTCTTTGTGAAATTGCCAAATTGCCTTCCACAATGGCTAAACTGATTTACATTCCCACCAACAGTGTACGTGTTCCCTTTTCTCCACAACCTCACCAACATCTGTTATTATTTGCCTTTTTAATAATAGCCGTTCTCACTAGTGTGAGAGGGTATCTCACCGTGGATTTGATTTGCATTTTTCTAATGATTAGTGATGTTGTGCAGTTTTTTTATATGCTTGTTGGCCATGTGTATGTCTTCTTTTGAAAAGTGCCTGTTCATGTTCATTGCCCACTTTTTAGTGGGGTTGTTTTTTGATTGTAAATTTGTTTAAGTTCCTTACAGATGTTGGATATTAGAACTTTGTCAGATGCAGAGTTTGTAAATAGATGTTGGATATTAGACCTTTGTCGGGTGCAGAGTTTGCAAATATTTTCTCCCATTCTGTAGGTTGTCTGTTTACTCTGTTGATAGTTTTCTTTTGCTGTGCAGAAGCTCTTTAGCTTAATGAGGTCTCATTTGTCAATTGTTGTTTTTGTTGAAATTGCTTTTGGTGTCCTCATCATGAAATCTTTGCCAGGTCCCATCTCTAGAATGGTATTTCCTAGGTCATCTTCTAAGATTTTTATAATTTTAGGTTTCACATTTAGGTTGTTAATCCATCTTGATCTGATTTTTGTATATGATGTAAGGAGGGGGTCCAGTTTCAATCTTCTGCATATGGGTAGCCAGTTATCCCAGCACCATTTATTGAATAGGGAGTCCTTTTCCCATTACTTGTTTATGTCAACTTTGTCAAAGATCAGATGGTTGTAGGTGTACAGCATTATTTCTGGGCTCATTATTCTGTTCCATTGGTCTGTGTGTCTGTTTTTGTGCTAGTGCCATGCTGTTCCGGTTACTGTAGCCCTGTAGTATAGTGTGAAGTTGGGTCATGTGATACTTCCAGCTTGTTCTTTTTGCTTAGGATTTTCTTGGTGTATTAGTCTATTTTCATGTTGCTGATAAACACATACCCAAGACTGGGCAATTTATAAGAAAAAAAAGGAGGTTTATTGGACTTACAGTTCCACATAGCTGGGGAGGCCTCACAATCATGGCAGAAGGCAAGGAGGAGCAAGTCACATCTTACATTGATGGCAGCAGGCAAAAGACAGCTTGTGCAGGGAAACTCCCATTTTTAAAACCATCAGATCTTGGTAGACCCATTCACTATCATGAGACCAGCATGAGAAACACCTGCCCCCGTGATTCAATCATCTTCCACTGGCTCTCTCCCACAACACCTGGGAATTATGGGAACTACAAGATGAAATTTGGGTGGGGACACAGAGCCAAACCATATCATTCCCCCACCTAGCCACTCTCAAGTCTCATATCTTCACATTTTAAAAACAATCATGCCTTCCCAACATCCCCCAAAGTCTTAACTCAGTTCAGCATTAACTCAAAAGTCCACGGTCCAAAGTCTCATCTGAGGCAGCCAAGTCCCTTCTGCCTATATGCCTGTAAAATCAAAAGCAAGTTAGTTACTTCCTAGATACAATGGGGATACAGGCATTGGGTAAACACAGCCATTTCAAATGGGAGAAATTGGCCAAAGCAAAGGCCTGTAGTAGGCCCCATGCAAGTCCAAAATCCAGCAGGCGAGTCAAACCTTAAAGCTCCAAAATGATCTCCTTTGGCTCCATGTCTCACATTTAGGTCACACTGATGCAAGAGGTAGTTTCCCATGGTCTTGGGAAGCTCCACCCCTGTGGCTCTGCAGGGTATAACCTGTCTCCTGGCTGCTTTCACAGGCTGGTGTTGAATGGCTGCAGCTTTTCCAGGCACATGGTGCAAGCTGTCAGTGGATCTACCATTCTGGTGTCTGGAGGATGGTGGCCCTCTTCTCACAGCTCCATTAGGTGGTGCCCCAGTAGGGACTATGTGTGGGGACTCCAACCCCACATTTCCCTTCCACACTGTGCTAGCAGAGGTTCTCTATGAGGACCCTGACCCTGTAGTGAACTTCTACCTAGACACCCAGGCATTTCCATACATCCTCTGAAATCAAGGCGGAGGTTCCCAAACCTCAATTCTTGACTTCTGTGCACCTGCAGGCTCAATACCACGTGGAAGCTGCCAAGGCTTGGGGCTTGCACCTTCTGAAGCCACAGCCTGAGCTGTACCTTGGCCCCTTTTAATCATGGCTGGAGTGGCTGTAATGCAGGGCACCAGGTCCCTAGACTGCATACAGCATGGGAACCCTGGGCCTGGCCCACAAAACCATTTTTTCTTCCTAGGCCTCCAGGCCTGTGATGGGAGGGGCGGCCGTGAAGAGCTCTGACATGCCCTGGAGACATTTTTTTTCCATTGTCTTAGGGATTAACATTCGGCCACTTGTTTCTTATGCAATTTTCTGCAGCAGGCTTGAATTTCTCCTCAGAAAATGGGTTTTTCTTTTCTACCACATTGTCAGGCTGCAAATTTTCCAAACTTTTATGCTCGCTTCTCTCATAAAATTGAATGCCTTTAACAGCACACAAGTCACCTCTTGAAAGCTTTGTTGCTTAGAAATTACTTCTGCCAGATACCCTAAACCATCTCTCCCAAGTTCAAAGTTCCACACATCTCTAGGGCAGGGGCAAAATTCCACCAGTCTCTTTGTTAAAATATAACAAGAGTCATTTTTGCTCCAGTTCCCAACAAGTTCCTCATTTCCATCTGAGACCACCTCAGTCTGGACTTTATTGTCCATATCATTATCAACATTTTGGGCAAAGCCATTCCACAAGTCTCTAGGCACTGGTGCCATAACCCTAGCGGAGACACAATTGTGCTGCCTGACAGCAATAAGATTCGTCTCCATCTCCTTGCTGGATGGGACTTGACACCAGCTTCTAGCCCAATGGTACTGCTTCTGTGTGAATTCAGCTGTAGGGTGCAACTTCCTGTTGTCCTGAAAAACACCTGGATGGCAGAGTGTGCAACCCCACCCACCACTGCCACTGGTAACCAGATGGGCAATGCCTACTAGAGCTTCAGGCTCAGCATCCCTGATCTGTGTAAACTCAGCTAGAGGGAACAGCTTCCTATTGTCCCAGGAAACATCCAGATGGCAGAGCATGTGATTCTGCCACTGGTAACCAGATGGGCAATACTTACTAGAGCTTCCAGCTCAGTGGTCCCACTGTGAACTCAGCCAGTGGGTGCAGCCTCCTGTTGTTACAGGAAGCACCCAGACAGCAGGGCAGGTGACCCCAGTAAGCCCCACTGCTGATAGCTAGGCAGGTAATACCTGCTAGAGCTTCCATCCAGCAGTCCTCCTTCTGTGGGAACTCAGCTGGAGGGTGCAGCCTCCTGTTGTCTTGGGAAACACACAGACAGCAGGGCACATGACTCCTGGCCATGATAAGACAGAACCTTACTGATCTGCTAGAGCTGAAAAACACACTAGTAGAATTTTATAATGCAATTGCAAGTATTAACAGCAGAATTGACCAAGGTGAGAAAAGAATCTTAGAGCTTGAAAACTGGCTCTCCAAAACAACTCAGTTAGACAAAAATAAAGAAAAAAATAATAAAGAAGAATAAACAAAGCCTCCAAGAAATATGGGATTATATAAAGAGACCAAATCTCATTATTTTCATCTTTACATGGCATATACTCTAAAATTGACCACACAATCAGGCATAAACCAATCCTTAGCAAATTAAAAAAAAACCAAAAATTATACCAACCATGCTCTTGGACCACAGTGTGATAAAAATAGAAATCAAGCTAAGAAAATCACTGAAAACCATACAATTACATAGAAATTAAACAACCTGCTCTTGAATGACTTCTGGGTAAATAACAAAATTAAGACAGAAATCAAGAATTCTTTGAAATGAATAAGAAAAAAGATACAACATAACCAGAATCTCTGGGACACAGCCAAAGCAGTGTGAAGAGGGAAGTTTATAGCACTAAATACCTGCATGAAAAGATAGAAAGATCTCTAACAGGCTAACATCACAATTAGAGGAACTAAAGAAACAAGAGCAAACCAACCCCAAGGCTAGCTGAAGACAAGAAATAACCGAAATCAGAACTAAACTGAAGGAAACTGAGATGCAAAAATCTATACAAAAGATCAATGAATCCAGGAGTTGGTTCTTTGAAGGAATTAATAATATAGATAGATCACTAGCCAGACTAAAAAGAAAAAAGAAAGAATATCCAAATAAACACAATCAGAAATGACAAAATGGACACCACCACTGACCCCACGGAATATAAAAAACATTCAGAGACTATTAAGAACACCTCTATGAACACAAACTAGAAAACCTAAAAGAAATAGATAAATTCCTGGAATTGTATGACCTCCCAAGTTTGAATCAGGAGGAGACTAAATCCTTGGACAGAACAATAATGAGATCTGAAGATGAATCAGATCATTAATAAAGAACCTACCAACCAGCAAAAGCCCAGGACCACATGGATTCATGGCTGATTCTACCAGACGTATAAGGAAAAGTTTGTGCCATTCCTACTGAAATTATTCCCCAAAATTGAGGAGGATAGACTCTTCTCTAACTCATTGTATAAGGCCAGCATTATCCTGATCCCAAAACCTGGCAGAGACATAACAAAAAAGGAAAACGTTAGGCCAACATCCTTAGTAAACATAGACGCAAAAATCCTCAACAAAATACTAGGAAATCAAATCTAGCAGCACATCAAACAGCTAATCCACTTCAATCAAATAGGCTTTATTCCTGGAATGCAAGGGTAGTAGAGATCCCGTTGGACTGTGACTTGCTACCATAAAACATCCAGGTGGCTCTCTGCTTCAGTCTTGAAGCATGGTAGGGGGGGATTGGTGGTCCATGGGGATTCTCCCATTCCCAGTCTTGCACAGGTCCCTATGGAGAGCATGAAACCCGTTGTGTGTGGTTGGTGTGGGTATGTGTTTATCAGCAGTGTGAAAACAAACTAATATAGTAAATTGGTATTTGGAGTGGGGAGTTGCTGGAAAAATACCCAAAAATGTGGAGGCAATTTTGGAACTGGGTAACAGGCAGAGGTTGGGACAATTTGGAGGGCTCAGAAGACAGGAAAATGTGGGAAAGTTTGGCACTCCCTAGAGACTTGTTGAATGGCTTTGCCCAAAATGCTGATAACAATATGGACAATAAAGGGGGCTTCCACTCACTTACCCTTTCCTGTGTTGTAGTGGTTCTCTTGGCCCTGCATTGAGCCCAGACAGGCTGTTGCCCAGCTTTGCTCCTCTGCTCTCTGTGTTCCCCTGCTGCCTTGATGGATCCTGACATGGTTTCTCAGATGATTGGCCTGCAGGGTCCATGGTCATCAGCCCTTTGGTTTCCTCTCCATGAGAGTGGCACACAGGAGCTGCTTCTAGTCTGCCATCTTGGCCCTGCAAACACATTTTTTTAGCACCTCCTATGTACTAGGCCCTGGAGAGGTAATGGGATCAGGATAGACACAGTTCCAGGCTTTGAGCTCTGATGTAAAGATGGACAGTTAAACAATCAGTTATAATCAGTGTGACACATTGTTACAAGGAACAGAAAGAGAGTCATAGGAGCCCAAAGCAAAGGTACTTTTATGCAGTCCATAGGTATAGTACCTTGAACTTAGCAGGTACTCAATAAATATTAATAGATTGAAAATATTCACAATTTTGCCCTGAACTTGAGAACTTGATATTGTTGAAAGCAGGCAATATTGTAGGCTGGCGTCTTGCCACCTGAAGTCAGGCTACCTCAGATTTCGCAGGGGTGTCATGAGATAGAGGGCCTCAACCTGCTCCCCAGTGGGACCCTCGGCACTGCCGGCGGCAGGTTGTCCCAGGTCTGTCTGTTCATGATCTCTGTGATGCCCTGTTAACAACTTAACCCAATGACGCAAAGCTTCACATGTCCCTAAGGATCTATCCCTGCACTGAGGGGCTCGTCTTACTTGCGTTTTCCAGCTCTCCTTTTTTTTTCCCCCAACTTTGGCTTCTTTGTTAGTGTTGACTTTGAAGAGATAAGGCTTATTTTTCTAGCAGTAATGTATTTCAGGAAACATTGAAACAAAGGCAAATCACTTTTTTTCTTTCTCCATTTCACTGCAATTGTGATTATTTTGTGAAAGATTGAGAGAGAGGTCACAGGTACCCTCAGCGGGCCCACAGATGGACGTCTGCAGGCCATGATACCCACAATAGTAGGTCTTCTATTTATGATGCTCATTCCAAATGTATGCAGCTCTCTGAGGCATCCCTCAGACTTGCTCCTTCCCCTTCAAGTCCCAGAACACTTCCCACATAGATCCAAGGACAATGTGCCTTCCAATTCTCCTCAAACCAGTGTACGTTCTCCAGGAGCTGCTGATGAGGATGGGAAAGAGAATTATGTTACTCTGATCTTTGCTCTTGACAACCTTCCTTATGTGTGATGAAATATAAATAGTATAAATGATGATTCACTATTAAACCTAGAAGAGAAATGACACTGAGATTCATAAATTAATGTTAAATCTATCTTCTGTGGTGATTGCAGGATTAGGGGGAGCGCACTCACCTGTAGTTAGCAATGATAAACGATCTCTGAAGAATTTGTTACTTAGTTTTCAGTGGCAATATTAAGAAAAATATTAAAAATACTTTATAGAATCATGAATGTAACATTTGGTAAAGTGGCTTTTTTTCCCAATGCCTTTTTTTTTTTTAATTGCATGGCCTCATAATTACCTGAACTTCTTGACATACTAATTAACTCTGATTTAAAACAGCCATTATTTTTAGAGTTAAGCTTAGTGAACATTGTCTAATATTATTATGTGACCATTAATATGACTAGGGAAAAATGAGATAAGGAAAAGAAGAAGGCAGTAATTAAGATGAGTAATTTTGTAACAAAGTTGAACTAAAGCAGGTTGGTGACTCTTCGGCATGTGATAATGTACATTATTGGCATAATTTATCTTTTAAATTAAATTACTCTACTCATCCCAGGCCCCATGTAGGTTAGGTTTTGTTTTTATAGTTATTGGTAAATGAAGTGATAGACTTGAGAATAAGTCCTAGGAAGCCATCCCTCTGCAAATTCAGAAACTTTGACCTCTGAATATTTTATGAAACTAACTAGATCTTGGTGCTATACTAATAGGTACAAGGGGAAAAATTCAGAATGTATCCAATGGGGGGAATTTTTTTTTGCAGCTTACAATAGGACCCAAGTCAAAACGTCTCTTCTTATTCTTGAAAAGAGTGAGCAACGAGCTACTAGCTGTGGCAAGACCACAATAGCGAAGGTCAATGAAATTACGAACGTATGGCATAAATGAAGTCAACATTCCTCATCTGCTCAATAAACAGTATATTTCTTGTGATGAAGACACTCCATCCAATGTAAAAGAAGAAATTAAATTATCTGTGTGCTTTATCTAAGTGGTTCCATCATGTGGATATAAAATCATTTATTTGATAAATGTGTTTATGTATTATCGGTTTCTGTTTTATGTTGGGCATCATTTTAAGTGCTGGAGATTCACCAAAGAATAAGACAGACAAAATTGCTGCACTCAAGGAGCCTGCATTCTAATGGCAGGAATGAAAAAACAAATCAATAAACACATAAATAAATCATAAAATATCAGATTGTGATAAATGCTATGAATAAAAAGCAGAATGTTGTCATAGAGAGGGACTGGAGGACTGCTTTAGACAGAGATGTCAGAAAAAGCAAGTCTGAAGAGGTGGTGTTTAAGCCAACACCTAAATACTAAGATGAGCAGATTATAGAGGAAAAATATGCCAGGTGGAGCGGACACAGGGCAAAGAACTCCCTGGCAGTCAGGAACTTCGTGTGTTTAAGGAACACAGAGAAGGCCAGAGAGATTGGAGCCCTGTGAGTGTTGGGGTGGTGGTGTAAGCTAAGATCTCAGAGGCAGCAGGGGCAGATGATGTAAGCCTTCCTGGCTGTGGTAAGGATGTAGTCTGAGTGCAATGGGAAGTTCTCAGTGGGTATTAGGCAGAGAATGGCATGATCTGACATGTATTATTAAAGACTGGCTCATGGAGAAGAACTAGTTAGAAGGCTATGGTGGCAGCCTGGACTGAGGAAATGGGAGTGGACAGGAAGTGATGTTGTGGGTGGATTCAGGACATACTTTGGAGATAGAGTTAATAACTTCTTCTGGTAAAGTGGAACGCAAATGAGAGAAATGGGAAGTCAAGGATGACTGCAAGGTTTCTGGCTTGAGCAACAGGGTGTAGTGCCTGTTACTGAGATGGAGAAGGCTGGGAGAAGAGCAGAGTTATTTTTTGAGGGTAGGTAGAAATCAAGAGTTCTGTTTTGAACATGTTGGGTTTCAAATATTTTTTATTTTTTATTTTTATTTTTCAAGAGAGGGTCTCTCTCTGTTGCCCAGGCTGGTTTGCAGTGGTGTGATCACGGCTCACTACAGTCTTGACCTCCTGGAGTGAAACAGTCCTCCTGCCTTAGCCTCCAGAGTAGCTGGGACTACAGGCATGCACCACCACATCCAGCTAATTTTTTAACTTTTTATTTTGTAGCTATAGCATCTTGCCATGTTGCTCAGGCTGGTCTTAAACTCTTGGGCTCAAGTGATCCTCCAGCCTTGGCCTCCCAAAGTGCTGGGATTACAGGTATAAGCCACTGTGCCCAGCCTCAAATGCTTTTTAGACATCTAATCACTTGTGCAGCTTTTTAAAGTACAGGTTCTCAGACTACCTATATCATTTAGGAATATGTTTGCTTTCAGGTAAGAGAATAACCAATCAGAAGTGGCTTAAACAAATAAGGGCTGCGCTTCATCAAATCAAAGGATATGCAGAGGTATGTGGCTCAGAGCTGGTGCTCAACAAAGTTATCAAAGACCCAAGCTCTTTGTAGATCCTCGTTATGCTATCCTTAGTGTTTGAGTTGTTGCCTATGGTAACATGATAGCGACTGCATCTCCAGGTTACAGTGTCCACATTTAAGTCATTTGAATCAGGAAGAAGTGGGAAGAGTGATGCCAGAGACATTGATCTTTTTCTAATCAAGAAAGCAAAAATTTTCTTAGAAGCTCTCGTTCAGAGACTTCCACTTATCTCAATGACTAGAACTGTGTCACATGGCAAACCCTACCTAGCTGTAAGGGAGTGTGAAAAAGAGAATTTTAGCTGATGCCGTGTACAAAATTGGGGTTATGTTAGCAAGATGCAAGGGGCACTTGACACTGGGTAGGCAATAAACAATGTCTGCCACCCTGGAAGTTCCAATTTAGAAGGTCTGGGACAGGAGAAGGCGAGAAGGCTGATGGTGCCACATATTCTAATGCGTGTTGAGATTGAATATTGACTGGTGTAGACAACAAGTAGAGCTCAGGAATGTGCTCAGAAGTGGTTCCTGTTTGTCCTCAATTCTTATACAGTCTATTCTGCCACTTACCTAGTGACAGATTAAGGAAGGCAACAGATGTGGGTCAATCTATCTTCTGAGGCTACCCTTTAGACATCTTTCTATGGAATAAATTAGTTTATTAAATCAGAGGTAATTCCTTTTCTAAAATGTTGTATTTTCTTATTTGAGGACCCCATGCATTCTTTGGATCAGGATGGTTTTTGGAAACACAACTTTCTCCAGTTGCTGGACGAGATGATCGTTTCTGTACCCCCATTCCCCCAGTTCTACTCTACATCAGGTTTACTCTGCCATGCTTATCACATGGGTCAGAACAAGAGTGAATGGCAGTCCCAGTTATCTTGAGCTTAGGTACAATACAATGTGTCACACACTCCATTATGGAAATTATCATTAATTATTAACATGAAAATCTTTGACATGATATATTGTCCACATTGTCACTGCAAAGAATGGGACAATGATTAATGAGTGCCCCTTGGAGGGAATACAATAAAGTGCAATGTAGAAAAGGAAGCTTGTAAGTTTAGCAAAGAAGCAGAATATTGAATACTTTGGTTTTTCTCTCTCTTTTTCAACACATACACACACACACACACAAACACACACTCTCTCTCTCTCTCTCTCTCTCTCTCTCTCTCTCTCTCAGGTTAAAAAAAAGCAGCCATTTACCAAGCTGAAAAATAAATATAATTTTAAAAAATTCTATGCAACATGACATTTTAGGGCTTCTTGTTGTTTTCATCTAATCCCTTGAGCCTGATATTACAGGTAGGGCCTACTCAGGACAGAGTTAATCCTTAGAACTATTCACCTCCTTTATGTACTTTCCTATATGCTTTTAGGGCAACATTTTCTATGTGTCTAGGTCTTCCCTGGAAGCATGCTATGTCCTGGAACTTTCCCAACTGGCACCTTTACCCATTTTGACAAGAGTTCTAGAAGTAAGCAGTCCAGGGGTGGTACAGAGGCTAAGCCATGCTGCCAGGAACCCAGCCTCCTTCTAGCCTCTGCTTCCCTGTCTAGCTTATTGGCTTGTTGTCTCATGGTTGCAGTACAGCTTCTGCAACTCCACACATCCCACCCATGTTCAAAATTAAAAGAAGGAGGTAGAGTGGTGCCAGCAATATCTATTTCCTTTTCATTAGCAAAGAAAATGCTTCACCAGAAATCCCCAAACCATAAGGAGAGCTGGGGAAAGGACTATTTGGTTTAGCAAAACAGAAGTTCTAGAAGCTAGAAGAACAAAGGGAAGCATAGATTGATGTCCCCAATTAGCTGGATGATGACTATAGCAATGACCATGAGTTATAGGTGACATTTGTTCTCACACATAGATAACAAGTGAGTCTTCCCACACAGACACACATTATATTGGGACACGAGGCTTGAAGGCCGGCTGGTGAGGGATGTGGGTCCTTTCAGGTCAGACCCTGTGAACTTCTGCTATGTGTAAGATTGGAGCTGTCCGTATGACTTCATTTTCTGTGAACTTCGGCAATAAATCAGTGGTTCCTGTTCTGGGTCTTCGGGAGCATCTATCACTGAGTAAAGGCAGGAAAGATTTCTGATCCCAGAATCCATCTCTACCAAAAGAGAATATACAATTCTGGCACAGCATGTAATATTTGCTCTTAGCTGGAGGACCAGCAATGAACAATATTTTATCATAAAATGTCAACAGAATTTTGATGCAATCATCTGGGTTAAAATAAAAATAAAAACTGCCACTGTGTTCAGAACAATGGCATTCTTTTCTCGTGGACTAATCGTTATTTATTATTGTCCTTTCACCTCCTCCATCCCATTTTTAAAACTGCTATTATTTGCATAATAACTATAGCTTGTTATTAAAATCACCAGGGATATCTTATGGCTGCTGTTTTTTTAAAAATAGTTTTTAAATTGAGGAATGATTTATATACAGTGGAATCCTCAGATCCTACATGTACCGTTCAGTTAGTTTCAATGAATGTATGGCAAGGCACAGAGTAGGCCCTTTTCTGTTGTTCCCCCACCCATACCCCAGCAGAGGCAACCATGAATCTGATTTCTGTCACTAAAGGTTAGTTTTGCCTGTTTTAGAATTTCATATAAATGGAATCATTTGGAATGCACTTTGGTTTTCAGTTTGGCTTCTTTCACCCAGCATAATGTTCTTTGAGACTGATCCATGTTGTTACACGTGTCAGTAGATTATGCCTTTTTATTGCTTATTAGTGTTTAACTATGTGACTATAATTTATGGACCTGTTATCCTGATGACAAACATCTGGCTCATTTCCAGCTTTGAGCTTTTAACAATAAAGCTGCTATGAATATTTGTGTATAAGGCTTTTTGTGGACAAATATTTTGATTTCTTTTGGATTAAAAACTAGAAATTGATGCTGTGGAGTATTGTATGTTTAACGTTTTTAGAAATTGCCAAACAGTTTTCTAAAGTTGTACCATTTTATACTCTCTCCAGCAGTGTATGAGTGTTCCATTTGCTCCATATCCCCTCCAAAATCTTGTCTGATTGTCTTAATTTTATGGTGGGTGGGTGGTGTTATCTCACATTTTCAATTTGTATTTCATCAATGACCAATGATGGTTAAACATGTTTTCATTTCTTTAGTGGCTATTTGCATATCTTCTTTTACAAAGTGTCTGTTAAAATCTTTTTGTCCAAATTTTTTTGTTAGGTGGTTTGCCTTTTTATTATTGAGTTGCAGGGGTTCTTTATATATTCTGGGTATAACTACTTCGTCAAACATGCCTGTTGCAGATAGTTTTTCTTGGTCCGTGGTTTGCCTGCTCATTTCCTTTACAGTGTTTTTGATAACCAGAAGCTCTTGATCTAAATAAATTCCAAGTTGTTATGCTTTTCTTTTACGGTTTATGCTTTCTATTTCTTCTGTAAGAAATTTTTGCTTACCTCAAAGTCACAAAGATATTCTCTGATTTCTTGTAATAATTCTACAATTTTAACTTCTATATCTATGATTCATATGGAATTGATATTTTCTATGGTGTGATATTTTCTATGGTATGACTGTCTTTTCTTTACTCAGATATGCAATGTGATAACACTTGGAAAATCTGGTAAGCTTTCAAAATCAGAGACACTCTTGGTTTCTGGCCACCCTGCTATGGTTAATGGATAGAGAATATGTATTGCTCAGTGACTAAGAGCATGCTTTGGAGTCACAGTTCTGCCAGTTGCTAACTATGTGACATGTGCAAGTTCGTCTTCGCTCTTTAGTTCTTCATCTATAAAAAATGGTATACAGTCACAGGGTTCATATAAAGTCTCTTATCAACAAAATAACAATCATGTTAATATTTGTCAGGTATTCTTTGAGTACTAGTACTTGGAGGTTAATGTGAAGGTGAAAAGAATTTGTACATTTAAAGCACTTAAAAAGTACCTGAGACAGACTAACCACTTTATAATATTAGCTGTAATATAGAATAATAATATAGCCCAACTCCATTTTCTCCCCTTGATCTTTTGTACTCTGGACTGGCCATTCACTGAGTGCTTGCTATGGGGAGAATTTCTGTTAGGTGCTGGGACAATGCAGTGAACAGGACAGACATGGTTTCTGCTCTCATGGAGCTATCAACCTAGTGAGGGGAAAAGACATTAAACAAATATCATGACAAGTGGTTTGAAGAGTTAAGTATAGAGTGTTAAGATAGTCTAAAATCCTAAGATCATGTCCCTTGTGGGAAGTCAGGGAAAGCCTTTCTAAAGAAGTGAGTTTTAAGTAGGCCAGAAATGAAGAAATATGGAACAGTCTGATGGAGGCTAAGCTTATTAAAGGCAGAAACCTATATATGTTTATTATTCCCTATAACACCTAGTTGAGTGATGACCTAGAGAAGATTAAATGCTCTTTGAGAATCGATAATGTCATATAAGGGGAAAGAGGTAAAGAGCAGTGCCTATCAAATAAATGGTCTCTAAATGAATGATTGAATGAAGGAATAAAATATAATTATCAGGTATTTATATTTATTAGGCAGCATTTAGGTATAGTGGATTCCTCAGATGTCAATCCGGAGTTTTCTATTCGTTCGGGGAATATATTGAGCAATTATTATGTGCCTCAGTTACTAAAATGCTGCCTGAATCCCCTCTCTTCTCAGGGGAGTCAGAAAGGTTGGCCTGGACAGGGATTCATGAAGCTGGAGTAGGGGCGGGTAGGGTCAGACAGAGGGGAGCATCTCTTATCTGAAGTTTTGGGAGCTGCTGAAATCAGAAGAGCCTCCCAGTGAAGGAGAGTGGGGAGACCTGTAAACAAGGGAGAGACACCCAGCAGTTCTCTACATTGAAGAGGAGTATGGGATTGAGAGAGTCAAGAGCAGGCTGGTTGAGTCCCTGGAAATTTGTCATGAATCAACAGCAATGCCTGGTCACCTCATCTTCATTGAGGGGTGGGGTATTGTGTCTGGAAGGGCCACTTGTATCAAAAGTTGATCGTCCGTGAGGGAGAAAATGCAGAAACAAATGGGGGAGTGCTGTCAAAAGACACCTAATATTTTATTCTCTAATGCTGCTGAGAGAAGGTGGCACCTGAGCTGGATCTTGAAGTTTCTGGGTATTGCCTGGGTGAAAACAAGTGGAAAGGACAGAGGGGATGCTTGGCAGAGGTGTGAGAGAGCAGGGCATATTGCTTCTCTAATAACCCGTGCTGAGGCTGGCATCTGTGAATGCTAGCATCTCTGAATTTAGCTGGACTATTCTGGAAGGTAATTACATTTTTGGTCTGCATCATCTCTTAGGATAATGAATTTCTGTAAGGTTTCCATTCACTGTGAAAGACATCTTTCTTTTATTTGTCCTACATTTCTTGAGTGCTTCCTAGTTTAATATTACCTGCCTGTTGCTACATACTTTTCCTTCTTTAACTTATATTAACACTGAACTTCCTTAAAAAAAATCTGAAAATATATTATTATACACACACACATGTAGAGACAAGACTTTTATTGGGATCCATTTATTGAAACAAAATAAAAATTAGCTTACTTAAGGAAGAAATAGAAACTATTTTTACTTGAAATATATTTGGGTAGTAAATTCTTTTTTTGCAAAATTTGATACAGTTCAAAAACTAAAGAACAATCAATTATATTTTCTCTTTGGAAAATAATCAATCATCAAAGGATTAAGGCTTAAGAGAAGAGGTCTGTCTTATATTTAAATATTAAAATAGATTTGCTTCAAAAATATGTCATTCTAGAAATAATGGTGAAAATAAAGATTACCATGGAGCTTACATGGGATTTTGAGTTAACCACCCAAACTAATTAAGCAAAATTATCCTAATTTGTTTATTATGTTAATGATCTGAATTAATTTATAGTAATTTAGCATGTATTACTAAAGATTTATTATGTTTCCTACTAAATGACTTAAGAGCTATAAATCCCATGGTTAAATGTAATTAGTGGAGACATATTTATCGGAAGGGATAATTACATCTGATAAAAGTTCTTCAGTTAGGCTTAATTAAAACAGATTATTCCCCCATAAATGAAAAGTAAATATGGTAATTACTGGGTAGATTTTCATGGCAAAAATGAGTATCTCAGCATTTAAATTTTCTAAAAGGGGTGGGAAAGTAAACTATGTAACTGATTACTTCCCAATAAAGTATGATTAATAATCCCTGGGAAACAAGCATTTTCCAGGAGTAAACATTTTGCTACTTAATTACTAAAGGGGGAATTCTGTTCAGGAAAATCTATCATTAACTCAGTTTAAAGTGGACTGTGGCTATTTTTGAACATAATGAATAGTGTTTTAAGGAAATTTCTTTTTGTTTTTCTTGAGAAGATTATCTCTAGCTCAGCTAAATAGCAGTCTTAGAAAGAAAAATGACTGTTAGTCTCTCTAAAACTAAAAAGTTTTTGTAATAACCTGGGCTGGACCAGGTTATACATGCACAAAATGTGTAAACTCTGAAGGTAGTAGAGCCTGTTCAGGAAACGTGAGTATGCATGGAAAGATTACACTGTAAATTGATATTTCAGTTACATAAGTGCATACATATTAATGAGTAAACCTTTATATATGGCAGATTTTAAATTATTTTATATCTAATAGGTACTTTTTCAATAGCAGCATTAACATTAAAAGATACCATTTTACATCTTGAAAGCACTTTGAGTCCCTCATTAGTTCATTAGATCATTTTATCCACCCAGGAAGACAGACGAACGGGGGTTATTAGCCTCAGGGAGGCCAGGTACAAGGTCACACCGTCAATTAGTGGACTAGTTAGGACTTGAATTGATATTTTGAGTACAACCTTCTTTCTCCACCATCATTAAGGTATAGAGGAGCTCATGAGCATGACAAGAAGATGGGGTTGGCTACATGCTGTTGTAGGTATAAACTACTACATAGAAAAAACTCATCTGTGGCATGACCAGATGGAAAATGTTGTGTTCACAGTATGGTTTTAGTGTTGAAGCAAATGGTAAAACAAACAAGCCTGATACAATGGATCCCTTTAAAGTGGAGTGGCCAGAATGACCATCTACAGATCAGTTGATCAATAGTGTGCATCTGTCTGCGGGAAGAGAGTTTTCAGAAGGATAATGGCAGATAGACCACCATCTACCCCATTCTGCCACTTGGTGGAGCTGAAACTAGCCCCTGGCCATTCTGTTATCCTCACTCTTAGGCTTTTGCCATATTTAAATATGTCCCTTTCTCTAGAGACCTCGGAACATTATCACAGACAGTATTGCATTTTTCCTTACAATATCCTTTTGCTTTCCAGAGAGCCCAGGTGATTTATCAAAGTCAGTAGCTATGGCTAATATGCTCTCTGTTCTCCCAAAATTACCTAAATGCCTAAGGAGCTGAGGAAGGACCTATGCTGCTAGAGCTATACAACAAAGGCATTTTAGGAAAGATCCCAAGCAGAGGCTCTCATCTTTTGTGCATGGGCTTAAAATAGGATTTTTCTTCTTCTTTTTTTTTCTCCCCTTCCGCCAACAAGAATAACTGAATTAATATTTTGAAATGTATACTGAATGCTACATATTAGGCAATTCCATTTTATCAATGTTTATATTTGTTTCAGAGACCTGCTTTTGTCAAAAGATACTGAGTTGTGTTGGTCAAATGCAACTGAAGGGCATTTCAAATATTTTCACTAAATATGACTTAAATACCACTATAACGCACCCAAAAGGGTGTCCAGATTCTTTGGACACTTTGAGATTTGAGTAACATTCTTTGTGGTTCCACCACATGGGCCACACTCTTTGACTTGCAGGTCATTTTTAAAACTATAGATAGAAACTTTGGCTATATATATATTGAAATGATAACTGAATCCTCAAGATTGCCATAAAAAGTTTCTAACTGTGCATAAAAGCCATATCAGATTCAATACACCTGAGTCTGTCTCAGGTGAGAACTCAGTGCATGTGAATGGAAACAAACAGGTTTATGACAAAAATTTATACTTTGAAAATTACCAATGTGATTATGAAGACATTCAACTTTAATTACTGATAAATTATTTGAGGTCAGTGCTGTGTTGGGGAAGGCCTGGCGAGCGCTTTGGTGGGAAGTAGATGGGTGTACACAAGGACAGTCCAGCCCCCATGCCTTTGCCCACGTATCTGAGTTTCATGGCATTTTTACAAGAAAAATAACTTTATTTATCCAGAAACAATGACAGTTAAACAAGAATCACAATGGGAGTGAATAATCATATCATGATTAAGAATATGAAGTATGGAAGCAGAAGATCTGAGTTCAAACATGGCTTTTCCAGGTACCAGCTGCCTGTCCTTGGGGAAAGTGCCTGAACTCTTTATGCCTTGTTTTCCTCACCTGAAAAATGGGGGTAATATTAGCATCTACCTCATAGGGTTGCGTGTAAGTTAAGCAATTTTAGGTCTTATTATTAATTCACATAGATTTAGGATCAGATTTATTTACATTTAGGTGACGTCTATGTGCTCCTGCAAAACTTTTTATTGAAAGATACATGTATCCTTTTTGTCCTTGACTCAATACAATATATGCTAAATGAGGTGAAGAGGTTAATTCTGGAATAGGCTAATTTTGGCTTCAGCCTGAATCTGTCTGAGTGGCATTCATTGCCCTGTTACATTGCCCTGTTAACTGCGTGGCTTTCATTATTCTGTTACTTTACCCTTCTCTATTTGGCTTTCACTCTGAGGGTGGGCAGAGTAGGATATGCCCCTCACAATTTAGTGGTTTCAAAGCATATTAACAGGAGAAATCTGTGTCCATCAAAGGCTGTTGGTTATGGTCGCCAAACACTAGCCCCAGCTTTGATCTATTTAGCTCTTTTGTTTTATATTCGTTGTTTGCTTTAACATATTTTGGTTCTGAATTCCAAATGATCAACACCATTATCCTACAAATAAATAATGTCCTATCTGCTCTACTTTTTCATAGAAGATAAATCAGGTTTTCAAGCCTTTTTTTTTGCTCTTAGACTTTGTCATTCTTAATTTTTCCTATTCCAGAACACAGTTTGCAGCTTGATTAATGATACATCAGTTTCTTAACTGTTGTCGGTAACATTTGAATATTATCTTCCAATTTGACTAAGTCATCCACTAGTTAAAATCTTAGGTGTGAATAGCTATAGAGGTCATAAAGTCCCTTTTTCTTCTTTAATCATGAATCATTTCCTGTAACTGCCTTTACATTTCCAAGATACTAGGTAAACCCCACTTCTCCTAGGGAAAAATGCCCAATACTCCTACAGGTTAAGAAACTCATTTGCTATTCATGAGTTTAAAAATGCATTATGCATTAATTAATTTATTTCTTTAAAGTTCAGCTTCTCTCTCTGGGATGTTTTCTCCCCAAACTAATTTCTTTAAAACAAAATCCAAATACATAGAGTGTGATCGAATATCACTTATTAGAGAATCCTGACCTCTTGGTGTTTTTATTACTTTAGGGTGAATGTGAGGAGCATATGGATTTTTTTTAGCTCTATAATTTCCTCTAAACCAAATGCTTCTACTTTAAATATGAAATTACAGCAGTAACTTTCCCTAATGCTAACAGTAGAGTACATGAAGGGGAAGGAATGTGTAATTTGTTAAAAGTAATTCCAACTGTTTTATTGCCTTCCAATCCAAGATAATTGCACACAGAGATATTCATTTAAATTATTGACATTAATTCACTAACTAGAACTTTAAATAATAACTTCATGAAAAAGAAAACTCAGTGAAATCCCAGAAATAAACAAGATTTAACAACTTATTGGAACTGTTTCTACATTATTATAAATCAGGCCTACATTTCTGTAATTTTGGCAGAAACAATTTTCTTTCTGCATAGTATGGAGTTAAATATCCTGTATAGATGGGGCTTAATAAGTATATATTTTAGTTCTTATTAACACAACTACACGGACAACTTACTTCTTCCCTCCTTGTTTTGTTCTTTGTATAGTCCATTTCTAGAACTTGTAAACTGAAACCTTATCATAAAACATTCATTTCAATGGAATCGGTGGTAATTTCATGACACAGCCAACCCTCAGAATCATCAGGAGACTTGTTCCAGGACCTTCCTCGGATCCCAAAATCCATGCATACTCAAGTCCCTGATACAAAATGGTGTAGTATTTGCATATAACCTAAGCACATGGGGCTGAGTGTCCCATATACTTTAAATAATCTCTATATTACTTATAATACCTAATACAATGTAAATGCTATATGAACAGTTCTTATACTGTATTGTTTAGGAAATAATGACATGCAAAAAATGTCTACATTTTCAGTACAGATGCAATTTTTTTTTCCCAGATATTTTCAATGGATGATTGGTTGAATCCATGGCAACTGAAGGCATGGATACCGAGGGCTGACTGTACTTTCATTTATCCCACAAATTCTGAAGCACCTACTATGCCAGGCATTGTCCAGGTGCTGGGATACTCTGCTGCATGAATCCTCCTTCCTGCCTTCACAGGGTTCCCTTGTAGTAGAGGGAGACAATAAACCATTACATAAGATCATCTCAGCTGGTGCAGGGATCTGTAGAAATGTGAAGCCAGAGGCAGGCGGATCACGAGGTCAGGAGATCGAGACCATCCAGGCTAACACAGTGAAACCCTGTCTCTACTAAAAATACAAAAAATTAGCTGGGAGTGGTTTTGGGTGCCTGTAGTCCCAGCTACTCGGGAGGCTGAGGCAGGAGAATGGCGTGAACCCAGGAGGCAGAGCTTGCTGTGAGCCGAGATTGGGCCACTGCACTCCAGCCTGGACGACAGAGCAAGACTCCGTCTCAAAAAAAAAAAAAAAAAAAAAAGAAATGTGAAGCCAGGTGATGGGGAATACAGTGGTGGGTGGGCTGAGGAGGTGACAGTTAAGCCGAATGGTAAGAAAAACCAACCCCTTAGGGGCTGAGTATACTGAGCGCTGAGGTGGGAGCAGCTTGGTGTGGGTATGCTGGAGGACGAGAGGGAAAGATGGGATGGCTGCAGAGCTGTGAGGAGGGGCCGGAGATGCGGTCGGGAATGTTGGCTGAGGCCAGCCCAGGTAGGCTCTGGTCAGGAGTCTGGATTTTATTCTAAGTATTTTTGTTGCTGTTGTTGTTGTTATTGTTGTGTTGGCTTTTTGGAGGGTTTTCTTTTTGTTGTTTGTTTTTTTCTTTCTGAGACAGGGTATCGCTCTGTCATACAGGCTGGAGTGCAGTAGTGAGATCATAGCACACCGCAGTCTTGAACTCCTGGACTCAAGCCATCCCCCAACCTCCTCAGCCTCTGGAGTAGTTGGGACTACAGGTGTGCACTACCACACCTGACTAATTTTTTTTTTTTTTTTTGGTAGAGCTAGGGTCTTGCATGATCTGATTTATCTTTTAAGATCACTCCATCTTGTAGGTGGAAAATGGAGTTGGTGGGGAGGATGGGTAAGAATGAGAGCAGGGTGTGTAAGATGGCCTCTAACCAGAGGTTCGTTATTAGAATTGTCAGAGCCTCTGCTGAGTGGTTTTATTCATGGACACAACTTATTCTGCTTCATGTTCTCTCTTGATCTTGGGCTTCAGGATATTGGAAGAGATGGTTCCCTCCAGTTTTAATATCTTAAAAAGTCTACTCTCTGGACCCCAAGAAATTTCCCCAGTGGCTCACCTGCCTCACTGCCCCACTGCGGGAACGTTGAAGGTTCTTAGCTCTGCTGGTGAATTTAGTGGGTGCTTTGTGATACCACAGAGAGCCAGATGGGGGCAGCAGGAGCCAGAGGTGGAGACAGCGCTGCCTAGCAGGCCAGGGTCACAGGGAGCTGGCAAGAATCATGGCTCCTCCTGGAACATGGAGTTCCTTCCAGAGAGAGAGAGTGGCTTCGGAGTCCTGGCTTGACTTCATTTCATAGTAGCAGATATTGTCCACACCAAATGGGAAATGTTTGGAACCTGGAACCTACTTCCTTCTAATCTTACTTGGGGTTGCTTAGCTGCAGAGTAATCTGAGAGTTATCCTGATCCTAGGATGGGTGGGATATTATTTGAATCAAGTCTGTTTTACCGTTATTCCTGCCTTGACCATGTGCTTTAATTCTCTGAAAGGAGCGCTTGCCACCATTTAGCCTGGTGAATTCCTCGCAGGCAGAAATGGTGCCGTGGTTCATTTCTGAATCTCAAAAACTTTCCATGGTTTCTGACATATGAAACCACTGACTATGTGAATGAACCACCATGTCCAATGTAACCAAGCTACAGTGTCTACGGCAGCTACCCGAGCAGGGCTTTATTTCATTCTTGTGTCTCAGTTCTATCATGGACCTCCTGTTGTGAACACTCTCTTCTTCAGAAGATTTGGTCCCTCTCCAAGGTCAGAACCACCTTCCTGCCTCTGAACCTCCTTTCAGTAACTAAGCCTTAGTAACAGGTTACTGGCTATCCCTGACTCTGCCTGACACCCCAGTGTTTTCTCCCCTCCCTCTCCTGCTCCCTGGCCAGAAGACTTCTCTTGCACTCTGCCTTTTAATCCCATCAGGAACATGGCAGATAGGTCATGTGAGTCTCTTGGCCCACCAGGTCAAATGTTTGACCTGGATAGGGTCAGCTCAGCCCCTGGTCCATTGAGTCCAGTCTAACGGCACACCGTCTAAAACAGTAAATTCAGTAATAGGGTCACAACTTTTAAATGACATTTCTGTTCAGGCTCCCATAGTGAAGTGACCCTGTAAATTAACAATTTTCTTCAGCCCACCTCCGCTGCCCAAGATTGATGAGTCATATTTATTCTCAACATTAACAGAACTTTTCAAATGGAGGCATCAGAATTCACAACTGAGCTCTGTTCTTTGACCCATGGTTTGTACAGAAAAGAATGTCATACAAAGAAATTCCAAAGCTAATTTTCAGTACAGGTCAACGCATGCAATTTCAAGACGCCTTTGTATTAGAGCCTAGGAAGAGCACAGTAAATAAGAACAAGGCAGAGAGAATTCCCACTGAAGGGTGTTCTCTTGAATTCATCCATGAGAAAGCATTTAACCTGTTGAATAGCAGTGAAAGGACTGGTCAGGGAATGAATAAATTGCCCGCACCATGGAAAACCAGGTGTCTGCCTGAGCACATAGCAGAAGATCTAATTCAATTTAGCAAGCCTGTGGAGGGGTTAAGAGCTTAAGCCCTGAAGACTGAGTCTGGGTTCTTATCGCTGCTAGATGTGTGATCACAGACAGGTCACTGAACTTCATTGTGCCTCAGTTTCCTTGATTATAAAATTGGGATAATAATAGAACCTTACTTTTGGAATTCTGAGGATTAAATGAGTCAATAATTGAAATTGCTTAAGCACAGAGAGTGGCACAGCAAATGGCAGCCTTGATTATTATAATCCTTACTGTCACTCTTACCATCCCCAGTGCTGTTTCTCTAGACCATGCCACAGTCATATGTCACTTGGAGTATGGTATTTATTGGGAGGTAACACTGCAGTAGACTCCTCATTGATTCCTCAGCATCTGCTGTTGCCTCACTTAAATCCTCTCTCCTCAGTGTGACCAGAGTGACCTTTTGCTAAAATAGATCTGATCATGTCACTTCTGGATGAAAACTCTTCAGTAATTGCCCATAACTCAAGGACCAAGTCCATATTTCTTCATCATGTGGCCCTATTGTTTAAAGAACCAGTATGTGACTTCATGGTCCTAATTACAATCTCAATGGACTAATTAACTGTGTGATCATTTAATATCTATCTGCCTACTTACACTATGACCTCGAAAACCTAGTGGGGAAAGAGTTTGCTGTTCCAACCCTGGTGCCTAGCACAGTGCCTGTCACATGATGGGTGCCTAGTAAATATTTGTTGAGCTATTGACTAAGTATAAAGAAGATTTGTGAATGGATGGGCATGAATAAGTATAAGGAGAGTATGAGAGCAACTTTGATGTATTGCACAATGGAAGTTTTCCTTATACATGTGCTTCACAGTTTTGATGTAAACTCTTATTTGAATTCTCTTTATTTATCACACAATGGGGGGCAGAATGGATAGAAAATACAGAAAGATAGAAGAAAAGAATAGTCATGGGAGAAAATTTAGCTATTAAAAATCATGACATAATTCCATCTTGATAGTTAGAGGACATGGTTTTGAGAAGCAAGTGTTAGAAGGTTTTGTTTTGTTTTTACCAAGTTTCCAATGTACTTTAAGTTTCGGTTCTGTCAATGACATTTTATAGTGAAGGCATAGTGAAGGCATTTTCTTTAATTTTCTACATTTTTTCCCCCAAAAAGAAGTTTCACTCTTGTGGGCCAGGCTGGAGTGCAATGGTGCAATCTCGGCTCACCTCCACCTCCGGGATTCAAGCGATTCTCCTGCCTCAGCCTCCCAAGTAGCTGGTTACAGGCACGTGCCACCACACCCAGCTAATTTTTATATTTTAAGTAGAGACAGTGTTTCACCACGTTGGCCAGGCTGCTCTTGAACTCTTGACCTCAAGTGATCCACCCACCTCAGCTTCCAAAAGTGTTGGGATTATAGGCGTGAGCCACCGTGCCTAGACTACATATTTTTTAAAGCTTGAATGTGTGAATTGTTATCTCCAAAATATAACTCTATGTCCAGTGTAAGCAGAGGAAAACATCAGACCAAATTATTATCATTTTTTTGTCACAGTTTAAGAGCCAACACCCTCTTCCTAGAGAGTATACAAATTCCTCAATTTTGCCTTTTATTTGTATGTTAGGCTTTTACCTAATAAATAAGTGGTATCCATTAATTCATTTATTCACTAATTCATTTATTTCACAAAGATTTACTGAGTGCCTAATGGTCCAAACACTGTGTTAGGCTGGGTTAAACTTTCATCAAGTGCAAAACAGATTTTAGTGGATAACACGTGCTTGCTCATAGCTATTTTAATAACTATTTTTTTGCTATAAATAAATGTACAGCAACTTTTAAACCCCCTATTCTCTCTTAATACATACTTTACAATTTAAGTTGACCACAATATTCCATGTGTATGTACATATATATGTAAGTTTGTGTGTTGGGGTGGGACTGGGGAAGATTGGAAGCAATGTTGGTTTCCTCTTTGAAGTGGAAATATGTATAAGGTACACTGCTTAGTGGTGTCACTGATGACCGCACTGTCCAGAGTAGCATAAAGTACAGCTGCTCCCTTCCCCTTGAATAATTTCCTGAGAGAAAGAGCTGACTCAATTTCTTTCAGCTATAATCCTTTGGACACAGATATGCTGAAATTTGAGATTTTGTAAGTTTGGAAAGAGTGGGCAAATTAATTGCTCTTGCCTTCAGTACTTGAGAAAACCCTCAAGTGCATAATGCAGACTTTTGATCCAGAATGAACTATGCTTAAATCCATCATTTCAATGTTACAGCTGTCTGTGGACTACTCGTGCGGCCTCAAGTCTTGATTACTTCAGGTGGTGCTGAGCTGAATTATCCCCTTGCTAGTGAGGTAGTTTCTCGCTTGAACACATGTTGGAAATTGTGAACTTTCCTTCTCCCCAAATTCCCTAACCTTATCCTCCAGTGTAACTTAATGGTTGGATTTAATAGGATTTAGTTGAAGCAGATTGTTTGACAAGCACCCAAAAGAGTTAATGGGCATCTTGTGAAGAGTATTGTGGAGTGAAGAAATTGAGTGAATTTTCAATAGGTAACGCTGTGGCTATAGATTGTCCCACCTTCATTCCAACTCAACAGCATAGTCAAGTCCTGGACAGGGCAGAGCGCCGTGATTGACACTCTTTAGCATGCCTGAGAATCTTCTATGGAACTTGTTGGAACAGATTAGTGACATCACTCCAACCCTCTGCTCAAAGATACAGCTTTCCTAGATCAGGACTGGGAATCAGGACTCTGGCAAGCAGGCATCCCAGGAGTTTCTAATGCAGGTGCTACACTTTAAGAAGCATACTTAGAAGTCATTTTCTAAGTTCCCTGGGCCACGAGAAATCTGCCTAACTGAACCTCGGCAGCTTGGATTTCTGTAGAAAGGTCTTTGAGTTATGTTTGAATGGTCTGTCCTTGGTCTTACTGAGGGACCTTTCTAAGAAATGGCCACATAATGTATGTCTGTGCATCTTCTGAATAGTCTGTTGCAGATGTTGTTTATTTCATGATTCCTTGGATAAAAATCTAGTGAGATGGTTTCAGACGGGGCCCTGCAGAACCTCAGGGTTCCTGGACCTGCTTCAGGGGTTCTACAAATTACAAAATATTTTCAACCTGAGGAGAGTTATTCAAACAGCCTAAAGAACCCTACATTGTCTTTTTCTCTTTTATATATCAAATTTCAGAATAAGATTCCCTTTAAACAAACAGTGAATACTATTTTGCTGAAAGTTTTTAAATTGTTGGTGTATAGTGATTTAATCCAAGCATGGGGGGTGTTTTCCTAAAGGTAGCTTATTTTATAATATGTGCGTGTGTGTGTGTGTGTGTGTGTGTATAAAATAAATACATATTTATATATTAAATGTATATTTATATGGTTTTTATATAAATATATAAAAATATTTTAATATATAAATATATATTATATATACACATTATAAAATAAACTATATACAGTATATATTGTGTGTATGTAGATATAACATATAGATACATTATGTACATACATTATAAAATAAACTACTTTTAGGGTATATATCATATATATGAATATATATAATATATTATATATACATGCATATATAAAAATTCACATATCAATATGCTATATTTATACATATACTCATATATACATATATATGTATGCATATAACATATTTCCCTTTTGGCTTTGGTTGTCAGTAAGCAGATGACAGTGATGGGCACACCACTCACTCACTTTCTCTTTTGATGCGATCTCGTTTGAGGTCATATGAAAGTATAGGAGAGTGGTTAAGAATATGGACTTTAGAACCAGATCCAAAGATTCAAATATTGGCTCCACCATTACTGGTTTGTGACCTTAGGCATCTCACCTACCCTTTCTGTCCGTCAGTTTTCAAATTTGTAAACCTGGGATAGTAGTCATATCCTTCACAGGATTATTGTCAGAATTAAATGAAATAATACCTGTACAGAGCTTAGAACATAGGGCCTGGTACATGGCTATCACTCCGGTGTTTATTTTTCAATTACATTTGTGTTATTATTACCTCCTCACAATTCTATGAAGTGCTTATTGGGGTTAAAAAAACTGGAACTCAGGAAGAGTTTGTAACTTGCCTAAATTCTCTCATGAAGTGAAGTTTCTGGGATCCAAACCCTGTGTGTTTCAATCCAAACCCTCTGACCTTTCCACCACATCACAATGTTTCCTGTGTTGTCAGAGATGAAGTCAATGCCTATCTTCCTATATTAGACAATGTAGCTGTAATATTTATATTCCCATTCCCTCAGTATGGTTTTTGGTATCCTGTTTTCATTGCTATTTTTACTGCATTATCTTATATATATCTTATTGTAAGCTGCCTTAGATATCTTTTGAAAATAGGCAGGGAATAATTTTCAAATAAAATAAATATATCAAAGAAAATATTCAGCTTGTGTGTCATTGCCTGAGTAAGTGCCCCTGTGAGTACATTTTGATTGAAAGTAAAATTTTGTCATTGGCTTTGAGTCCCAAGGCAAGTATACCAATATTTTTTGAGAACTAAGAAAAGCAGTTTCAGAGTAAATCCATTGTTATCTGTTTCCGTTGTACTGGATTTGCCAACAAAATTACACAAATTATGTAGAATGACAACGGATATAAATCCAAAGAATTGGAGGCTATATTTTTCTCAAAGGTCTGTCACAAAAAAATTGGAGACAGTAACTGTGGTTCGGCCAACTTGATAATTGGTTGGAACTTGGATATTGATTGAGTCTAGTTCCTGCAGAGATTTTCCCCTCTTGCAGAGTAAGAAAAGTAGGTCAAAGCAGATAGCATGGGTGGAATGCATAACAAGTTGCTAAGAAGCTAAAATGATTTTGCGAATACCATGCTAAGAAACAGCTTTTGCCAATTCGTGAATGCGTGGTATGTCTGTTTTTGTATCATCATCTTTATTATCTTTAATCCTAAGGATAGAGACACACACCTGCAATAATCTCCAGCTCTTTCAGTCTTTGTTATGAAGCTCGCAGTTTTCCCTTCCTTATGGAGGGATTTTCACCTTTTCTTCTTTTCTGGACAAGAGCCAATTGTTTCCCTGCTGCTTCAAACCTCAGGAAGCACTTTTATGAGGCTTCGGACCCGAAGTACACTTTCTGGGATTCTCTGAGACGGCGGCCTACACTAGAGGAGCAAGTCTTCCATCAGGACCCCTGAAAACATGGGTCACTAGAATCACTGCAGGAAGTTAGCATGTGGACATGGTGGAGCTGTGACCTTTGGCCCTATTCTCTCAATCTCTGTACCACTGACCAACAGGGATCTGCAAACATTTTGACAGCTCCTGCCAGTCTAGGGTCTGCTTGGAGGATGATACAGACCTCATTCCAGGGAGGAGCTTTCCAACAGTTTGTAGAACTGCCTCTAGTAATTTGGGAAACAGCCCCTTCATTCTAGCATGAGCCAATCACTAGCAGGAGCTTCTTAGTCTCCGAACAAATACTTGTGACATGGAGCAAACAAAGACTTGTTTGCTGTGCCACAGGGCGCTTGGATCTTCCCAGAGCATCACTTTCAGGCCTGGAAATTCCCCATTCTTCCCAAGCCTGATTGCTTTTAAAAAGCTTTACATTGGATCAACCAGAGTTTTCTGCTTCATTCATCGGAAGACTCTTCTATTCTCCGTGAAGCAGTTTCATGGAGGCTCCTGAGTGCTCTGGAAAAGCCATTTCCCATTTCATTATGGCAGAGGGATGTGCCTCAATAAGACTCTTGATGGGGTTTCAAGTTAAAAAATTGGAAACAATCTTAGCTTGGGGTGCTATCACAAAATTTAATAGACTGGGTGATTTATAAAGAATAGAAATTTCTCACAGTTCTGGAGGCTAGAAGTTCAAGATTAGGGTGCAGCATGGTCAGGTTCTGGTGAGGGCTCTCTTCTGGGTTGCAGACTGCTGGCTTTTCATTATCTTCTCAATGGAGGAAAGACAGCAAGCTAACTCTCTCTGGCTTCTCCCTATAAAGGCACTAACCCCATCATGAGGACTCTTCTCTTATCACCTAATCACCTCCCAAAGCCCTCAATCTTTAAATACCATCACATTGGGGATTTGATTTCATACATTTGATTCAACATATGAATTTGGCAGAGACACAGACATTCGGTTCATAACAAACTTAAATAATAAACAATGGGGTAATAATTTTATGTTATGATTAAATATCAGTAGTATAATATTATGTCAACAAAACACAATAGAAAACAATAATAGAGCACACTCTTTATTTTTTCCAAGTCTGGAAGAAAAAAATAAAAATGAATTTAGCACTTACTATGTGCCAGGTATGATAAGTGCTTTGCATACATCTCATTTAATGCTTGAAGGGAAACTTATGAGAAAGGTACTATTATGATCTTTATTCTACAGAGCAGGAAACCAAGGCTTAAAGAGATTAAGCATTTTGCCAATAATCACTATCAGTTAGCTTCTGCTAACAAAACATGGTGGTTTAAAACAAACAGTTATTATTTCCCATGTTTTTGTGAGTTGGCTGCAATTCTTCTGGACTGGGATAGCATGGCTAGGGTTGGGGCTGGATGGTCAAGGATGGCCTTTACCAGGATGATAGGACAGCTGGGCCACGCTCCATGTGGCCACTCCCTCTCCAGGGGCTCAGCCCAGGCTTGTTTCCATGGTGGTGGGAGGAATTTGCAGACACAAGAGAGGGCAAATCCAGGTACTCAAGCACTTTTCAAGCTGCTGCATCATATTGGCTAATGTCATGTTGGTCAAAGTCATATTGAGCCCAAACCCAATTCACGGGGTGGAAAAGTGGATTTTGTCTCTTGACTGGGGGTTTGTCATAATCATGTTGCAAGAGGGCATGCACTCAGGGGTTGGGGGAGGATTTGTGACCTTTTGCAATATACCATAATCACAAAATCAGTAAGAGACTCAACTGATGTTAAAATCCAGGTGGTCTATTCCAAAGCCATATGATATAACCTACACATGTTATAATGATCTCCTTGGAAATCTTAATGCTCTGGGGCATTTTCTTTCCATTTTATATAATGAGCATGAACTACTCTGATAATTAAAGTATTTGAAAACTACTATGACTGCATTTAGATGATATCAAGACCATGTCATTTTAACCTCGTCAGCACTTCTCCTGGTTTGCCAACTTCTGAGATATCCATGGAGATGGCAGACTCTCAGCAGTTGCTGTGAATTGTGGCACAATACCTTACATGAACTCTCCCAGCAATGGCAGAGAAGTAGCCCTTTGACTCCCACTCATGTTTCTCATCATGCCAGCCAAACCTGGGTCATTCGAGCAGCTCTCTACTGTATCATTATCCTGTCACCACAGGAATTGCAAAGAAATAGCCAATGAACCTGAAAGGTTGCAACTAATTGCCTTCTGCATTCATTAAGCCTTGGGAGGCTGGGTTCAAAAATTGCCTTAGGCTGATTCTTCAAGTTGTGGGTGGTTAAAACATTCTGGAGATAGAAGCGGTGGCTCACATGTTTATTCATTCCTTCTTCAAATATTGATCGGGTGCCTGGCACTGGACAGGGAGTAGTGAACAAAGCAAAAATGGCCCTGACCTCATGGAACTTCCATTTTAGTGAAGTAAAGGTCAACAGGTTACAGACAAGACACCCACACAGAAGTGAAAGTGATAGATGGAGGGTCTCTATGGGAGCCACTGTGCCTTGGGAAGTCAGGGAAGGCTTCTGTGAAGAAAACATTAGAGCCAAAGCCTGAAGGATGGGAATGAGCTGGTACCATGTAGAGCTGGGACAAGCCATTCCAGAGAGGGAGAAAAGCAAATGCAAGGGCCTGGAAGCAGGTGAGGGCTTGCTTGCTGTGTTGGCGAAACACAGTGGCGGCATTGTGCTTTGTTTCTCCTCTTCTCCATTCTCTGCTACTTCTTGGCCTCTGTTGGTGCAATGACATTTTAAGAAAATGCAGGACCAAATCAAGCAAAGTTTGTAAAAATATGGCAGATAGAAATACCAGTTTTTTAATAGGAAATATGATTTACCAAATTAAAATAGTATTTCTTCACATATTTGACAATTTGTGCAGTCAAAATCAGTATTCATGAGAAGAGTGATCATTTCTTGATTAAAAATCTAATACCTAAGTATAATTCTAATATATTAGTGAATGCCTATGGGATTAAATGCTACTGAATGTATCTATTGGTGTGTGATTGTCACTCAGTAATTACCTAAAGTAAAATCGTAAGCTATGAATGCTTAAATTTGAAACTAGTAAAAAGTATAAAAGTTATAGCATTTTTATCTTCTAAAGCATTAGGATCACCTAAAAGAAATTTTTGTAATATAATTTTTTCCCAAAGTATTTTTTGTTGTCTTTGTGCTTTTTATATAACTGTACTTTGTCAGTGAAACTGTTTCATCATTTCTATTAAACATCAGTGCTATCTTTATTTTAGGTTTACAAGATGTCATTCATTTAACAAATATTTACTGATTCTTGCTCTATGGCCAGCCTTAGACTAGATGTTAGGAATACAAAGACATACCATCTCTCCTCTGGGACATGCCATTATGGGCCTTTTTAGGGCAAGCCTTCCCATTACAAATTGACAATTTAAAATGTGCTACTTCCTAAAATTCTTCAAAAGGACAGAACTAGCTTCTACAGCAGTTTATCCCCAACAGCTTATCTGATTAACAGAGAAATATGATTTCACCATCTACTTGCAGAGACAAACAATTAAAAACTGAAGTGAAAACAAAAACTCCTACCAAAACAAAAATTCCTACTAAACCCTGTCAACAAAGTGATGGGTCTTGACATGGATGCTGGCAGTCAGCAAGATAGAAGTCAAGGATTGTTTTAGATAAATAGCAGGGGTCAAATGCAGGTGGTTCCTCTGACTTTCCACAGATACTAAGCACTCATGGTGTGTGTGTGTGTTTACGTGAGTGTGTGTGTGTGCGTGTGTAATGGAGCACGCAACTCTTGCAGGAAAGACGTTGCAGGAGTTGACTGGGGCATAAAGGTGTAAGTTGCAGCCTTCAAGGCATGGCCTGCATTCTAGTTTCTGGAACTCCTGCATCTCAGAGATGCAAAAACTAGGGTGCTGAGAAGGCCAAACTGCATGGCCCATACTACTGAGGCCCTTGTGGTCTGGTCTGTGCATCATTATCCTCTGGCCAGGTATGGCTGACAGAGGAGCATCTGTTTGTTGGGTTTGCTGTCAGGAGGCTGAGATCTTTGAGGCTGTGTGTGTGTGTGTGTGTGTGTGTGTGTGTGTGTGTTTCTCAATAAAATTTAGACCTTTGTTAGGGCGGCTGCCAAGGATAAAAAAGTAGGCTGAGAAAAATCATGTTTCAATGCAAGTAGAATGAATAATATTTCTTTGTCTTAAAGATGTTTCCACTATTGCTGTTCAGTCTTGCTTGAGAAAATTTCTTGTTGTAGAATGTGTAATGTTAAAATACTCTGTGAGAAAATCCGTAATTTGCAGTTACATAACTCGTAAGGTAAGTCAGCAAAAGACAAAATCTACTTGCTTCAAAAGTGTTTTGACAACAAAGTTTAGCCAGACTTTATTATATTCAAATGCTCAGTGGTTGCTACATGTGTAATTTTTGTAACTTTAGACCCCAATGGGAAACATCGTTGGGGAATCATAAAAATCATGGTGAAGAACAACTGCAGATATTGTACAGTGAGCGATAGGATATTTCTTGATAAAAAATAATGGTTATGAACCTCTAAATATTATGTTGAGTTAAAGAAGCTGGCACAATTGAAACATGGTTTCAATTATATGAAGTTCAAGAATACATTTATCACTACTGATGGAAATCAAGGAATCAACTGGAAAGGGATGGGATGAAACTTTCTGGGATGATGGAAATGTTCTGTATCTTGTTTTGGGTGATAGTTACAATTTATATCTGTGTATTTTAATGTATGTAAATTATACCTCAATTAAAAGTGAGTAAAACTGAACACTTTAGATCTGTGCACTTTAATGTATGTAAATTATACCTCAATTTAAAAATGAATAAAATTACACACACAAAGATATCTGTTAAGTACGGTGATTCTCAAATTTTTTTTTCTGTATTGATCCTCATGCAAATACATCGATTACTTCTGGCTTAAATGTGTCTTTCTTCTACCTGTTTGCCAAATGACAATTTAATTAAATAAATCTTAAAACATATACAGCTTCACAAGTTTTGTAATTGTAATTATTTCTAACTGGTATTGGTGAACTACATTTTTTATCTAGATCTACCTCCAATGGACTGATCCTTGTTTAGACAAAGTATAATTTAAGACTCTCTAAGCCTTAGTTTTTTCATTTGTAAAATGGAGATTACACTTGCCTGAGGGTTGTTGTAGGATCAAGTGAGATAATGTATATTATAATCCTGCTAGTCAAAGCATCATCAGTGGCATCACTCAGGGGCTTGTTAGAAGTGCAGAATCTTAGTCCTTGCCCTGGACCCACTATATTAGTCTAACACTGCTATAAAGAAATACCTGAAGGCTGAGGTGGGTGGATCACTTGAGGTCAGGAGTTTGAGACCAGCCTGGCCAACATGGGGAAACCCTGTCTCTACTAAAAATACAAAAATTAGGCAGGTGTGGTGGCACATGCCTGTGGTCCCAGCTACTTGGGAGCCTGAGGCAGGAGAATCGCTTGAACCTGGGAGGTGGAGGTTGCAGTGAGCTCATGTCACGCCACTGCACTTCAGCCTGGGTGACAGAGTGAGACTCTGTCTCAAGACAAACAAACAAACAAACAACAAAAAACTAAAAAAAAACCCTGAGCCTGGGTAATTTATAAAGAAAAGAAGTTTAATTGGCTCATGGTTCCACAGACTGTACATGCAGCATGGTTGGGAAGGCCTCAGGAAACTTACAATCATGGTGGAAGGCAAAGGGGAAGCAGGCTTTTTTTACATGGCAGGAGCAGGAGGGAAAGAGAGAGAGGAGAAGGAGAAGTACTACGTACTTTACTACATACTTTTAAACACCAGATCTTAAGAGAATTTACTTAATCACTAGAACAGCAAGGGAGAAGTCTGCCCCCATGATCCAATTACCTCCCACCAGGCCTCTCCTCCAACATTAGGGATTATAATTCGACATGAGATTTGGGTGAGGACGAAGATCCAAACCATATCACCCATTGAAGCAGAAGCAACATTTTAACAAAATGCCCAGGTAATTTGTATGCATACTAAAGTTTTAGAAGTGTGATCTTAAATGCATTGTAAATTATAAATTGAGATACAAATATTAGAAATTGTCATTAATACAGTTTCTATGGTGGAAATATGGCCCAGCATTTTGCTATGTGTTTTCCATGTTGTTGTCAGGCTGCTGGCCTGAAACCAATGTGGGCAACATGCTTGTGAAATGTGGCTGAGTTGTTGGTGGAGGGACTTCATGAGTCAGAATGGAAGGCTTTCCTAGGACCAGCCAACAAACTGCATTTCTAGGTAGCTTTTCAGGATGCAATTTCATAGGGTGTGAGAGTGGCCTCAGGTCTATGAGGCTATAACATTGAGTAATTTCTGCAATTCCAAAGGCGGTGAGAAATTTCTATCCTGGAATTTAATTTTCTTCCCCTGGAATCTGTTGCTAGCCAATCGCCATAAAAGGTGCTGCCATCACCAATTCACTTGAGCCAGCAGCCTCCCAATCATCCATGATTCTCTTTGTGACTCCCATCCCTATCCCATCCATCAGCAAGTGCCCTCAGTCCTATCTCTGAGTTCGACCTTCAATCTTCCTACTTCTGTCCATCTTCATGATCACCACCACCATCTCTCATTTGGCCTACTGGCCCCTAGTGGTTTCCCACCTCCACTGCATGCTCTTTGATCATTCTCTAAATGTCAGAGAAAACAGATCACATCGTACTCCTGCTGAAAACTCTTCCATATGTTGCTTTTTACTTAGAATAAGACCCAGACCCCACACCTGCACCTGTAGTAACCCATGAGGTCCTGCCTGAAATGGTCCTGGTGTATCTCTGCAGCTGCATCTTGCCCCTCCCTACCTTACTCAGCTCAAACCACATTGACCTTCAGGTTTCCAAGCATGTCCCATGTTTCTCTGTTTTGCAGATGCTGCTCTCTTGCCTAGCTTTTTCGTCTCCCCTCCTTTGAATACTCAGTTCTTTTTTCTCCTGCAAGTCTCAGCTAATTCCCCACTTTCTCAGAGGTGTCTTCTGTAAGTGTTCTAGCTAAAGTAGACCCCACTGTCAATCACCATCTCAGTCCTTTGTTTTTTTCCTTCACAACACCTCATCACAAGTTGAAATTATTCTGCATATCTGACATTCCGTTTTTGTTTGATCTTCCCCTGTAGAATAGCAGGGCTTATACTTGTATTGTTCACCATTGTATTCCCAGGGTCCGGCTTAGTGCCTGGCCTAGGGTAGATACTTAGCAGATACTGGTGATGACTAACTGACTAATACGTGAATGAAAGCATGCATGCATGAACGAGTTCATTCCTTTGCATAGCTGGTTGGCTGCTTAATTATGTAAGGCTGTTTGGAATTTACTTCCTGAAGAAGTTAAAAAAAAAAAAAAACCTACCTCTTGATTCTATACTCATCACCCTCACACCAGATTGCTGAATGCATTAAAAAAAGAAAAGCAGAATTCATTTTGCAGAGCTTGTTTGCTCTGTATCCCTGGTCCTCCTGTGACCTCATCCTGCTTCTGGAAAGGGTGGTTCCCTTGCAGTGGTTTTATCAATCCCTGGTCCCTGGACCCCCACTGTTGGAAACCACAGGAAAAGCAAGCACAACATCACCTTTAATTAGCAAGAGAGGCGCCTGCCTGATACACACAGCGGCTTGGAAGCAAGAAACAGAAAAATGTAAGGCGGGACTAGGTTTGTGGAAAGAACTAGAAAATGAAACAGAGTAATTATCCTGTTTTAACATAATGTTGTTAATCTGTATTGCCCATTATCATTGAGAGTGTCTTGCCTATTGAAGTATGCAAGCTGTGGAGCTGCTCTTTGCTCCAGCAGTGTAGCTAACAGAAGGGACTGGCTCCTCATCCATCATAATAATTAGTTTGTCATAATTTTCTGCCCTTCTTGGCTCTGCAGTAAAAAGATAGAAGAGGCATTTAAAGTTACCCAGGAATTGTTCCCCAAATTTCCTCCCTGTTCTTTATGGGAATAGATAGCTGTATTTCTGCCCTATTTATTTTATGTTTGGCCTGTGATAATGAAGTATATTTCATCTGGAAGTATATAGCTTTAATTTTCATGTTCTACTTGGAAACATCTCGCTGTTTCGTTTTGTTTCAGCTCTACAGTATATAAAGAGAGCTCATGCTTCTTTCTGAACTCACCCATCACCCACCAGAGTTAATTCTAGTTTCAAGACCAACATTACGACTTCATGAGCTGACTGCATAATAACACGCACCGGATCTCCAGTCCGTTAGCGTGGACAGAATGTTTTCCTTGTTTTATCCCTTAATTTTCACAACAGCCCTGGGAGGTAGACAAGGCAGGGGTTATCCACATGCCCATTTGACAGAATGAGGAGCAGAAAGGTCAACTGACTTGCTCAGGGCCATGCTGCTCGAGCAAAAAGGTGCTAGGACTTGATTCCTGGTTTGCTAATTGTACATGGTGGCCTTTTCTGTAACTCCAGCAACATCTGCAGCAGCCGCTGCTTCTACTGGAGTTTGCTTCTGCTGGAGTTTGCTTCTGCTGAAATGCAAATGGGGCAATTTTCAGTTATTCTTTCATACTCTCATCTTTATGAACAGGATGGGCATTCTGTGGTGGAAAAAGGGAAAGGTAGCTGGTATAAAAACATGGGGTTTATGGCCCAGGGCAGAAGTTCTCAAAGTGTGGTCCCTGGACCAGCAGCATCTGCATCACCAGAGAGCGTGTTTGAGATGTAAAATTTCAGGCTCCACTCCAGTCCTACATACTCACCAGAACTCTGGGGTAGACTTGGCAATCTGTGCTTTGACAAGTCCATCAGGTGATTCTGATGCAGGCTAAAGTTTGAGAAGCACCCACCTAGGAAGAAGATGGGGAAACACAGAGGAGAAGAGAGAAATTACATTGTGTGCCCAGGGCACAGACTCTGGGGCCAGCCTTCTGGGTTCTTATCATAGTCCTACCACCTCATCCATCCACAGAGTATTTACTGAGCATTTACTATGTGCCAGGCACCATGCAGATGCTTGGAATATAGCAGTGAAAGAACCAAAGATCTCACAGACCTGCTGTTTTACTTTACACTCATTGGTTGAGTGATAGAAGGAGCAAAGTAGTCTGTCCTTTTGTTTCCTGGCCCATAAAGGGAGAATACTAACTGTGCCTAACTGTAGAGTTTTTGTAAGGTTGACACTGAAAATATCTAGTGTCTGCACACAGTGAGAGCTCTGCAAGTGCTTGCCCTCTTCCTCATCGCACACTCTCAGTTGCTGAGTACTATTGACAAGTTGATGGTGCCATCCCTTGCCACTGTTCCAAATTGTGATCACAAGCCGCAAAGAAATTCCTAGAGGTGTGAGACTGACACAGACATCACTGAGATGCTTAAAGGAGATGTTCAAATTATCCCGTTTGGAAGGGTGCAGAGGCCTCATGGACCCAGGTGATATGTACTTGATTGTGAAATATCCAAATTTTGTCATAATTTCAATGATTGGCTCATTGAATTGACAATATTGGCTCAAGTTCTCTAGGAATAAATACATTCTTGGCACTGCTTCTGAGTCCTCCAGCCTGACATATATACAGGGCTCAAGGATGAAGAACTTATTTGGTGGCTTTAAGCAGTATAGAGCGTATTTAAAGATGTCTCTGATTTTAACGTCTGGCTGCTTCAGGAGGGCAGAGACGCGGTGACTATATGCGCCTTTCCCATGTTCACATCAGGTGCTCATTTCTCCAGATACAAAATTGTTTATGCTGTATTCAAAGCCCAGCTCAAATCTTAGCTCATCTATAACATGGTTTCCCATTGGATCAGCTCATGTGAAATTCTTCAGTCAGGGGTTTGGTGCTCCCTTGTACCCCCAGTGGAGCAAACACCATTTGCCAGCCACCTGGGAAGCAAATACTGCATCTGTTGTAGCATTCTGTGTTAGTTCCTTGAAATCCTTCCCACCCCAGTCTAAGATTGTGGTGGAAGCTGTATTGCGAAGATATGTAAGCAGAAGTCAAATGTGGAACTCCTAAACCACACCAAATATAAATGTTGTATGGAGTTTGTTGGGTGTGTTGGCGAGAGAGAGAGGAGAGACAGTGAATGGGTGTGTGGGGATCAGAGCCAGAAGAAATAAGAAGGGAGGCAGAAGGGGGGAAGAGGAAAAAGGAAGATGGAAGAAAAGGAGGTAGAAGGAATGGAGGGAGGGAAGAAGAAAGGGAAGGAGGAGAAAGGCAAGAAAAGTAGGCTAGATGGAAAGGAAGGGGAGGAAGAAAAAGGAAGAAAGGGGAGGGAGAGAAGACTTGGGCCTGCAAAGCTGACTCCTAGTTCACATAGCCAACTTGCTGCCTGCAGGAGAGAAGACAGGCCTGCCTTGCCTGCTGTCTGTTGGTGGGACCCAGGTCTAGCTGAGCCCATTGTGGCATTGGTGGCTTGACATGACATGCTTCTGTGTGGAGTAAGATGCTGCAGAGGGTGCATCTTGTATGAGAACCTCTTCAACTCAGTGTCCCTGCCCGCTTCTATAATGTGGCCTGATGATTGAAGATCTTGCTTGTCTTGGTCCTGTTCTCTTCATTGAGCCTGTGCCTCTACCATGGGATTCGCTCTACCTAGCAATTCACAAACACATCTAGATCTTCCTCTAGACTTTGGGTCTTGGAGGGTGGGGCCATGTCTTAGTCTGTCTTAGAGAAGTCAGATTGAGTTGCTTTACATTTAGTAGGATCATGATGTTTCTAAAATGTAGTAGAATTATTTACTGAGAATTGTGTCCTATTTCTTGTGGAAAAATAGACCCATTGGGGTGCAATTTTTCTAGTATACACTGATGATTATAAGGGACAAATGATTCTTCCTTCTAATCTCTTCTTAATAACAGAACATTACTGAGCTAAAATTTATTGGAGATTTTGTTTTGTTTTTTCTCCCCCACTCCCCTCCCCTGTCCCATCTAACAAGAATATAATGCTCTGGAGGAATACCTCATATTTCAGATCTAAATTTAAAGAAGTCAGACTCAATTGCTCAGTTAATTAAATTTGCGGTAGTCTCTTTGGAGATATTTATGGACTTGTTTTTACACTTTTGCATCTTCCTTTTCCTCCAGTTGAGTAGTAGCAAATACAATGTGACAGCCACATTACTGTACATGTCAGTTATGTACAGACTAAAGTGATGGATTTCCTGATAATCATTTAATAAAATAATTTTCATGAAATGCAGGCCCCCAGACCCCCTTGTTCATATGTTGCATTAAATGTTGTATTAATCTCACATGATATCCCAGAGAGAACCACAGCCCATCTGAGTCTGACATATGCACTGCTTGAAATTTGGGGGCTTCCTTTATGGCTAAAAGCCAAAATTTGGACCTGTGGTTTACTACCCAAACATCTTAAAAGTAGAAGCCTCAGAATAAGATGAAGTCATCAACATTTCCATTGCCTGAAAACCAAAGGATATATGGATTCCTAGTTCCAGGACAAGGTTTTGTTCAGTTGTGAAATACCAATGCCACTTTCTGCAATAATGATACTGAACACTATGTAGCATTTATCAAATAAAAAATTAAAGCCTATTTTTTTACATCCATAGCTTCCAATATCTCTGTGATTTGTGCCAGAAACTTTGTGAAACTATTTAGATGTCTTCTCTTACAGTGCCCTCTCAATACCTTATGAGACAGGTTGTTATTATCTCCATTTTATAAATGAAGAAACTGAGGCTTAGAAAGAGAAAATGATGCCCCCAGGTCATATAGGTGGCAAATGCCAGAGCCTGGTCTCAAGTCTAGTCCTTTTGATTACTAAACCCATAGAATTTTTACTACCCCATTTTTATTTTATATATATATATACACACACACACACACACACAAATAAAATGTGAAATGAAAAAGCCCCAACTAGTGGTGGAAATAGTAGATAATTAAAAACAATGCATAATTCATAGATTAGAGTTTTATATTGATAAATACATAAAATAATACACTTTCATACATGGCTTTTCTGTAAAGATATTTAATATTATACATGTCATAGAACATCCAAGAAAAAATTTTAAAACAAAGAGAGAACATGCCCTATTAGGTATCAAAACACATTTTAGAGTAGTAGCAGTCAGAAAAGTGTGGCATTGACAGATAGAACAAGACAGAGAGCTTGAAATAAACTAGAAAATAAATGAAAATTTTGTGTATGAGAAAGTTGGCCCTTAAAAGAGAATGGGGAAGAGATGGGCTGATTATTCAGCAAATGGCGCTGGGATGGTGGCTATCTATTTGGGAGAAAAAAGGTCTCTATCTCACATTATTTATGAAAATACTGGATCAAAAGTCTAAATATTTTAAAAAATATGCACTGGAATTCGTAAGGTTTAGGTGACATATGAACATTCCTATGAGAAAGACTCAGAGTTGAGCTGTGAAGTAGAAAATGCATTTTCCCATACTTGAGAAATAACTGTTACTCTTCAGACATGGCCATATTAATACCTATGCTTCATATCAAAAAGGGTGCTGCTGACTGCACATGAAATGTGGTATATTAGCACATACACCGCTTGTTTAACTGGTCCCCATGGTAATCAGAGGCTTGCACTTTGGGCAGGGCTAGCTGGGACTTGGGGAGCAAAACCTTGCTGTAGGCTCTCCACCCACCCTATGCAAGAGGAGTCTAGGTCACCCTGCTGTGTGTTCCCATGGCCGCTGGGATTTCTTGACTCATGTTATTTTGGTTGGCTGTTCTCTCTGTTCTGCTAGATTGAGAATTTCAAAAGAATGGGCTGGGTGCGGTGGC
Organism: Pongo pygmaeus; assembly: GCF_028885625.2. NCBI lineage: Eukaryota > Metazoa > Chordata > Mammalia > Primates > Hominidae > Pongo > Pongo pygmaeus. The sequence goes on along the minus strand of NC_085930.1, from coordinate 94,175,697 downwards.
TCACTTGAGACCAGGGGTTCGACATCAGCCTGGCCAATATGGCAAAACACTGTCTCTACTAAAAATACAAAGATTAGCTGGGCATAGTGGTAGATTCCTGTAATCCCAGCTACTCGGGAAGCTGAGGGAGGAGAATTGCTTGAACCTAGGAGGTGGAGATGGCAGTGAGCTGAGATCATGCCACTGCACTCTGGCCTGGGTGACAGAGTGTGACTCTGTCTCAAAAAAAAAGAAAGAAAGAAAGAAAAAGAATAGAGGCCCTGTCTGCTTTGCTCACCCATGCATGGCCTGTCCTTTGGTCAACAGTACTTCATGGAATGTACAGATAAGCATGTTTTGGACCTCTTGGACAGGGCTAACAAAGGGGTTTATAGGGAAAAAGGTGAACATGTTTAACAGGGAGATTGGCAGGTCCATAGGAGCCTTCTGGGCTGGATGGGAAATGTGTGTGCTTGTGGCTTCTGAGGTGGTCCACATAAATCAGGAGAAAGCATGATTTGGCATTTAAAGTGAATAGGGAAGAAATGGGCCTGGAATGTGCCATTCCAGGTGATGAGGGTGACCTAGATGTGAGTGTGTAGGGAGCCGAAGGCCCGTGGGACGTGACCAACTCATCATTCCACTGGAGGCTATATAATCAAACAGCAAACTGTTTATCATGAATGTAGGATATGGGCAAACTCACACTGCACCTGCCACCAAAAGGTTTGCTGAAGGCCAACACTCCCTGGCGCCAGGCTCCTTGAAGTTATCTACTGAGAAATCTAGCGCCTATTGTTCAAAGGATGCAGTCTCGCAAGCCTGCTGTGAACCAAAGGGCCGACTGACAATTACCCAACAACCACCACCCCCTTTTCTCGTTATCTCTTTTACCAATAAATACGGAGGGCTGTGTAAAGCTCAGGGCCCTTGTCCACTAGAGGCAAGGTGCCCCTGACCCCCTTCTTCCAAATATACTCTTTTGTCTCTTTTCTTTTATTATCATGTTCATCCCCCTTTGTTCAGTCCACCAGGGTCCGTGGCTGGCTATAGAGTGGACCTTGAAATCACACAATAGCTACCCTTTCTGAATCCTTACAGCATGCCAGACAGTGTGCCCAGCACTTAAGGTACATTCTTCCATCTACTCTCTACCATGATCTTAAGGGATGGATGCTATTATCATGACTTTTCAAATGAGGAAACTGAGGCTCAGAGAGAAGGTAAGTCCCTTTCCCAAGGTCGCTCAGCTAGTAAGTGACAGAGTTGGAAGTCAAAACCAAAGCCATTCAAACTGACTCCTAACTGCCATGCAGCAGACTGGATTGAGTTCAGCAAAAAGGGTACTGTGTGATGATAAGAAACGCTTGCATTCCCAGCTCAATATGGTGCCTCTCAGTCCTTTCCTACACACTTCATTAGGACAGCCGCTGGGCATGGTGGTGGGTGCCTGTAATCCCAACTACTTGTGAGGCCGAGGCAGGAGAATCGCTTGAACACGGGAAGCAGAGGTTGCAGTGAGCTGAGATTGCACCATTGCGCTCTAGCCTGGGCAAAAAGTGTAAAACTCCATCTCAGAAAAAAAAAAAGAAAAAAAAGAAAAGAAAGAAAGGAAGGAAAGGAAGGAAGGAAGAAAGAAAGAAAAAGGCGGCAAGCTCCTAACACTCACCAAGAGCTAACCTTGTCCTCATGGAATGCTTACGCAGCCCTGCAGCCACCAGCTCGGCCTTTTGCACAAGGCCGAACTTTAGACTTATAGCTACAAATTAGTAGTGGCTGTTAACCAAGTAGATCACTGCAATTGGTAATCTACAATTTTATTTTGCAGTGACTGATTACCTCATTCTATAAGAAGTTAGTGCTATTAACCTGTGCAATAATGACTTAGTTTCTGTAAATAGTTCTATATTTCCTAAATGAATTACAGGCATGGGCCCAAATATTCCTGTGTTAGGAAAGAGTGGAAAATTTATGAAAAAATACCCAAACTGATGAAAGTGGAACGGTTTCTCTTACTTAAACTTGTTCATTTTCACCATTACTTATGGTGAATGAGCAAAAGGTAAAAAGCAAACAAAACAAAACAAAATAACAACAACAACAAAAACTTTTCCTTAAATCTTACTATTTGATCAATGATTCAAAGATAAAAGGTTCAAGTTCCTAATTGGAGAAAGTTGTAGAGAATCAATCACTCAGGTACCTGAAGAATGAAAATAAACTACTTAAATTAGCTTTGTGTGGCCTGTGGATATCTTAATCCTTGAAAATCAAAATCAGCTAGGCTAATTTTAAGAAAGAATAGCAGTGATGCAGGTGTTTCAGACTCACAAAATGATTTTATATAGGAATATAATTTACATATAGTCACTAAATTCCAAGACATGACCACTCTTGAAGGAAAATAAAATTGATACAGTAGGTGCATTTGGTTATGTTACCTACATTCAGATGAAATATCATTGACCTACTAAATAAATAAAAATAATAGTGATATAAAGTTCACCACAAAGTATTTTGGCACAGTTCCATCTCTCACATACACAGCTATTTCAGTTTTCTCAAGATAAAGCTGGTTGCCACTCCATGACCTCTTTTCAGAGGATGGTCCTTTCAGCAAGGGAATTTGAGGACTGAAGGTATTAGAGTCCCTCCCTTGCTCAAGAACCGGTCTCACATAAGGAGGGAGGAAGAAGCTTTTCCTTGAGAAGGTTTGGAGATCCTGGTACAGATTGTGAAAAGAGGGGCTGGGAAAGGAGAACCCAGATTGTGAAAAGAGGGGCTGGGAAAGGAGAACCCCAGCCTCGGGAGCCTTCTCGGTTCAGTATTGATAGTGCCTTGAGGATCTAGAAATGGATTCCTTTAAGCTCTTCCTGTTCTCCATGTCTCGGGAAACTCCTGTGTACCCAGGGGTGGCCTGTTCTGGTTTGCAGTTACTCTTGTCGAGGCATGGGGTTGTGTGAGGACTGCCTCTTATAAGATCTCACAGGGAGTAATTCATGGATAAGGGAAGGCTGAGTATCTCTGTCAATGTGGCTTAGCCCAGTTAATATACTTTGTCTGTTTATGGAGTCAGATAACTCTTTAGCCAAATCCTGGCTCTTGGTGGTATGTGAGTATGAGAAAAATTATTCAACCTCTCTGAATCTTAGTCCCCTAATCTTTTAAAGGGGGAAGATATCAGGACCTTCCCCATGGCACTAGCATGAGGATCAAATGAGATAATGTGCATGCATATTTGCATTTAAGTTTCAAGCAGTCATCTGGTGGCTTATGAATTGGCATGGTGATGCAGGACTCCATTCAAGTTAGTGGCAAATGGTCAACACATGTGACCCCAAAATCTGTTACTAAGAAATTCAGCTTTCCCTGTAAGGTATATGACTTCAGGGAAGCAGCGTCCTTAGGAAGACACTCAGAGATTCAACTCACTCACCTTTGGAGTGTGGGACACACTTTGGATTGTAAATAGTTCAACACTTTTAGGTTTCCTAATGGAAGACATTTGAGCATAAACTAGTCAAAGGGCATGAAGGGATTTCTGTGAAATACACCCCTCACCACAATCTATTCTCAATTATATCCTAAATGATGAGAATGACTAGCCACTATGTAAATGAATAGTGATATTCAAAATTAAATAATTTCATGGTACTAAAAAGTTGATCATAAATAAATTAGTCATGTGGCTCATACAGCCTCCTCCCAAATGTCACAGCATCGGTCTTCATATATATTGATAAGCACAAGATATCCATAAAATCATAGGCTCTGGAGCCTTCCAGAGAGATTCTCTTAGATAGAATCATTCATTGTAGCTGACATTAGTAAGTCAATTCAACTTAGATAGCTCACAGCTGTCCAGGCTGTTGTATTTACTGAGCCATGGACTACCTTGTTTTCAGGCATGCTTGAGAAAATTACTTGTAAGACTATTTCTCTTCTGGGCACATTCAAGTGTTTTAGAATGAACTCCATAACTGCAGATTCAACATTGGATCAGGCTCGGTGTAATAATAATATCAAAAATTATTGCTTTAATAATGCCTTGAAGTTGCCTGGAATCTCATGACTTGCCTTCTCTTAGTAATTCAGCCAGATAAGGTATCAGTGAGTGTTTGTGTGTGCAAAGAGCAAGGCACTTTAAGAAACAACAAGAATCTCAAGATCAAGGTGAAAGGACCTTCTCAACATGCTCTAAAAGAGTCATCTTCTTTGGAGGGTGGCCACTGCCCTTCCTGAGAACCTCATGCCTGTATTTTATTTTATTTTATTTATTTTTTTGAGACGGAGTTTCACTCTTGTTGCCCAGGCTGGAGTGCAATGGCGCGATCTTGGCTTACTGCAACCTCTGCCTCCTGGGTTCAAGCGATTCTCCTGCCTCAGCCTCCTGAGTAGCTGGAATTACAGGCATGCACCACCACACCTGGCTAATTTTTGTATTTTTAGTAGAGATGGAGTTTCACCATGTTGGCCAGGCTGGTCCCAAACTCCTGATCTCAGGTGACCCACCTGTCTCAGCCTCCCAAAGTGCTGGGATTACAGGTGTGAGACACCACACCCGGCCCTCATGCCTTCTTTACAGTGAGAAAACAGGGCTCCAGGGCCAAGAAAGGTTCCTTGGCAGGTGGTTTGGTTCCTCTCCTAGGATCTTTCAGTTATTCTTCTCCATTGCTGAGTTTATGCAAACTTTTAAGGAGATTCTCTCCTTCATGCTCCTCTCCTTTTTACATATGTTGAAATATTATGAAAACTATAAAGTGCAATATAAATATAAGGGCTTCCCATACCATGTGTGTGCCTGACATGGTGCCAGGTACTGCTGGGAGCATAAAAGAATCATGCGATGTGGAAAGGATGCTAGATACCCTTTATCAAATGCAGTGTTTCCAAAAGTGGGAATACCCACCACTGGTGATGTCTGAGATGATGCTAGGTGGTAAACAAAGAAACATTTTTATTATAATAGTTACAATTTTTATTTCGATAGGTATGTGGGCATTTATTATCATGTGTGATAGGAAAAAATATAATTAGTATACCAATACTATAATATTAAAGGTATTATTATGTAGGACAGGGTAAGTAAAATAAATTGATTTATTTGAAACTGAGAAAAAAACTAATAGTACAGGGGCTGCATGGATAGGGTAAAGTCTGGAAAATATTGAGGCCCAGCAAAGAGGATGGGTCTACCTCGCCCAAGGTCAGATAGTGAGCAAGAGGCAGCAATGACGACTGCTATGTCTTCCAATTCCCAGGAGCTTCCAGGCCATTCAACTGTAGCAGGGTTACTTCCTTTTCTTACTGGTCATGTCCTCAGTCTAGATTTGAGTTCACTATGAAGAAGGTATAATACTTTTCTGTGTGTATCAGCTGAAGAGTTTAACCTGAACAATGAAGTGTTAAAATCTGCAACAGTGCATTTCAGACACAGGTATTGAACATATTACTGTCAACAGCTTATAAAAGGTGAGCTGAAACCAAGAGTGAGAACCTTTCCCTGGCCCTTTGCAAAACCTCAGCAGTTGGACATAACTAGCGCAAGGAGGCAGCAGCGAAGTCAGTTCAGCATGTGGTGCACCTCCCAACCTGCAGCCTCCTTCCCCGACATGTCAGGCCAGAATCACCACCATTTCCAATTCCCATTCACTTAAACATCAGTGAGGAAGACTGAAACCAGGAAGGTTTTGATAAGAGATGGAAAAAGACCTAATCTCTGTCCATACCTCATTTGTAATAATGATGACTATTCATGTGGCACTGTGTCTATGTAATATCTGAACCTGATATCACTGCAGGCCAGCATGCTTATCCCAATTTTGCACATGAGGTAACAGAAGTCCAAGGCAAATTAACTTGCCCAAATGGAAAAGCTGGGTCTCAATTCCAGGCTTGTCTGAGTATAAAGTCACAAGACTCGTACTTAATATTGTGTCATACATGGATAATGGAAAGACATATGAAGTGATATTGAATAATATGACACATGAAATTCAATGCTAGACTACATAGTAGAGACTTTTAGCACTGAAGTAGTTGAGAGTAAGAGAAATCATTGTTTTATTCATTTATCTAGTCAAACTCATTTTGTATTCCCTACCATGTTCTAGGCACTTGTTACTGATATGAAGCAGAGGTTAGCAAACTATAGCCCATTGGCAAAATTCAGCCTACTGCCTGTTTTTCTAAATAAAGCTTTATTAGAACACAGTCACACCTATTTGTGTGTGTATTGTCTGTGGCTTTTTTTGTGCTACAACAGCAGAGTTGAATAGTTGTGGCAGAGACCTTTAACCCCGGAAAAAACTAAAATATTTACTTTTTGGCGCGTTGTAGAAAAAGTTTGCTGACCCTTGATCGAAGCGTCCCAGACTTTGTATAAGAGGTGAGATTTGATTAAGAAAGGAAGATTAACGTTCTGAGAAGAGGTCACAAACTCTGAATTCTAATTTGGTCCCATTGCTCAGTCTTCACATGACCTAGAGAAAATAGCAGCATCTTTGAGCTTCATTGTTCTAATTTATCAAATGGGGATAGCACGGCCTGTTAAACTGCCTCCTCTGTTTCAGTGGGTTAAATGACACAGCATGTGCTAAATAATAATTAATAGTTACATTTTATTGCCTACTTATTGATGAGGTATTTTTCTAAGCCATTTTCATATAATTTTTTATTCAAACCTCAATGTAATCCAATGAAAGGGTTGCTTGGAATAAAGGATTTACTTATTACAAATTATTAACATGCTTTATTGTTTTGTCTTCCTGGGGATGTGATCTTTGTTCTTGTTGGTCCAAGGTTTGCGTCTACCTGGAACAGAGGGCAGGGATGGGGAGGAAGATTAGGATTTGTTAAGGAAGGAAGTCAGAGACAAAGAAGGAGATACTCCTTAGTTTCTGAGATGCAAAGACCGATTAGACATCAGGACAACTTGCAAATTGGAGAATATTCTTGAAATAAGATTTAAAATTTGTATTGCCTCTTTCAGAGTATCAGTAGCAGGGGCAAGGGGGCAAGTGTGTGGACCCAGTTTATAGTTGCCCCAAGTTGCGGAGCATAGATCACTTCTGCTCACACAGCTAGGCTAGCTTTAAGGTGTCAGGGTGTAGAGGAAATTAATGGTAGGAAGAGAAAGGAGTGAGCGAGGAGGGAGAACAAGAGGAAGAGATGTGGTCGGGCTTTCTCCAATGCTTTGGGGAGGGGTGGAGGCAGTTATATGTGAGGGTTTAATGGAGGGAATGGGGCTTATTGCCTCATGCATTTAAGAACTTGCACAAGCATCTCATCTTGGGCTGCCTTAGCATTCACCTGGGGTAAGTTGTACAGGTGGTTCAGAGAAGAACCTTGCAGGCTGTAGCTTTCCCAGTCCCAACGTGTACCTGCCATGGGGCTCTCTGTCACATGGTATGGAAGGAAGACCCTGCAGAGGTTTAGATCTGTAGCCAGCAGGAGCGAGGAGAGGTAGAGACAGCTGGGGAGCAGCCATGGGCTTGGTCCAAGCCGAGACAGAGTCAGACTCCAACTATGAGTGCCAGCATGGCCACGGTGATCAGGGGACCAGGAACTTGTCCCTGGAGACCAGAGAACTCCCAGACCCAAAACCCTGAGCTCCCCATCAGCCTGATGTCATAAAAGACTCACCCACTTTCTCACCAAGACACCTGGCTTCCTGTTATTGGAGGAATACAGGGAGGGGAGCCTCTGAGAGTCTATGCATTTTTATGAAGAGAGACCGAACTAAAGAGGGTGTTTAATTTTTAGACTAGATTCAGTTTTAAGCAGGATTACATATTTATTTTCTCTCCTCATTTCTCCTGCCCCTACCACATTTCTATTAATGGTAAATGGGGGTGAGGAAGTCAGATTAATTTTAGTCAAAACTGTGTACAGATACAGCTGACAGCCAACCCTTCATATCCCTGAGTTCTACATGTGTAGACTCAACCAATTACAGATTAAAAATATTCAGAAAAGAATGGAAGGTTGCATCTATACTGAACAAGCACAGACTTTTTATCCTTGTTGTTATAACCTAAAAATACAGTATCACAACTATTTACATAGCGCTTACATTGTGTTAGGGATTATAAGTAATCTGGAGATGATTTAAAGTATACAGGAGGATGTGTGTAGGTTACATGCAAATACTATGCCATTATATATCAGGGACTTGAGCATTCATGGATTTTGGTACCCATGATATCAGGGGTCTTGGAATCAATCCCCCATGGATACTGAAGGACAACTGTGTGTGTGTGTGTGTGTGTGTGTGTGTGTGTGTGTGTGTACTGAAAGTCAATTATTGCAAACAGACTGGCTACTTCCTTACTTCCCTATAGATGATCTGAACTGCGGCCCTCCTAGGGTTCCCAAGGCAAGAAGGGGACTGTCCTTCAGAGATGTGCATTATTGCCCTGTTTGTGTTTGAGTGTCACATTAAAGAAAAGGTTGAAAGTGGTATTGGGACTGGAAGGGCCCTAGATCTGCAGGAGAGTTTGCAGGGAGGTTTCTTTCCTGGTTTGCAGTTGCTCAGAACTGGTACTGAGGCAAGAGCAGGTAGTAATTAGATAGCAGGGTGAGGAGGGCAAGGGTGACAACTTGGAGTCACTTGGAGAGATAGGAGGAGGGGTGGTCCTTTCCCTCCCTACCAAAAGATCAGAGCTACCCTTTGAAACCCTGACTGTGGTCTAGCTAGCCGGCAAATACTCCCTCCCGCATGCCAGAAAGAAAACAAACACTGAGCCCTTGGAACACCATCTGCCGAGCGTCTCCTGGTACATGCTGGCTGCCTGATTTTGAGGGATTCAGAAGTTATTTATGTTTCAAGCTTGAACAGCAATCTCTAAACACTGTCTTCCCTACCAGGAAACCATTTTCCCTCTTCCATGAGAGGTCTATGAGCTCTCTGATCACTTCAGTGGGAAGAAACTGTCCAGACAGTTTATCTGGAGCTTCTACTTTGGGGAGGAAAAAACTATTTTTTTTTTAAAAAGTGGATAGAGTTGTGAAGTGTATCTAATAAGGCCTGGCTTTGGCACCTGGACACATAGCATTCACCCCCAATCTCTTCTAGCAGGTAGGCAGCTTTCTGAGTTACAATGATAGTGCAGAAACGTGGCTAAGTCTGGAGTGAAAGCCAAGCACACCCAGAGCCTCCACCTACCAGAGCAGTCACAAAGAAGCACCAAGCACAAGCGGGATTTCGTCGAAGGAGAACATTTGTTCTGTGGATGTTCATTTGTTTGTATCAGTCTTATTGTGACTTTTTATTTAGTTTTTATTTTTGTTGAATAACCAATTTTTTAGAAAAGAACTTATTTTTAATTGACAAATATTTTTAATTAAAAATTGCATATGTCATGGTGTTCAACATGATGATTTGATATATGTATGCATTGTGTAATGGTTAAATCAAGCTATTTAATATATACATTACCTTACATAATTATCTTATTTTGTTGTTGTGGCATGGACACTTAAAATCTACTTTCTTAGCAATTTTCAAATATACAATTATATGGTTATTCACTGTAGTCACCATAATGTACACTAGATCTCTTGAACTTATTCTTCCTCGTTAAGATGTTGTGTCTTTTCACTGACATCTCCCTAATCCCCTCGCCCCCTGACCTCTTATGACCACCATTTTGCTCTCTGTTTCTATGAGTTTGACTTTTTTACATTTCACATACAAATGAGATCATGTGGTATTTGCTTTTCTGTGCAAAGGAATGAGTTTGTGGATAACATTTCCCCCTGTTGTTTTTGGTTTCCATGTACTGTCCATATTTTCATATTTTCTATGATGAGTATATACTTCTTTACTTCTCAGAAAAAAAAAATCTTTAACAAATAGGAATAAAAACTTCACTTGTATCAGCTACTGACCTCCCATGCCCTCAGATTATACTGAGGGTTGGGGAGATGTGAGAGAATCATGATGATGATGAGGAGGACCCGGGCCTTCCTTTCAGGCTTAATCCCTGCCTCACTGCCCCCCACGCCCTGCCACCAATTAATGAGGAAATCTACAAACTACTCTGCTTCAGAAACTATGGTAAGTTTAGATACTGTTTGGGAATTATTTTGTAATTTTCATAGGGGTATAATATGTTGAGGATATACAGGAGAAAGTCCGTATTTGTAGAAAATATAGGTGGTGATGTTGAAGGATGAAGTGTCATAATGTCTACTGCTTAATTTAAAATGGTCAGATAAAAAGGCAAATATGAAGCAAATAAGGCAAAATGTTAACAGTTGTTGAGTTTAGTGATTGCTATATGTGTATTCCTTGCACCCTTCTTTTAACTTTTCTATTCATTTCAAAAAGTACGTAATACAAAGTTGGAAACAAAAGCAATCACTCCTAAAAGTCTCCCCTTTCTTTCAGCATTTTCTATTTTTTTATTTTTGTCTTGCTCCTTTCTTACCTTGTTCTCACCTGCCTGAACCAGCATCCAGGCATGGCTGGTGGGGAAGCCTGTTCATGGTGGGGATGAGAAAAGGACATCATTCAGGAAACTCATCAATGCCATCCTTCCTGCCATTTGACACCCAGCCCTCCTCTTCTCTGACACCTGTGTGTTTGTGCAAGACTATTCATTGCATTGTTGTTTATAACATGTTTAAATTGGAAGTAGCCTTCATTTCCATCATAAGGAGAGTGGTTAAATAGTTTAAAGTACGTCTATACAATGAAGTACCATGTAAGCTAAGGCAAGTTTGTATGTGTTTTTGCTATTTTATTATTTAAGTAGTTCAGAAAATAGCAAAAGGGAAAGCAAAAACAAATCGCTCAATTTCCCACCCTTAAAAACAACTAACCAGACACAGACGGACATCTATGTGGGCACTTTAATGTGGGCCCACTATGAATGTGGGCACTTTAAATGACATCCCAAAAGAGAATATCCATCCACACGGCTACTGAACGTATAAAAAGATACTCAGTCTAATTGGTAATCCAGGAAATGAAAATGGAAGCTGTAGTGAGGTACATCTATACACCAACCAGACTGGCTGAAATAAAAGAGTCTCATGCTATAAGGTGTTAGGGAGGATGTGGAACAACCGGAATGCATAAACACTGCAATTGGGAGTGTTAGTACAGCCACCTTGGAAAAACAATTGGGCATTATATAATAAAGTTAGAGATACACATACTCTATGAATATTTCCTGAAATGATTATTGAAATTCATTCATATATACAGCAAGATACATATGAGAATATTTATAAGTGCATATTTGTAAAAAAACTGGCAATAGTTCAAATACCTATCAATGGTGGAATTTATAAATAAGTTATTAGGTAGTTTTACAATAGAATATTATACTGAAAGAAAATGAACAAATTATAGCTATAAGAAACAATTTGTATTAATCTTAACAAACATAACGTTAAGCAAAATGATCAAGAAAAAGAAGAATTCATACAATCTGATTCAATTTATATGAGGTCCAAAAAGCAGGTAAAATTAGATGATATTGTTTAGGTTTGCTTGCATGGAAGGTTAAATCATAAACAAAATCAAGGAAATAATGACCTTGAAAATCTGCATGGTAGTTAACTCAGTAGGGAGAGAGAAGATTGTGATTGCTGCAGCTACACGGGGCCTCTGGGATGCTGGCAATATGCTATATCTTCTCCTGGGCAGTGGTAATATATGAGTTCATTTTGTTGCTAAATATATACACATTACATACATTCTCTCTCTCTCTCTCTGTCTCTGTCTCTTTATACGCACACACCCACACATGTATAACTCCTCTATACTTCTCTGTGATTATTACAATAAAAAAGTTAGAATTGATACATAGAATGTAATTCTATTTTATCCTATCATTTCTAGATGGTTTTTTTCCTATCTTTATATCATTATAGAGATGTTAATATCTTTTCATGTGCTTATTGGTATTCCATATACCTTCTTCTTGAGGTGTCCTCCTTAAAGTGTTAAAATATTTTATTCTTTTTTTCATTTTTTTCTTACCATTGAGTTGTAAAGGAAGGTATTTTATATGTTCAGAATACCAGTTCCTTGTCAAATGTATATGTATTGCAGGTATTTTCTCCCAGTCTATGACTTACTTTCTCAATTTTTAAATCTTGACTTTAGAAGAGCAGAAGTTTTTAATTTGATAAAGTATAATTTACTAGTTTTATTGTTTTATGCTCTTTTATATCCTTAAAAAAATCTTTACATACTGCACATTTGTGAAGATTTCCCCTTACGCTTCCTTCTGGAAGTTTTATTGCTTTAGTCTTTAGGGTTGGGCCTATGATCCAATTTGGGTAATCTTTGCATATAGTGTGAGTAACTGATGAAGTTTTATTTTTCCCATACTAATACCCAGTTGTTCTAGCACTATTGGATGAAAAGTCTGTCATTTTATCATTAAATTACCTCTTTACTTTTGTTGAAACTAAATTGACCAAATATGTGTGGATCTATTTCTGGAGTCTCTATTCTGTTTCATTTATTTACATGTCTATCCTTATGCCAATACTAAACTCCTTTGGTTACTGGCTCCATAATAAGACTAAATCAGGTAGTATAATTCCTCCAATGGTGTTCCTTTTTAGGAAAATTTTTTGATTACCCTAGATATTTTGCATTTTTATATAAATTTTGGAATGAGACTCTCAATCTCTACAAAAATGTACTGTGATTTTGATCATATTAACCTGTAGCTTAATCTGGGGAGAGCTGACATCTCAACACTATCATTTCTTCTAATCCACAAGCATGGTATATCCCTCCATTTAAGTCTTTACTTTTTCTAAGAAATATTTTGTAGTTTTCTGTTTACACGTCTTGCACATATTTTGTTAAATTTATTCCTAAGCACTTTATGATTTTAACCTTTTATTATAAATAATATTGTTTTTAAATTTTAAATTTCCAGTAGTTCATTTCTACTATTTAGAAATGAATTGATTTTTTGTGTATTGAGTTTGTATTCAGCAACCTTGCTGGACTAACTGGTCAGGAAGCAGAAACCACATCAGTCATCTGAACAGAACATTTTAATAAAGTTTAAAATATATATTTAATAAAGTATTATTAAATAGTAAAAGGGGTTAGCTACTATAAGGAGTGACAGAGAACTCTAAGCAATCCAGGAAGGGCAAATATGGGGATTTGCAACTACCACAAGGACTAAGGCAGAGTATCTAAAAGTAGAACTAAGAACTCAGAAGAGTCTTAGTCCTTTTGTGCTGCTGTAACAAAATATCACAGACTGAGTAATTATAAACAACAGAAATTTATTTCCTCACAGTTCTGGAGGCTGGGAGGTCCAAGATCAGGGCATCGGCAGGTTCAGTTGTCTGATGAGGGCTGCTCTCTGCTTCCAAAAGGGTGCCTTGTTGCAGCAACCTTGGTGGTGGAAGACTTGAAGGGATGCTGTGTCTTCACATGGCACAAGGCAAAAGGGCAAGAAAGCCAAACAAACACAAATCACATTCATCTAGAAGGAATCCTTATGACCTAATCACTTCGTAAAGGCCCTAAGCTCTTAATACTATCACATTGGCCATTAAATTTCAACACCTAAATTTTGCAGGGTGTCTTTCAAACCACAGCAGGGCTGTACCCCAACCTGGTTGAAACTTGGTTGGAGGGGGTGTTTCTGCAAGTCCAGTGGGTGATGGACATGTATGCTGAGCTGTTGATGGACTGGAGCTGGGCCATAGAAAGTCACCTGTTGGGATGCAAGAGAAACTTCCTGGAGACTGTCTGCCACTGGGTCTCCTGCATGCTGCTAGAGCCATACTTTACAGGTGAAAAACAGCTAGGAAGAGAAACCCTTTCCTCTGCTGTGACTTGCAGGGTCTCTCCAGCTCTCTCTATTGACAAAGACTGACATTGTAGAAGCTGACAAAGAACAAGTATTTACAGGATTCAGCTCCATTATCCCCATGTAGGGTAGAGAGGTGGATTTGGAGCTTGGAGGTGATGCATTGATAACTAGCACATTTGTTAAACATACTTATACTTCCAGTAGCTTGGTCCTTTCCTTGGCAGTTTTTTCAGTAGTTTCTTGGCTGTTTTTTCATGTTGTCTCTTAATAAAATAATTTTACTCCCATCTTTCTGATATGGGTTCCCTTCATTTGTTTTTCTTTCCTTAATGCATTGGATATGACCTCTAAGAGACTTTTTTAAAGTAGGGAGAACAAACATCCCAGCCTTGCCTCTGATCTTAGGGGTAAAGCATTCAAACTTTTACCATTAAGTATGAGGTAAGTGACAGGGTTTTGGAGTTTTTTTGGTAACATGCTCTTTATCAGGTTGGGATGTTTCCTTTCATCCATAGTGTGGTAAAAATCTTTACCATGAATGAGTACTGAATTTTGTCAAATGTTTTTTCATGCATCTGTTGACATCATTATATGGTTTACTTCTTTTGTCTGTTCATATGATGAACTACATCAATAGCTTTTCCAATATCGAGACAACTTTAAATTTCTGGGATAAATCTGCTTGATCGGAAGTTTTATTTTTTTTAATATATTATTGCGTTTTATTGTCAAATATTATTTTAAAGATTTTTATGTCTATATTCATGAAAAATATTGGTATGTAGTTTTCTTTTTTTTTAATTGTTTTTATTTTTCCTTAGGTTATTGGGGTACAGGTTGTGTTTGGTTACATAAGCAAGTTTGTTAGTGGCGATTTGTGAGATTTTGGTGCACCCATCACCCAAGCAGTATACACTGAACCCTATTTGTAGTCTTTTATCCCTTAGGCCCCTCCCATCCTTCCCCCAACTCCCAAAAGTCCATTATATCATTCTAACGCCTTTGGATCCTCATAGCTTAGTTCCCACAAATCAGTGAGAACATGCAATGTTTGGTTTTCCATTCCAGAGTTACTTCACTTAGTATAATAGTCTCTAATCTCATACAGGTTGCTGTGAATGCCGTTAATTCATTCCTTTTTATGACTGAGTAGTCCATTGTATATATATATCACAGTTTCTTTATCCACTCATTCATTGATGGGCACTTGGGTTGGTTCCACGATTTTGCAATTGTGAATTGTGCTGCTATAAATGTGTGTGTCCAAGTATCTTTTTTGTATAATGACTTCTTTTCCTCTGGGTAGATACCCAGTAGTGGGATTGCTGGACCAAATGGTAGTCCTACTTTTAGTTCTTTACGAAATCTTCACACTCTTTTCCATAGTGGTTGTAGTAGTTTACATTCCCACCATCAGTGTAGAAGTATTCCCTGATCACTGCATCCATGCCAACATCTACTGTTTTTCATTTTTTTTTTTTTTTTGAGACAAAGTCTTGCTCTGTCACCCAGACTGGAGTGCAGTGGCACAATCCTGGCTCACTGCAACCTCTGCTTCCTGGGTTCAAGTGATTCTCCTGTTTCGGCTTCCCTAGCAGTTGGGATTACAGGCACCCACCACCACGTCTGACTAATTTTTTATCTTTATTTTTAGTGGAGATGGGGTTTCAACATGTCGGCCAGGCTGGTTTTGAACTCTTGACCTCAAGTTATCCACCCCCCTTGGCCTCCCAAAGTGCTGGGGTTACAGGCATGAGTCACTGTGCCCGGCCCATCTATTGTTTTTTTTATTATTTGATTATGGCCATTCTTGCAGGAGTAAGGTGGTATTGCATTGTGGTTTTGATTTGCAATTCCCCGATGTTGAGCATTTTTTTCATATGTTTGTTGGCCATTTGTATATCCTCGTTTGTCTATTCATGGCCTTAGTCCACTTTTTGATGGGCTTGTTTGTTTTTTTTCTTGCTGATTTGTTTGAATTTGTTGTAGATTCTGGATATTAGTCCTTTGTCAGATGCATAGAATATTTTCTCCCACTCTGTGGGTTGTCTGTTTACCCTGCTGATGTTCCTTTTGCTGTGCAGAAGCTCTTTGGTTTAATTAAGTCCCAACTATTTATCTTTGTTTTTATTGCATTAGCTTTTGGGTTCTTGGTCAAGGAAGCCTTCCCTAAGACAATGTCTAGAAGGATTTTTCCAATGTTATCTTCTAGAATTTTTATAGTTTTGGTCTCAGATTTAAGTCCTTAATCCATCTCGAGTTGAGTTTTGTATAAGGTGAGAGATGAGGATTGTTTCATTCTCCTACATGTGGCTAGCCAATTATCCCAGCACCATTTGTTGAAAAGGGTGTCCTTTCCCCACTTCATGTTTTTGTTTGCTTTGTTGAAGATCAGTTGGCTATAAGTATTTGGGTTTATTTCTGGTTTCTCTATTCTGTTCCATCAGTCTATGTGCATATTTTTATTCCAGTACCAGGCTGTTTTGGTGACTATGGCATTATAGTATAGTTTGACGTCAGGTAATGTGATGCCTCCAGATTTGTTCTTTTTGCTTAGTCTTGCTTTGGCTCTTTTTTGGTTTCATATAAATTTTAGAATTTATTTTTCTAATTCTGTGAAGAATGATGGTGGTGTTTTGATGGGAATTGCGTTGAATTTGTAGATTGCTTTTGGCAGTATGGTCATTTTCACAATATTGATTCTCCCCATCCATGAGCATGGGATGTGTTTTCATTTGTTTGTGTCATCTATGATTTCTCTCAGCAGTGTTTTGTAGTTTTCCTTGTAGAAGTCTTTCATCTCCTTGGTTAAGTATATTCCTAAGTATTTTTTTTTTTTGCAGTTATTGTAAAAGGGGTTGAGTTCTTGATTTGATTTTCTGCTTGGTTGCTGTTGGTGTGTAGAAAAGCTACTGATTTGTGTATACTAATTTTTGTATCCAGAAACTTTGCTGAATTCTTTTAACAGTTCTAGGAGCTTTCTGAAGGAGTCTTTAGGGTTTTCAAGGTAAATGATCATGTCATCAGGAAACAGTGACAGTTTGACTTCCTCTTTACTGATTTGGATGCCCTTTATTTCTTTCTCTTGTCTGATTACTCTGGCTAAGACTTCCAGTACTATGTTGAAGAGGAGTGCTGAGAGTGGGCATCCTTGTCTTGTTCTAGTTCTCAAGGGGAATGCTTTCAACTTTTCCCCCTTCAGTATTATGTTGGCCATGGGTTTGTCACAGATGGCTTTTATTGCACTGAGGTGTGTCCCTTGCATGCCGATTTTGCTGAAGGTTTTAATCATAAAGTGATGCTGGATTTTGTCAAATGCTTTTTCTGCATCTATTGAGATGATCATGTGATTTTTGTTTTTAATTCTGTTTATGTGGTGTATCACATTTATTGACTTGCATATGTTAAAGCTTCATTGCATCCTGGTATGAAACCCACTTGATCATGGTGGATTATCTTTTTGATATGTTGTTGGATTTGGTTAGCTAGTATTTCATTAAGGATTTTAGCATCTATGTTCATCAAGGATATTAGCCTATAGTTTTCTTTTTTGGTTATGTTCTTTCCTGGTTTTGGTCTTAGGGTGATGCTGGCTTCATATAATAAATTAGGGAGGGTTCCCTCTTTCTCTATCTTGTAGAATAGTGTCAATAGGGATTGGTACCAATTCTCTTTGAATGTCTGGTAGAATTCTGCTGTGAATCCATCTGGCCCTGGACTTTTTTTGTTGGTAATTTTTAAATTACCATTTCAGTCTCACTGCTTGTTATTGGTCTGTTCAGGGTATCATTCTTCCTGTTTAAGCTAGGGGGGGTTGTATCTTTCCAAGAATTTATCCAACTCTTCTAGGTTTTCTAGTTTATGTGCGTCAAGGTGTTTGTACAAAGGTTTTGTATTTCTGTGGTATCAGTTATAATATCTCCTGTTTTATTTCTTATTGAGGTTATATGGATTCTCTCTCTTCTTTTCTTGGTTAATCTTGCTACTGGTCTATCAATTTTATTTATCTTTTTGAAGAACCAGCTTTTTGTTTCATTTATCTTTTGTATTTTTTGTTTGTTTGTGTCAATATCATTTAGTTCTGCTCTGATCTTGGTTATTTTCTCTCTTCTGCTGGGTTTGGGTTTGATTTGTTCTTATTTATCTAGTTCCTTGAGGTATGACCTTAGATTGTCAGTTTGTGCTCTTTCAGTCTTCTTGATGTATGTGTTTAGGGCTATGAACTTTCGCCTTAGCCCTGTCCTTGCTGTATCCCAGAGATTTTGATAGGTTGTGTCACTATTGTTGTTCAGTTCAAATAATATTTTAATTTCCATCTAGATTTCATTTTCGACCCAATGATGATTCAGGAGCAGGTTATTTAATTTCCATCTATTTGCATGGTTTTGAAGGTTCCTTTTGGAGTTGATTTCCAATTCTATTCCACTATGGTCTGAGAGAGTGCTTGATAAAATTTCAATTTTCTTAAATGTATTGAAGCTTGTTTTGTGGCCTATCATATGGTCTGTCTTGGAGAAAGTTCCATGTGCTGTTGAATAGAATGTGTATTTAGAGGTTGTTGGATGGAATGCTCTGTATATATCTGTTACGTCTATTTGTTCCAAGGTATAGTTTAAATTCATTGTTTCCTTGTTGACTTTCTGTCTTGATGACCTGTCTAGTGCTGTCAGTGGAGTATTGAAGTCCCTCACTATTATTGTGCTGCTGTCTGTCTCATTTCTTAGGTCTATTAGTAATTATTTTATAAGTTTGGGAGCTCCAGTGTTAGGTACATGTATGTTTAGGATTGTGATGTTTTCATGCTGGACAAAGCCTTTCACCATTTTATAATGTCCCTCTTTGTCTTTTTTCACTGCTGTTGCTTTAAAGTTTGTTTTGTCTGATATAAGAATTGCTACTCCAGCTGGCTTTTAGTGTCCATTTGCATGAAATGCCTTTTCCCACCCCTTTACTTTAAGTTTATGTGAGTCCATATGTGTTAGGTGAGTCTCTTGAAGGCAGCAGATAGTTGCTTGGTGAATTCTTATTCATTCTGCAGTTTGGTATCTTTTAAGTGGAGCATTTAGGCCTTTACATTCAATGTTAGTATTAAGATGTGAGGTACCATTCCATTCATCATGCTATTTGTTGCCTGTGTACTTTGGTTTTTGTTTTTTTGTCTTTGTTTTTTAAATAGTGTTTTTGTTTTGTAGGTCCTGTGAGATGTATGCTTTAAAGAGGTTCTGTTTTGCTGTGTTTCCAGGATTTGTTTCAAGATTTAGAGCTCTTTTTAGCAGTTCTTGTAGTGGTGGCTTGGTAGTGGCGAACTCTCTCAGCATTTGTTGTCTGAAAAAGACTATCTTTCCTTTATATGTGATGCTTAGTTTCACTGCCTACAAAATTCTTGGCTGATAATTGTTTTGTTTGAGGAAGCTAAAGATTGGGTCCCAATCCCTTCTAGTTTGTAGGGTTCCTGCTGAGAAATCTGCTGTTAATCTGATAGGTTTTCCTTTATAGGTTACCTGGTGCTTTTGCCTCACAGCTCTTAAGATTCTTTCCTTCATCTTAACTTTAGATAACCTGATGACAATGTGCCTAGGTGACGATCATTTTGCGATGAATTTCGCAGGTGTTTTTTGTGCTTCTTGTATTTGGATGTCTAGGTCTCTAGCAAGGCCAGGGAAGTGTTCCTCGATTAGTTCCCCAAATATGTTTTCCAAACTTTTAAATGTTCCTCCTCCTCAGGAACACGAATTATTCTTAGGTTTGGTCATTTAACATAATCCAAGACTTCTTGGAGGCTTTGTTCATATTTTTTCATTCTTTTTTCTTTGTCTTTGGTGGGTTGGGTTAATTCAAAGACCTTGTCTTTGAGCTCTGAATTTCTTTCTTCTACTTGTTCAATTCTATTGCTGAGACTTTCCAGAGCATTTTGCATTTCTCTAAGTGTGTCCAATGTTTCCTGAAGTTTTGATTGCTTTTATTTATGCTATCTATTTCATTGAATATTTTTCCCTTTACTTCTTGTATCATTTTTGGATTTCCTTGCATTGGGCGTCACCTTTGCCTAGTGCCTCCCTGATTAGCTTAATAACTAACCTCCTTTATTCTTTTTCAGGTAAATCAGGGATTTCTTCTTGGTTTGGATCCATTGCTGGTAAGCCAGTGTGAATTTTTTAGGGGTGTTAAAGAACCTTGTTTTGTCATATTACCAGAGTTGGTTTTCTGGTTCCTTCTCATTTGGGTAGGCTCTGTTAGAGGGAAACTCTAGGGTTGAAGGCTGTTTTTCAGATTCTTTTGTCCCATAGGGTGTTCCTTGATGTAGTACTTTTCTCCCTTTTCCTATGGATGTGGCTTCCTGAGAGCTGAGCTATAGGGATTGTTGTCTCTCTTCTGAGTCTAGCCACCCAGCAAGTCTACCAGGCTCTGGACTGGTACTGGGGGTTATCTACACAGAGTCCTGTGATGTAAACCGTCTATGGGTCTCTCAGCTGTGGATACCAGCACAGTATTTGGAGTGTCTCCCAGGTCCTGTAGGAGCAATCTGCTTCCTTCAGAGGGTCTGTGGGTCATTTCAAGTTTCCTCAATTATTCCTCCAGTCTTTCTGGAGCTAAAATTAATGATGCTGGCCTGCGCTTGCTGGTCTGTCCATCCAAGTCAGAGCTGCAATCTAGTCCTGCCTCCTATCTGCCATGATGGGGGATATTGTACCATTTTGTATGTAGTTTTCTTATAATGCCTTTGTCTATTTTCGGTATTAGAATAATGCTGGCCTCAGAAAATGAATTGGGAATTATTCTTCTGGAAATGATTGTATAAGACTGACTATCTCTTAAATGTGTAATAGACTTTATCACTGAAGCCACATGAGCCTGAACTTTCCACTGTATGATGATTTTAAATTATGAATTCAATTTCCTTTATAAATATCAGTTTATTCAGATTTTTATATTTTCTTGTTTTAGTGTTAGTAATTTGGGTATTTTGAAGATTTTGTCCATTTCACCTAAATTGTTTAATTGATTGGCATACAATTGTTTGTAATACTCTTTTATTGTCCTTTTAATGTTTCTATAATCTGTAGTGGTATCCCTACTTTTGTTTTTGCATTGGTAATTCATTTCTTTTCAATTTTTTTTCCTATTATTATATTTCTTTGCTCTCTTATTATTTTTTTCCGTTTACTTATTTTAAGTTGACTTTTTTCTTTTTCTTCTAATGCATTTAGGTAGACACTTAGATCATTGGCATTATCTCATGCTTTTTCTAATGTGACCATTTAAAACTCTAAGTTTCTGTTTAAGCACTTGTTTAGTTGCATTGGCACATTTCAATATGTTGTTTCCATTTTAATATAGTTCAAAAGATTTTTAAATTTCCCTTGAGATGTCTTTTTTAACCCATGTGTTACTAGCAAAAGTAAAAATATTTATTTGTTGTGAAAAGAAACCAGAGTATGCTTGACCCATGAGCTATTAGAAGTGTATTGTTTACTTTACAAATGTTTTGGAAATTTTTGGTAGCTTTCTGTTATTGATTTACAATTTAATTCTGTTGTTGTCAGAGAACATATATTTGCATTACTTGAATTACGTTGAGACTTGTTTTATGTCCCAGAAGCTGGTTTTCCTTAGTCAACTGTCTAGTTGCATTTGAAAAGAATGTATATTCTGCTGTCATTGGGTGGAGTGTTCTATAAATGTCAATTATATTGATTTTCTCTTACTTGCTATTAATTACTGAGACGATGGTTGAAATCTCCAACTATAATTGTGAATTTGTCTATTTCTACTTGCGGTTATATCTGTTTTTGCTTCCTGTACTTTGAAGCATTGTTAATATGTATACACATAGGTTGTTATGTCTCCTCAATAAATTGACCTTTTTATTATTATGAACTATTCTTTATGACAGGTATGAAAGTCTACTTTGTCTGTTATTAATTCAGCTCCTTCCTCTTTTTTATGCTTAGTACTTGAATTATATATCTTTTCCAACCTTTTAACTTTAATCTGTCTTTGAATCTCCATTTAAAGTGGTTTTCTTGCAGATAGCATAATGTAGTGTCTTGCTTTTTTTTTTCTTTTTTTAAATTATACTTTAAGTTTTAGGGTACATGTGCACAACGTGCAGGTTAGTTACATATGTGTACATGTGCCATATTGGTGTGCTGCACCCATTAACTCATCATTTAACATTAGGTATATCTCCTAATGCTATCCCTCCCCACTCCCCGCACCCCACAACAGGCCCCGGTGTGTGATGTTCCCCTTCCTGTGTCCATGTGTTCTCATTGTTCAATTCCCACCTATGAGTGAGAATATGCGGTGTTTGTTTTTTTGTCCTTACGATAGTTTGCTGAGAATGATGGTTTCCAGCTTCATCCATGTCCCTACAAAGGACATGAACTCATCCTTTTTTATGGCTGCATAGTATTCCATGGTGTATATGTGCCACATTTTCTTAATCCAGTCTATCATTGTTGAACATTTGGGTTGGTTCCAAGTCTTTGCTATTGTGAATAGTGCCGCAATAAACATACGTGTGCATGTGTCTTTATAGCAGCATGTTTTATAATCCTTTGGGTATATACCCAGTAATGGCTGGGTCAAATGGTATTTCTAGTTCTAGATCCCTGAGGAATCACCACACTGACTTCCACAATGGTTGAAGTAGTTTACAGTCCCACCAACAGTGTAAAAGTGTTCCTATTTCTCCACATCCTCTCCAGCACCTGTTGTTTCCTGACTTTTGAATGATCACCATTCTAACTGGTGTGAGATGATATCTCATTGTGGTTTTGATGTGCATTTCTCTGATGGCCAGTGATGATGAGCGTTTTTTCATATGTCTTTTGGCTGCATAAATGTCTTCTTTTGAGAAGTGTCTGTTCATATACTTCGTCCATTTTTTGATGGGGTTGTTTGTTTTTTTCTTGTAAATTTGTTTGAGTTCATTGTAGATTCTGGATATTAGCCCGTTGTCAGATTAGTAGACTGCAAAAATTTTCTCCCATTCTGTAGGTTGCCCATTCCCTCTGATGGTAGTTTCTTTTGCTGTGCAGAAGCTCTTGAGTTTAATTAGATCCCATTTGTCAATTTTAGCTTTTGTTGCCATTGCTTTTGGTGTTTTAGACATGAAGTCCTTGCCCATGCCTATGTCCTGAATGTTATTGCCTAGGTTTTCTTCTAGGGCACGGTTTTTATGGTTTTAGGTCTAACATTTAAGTCTTTAATCCATCTTGAATTAATTTTTGTATAAGGTGTAATGAAGGGATCCAGTTTCAGCTTTCTACATATGGCTAGCCAGTTTTCCCAGCACCATTTATTAAATAGGGAATCTTTCCCCATTGCTTGTTTTTTTCAGGTTTGTCAAAGATCAGATAGTTGTAGATATGTGGCATTATTTCTGAGGGCTCTGTTCTGTTCCATTGGTCTATGTCTCTGTTTTGGTACCAGTACCATCCTGTTTTGGTTACTGTAGCCTTGTAGTATAGTTTGAAGTCAGGTAGCATGATGCCTCCAGCTTTGTTCTTATGGTTTAGGATTGACTTGGCAATGCGGCTCTTTTTTGGTTCCATATGAACTTTAAAGTAGTCTTTTCCAATTCTGTGAAGAAAGTCATTGGTAGCTTGATAAGGATGGCACTGAATCTATAAATTACCTTGGACAGTATGGCCATTTTCACAATATTGATTCTTCCTACCCATGAGCATGGAATGTTCTTCCATTTGTTTGTATTCTCCTTTATTTCATTGAGCAGTGGTTTGTAGTTCTCCTTGAAGAGGTCCTTCACATCCCTTGTAAGTTGGATTCCTAGGTATTTTATTCTCTTTGAAGCAATTGTGAATGGGAGTTCACTCATGATTTGGCTCTCTGTTTGTCTGTTATTGGTGTCTAAGAATGCTTGTGATTTTTGCACATTGATTTTGTATCCTGAAACTTTGCTGAAGTTGCCTATCAGCTTAAGGAGATCTTGGGCTGAGACAATGGGGTTTTCTAGATATACAATCATGTCATCTGCAAACAGGGACAATTTGACTTCCTCTTTTCCTAATTGAATACCCTTTATTTCCTTCTCCTGCCTAATTGCCCTGGCCAGAACTTCCAACACTATGTTGAGTAGGAGTGGTGAGAGATGGCATCCCTTTCTTGTGCCAGTTTTCAAAGGGAATGCTTCCAGTTTTTGCCCATTCAGTATGATATTGGCTGTGGGTTTGTCATAAATAGCTCTTATTATTTTGAGATACGTCCCATCAATACCTTATTTATTGAGAGTTTTTAGCATGAAGGGCTGTTGAATGTTGTCAAAGGCCTTTTCTGCATCTATTGAGATAATCATGTGGTTTTTGTCGTTGGTTCTGTTTATATGCTGGATTACGTTAATTGATTTGCATATGTTGAACCAGCCTTGCATCCCAGGGATGAAGCCCACTTGATCATGGTGGATAAGCTTTTTGATGTGTTGCTGGATTCGGTTTGCCAGTATTTTATTGAGGATATTTGCATCGATATTAATCAGGGATATTGGTCTGAAATTGTCTTTTTTTGTTGTGTCTCTGCCAGGCTTTGGTATCAGGATGATGCTGGCCTCATAAAATGAGTTAGGGAGGATTCCTCCTTTTTCTATTGATTGAAATAGTTTCAGAAGGAATGATACCAGCTCCTCCTTGTACCTCTGGTAGAATTCGGCTGTGAATCCATCTGGTCCTGCACTTTTTTTGGTTGGTAAGCTATTAATTATTGCCTCAATTTCAGAGCCTGTTATTGGTCTCTTCAGAGATTCAACTTCTTCCTGGTTGAGTCTTGGGAGGGTGTATATGTTGAGGAATTTATCCATTTCTTCTAGATCTTCTAGTTTATTTGCATAGAGGTGTTTATATTATTCTCTGATGGTAGTTTGTATTTCTGTGGGATTGGTGGTGATATCCCCTTTATCATTTTTTATTGCATCTATTTGATTCTTCTCTCTTTTCTTCTTTATTAGTCTTGCTAGTGGTCTATCAATTTTGTTGATCTTTTCAAAAAACCAGCTCCTGGATTCATTGATTTTTTGAAGGGTTTTCTGTGTCTCTATCTCCTTCAGTTCTGTTCTGATCTTAGTTATTTCTTGCCTTCTGCTAGCTTTTGAATGTGCTTGCTCTTGCTTCTCTAGTTCTTTTAACTGTGATGTTAGGGTGTCAATTTTAGATCTTTCCTGCTTTCTCTTGTGGGCATTTAGTGCTATAAATTTCCCTCTACACACTGCTTTGAATGTGTCCCAGGGATTCTGGTACATTGTGTCTTTGTTCTCGTTGGTTTCAAAGAACATCTTTATTTCTGCCTTCATTTCGTTATTTACCCAGTAGTAAATCAGGAGCAGGTTGTTCAGTTTCCATGTAGTTGAGTGGTTTTGAGTGAGTTTCTTAACCCTGAGTTCTAGTTTGATTGCACTGTGGTCTGAGAGACAGTTTGTTATAATTTCTGTTCTTTTATATTTGCTGAGGAGAGCTTTACTTCCAACTATGTGGTCAATTTTGGAATAGGTGTGTTGTGGTGCTGAAAAGATTGTATATTCTGTTGATTTGGGGTGGAGAGTTCTGTAGGTGTCTATTAGGTCTGCTTGGTGCAGAGCTGAGCTCAATTCCTGGATATTCTTATTAACTTTCTGCCTTGTTAATCTGTCTAATGTTGACAGTGGGGTGTTAAAGTCTCCCATTATTATTGTGTGGGAGTCTAAGTCTCTTTGTAGGTCTCTAAGGAGTTGCTTTATGAATCTGGGTGCTCCTGTATTGGGTGCATATATATTTAGGATAGTTAGCTCTTCTTGTTGAATTGATCCCTTTACCATTATATAATGGCCTTCTTTGTGTCTTTTGATCTTTGTTGGTTTAAAGACTCTTTTATCAGAGACTAGGATTGCAATGCCTGCCTTTTTTTGTTTTCCATTTGCTTGGTAGGTCTTCCTCCATCCCTTTATTTTGAGCCTATATGTGTCTCCACACGTGAGATGGGTCTCCTGAATACAGCACACTGATGGGTCTTGACTCTTTATCCAATTTGCCAGTCTGTGTCTTTTAATTGGAGCATTTAGCCCATTTACATTTAATGTTAATATTGTTATGTGTGAATTTGATCCTGTCATTATGATGTTAGCTGGTTATTTTGCTCGTTAGTTGATGCAGTTTCTTCCTAGCTTCGATGGTCTTTACAATTTGGCATGTTGTTGCAGTAGCTCGTTCTGATTGTTCCTTTCCATGTTTAGGGCTTCCTTCAGGAGCTCTTTTAGGGCAGGCCTGGTGGTGACAAAATCTCTCAGCATTTGCTTGTCTGTAAAGGATTTTATTTCTCCTTCACTTATGAAGCTTAGTTTGGCTGGATATGAAATTCTGGGTTGAAAATTCTTTTCGTTAAGAATGTTGAATATTGGTCCCCATTCTCTTCTGGCTTGTAGAGTTTCTGCCGAGAGATCAGCTGTTAGTCTGATGGGCTTCCCTTTGTGGGTAACCCGACCTTTCTCTCTGGCTGCCCTTAACATTTTTTCCTTCATTTTAACTTTGGTGAATCTGACAATTATGTGTCTTAGAGTTGCTCTTCTCGAGGAGTATCTTTGTGGCTTTCTCTGTATTTCCTGAATCTGAATGTTGGCCTGCCTTGCTAGATTGGGGAAGTTCTCCTGGATAATATCCTGCAGAGTGTTTTACAACTTGGTTCCATTCTCCCTGTCACTTTCAGGTACACCAATCAGACGTAGACTTGGTCTTTTCACATAGTCCCATATTTCTTGGAGGCTTTGTTTGTTTCTTTTTCTTCTTTTTTCTCTGAACTTCTCTTCTCGCTTCATTTCATTCATTTGATCTTCCATCACTGATACCCTTTCTTCCAGTTGATCGAATCAGCTACTGAGGCTTGTGCATTTGTCACGTAGTTCTCATGCTGTGGTTTTCAGCTCCATCATGTCCTTTAAGAACGTCTCTGCATTGGTTATTTTAGTTAGCCATTCATCTAATTTTTTTTTCAAGGTTTTTAACTTCTTTGCCATGGGTTCAAACTTCCTCCTTTAGCTCGGAGTAGTTTGATCATCTGAAGCCTTCTTCTCTCAACTCATCAAAGTCATTCTCCATCCAGATTTGTTCCGTTGCTGGTGAGGAGCTGCATTCCTTTGGAGGAGGAGAGTTGCTCTGATTTTTAGAGTTTCCAGTTTTTCTGCTCTGTTTTTTCCCCATCTTTGTGGTTTTATCTACCATTGGTCTTTGATGATGGTGACATACTGATGGGGTTTTGGTGTGGATGTCCTTTCTGTTTGTTAGTTTTCCTTCTAGCAGTCAGGACCCTCAGCTGCAGGTCTGTTGGAGTTTGCCGGAGGTCCACTCCAGACCCTGTTTTGCCTGGATATCAGCAGCGGAGGCTGCAGAGCAGCAGATATTGGTGAACAGCAAATGTTGCTGCCTGATCGTTCCTCTGAAGTTTTGTCTCAGAGGAGTGCCCGGCCATGTGAGGTGTCAGTCTGCCCCTGCTGGGGGGTGCCTCCCAGTTAGGCTACTTGGGGGTCAGGGACCCACTTGAGGAGGCAGTCTGTCCGTTCTCAGATCTCCAGCTGCATGCTGGGAGAACCACTACTCTCTTCAAAGCTGTCAGACAGGGACATTTAAGTCTGCAGAGGTTTCTGCTGCTGTTTGTTTGGCTATGCCCTGCCCCCAGAGGTGGAGACTACAGAGGCAGGCAGGCCTCCTTGAGCTGCGGTGGGCTCCACCAAGTTCGAGCTTCCTGTCCACTTTGTTTATCTACTCAAGCCTAGGCAATGGTGGGCGCCCCTCCCCCAGCCTCACTGCTGCCTTGCAGTTTTATCTCAGACTGCTTTGCTAGCAATGAGTGAGGCTCTGTGGGTGTAGGACCCTCTGAGCCAGGCACGGGATACAATCTCCTGGTGTGCCGTTTGCTAAGACCGTTGGAAAAGCACAGTATTGGGGTGGGAGTGACCCGATTTTCCAGGTGCCATCTGTCACCCCTTTATTTGACTAGGAAAGGGAATTCCCTGACCCCTTGCACTTCCCGGGTGAGAAGATGCCTCGCCCTGCTTCGGCTCCCGCTCAGTGCACTGCACCCACTGTCCTGCACCCACTGTCCGACACTCCCCAGTGAAATGAACCCGGTACCTCAGTTGGAAATGCAGAAATCACCTGTCTTCTGCGTAGCTCACACTGGGAGCTGTAGACTGGAGCTGTTCCTATTCACCCGTCTGGCTCCAACCTTCTGCTCCACCTCGTGAGCACTGTCTTGCTTTTTTATTCAATCAAAAATGTCTGTCTTTCAACTGGAGAGTTTAGGTCACCTATATTTCATGTAATCATCATGTTTGGGTTTAAGTCTACTGCTGTCTTGATATTTGCTTATCTGTTCTATTTTCTATCTTTTAAAATCTGCATTCCTTAAACTTGAGTATTTATATTTAATATTAAATAAATTTAATACTCTATTTTATCTCCCTATTAGCTTATTAGTTATTCTTATTTTTTATTGGTTTAGAGTTTACCATATTCATTTTAAGTTATCATGGTTTATTTTAAAGTGACATTGTATATATATATTTCACATAATGTAAGACCATTTTAACAATATTATTCTATGCCCCCATTTTTCATGCTAATCTTGTTATAGATTTTAATCTCATGTTTTAAATTCTACAATATGCTGTCATTAGTGTTCTTTAAATAGTTGATATCTTTCAGAGAATTTTAAAACTGAGAAAAAAAATTCCTAGATTTATCCATATATTGATCATTTCTGATGCTTTTTCTTTTGCAGATTCATGTTTCCATGTGATGTTTTTCTTCCATCTGAAAAACTACTATAAGTCTACTGGTGATGACCTTTTATTGGATTTTGTTTGAAAAAGTTTTTATTTTGCTTTCCCTTCTAAAGAATATTATCACTGGATAGAAAATTCTAGGCTGGTAGGTTTTCTCCTCAACATTTTCAAGATGTCTTTTCATTATTTTCTGGATCTATAAGTTTACGGTTTTCATTAAATTTGGGAAATTTTTGACCTTTAATATTTAAAATATTTTCATAGCTCCTCCTTCTAGGACTCCTACAATGTGTATTTAAAATCACTTTCTGTTATTCCACAAATCATGAAGGATCTTTTTAGTCTTTTTACTTCCTGTGCTTCATTTACTTTATGTTCTATTGTTATGTCTTCAAGGTTACCTATGTTTTCTTTTGCAGGGTCAAATCTGTTGCCAAATCTGTCTAATGGAATTTTTACTTCAGATACTGTATTTTTTTATTTCTAAAAGTTCCTTTTGACTCTTTTTATAATGTTCCATTTCTCTCCTCACCATGGCCATGCTTTTTATAAAATATGAATATATTGTTATAATAGTTGTTCTAACTTTTAACTATGAGGTCCATCATCTCTATCATTTTTATGTCTCTTTTTATTGACTGAGTTTTCTCCTGGTTATGAATCACAATGTCCTTATTCTTATTCTGACAAGTATTTTTTTATTGGATGCTGCAACATTGTGAATACTACATAGTTGAGTGTCTGAATTTTGTTGTCTCACTTTAAGGAGTTTTGAACTTCATATTGGGGGACATATATTTTTCTATCAGTTTAAGCTTATTTAATTATCTTTTTAAACTTTGTGAAGGCTAGGCACAGTGGCTCATGCCTATAATCCCAGCACTTTGGGAGGCCAAAGTGGGTGGATCACTTGAGATCAGGAGTGGCCAACATGGTGAAATCCCATTTCTACTAAAAATACAACAATTAGCCAGGCATGGGAGCACACACCTGTAATCCCATCTACTTTGGAGGCTGAGGCAGGAGAATTACTTGAACCTGAGAGGTGGAGGGTGCAGTGAGTGGAGACCGTGTCACTGCACTCCAGCCTGGGCGACAGAGTGAGACTGTCTCAAAAAAAAAAAAAAAAGAGCCCAAAAAGACAAACTTTGTGAGGAGTAGTCTAGAGTAGACTTTACTCTAGGCATGAACAAATCATGCCTAGAGTAAATCACGACCCCTCTGGGATGTCCACAAAATATCCCACATGGCCACTGTGGACATTCTACTCTGACTCACCAAAGTTTGAACATCTCCAAACTCTATTGAGCTCTGGAAATTGTTCTGCTTTTGCAAATCAGTCACTCTTTGCCCTGGATTGTGGACTTTTACTCTATCTATGCACAACCTTGTACTTAGGGGCTACTAAAGGTAACCCTCATGCAGATTTCTAGAGCTCTTTTACTGGGTAGCTTCATCCTTTCTGGAACTTTGCCCCACAAGTCCCAGCCATTTCATCCTTCTTAATCTCTGATTTTTGTTTTATCACTTCAGGCAGAAAACCAGACCAATTATAGAGATTATCTCACTTGTTTTCCTCCCCTCAGGAATCACAATCTGTGTTACCTATTTTTAACTGTCTGAAAATAGTTATTGTACATATTTTGCTCAGTTTTCTAGGTGATTATTATAGGAAGTTAAGTATGGTCCTTTAACTCCATAATGGCCAAACACACACACACACACACACCCCACATACACTCTCTCTCTCTCTCTCTCTATATATATAATTTTAAATGAAATGTGTTAAATGTAAGTCATTTGAATTTAACAGCTGAAAAATTATCTTAAAATGTTGTATTACTTCAGGTAAGAAGAACTACAGTTTTTAATGATACTTTGCCTTTTAAAATATGGGAGAAACCTTAAGAGTTTGAAGAAATTGTTTTTTAACTATGTATGTCAAACAGCATTTATAGACTCTCTAGTCTGAAAGATAAGAAAGTTGGTCATACTTTTACCTCTTGCCAACTTGTTCTTCCGCCACTGTCTTATAATTTTATTTATCCATTGTTAAGATGTATGACATTGATTTTTGCTGTAGCCACAGTTCATGATATTGTCCTGTCTTAATTCTATGTTGAATTGAATTTAGTTCTCGCTGTTATTTTAACACAAATTACCCATTTTTTAGTTCTTCATTTTATTTTTATTTTATTTTATTTTATTTTTATTATTTTATTTTATTATTATTATACTTTAAGTTTTAGGGTACATGTGCACAATGTGCAGGTTAGTTACATATGTATACATGTGCCATGCTGGTGTGCTGCACCCATTAACTCGTCATTTAGCATTAGGTGTGTCTCCTAAAACTATCCCTCCCCCCTCCCCCCACCCCACAACAGTCCCCAGAGTGTGATGTTCCCCTTCCTGTGTCCATGTGTTCTCATTGTTCAATTCCCACCTATTTTGTTTGGTTGAATTTATCATCAATTACCCCCTTCTCATAAAGACTCATAGGGGGAATGTTCTCTGAGTCCTTAAGGCTTATGAGTTTCTGTGTTTAGCCTCGTACTTGTAGTGAACTTGGCTAGATATGAAATTTCCTCAGAACTTTTCATATATTGCTGTACTGCCTTTTATCATGTAATGTTACTATGGAGGAATCCGAAGACATTCTAATATTTCCCCTTTGTATATGAACTACTTATTGGCCTATATGTCCATAGAATTCTTTGGGTATATCTTTGAAGTTTAGCAGCTTTTCAGGATATTTCTTACTATAGTTCTTTTTGTATTACTTTTTCCTGAGTTATGTCCTTTTGACTATAGATTTAGATTTTTATTTCAAGAAAATATTTTTGCACCTTGGGGCTTGACCTCTTGGAACTTTTTCTAAAGGGCTTTTGCTTGGAATCTGGCATTGGGCAGAGGCCAGAAAGGTCCTGGGGTGACTGTCAGTGGAGGCTTGAAGGAAAGGGAAGAGAACGCTATTGAAAGTTTCATAAAAGAAAGATTATGTTATACATTAGCAGGACAATTGATGAGACTAGCTCCTGTAGCAACTTGGAAAAATATAAATATCTAATTAACTTATGTATCTACCTAAGTTATTTCCAGACAGGATATTGAAAGTGCCACCTGGTTCTTTGAGCTACTTATAAGTACAGTTAGGAAGAGAGAAACTAAAGAAGGAACTATTTTTTTTTAAGCATAATTTAGAAGAAGTATTTCCATCCCAGAACTTGTTGGCTTAGCAAATAAAACTATTTCTCATTCCAATATTATCAGTCAGGAGAAATTTCTCAACCTAAGTAATGGTCTCAGGGCAAATATAAGATAACAGAACACTGCCTGTAAAATGTGGCTTTGCATTCAAGAACCTATAAAATCATTTGTTAAGACGTTAGAAAGATATAAGGTGATGTCTCACAGACCCTTTCTCATAAAAAAAAGGACTTGTAATAATCTTAGGTGCATGATTTGTAGAACCCCTCAGCTAGATGATGGGAGTTTTAAAAATCTCGAGTCTTAT
The DNA here is from genome assembly GCF_028885625.2 of Pongo pygmaeus. Classification (NCBI taxonomy): domain Eukaryota; kingdom Metazoa; phylum Chordata; class Mammalia; order Primates; family Hominidae; genus Pongo; species Pongo pygmaeus. The sequence goes on along the minus strand of NC_085930.1, from coordinate 94,143,626 downwards.
CTTACAGCACTTTGACTCACAGTCAGAAAGTAGAGATAGACTTTGTGGGTATTGCTTTTGTCTAATGGAGTAAATTATAACTTGATACCTAGGAATTCCACAGAATTTGTAAAGGGATTATATCAGCTTATATTAAAAGATAGCAGAAATAGTTCAGAATAAAACGAGGCCTCCAGATCTCTAACTTACTTTGAGTAAAAAGAAGGTTGAGAAAGCGACTCATCTGTACACACGGAACTTTTTATGTGGGTTAAAAGAAAGAATGACTCTAAGGAAACAGCTAAAGCGCAGTGCTTAAAGCCAAGAGAAATGGGAAATGATCAAAGATTATGGCAGAACTGGGTCCTGATCAAGGAATCTGTGATATGTGCCCAGTTGAATTTCAGAATTGCTGTGAACCTCTGATGATTATGTACCTTCTATTGTTCCCACTGTTGAATGACAGTGTCCATTGTAGTGTTTCTGACCCATTCTCATCTCACGTTGTGTATTGAGAGTGTGTTGGGGTAGTTAGAAACTTGCCTCTTTAGGTCACATGCCTTCAGATAAAGAGCTGTACCTGAGGAGCTTCAGTCATATCTGAAAATGATTTAAATGACAATACTCTGGACTCCAAAACAGAATCTGAGACTATAATGGATGAGATGAGGTCCTGGTGGTTCTTGGGAGTTAGAGGGATATATTTTGCATGTCAGAGGGAGACCAAAAGTACATGACAATAAACTCTTATTTTAGTGACTCCTAATGAGCCATGCCTTCCAGTATTTATGCTCTAGTTTAGTCCCCTCTCTTTGAACTTGCATTGGCTCTGTCACCCACTTTAAGCAGTAAAATGTGCCGGAAGCAATACTATGTCAGGTCTGGGCAGCTTCTACTTCCGAATTATTGGAAGTAGTCTCTCACACAAGTCCAACTATCTTAAGACTGTGAGGAAGCCCAGACTATCCAGGTGGAAAAGCCATGTGGATTGGAACCAAGGAACCCATGCAACATGGCTAGCTGAGCTCTCAGCTTACCTTCAGCACTGAGTTGCCAGCCATCTGAGCGATACTCATCAGTGAATTAGTTGAGCCATCTATGCAAATGTTATGTGGGGTATAAATGGTCCTCCCTAAGCTCTGTCCAAATTGCAGATTTGTAAGAAAGTAAAATTTTAAGCTACTTTGGGATATTTTGTTATACAGCAATAAATAACTGAAACATCTTGAATTTCTACCTTGAGTTATTTTTATTGCAGGCATCATGTTGTTGAAAATTTCTTTGAGACCATGGGGGCAATTTCTCTTAACGTATATTTCTTCATCTCTTTTTTGTTGATGGTGTTTTCTTCATCCTCTCCAGCCCTCCCCCACCAATTACCTATATATTTGTTTCTGTTGCATCCTTTCTAATTATTACTAATCATCAAGTAATTTAACTAAGTAATTGAATAACTTAGGAATTCAACTAAAATGAAGTATTGGCTTATAAATAAGAATGTGAAGTGATGTATGGAGAGGGTAAATTATAATGGCTTCAATTCAGGTTTCACCCCTGTGTTCTCTGCCCAGCATGATATCACCATGTGGGTTTCAGTATTTTGAGTGTTTCTGTGGCTCAGAAAGTAACTCTTAAAAGTTACAAAATCCTCTGCTTGTAATCCAGTGACTAACGCTATTCTTCCTCTGTTTTTCCCACCTTATCTTCAGCAATCCCTTTTAGTAGTAAATAGAGAGGCCATAAAATTTATTGTTCAAATGATCACACTGCCCCTATGTGGAAGGGGCTTCTATTTATAATTGCACTAGGATGGTAGGCATAAAATGGGCAAATCAGGTCAGCAAGCAACATTGTTTGTAAGCTTGGGTTTTGGATAATATAACTGGCTTGCGTCTTCTTGAGCTCTACCTGCTTAGCTTTCCTGCTGTGGGAAAGAATAGGACTACGCAGGGACAGTCCCATGCTGTGGTTTGAGTGTTCTTTTCTCCTCCAAAATTCATGTTGCAACGTAACCCCCAATGCAACAGTAGTAAAATGTGTGGCCTTTTGGAGGTGATTAGCTCAAGAGGTTTCTTCTCTTGTGGATGGATTAGTGCTCTTATAAAAGGGCTGGAGGGAAGTAGCAAGGTCTCTTTTTGCCTCTCCACCTTTGGCCATCTGAGGACATAGAAAGAAGGTACCATCTTGGAAGCAGAGAGCAGCCCTTACCAGACTGTGAACCTGCTGATGACTTGATCTTGGACTTCTCAGCCTTCAGACCTGTGAGAAGTAAATTTCTGTTCTTTATAAATTACCTAGTCTATGATATTTTGTTATAGCAGTGGGAACAGGCTGAGGCACCTCACTTCTCCTTTGGCTTGCCTATGTCTCTACATCTCATTGTTTCCATCAATGAATTATTGCATTGACCATTTTAGACTAGGTCATTTGCATATTGAAAGAATTCTGTATCCTGCCTAAATTTCTATGAAGGCTACGTGTAGCTGTCAGTGACTTTTCTCGTTTGAGGTCAGGTTACAAAGTACATGACAGAGTTTGTGGTTTGTGGTTCACAGCCTGTAATTTGGAATTTTCTTTATCTACCTCTATCATTACTATGGGGATATACTTTCCTTCTATTTTTACTCTTTCAAATTGCTTTTCTGGGTTTAGAGGGAGAAATGTGGAGTTACGTATCTTTACTTTGTTATCGTTAACTGGAAGACTGCTGTTTTGATATAGAGATATGACCATGATATAGAGCCAAACAGAAGAAAGCAGATTATAGTGCATTAGTTATGGTATGTATCCCTTTGTGTTAAAAAATACATTTGGCATTCCTAACCTACTACTAAGAATATTTATTTCACTCCTAACCAAGGTTATTTTATGGAGTGGAGAGGATGTATATAATGTATATAATTCTGAAATTTTTGCAATGGGCATGAATTACTTTTATAACTCAGAAAAGAAATCAATGAAGATAATTCAATTTTGGAGAAAACCAAAAAGACTCAGGCTTCCGTGGCCCTTATTACATCATGGTGTTGAAGATCCATGCCACAAACAAGTTATCTCGTGGTTAAGCATGCAATGCCCTTTTATTTTGACCCCAGTAGCCTTTCATCAAAATTTTCCCATTGCAGACCTTACAGAGAATTATCTTCCTGAGCTCAAGACAATCTAAAAGTCGCAAGGCAAGGAGCACTTTGATGCCATAGGTTAAAGGCTACTAGGATAGGATTGAATTAACCACCACAATAACAACAAAAAGAAAATCCCTTGTCCGTGTGGTTGATGCCTGTTGTCTGGGCTTCTGAGTCCACAGTTGGCCTGTTCCCTGACTCTATTTATTTCCCTAGCTCACATTACCATTTCCCTGCCCACTGTCCTCTGAGTTCTTCTGTCCTGGGACTCAGCATTAATATTTTAGCAATGGTGATCTATCCTTTGGCATCTACAAAATGGAGGAGACAAGCAGTAAATCACAGCAATAAGTCTGTGTTGCCAGAGTTTCCGTGGAGGGCTTTACGGAGCACACCAAGAAATGGATTCATGAAACTTAGTGTGCTAGAGTGGAACGTAAAACACAGAAATGAAATAGAGTGGTGCACACAGCTGTCACACTCATGTCAGAAATCTAGACGAGAAAGGGAGGCATCAGTGGCTCGAAAAGATCTTCCAGGGAAGAGCAGAGCTGCTATCGCGTGTCAAGCAGCTGACACAGGAGCCAAGCTTGACGAGTCATTTTGATGCTTAGCTGGAAAATTCCTTGGAAATAAACACATTGTTCAAAACAGGCCGAAAAATCCAAATCAATATAGAGAAGAGAGCTAAGGGAATGAATAAAAACAAGTAACTGAAGGATAATAATGGCCCCTGTGCCCACTCCTGATCATAACCTGGACCTCAACAAGAGCCGGTATTTGAGGTTAAGAGGTTGACTTGTGCAGTGGAAAAAATATGGCCAAAGAGCCAGGTGGACCTGCACTGAGACCCACCTTGCTCACTAGCCACTTGGATTTAGAATATTGGGAAAGCAACTTTGCTCTTGAAAAATTATCAGCTGGTTCTGTTTGGTTTCACTGACTCTGAGTTTGGATTTTTTTATCTGTAATGTCAAGATAATAGTATTCTGTCCATGATGTCGTTTTGAAGAGTAAATGAAATAACACTGATAGACACCTGTAGTCTATAGAAATTGTTCAGTAAGTGCTAGTTGCCAGTTCTCTGGAGCTTGTCCTCTGCCCCCAAGCTCTCTGGGGTGAAATACTTTTGTGCCTTGCCCTGACCTTTCTCCTCTTCCTGTTTCTCCTCTTCCTCTTTCTCCCTCCCCTGCTCCATAAAGATAGTGAAGCCCTGAGCTGGCAGATAAACTGGACTCCCGCTCAGGTGAAGCAGAGAGAATTCTTGATGTATTTTTTTTTTTTCTGTAGCTGAGGAACAAGTTGCATTTGTGCTCCTGGTTTCCATTACTGGGCTGGTCATATTTTATCTTCCCTTAAGTGGCAGCTAGATCCCTCCAGGTCAGGTCAACACAGACTCTGAATACAGGAGAGAGAAGCAGGTACTGAAGCTGGTCAGAAATATTTATTTCTCTTACAGCTGTGCTATCTAAAAGAGGCACTAAACTTTTTCAACGTGAGGCTGGGAGTTGCAGTTCTCCTCTGCAATGCCCTTTGAGCCTCAGGCCTGTTTCCACTCAGCTGATTCTCCATGACGCTCGTGGCCTTGTTCCTTTGCCCAGCTTTCACCACAGGGCCCACCTTCTCAAAGCCATCATTAACTCCCCATTGCCCATAAAATCTATCTCCAAATCCTTACCCTGTTATATAGTGCCTGCTACTCTGACTCATACTTACTCTTTGTTTTATTTTCTACCATCCCTAAGCACTTGCAAGTCCAATACCAAACTATTCACTGTTTCCCACCCACTCCTTATATTTTCCTGCCTCTGTGCCTTTTTGATGTATCTGGAATATTCCTTTCTCCTCCTCTTCCTCCTCACTCCCATGGTCAAGTCATACTTGGTCTGCAAAGCCCAGCTCCAATGTAAGCCATGAAGTTTTATTTGTGTGCACCCTTCAACTGATGGTAATCCTACCTTTCTCTGAACTCCTTTGGTTTTCTGTGAACAGAGCACTGATGACTGGTACTAAGAATTCTCCACTCTGCAGTACAGGCTTTTCCAAGCTTAGTGTTCTTCCCTAATAGAATGTAGGTGCCTTGAAGGTAAGACTTATGCCTAACCCCTACTGCTTTTCCCCACAGTGTCTAATATACTTTGGCAACTGGATGACTGAATTTGAGGACAGTAGTTGAGCTGTTTACATATATACAATTAATGATGACGGAGGAGTTAATACACTAAGGATGGCAAATTCCTGCCATGCATGCCCTCACAGCTCCTCTGATGCTGGTGGAGAAATTCTCACACATTCACCCCAATCAGGAAGTGGCTGCTTGGAGAAGTGGGTAGAGAAGGATTCTCAGGTTGTGTCTTGTGCCAGTGGGATGGAGTGCCGTGATTGATTGGCGATGTCTCCTATTACTGATGGATCAGAATTGACAGAAAGGTGGAAACTTTATGTTTCCATATTGGTAGAAAGAAAGTTCTGATAAATGGGATGAGTATACTTACAATGAAAACTGACTCTCCTAAAATTGTTAGGAGACAACATAGAATTGGAGTTAACTTTCATTTGGATCCTTTCTACTTGGGAGCTAGTAGAAAATTACTTAATCTTCATTTTCCCGCATGTCAAATGAGTTACTACCACCTATTTTGCCCACCTCAGTTAAAGAAGTATTTTTTCGGGGTTATGATGGCAAAAGGAGATATATATGAATACATCAGCTTATTTTATGTTAATTCTGATGACTTTCCTTTTGGTCTAGAAGCTTCTGTACTGTCAATGTCCACTGATATCCATGCTGACCTCCAGTTGAGGCATCTTAGGCCTAGCAATGAGGCCATTTGAGAACAAAGCCTTCCAACTGGGGAATGCAACACTTAACTCTCTCTTCCCAAGTCAGGCCAGAGATGTGAGGATGGATACAGCTCTCCTGTTGTGTTTTGTACACACTGAATTTAATATCCAACCAATTTGCCCTTTATATCCAATCAAAGAATAAGTGGCTCATGAGAACAGAGTACAGTCCTTCAATTCTGCATTTCTTCCTTGTGTTTATTCTTTGACCTATTTATTAACAAACAAAAAACACCTTTCCTCTTAAAAAACACAATATTTCATTCCAAATGAAATTATTTTTTTAAAAATGACATTAGGATATGTACAGTTTTCTCTCCAATGTAGTTTCCAACCCCAATAAGTAAGTTCTACGCTCTGAAGAAGCTACATAGAAATAAAACTAAGTGTATCCAAACAAGTTCATCATTTTAATGCTACTCTCTCCTTTAAGGCCTAAGAAATTACCTATTGACCCTTTTAAATATTAAATCCCTTTTATTATCCCTTTTATTGGCCATCTGCTTAATGTTAAGTGAAAGAGCCCTAAAAATAGGTCCAACATTTAAAATCTGTGATAATTGCCCTTGAATGGGCAAGAGAGTAGACCTGTCTGTGTCGAGTGCTCATGAAGTCAAATCTTGCAGGGCTTTTCTGATCTGGACAGGGAAACCACCTCAGCCCTTTGGGCCTCCTGCTGAAATGGACTCTTTCAAGTAGGAAACATAAATTAAGTCAAAAGATTGGAGTTCTAGAAAATCTGCCCTCCCCCACCCCTCTCCAAAGCCATAGAAGAAAATAAAACAGCGAGAGGAAAGAGATTTGTGAAATGGCTAATGAAAACTAGTCACATAAAGACATTAAGCCAAGAAACTCTGAATGGGGAAACTAAGCGTCAGATATGAGAATGTTAAGGAGATGGTCACTCTCCCTGGTTGTGTAAAGCTGGCGGTTTTTGCAGCCATGTGGTGTACCTGCTGACTAGTCACCTCATGGTGCTACACAGAGAAACTTGGAAGGCACTAAAGGCTTCTGAAGGGCACTTTTCACCATCACATAACAGGATATTTTGTGGTCTGGAAAAATTATTTGATTGAATGCTTTAGCGATTTCAATATTGATTTGTTCCTTCTGTCACATTTGTTACACCTGTGTTAGCAACCCAGGGAAAAAATACAGTTGTGATTTGTTACCTGTATTGTTTTCAGGATAAAAACTGGATGACTTCCTCTGTGTGTGTTTATTTTTCCCTCACCAGGTGAAGCTGTTACTCAATAATTAACATTAGGTTTAGACATTGGGTTTAAGAAATAAACAAAGCACTTGATTGTTTTTTTGACACCTCCATTATGGGGAAGAATTTAGGGGAAGGCAGGGAGAAAAGACTTTTCAAGAAATTGCTATACAACACTGTGAAGAAATCTCTCTGTGATTATAAAAACATAAAAGAATAGTTGGATGATGAGACCACCTGATTCTCCTGGGAACTCTGCTGACATTTCTGGTAATAGAGAAGGGTCTCTGTGTGAATCTCAGAAACATTCTGTAATTTTTCCCCCTTCTCTCTTCAGCTCAATGGGTTCCTGGCCAAACCCCAGGATCAGGCACTGAGAAAGAGGCTGGGTCTCAGCTCACTCTCAAGATGAAGTGAAATGCCAGATGTGCTCCAAATACTGTCTGAAATCTCCAGGGAAGTTAGAAAAAAAACTTCAGAGCTGTCTACTTTGTGAACAAAAAAAATCCCCAAATTAAGCAATCCAGGGTAGCTTCTGACCAACTATGTGGTACTTGTCTCTTATGGCACGGTTGAGAAATCCTGTTCCAGTCAATGTGGGTCTCTATCGGAAGGTGCTGAGGGTGTTTGGGGAAGGTCACATTTCAAGTGGAAAGTTGAAAATCTGCACAGCATGGGAAAAGGAGAACCACTGTCCACAGGAGACAGGTCTTCATTAGTCTTAACTAAAATATTGACATTTCAATTGGGCTTTTGGTAGTAATTGCTCTGTTGCACAAATACAAAATGTCCAGCCAGCCCAGCAGTTAGAACACCTGTCCTAGATGCTTAAGAGTAACTAACAAAAACTAGATGGCTTTCAAAAGAATTAGAAAACAAGACACAGACTGGGAGAATATGTTTGCAAATGACACCTGTAAAGGACTGTTATTGAAAGTTCACACACAAAATAACTTAAAACTCAACAATAAGAAAACAAGTAACTCAATTAAAAAATAGGCAAAATACCTGAACCTCAAAGAAGATACACAGATAGCAAAGAAGCATATAAAAAGATGCTTGACATAGTATGTCATTAGGCAACTGGAATTGCAATTAAAACAACAATTAGATACTACTATGTACTTATTAGAATGGCCTAAGTCCATGACACTGATAACACCAAATGTTGGTGAGGATGCAGGGCAACAGGAGCTCTTATTCATTGCTGGTGGAATTGCAAAATGGTACTGTCACTTTAAAAGATGGTTTGATAGTTTCCTACAAAACTAAACATACTCTTGTCATACACTCCAGCAATTTCACTCCTTGATATTTTCCCAAAGGAGTTGAAAACGTATGTCTACACAAAAACCTGCATGCAGATGTTTATAGCATCTTTATTCTTAAGTCCCAAAATTTGGAAGTAACCAAGACTTCCTTTAATAGGTGAATAGATAAATAAAATGTGGTACATGCAGACAATGCAATATTATTCAGTACAAAAAGAAATGATCTGTTAAGCCATGAAAAGACATAGAGAAAGTTTAAATGCATATCACTAAGTGAAAGAAGCCATTCTGAAAAGGTTACATACTCTATGATTCTAACTATGTTACACTTTGGAAAAGGTGAAACTGTGGAGACAGTAAAAAGACCAGTAGTTTCCAGGGGTTGGAGGGAGTAGGAACAGAGGGCACTTAGGGTAGTGAAACTACTCTGGATGGTACTGAAACACTGGACACTTGTCATTACACATTTGTCCAAACTCACAGAATGTACAACCTCAAGGGTAAACCTAATAGTAATGGACTTTGGGTGATAATAATGTGTTAATGGAGGTTCATGGATTGTAACAAATGTACCACTCTGGTGGGGGATGTTGATAACGTGGTGGGTTGGGGGGAGTTGTGTAGATGTGAGTACAGGGGGTATATGGGAACTCTGTAATTTCCACTCAATTTTGCTGTGAACTAAAACTTCTCTAAAAATATAAAACCTAGTAAAGAAAATGGGTGGCTTGAAATTTGGAGGAAAGTAAAAAATGTCAGATATAAGAGGCAATGACAGTAGAGAAGCTCTCTTTCCTTTTAACACCATTGGCCCTTGTTTGATTTCTTAAAACCCGTTTATGCCTAGTGTTCCCATTATTGGAACGCTAAGCATGTGGGAGTTATTTATATCCTACTGCTCAAGGTCATTGCCAAGGTCTGATTGCAAAAATTCAAAAAATTGCAACCTCAGGTATAAATGCGTTAATAATCTTGAAATGCCTACTATTCCTGGAGTCCATTTGGGCATGGAAGGGCTTCCCATGCGTTATGCCACTCAATCCTGATAGCTGCCCTATTTATAGGTGTCAGATTAGATAAAGAACCTGAAGTTCAGGGAGGCTCTATGGTTTCCGTAAGGGAGTCCAATTTGTGGGGAGGTCAAAATACAAATGCTAATGCATAATTTATGAGCACCCTTCCTGGGATTCTTAATCCTGATTTTATACACATCAGAATCTCTTATGGAACTTCCAAACATCCACAGTTTTAGGTCTTACCCAACACCTCCAGGTAGGGGGTTGGGAAACCTTGGCTTTTGCTTATTTATATATTCGGCTGTCCAGCAGATTCTGAGGCATAGCCATTCAGAGCCACACCACAGGCCTGGAATGAGTAGGCTGTGCTTGGCAGGACTGGAGAAGGCCAGAGAAGTTGCAGAAGAGCCTCAGGCTGGTGCTTGGAAGAGAGCATAGGAACGAGGTTGGCTCTGTTGCCCAGCATCACCAAGGACACTGCAAGAACCTTCTTCTTCACTGTGCCTGGGAGTTTTAAAAATCATTTTCCTTGCTTCCAGCCCCCAGCCCAATTCCTCACACAGAGTTGGCACTCCAGCATGCTTGACAAATGACTACACAAATGCTTCATTCTCTCCATAGCTCATAACACAGGAAATTTAGGGTGTAGACTGAAAGGGTGTGACTGACATCTGGAGAGCAATATTCTGTAGTCAATGAAAGAATGGGAAGGAGCAGAATGTTCTGAATGGCTGAACACCAGACCTTCCTGCGTGTCATTTCATTCCTTCTCAAGACTGCCTTCCGAAGTAACTTCCGTTACACACACTGGACAGATGAGCAGCTGGGGTTCAGCGAATTTGCATATCCTGCTCACAGTCACAGGGCTAGTGTGGGAAAGGCCAGAATTGCCACCTATCTATCTGACACAAAGCCCATGCCCTTTCTACTTTATGTCTCTGGATTATAGAGTAGTCTTTGTCAGAGCAGCACCATTCAATGGAAATATAAGACAAGCCACAAATGTGAACCACATATGTCATTTTAAATTTTCTAATAGCCATATTAAAAAGATAAAAAGAACAGATGAAACTAATTTTAATGATATTTAAATTTAACCTAATATAACCAAATTATTATCATTTAAACGTGCAGTCAATTAAAAAATCTCAAGAAGCTATTTGACATTGTTTTCTTCATGCTAAGTTTTCAAAATCTGGTGTGTATGCCACATTGACAGCACATCTCAATTAGGACCAGCCACATTTCAAGTGGGACATCTAGCTCATGGGGGCTAGATGGACAGTAGTACAGATCTAGACCATTAGTTGTGCTATGAGGGCACTTACTTGGGTTAATGTGGGAGAACATGGTGTTGGTAACTCAGGAAGAGGTGACACTCTGAAGGGCAGTTAGGCAGTTTGGTGCCAAGAAAATATATTCATTCATTTCATAAACTACTGAGTACCTACTTCATGCCAGACACTGTTCTAGGCCCTGGGGTAGAGAGGTGAACAAATCCAAGTGCTTTCACTAATGGAGTCTGCATTCTAGGAGAGAAGACAGACAATAAGCAAATAAACACATAATGTAAATGATTTGAGAAAAATGATGTCAGAAAGCAGATAGAATGTGGCAAGGGCTATTTCTGATGCATTAACAATGAGAGGTCTTTCTAAAGAAGTGATGTTTGAGTAGTGACGGAATGAAGCCAACATAGGAATATCTAAGGAAAGGGTGTTTTTGGCAGGAGGAACCTGAAGATGGCAACAGGCTTTGTATATTCTGGCAGTTGCAAGGCCAGGCCAGTGCTGGAGGAAAGGGCTGATGATGAGGAAAAAAGACTCAAGGATGAGAATGGAGTTGGCTCATGTGAGGTTCATATGGTGGGGTAAGGACTGTTCAACTGTGGTGGGAAGTCTTCATAGAGTTTTGAGTCAGGGAGTGGGGTGCTGTGATCTACATATTCTATAAAGGGTAATTCTGACCACAATATAAAGAATAAACCGGGGTTAGAGTAGCATAGGGTGGGCAATGACAGGTTGTTACTGCAGGAAATGTGTCAAGCTCTGAGGAATATGTCCAGCTATATTGGAACAAGGGTGAGCGAACAATGGACAAGATTCAATTCTCATGGTACAGCTATACTAAGTGCTGGTTTATATGGTATATAGACACAAGCTGATAATCAGAGAGCATTTCTCACATTACACAGTTGAATGATAGGAAATGAATTACCAAGACAGGAACCCAGACAGAGAATTATATGAGGGCCAATTGCCAAAGCTAGGGTAGGATGGCTTCCAGAAGACAAGAATTTGATCAGGAACCCAGAAATGCCAGACCTTGCCTTAGCCCAGCCACTTCTCTTCTCTCAGAGGGGCCCAAGGAAGGCTGAATTACAAAAAAATGACATGTGGGAAGTAAGAGTAGTACTTCATTGTTATTGACCTTGTATTAAAAGCTTCAGTGTAGATACTGGGTTAAAAATGGTGCAAGAGTCAAGAAAGGGCGGTTCCCCTCTCTTAGGCACAAATCTTGGAATCTTACAAAAACAGATGAGAGCAGCCCTTTAATAGAATGTAAGCTTTTTAAGGGCTGGGCTCCTGTCTTGTTTATAGCCATATCCCCAGAGATAGAACATCTAATACATGTTCAATATTTGTTGAATCCATCCACCCACCCATTCATTTGACAACTCCTACATCTAATGAACATTTTGACCAGGCACTGGGCTACAGCAGGGAGGAGACATGGCCATTGCATTCTGAATTCATAGTCTGCCATCAGAAACAGCCTTTCACTACAGGATGGTGAGTTGTTTGTAGAGGAGGGACAGCTTGCTCTGAGAGCATGAAAGAGAATTCTCAACTCCAGGGCAAGGAAGGGTAGGGAGCCTCCCCTGAGGCAATGGTGCCTGCCCAGATCCGTGTTAGGTTTAGAATGGGAGATTTCTGGCATTTGTAGACAGTAAAGATACACTCTGTTGGTAAAGTGGCTGTCATGTAGGTACCTTGAATGGAGAACTGAATATTTAGAATGATACAGTGATGATTAGTTGGCAAATTTAAATGGTGATAAAGCCTCATTAATATGTATAACCTATGCTTTTCCTAAATTTGGTAAAATGAAAAGCAGGAGTATATGCTCATTTTTAAAACTCTGCATTCATACCATTCATTTGTGTAATATGGCATCTAATATCTGATTATCACAATTTTACCTAAATAATGAATAAATTAGACAGGGGAAAAATTAAAATCTTTCATATTAGGCACAATTGTAATTCTTTTACTGTAACATTCACAGTTAAATTCTTAATTAAGCTTGCATGCTTCTTTTACAGAAGTACATTTTGTAGATATAGTTAATTTTTTAGTATTTGCATCCACGAGAGGTAAGAGCAGCATAAATAATTCCCCAAAACCAAAGTTTAAAATTCTTCTCCACTGAGCTGTGTCTACACTGAGCTGTGTACAATGACTGGTATTTGCTTTCCTAAATGATGCTCTTTATGGGATAATATTAACATATGTTTGCATATCCAGAAAAGAAAATAACTGATATAAATCAGCAGAAAATATCGTAGGGGCTGAGTGATGGAGAAGTCTTGTGGGATTGAGTTTTTTTCAGTGATAATGTGTAATTGCCTAGCCTACACATCATAAGTTGAAATAGAAGATGATAGTTTTCTCTCCCCTCCCTCCCTTCCTTCCTTCCTTTCTTCCTTCCTCCCTCCCTCCCTTCCCCCACCTCCCTCCCTTCCTCCCTTCTTGCTTCCCTCACTTCCTTCCTTCTTTCCTTCTGTAACCTCAATTTATGTATTATATTTCCCAAAATGTTGTGTCAACAAAGACACATGAATCCATCCAAGTTCAGGTAAAACCTTAACAATAAACTTGGGGAAGCAGTTTATCAATATGATCATCTCTGTGGGAACGAAATACTCCAGCCCATTTCTAGTCTAAAATCCTCTAGGCACATGATCATAAACTTGATGAGGATAGCCTCCTGCTGTGCATATGTTGATACCTAATACAATATTTTTTTTGAAAATTACAGAGAATTCAGCAAGCATCTTCAGTCATGGGAGGACATTTTGCAGTATTTGTTGCTGTCATCATCATAAAGATTACAAATGATCTATTTCCCTGCCACTCAGTGTGTATCTTCTAGGATCAGACATCAAACCAAAGATGGCAGAAATGCATTCAGAGCCTCACTTTATGACTTTACTTTGCTTATTGCATTTCTTTTCTTGGAAATGTAATTGCTTTAGAATTACTGCGATCACGGGAAAAGCATGCCATCAAGAAAGTAAGCGATTGAGTGGGGGGAAAAGTGATAAAGTCAATTTAAGTTTGACAGAAATCTTGGGGTTTTCTGATCCACAACTTCTGGGTAATTGCTTCAGTCTTTGCAAAGTCAGAGGGAATATTTTCATTCATTTGTTGTTGCTATTGTTGTTCAAAACACACAACAGGTAGGCCTAGTGCGTTACCAGAAGACTAGAAATCATTGGAATAATATGACATCTGTGAACACAACTATATAATCCAATCATCACAGAGATATAATTGAGTTTGGATGTGAAGAAATAAATGAAGGAGGAAAATAATGGATCAAGGTATCAAATACTAAACAGACATTAAATTAAGCCAAACTTCTCTTTCATTTCAACAACAGCAATCTTAAATCCTATTTAGCTCATAAACATTTAACAAAATATTTTTTAGTAGTTGTACAAGATATCATAAAAGTTGCAAAGCATTTTCTCTTGGGCATGAGGTATACCCTTCTGAGAATAAAAGCATGTAGATGTATACACACACACATTCACACACTGGAAATCTCATCCTTCTTATTCTTTTGGCACTGTGTAAATGCAAAGATGTAGACTTAGTTGGGTTCCAAGCTAGGTTTCTTTGATTGCAAGTAACAAAAATGGATTTTGGCTAATATAACCAAGCAGAAATGTGTTGGAAGGAATGGGATTGCTTGCAGAATCAGTGGGAGGCTGAAGAAGCAGCCTTGGAAAAGGGCAAGAATCAAGGCATTTCTAGTTTACAGGAATTATTTTGCAGCAGCATCAGTGTGCAAAGGCTCCCTGAGTGAGCCCCAACCATTTTCATTCTACTCAATCCTTTGTTCAAATTAAGATTCCTGGAAGGGAGCATTCAATGACCTATTTACTCAAAAGTTCATCCTTGGAAGGAGAGAGTAGGATACTTCCATCAACTGTCCCACCAGACTATATCCAATGGAGGAGGGTGGGTCCCTACAAGGATGGACACTGGTTAGCCAAAAACAGCAAACCCATACAGTCAATGGTATGAGGGTGAGTAAGTTTTATTCACCTTAACCCTGAGTGATGATCCTAACCCTGAGTGGAGAAATGACCATCTCCTCTTAGACTATTTCCAAAGTACAAACAGAATTTGGCATGATGTCATGAGCTTCTGCTGGAATCTGACGAGTGAGTGTCATACTACTCAGTTTTGTGACTTTTTGCAGCACTCTTATTCTCATTGCATCTTAGTTTCCCCATCTTACACATCTCACAAAGTTATCATAGATACCAAGAGCAATCTATATTAAAGTATATGAAAGCACTTTGTAAAACCTTACAGCATTTTCCAAATGTTCCTGTGAGTTTGAGAATCCTCTAGCAGTAACTGCAAGAGCCTAAAGAGAGACACAGAAACCTAGGAGCCGGTCTGAGGTCCTGAGCATGCCCTGGGTAATGAGATCAATGTCCACCCCACAAATGTGTATCCCTGACAGATGAGATGTGTGAAATGCTATGTATCCACCAGACTTAGGCCGTACCTTATAAAGCAAAGTCTTCGCTTTCCTCTTTCTAAAACAATGTTCTGTGTTGCTGGTTCCCAGCAGTCTGCATGCTTCAGGAATCTGCCTGGATTTTTGGTTCTTAAATGATAAATGAGAAACATACACAGAGAGGTCATACTTTATTGGAGAAATATGTTCTTAGAGTTCTTGTATAACTCAAAATTCACCTATTCAAAGAATAATATCAGCCAAAAATGGGAGGGTGTTTGTCAGCTAAATGAGTGTTCCCATGTAGCCCTACTGTAAACTCTGTTTATAGTTCACTTGCCTTCTTTATGCTGAGATTAAATTATGTGATTGCCAACAAAGTTTAATTGGGTAGGAGGAGGTTGCATTATTTCAAATTTTGTACATTAAGAGAGGCTCAAAATATTATATGTCACATAATCTTGAATTCAGGTAACTTATGCAATGTGGTGTCACTATAATTTAGGACCATGTTATAATACTCATACTTTCTACAATGCCCCAACACACTACCACTGTCAAATGTGTGCTATTTAGTAAATGTATAAGGGGGAACCTAGTGAGGCTTGGGTACTATAATGTACATTTCACCTTAGCCACCTATAGAAAATTTTGGTTTTAGTAAAACTGGGCACTGGTGTCTGATGGCTGTGTCCCGTTTTCACACAGGCCAACTCTTAAGAATTGAATGAAGTTTTCATTTCCACACTGGGCCGATTTGTCAGTTGTGAAATGAGTTTCTCTGCTTTTGCTGAGGGGTTGAGCAATACAAGTCAAGGGAGAAAACCTCACCCAGATTTCCTTGGTTAGTTTCAAGGAAGGCTTCACACTAAGAAAGGTGTTGCGACAGGGCTGACAGAGAAAACACTGAAAGTGTGTGGAAGTATGCAGTACCCACCCTGCTAATGTAGCCCTGGACATTGGCCCACGGGGTCCTTGCGACAAGCCTTTGAAGTCCTCATGTTCATTCTTGTTAATAAGGCAACTGAGGCCCCTAAAATTCAACCCACTGCCCAAAGTCACACTGCTGGTACACAGTGAGGCTGGGCCCACTGCAAAACTGTATCATCCTCTACAAGCAACCCAGCTTCTCCTTTGAAGGCAAGACCTTTAAGCCATTTTATAGAGGAGCCCCTGGAACCTTTTCTCTTGTTTTCTCTAATATGCTCTCCCTTCCATATCTTTTCATGCTATTTTCTAAAAACAATTCTCAGTGCTCTACCCTGCCAAATTCATTTTTTTCAAGGAATGATTAGGTGTTTTGACAAATAAATAAACAAACCCCTAGGACTCTGTATGAGGTAAAGGAAAAGCATTACATTCCAAAAAGAGGTGGCTATACAAATTACCTGAAAAATGTTTAATAGGATAATTCTTGGATGAATATACATCTTTCAAGTGAAATGCTGTTTTGTGTAGTTACGTGAGCATGGCATAGATGAATTATGAAATAATTTTCTAGATTCCTCTGCCTATATCCTTGGCTCTAACTGGAATCTTTCCTCCAACTTCGTTCATCTCTCTTCTTTTTTTGCGTGTGTATCAGTATGACCTTGCCTAACATTGCACTGGGAACTTAATAAATGAAGCTATTCTTCTGTTATTCATGATATTGTCCACCCAGGTTCTATCACTTCCTGAAGTAAAAATAGTCTCTTACAGTGGTCTGGAGGTTTATTGTCTACAAAGCACTTTCTGCCTATCTGATCTCATTGTACTGTCTCAGTGCCCTCTGGCTTAGAGATAGAGTGAATATCGTCCCTTTCTTATGGATTAGAAGCTTGAATTGCAAGATATTTTGTGGCTTGCCAGGGGCAGGAGAGTTGGGATCCATGCCCCTGTCGCTTGATTCGATGCCCTCTGTTCTTTTCCTTTTGCCACAATGCTTTTCCCCAGGGACACTCCTTGGATGCTGCCTACTTCTCCCCAGGTCTGTATTATGGGGCTTGGGATATCCACAAACAAAATGTGACCTGAAGTAGAATCCTAGCAACAACTGCCATCCCAGGTGGTGCCTGCTCTTCCCCTTAATGGCATAATTATTTGTATCTAAGTGCTGCTCTGCAACCAAAGCCTAGTGTCCAAATGGCAATTCATTGAATCTAAAACTCAGGAGTTGTCAGTTGCCATCATGCTCCAACCCTCTTTACATCTTAACTCACTGCTCTAGAGAAGAAGTTTTGTGTACCCTCCTAACCAGAACCGACTGACAACACATGCAGGCCCTGCTGTAATTAAGTATTGATTTCATGTGACGTGTATACAGAGGAGGCTCATCTCATTTGTGGGCTGCTGTTATCTGTCAGTAGAACAAAATGTGTGATTATCAGTGGATGTCCTGTGGCTATCTATGGTGTACTATAACCTCTCATCCATCTAATCGTAGAGACATTATGGTATGCCACTCTAGAGTGGGCCATTTGTCTTAACACGGCCCCTGCTGCAGTTGGCCTGCTTTTGTTCCCAGAAATAGCTGCACAGATTCTTCACTGAAACTCCTTCTTAGTTCCAATTTGATGCTGCCAGAATGGAGACCTAGCAAGGTCCATCCGTGATAATGTAATATGGCTGTGACTTCAAATAAATGGAACACCAGGCATTATTTCTCTTCTGCTTTCTTTGAGGCAGTCACACCTCCTGACATTATTCTAGTTACCTTGCTGAACCCAGGAGAAGAGAACAAGTAATTGTGGATGGAACAAAGTTCACCTCATAAACATTGTCAGGACATGCTGGAGGTTCTTGAGTCCCCCATCATCTTTATGCAGCATTCATGGCTCCCAGGCTGAACTGAGAATGCTCTGCTTTTTAGATTTGAGGGGGAAGGTGTATTGGGTCAGAAAGGGGCTTCATGCCCGCTATGGGAATGAGAGCCTGAGGAATTGAATTCTGAGTCTTTCTTAATTGTGTGATTTCTCTTTCCGCTTGACAGTTTCATCTCTACTGAGCCACTGGTTTTCTTTACTAGGAACTTTCTCCTAAAAGCGGAATGAGAGTTTCTAAATAAAGACATGAACTTTTTGTGTAGGTATCTTTGCTTATTTGGCATTTTCCAACTTGGGGTGGGAGGTTGGATGGAATAGCTTTCGTAGGTAGTGCTTTTGCTGTCCCTACTTGCTCAAAATATCGGCCTGGGGTATCAAGAACTGAACCAATTAAAAAATCTTGTTTCCTGTGCTGGTGCTCTTTCCTTTAACACAGTGGTTTTCTCTCTTACCTACTGCTACCTGAAGTTATTTCCATTAGGTGTTTCTTTTCTGCTGCCATGTAAAAAGATTAAAAATAGCATTGTAGACAGACTGAATTTAGGGGCAAATTTTCCAGTCCTGTGCACCATTGTGGGTTATGTCTTTGAAGCACACACTGAACTCCTGAAGCTCCATTTTAAGTGTCATTTTATCACATCCCATTCACTTGAGTCCAGAGTCCTGAGCTAGGGAATGGCAGATAATTGCCAATCACACCATGAAAGTGTTATCTGCATATTAAACATGTCACTCAGGAATCCAGTGAATGAGTCAGAGACTAAAGTTTAAAATAAGATCATCATGCTTGCAGGTCCTCCTTCCATACATTGCAGCAGGAGTCTGTTAGGGACCATATCGAAAAATAAAATTGCAGAAATCAAGGATGTTTCTTTCGGTACCTCTAGGTGGGGAGTGGAGGGTCAGTAGGAGAGAAAATATAGGCTTTGGGTTGAGAGGGATCTGGGTTCGATTTCCCGGCTGTGTGATATTAAACAAATCAATCACTCATCCCTAAGGAGTCTCAGTCTTCTCATCTATAGAACGTGGGCAAAATACTGATCTTGCTGGTCAGGAAGATTAAACAGGCATCATCCATAAAGCCACCTAGCTCATGCCACGCATAGAGGCATCCTGTGGCACACTGCCCTCAACACTGGGTGAATGCCATTTTGAGTTAATTACAGCTGTGATTGCATAGACCATTTCCAAAGTTTAATTGTATTTCTTTCATACAGTCATTTGAACTGTCTACAGCGCGTTTCTTGTAGGTTACACCTGGCTACTGGAAGACGTCCTGGGTGATTGTTCAAAGGGGCCCATTGAGAGATGAGTGATGAGGCTGGTGAGAATTCTGTGGTGTGCTTAAGAGTCATCTGGGCACCTGCTAAATCTAGTCAGATTCTAGGACTCCACCCCAGAGAATCTGATACAGCATTTGAAGAGGGGACCCTAAAATTTTCACAATGAAGCTTCTCCTCAGGTAATTATAATGTAGAGGACTTTCTGACTCGACTTCAAAAAATACTGCCAGAAACATGCCCACAGAAGAACCCCTAAGGATCTAGTGATATGGAAGGGGGGCAGGGAAGTGCTGGGAAGAAAAGGGCATGGTCCCTGGTGAGGGTTCCACCTCCGGCTGGTGCCCACGGACCTAGGTGAGAACACGGACTCCCGCATTTGTGGCCAAATATTGCATTTTCCAAGACCACCCTGGCCTGCCATGCCATCATCCTGTGCCTATAAAAACCTAGAAGCCCTGGCAGGCAGACACAATGCTGGCTGGATATCAAGAGGAGCACATCAGCAGAGGAACAATGGGTGGCTGGATGCTGAGAGGAATGCACCAGTGTAGCACGACACCAGCTGGCAGGCCATCAATTGGCAGAACAATGCGGAGTTTGGCTGAGGTGGTTGGAAAAGAGTCGGGCGGCCAAGCGGCCATACTCCACAGGAAAACCATCTCCCTTCTGGCTCCTCCATCTGCTGAGAGCTACTTCCATGCAATAAAACCTTGCATTCATTCTCCAAGCCCATGTATGATCCGATTCTTCCAGTACACCAAGGCAAGAATCCCAGGATACAGAAAGCCCTCTGTCCTTGTGATAAGGCAGGGGTCTAATTGAGCTGACTGACACAAGCCACCTATGGACAGCTAAACTAAAACAGCACCCTGTAACACACACCCACTGGGACTTCAGCTGTAAACATTCACCGCTGGACACTGCCGTTGGTTGAAGCCCCACAGCCTGCCTGTCTGTATGCTTCCCTAGAGGTTTGAGTGGTGGGGCACTGAAGAAGCGAGCCACACCCCCATCGCACGCCCTGCAAGGGGGACAAGGGAACTTTTCCTGTTTCACTAGGATTGACCACTGGGAAAATGCCACTCATGGGAGATGAGACAGCAGCCTTCCAGTCACCAGACAGCTGCGATATCCAGTCACCAGAGAGCTGCGATATGGACGGGATTTGTCCTGGAGCCCCAGGGGTCAAAACAGAGCCTGATGGGTAGAAATTCCAGGGACAGATGAGTACTTTTCTAAGAATTAAAGGTGTCCAAGTGTGGCCTATTAGCTCCAGGGGAAATGAACCCTCCAACTCAGGAGGAATTGAAATTTGTCTGTCTGAGTGGCCTCTGGGAATTTTATACAGAGGAGATAAACTCATGCTCTTAGCCCCTAATGGCACCAAATTACTTTTATTGTCATTGTTTACCTTTAGGTCCAGTGTGTTCACTCTCACAGATATTTGTTACCCATTTACTCAGTGCCTGATTCTATGAGGATGAAGCAGGAAAGTGCTGTGCAAATCCAGGACAGAGTGTGATTTTCGCAGATGCTGTTATTAGAAAAGAAAACGTCGGGTTTCACTTTCCATATGGAAAGAGGTAGTAGGTATTTCTGGCAATGAGAAGAGAGGGAGGGATTACTCATTGGAAGAAAGAGGTAATGAGTAAGCTAGTTCTGCTTTGAGAAGAAAAATGCTTTCACATCAGCTTTTAACAGATTGATGAAGCAAAGTTTTCATTTTCTTTCAAATAATTATTTGTTTTCCTACCTTTCTCTTCAGAGCTGTGAAATTCTAGATGTCTCTTAGAAATAAAATGGGTTGCTACACACTTATTTTTCTCAGCTCTGTGTACATTTCTCCATCTTCTTTGAAATTTGTGGCCACCGTTAATATGTGTAGGATGTTCTCATTTTGATTTTCAGTTGAGACACTGCAGACTTTTATGAGGGATGCTTTGGATCAAGCAAGAGACACTGAGTAGCTTCGTTCCTGCCAAGATTTCAAAGCAACAGCACCATATTGAGTCTAAACTCATAGCCTTTGTTCAGAAGCCAGCAGCTGGCTACTCACAACAAGATAGCATTGGATGTTTTTGGAGTGGGATATCCAGGTGACATTTTAATAAAAGCTTTCATGGGCCAATTATTTAATCTATAGAGTTTTATAATTAGCTGACTTTGAAACCTTATTAAACCCCATGTGCAAGTTCATGTGAAATTGTACCTCAAGTTTGAGTTTTCTTTGTTGTACCCCTCTTCTCTCCTACTTCCTTGATAGTTGCTATTTGTTTGATATTTTTAAAAATTTCTTATTGACACACAGATCCATCCACAAAACAAAGTCATAAAGGCACCTTGATCTGTAAAGTGTTCTGAGTTTCTTAAAACTCTAATACAGAATGAGAGTCTCTAGAAGGCCTAGTTTTGGAAGTTGCCATCAGCATCAGATTTTTGCCGAATAGTGCTATATGTGTTCAATAATAAAGTTTTCTGTTTTTGTCAACTATTTCTCATGGAACTATTCTCTGTGATGCTGAGGTTACAGAAAAATATCATTTTTCTGTCACTGTTGGTGTTCTTCAAGACCTCACTTTTAAATGGATGTCCTTTTGAAACCTAGGTGGTTGTGTGCATCAGAAAAACACCTTATCCTGTGCCCCATTGGGTGACTTGGACAAAGTAACACAATTTTGATGGGGGAAATGGTACATATTATGTTTCATAGGAGCCAGATTCCAATAATAACCATCTGACCCTTGTGATCCTATGTTTTCAATTTTCCTGTTAAAGAATGCAACAAGCAGTGCTGCTCAAGCCTATTTTTCTATTAGGTGTTCTTTGATTTGTGAGTTGCTGGGTAGATTTTCCATTCTCAGCATTAGAAGACATGAACATCAAATACTTTCCTCTTAGAGTAACTTCTGATGCAACTGTCTCATGGCATATGCTAAAAGAAAAGAAAGTTCCTTACGTATGAGTACAGAGAAATGGAGCATGATTTTAACCTTGGTTTCAGGTTTTGTTATTTTGTCTTTTTGACTGGAATATGAACTCAGTGTTTGCTAATTAAAAGAATAAACACAGCAGCCATTGCTCCACCAAAATACATTTATCGAGTGCCTATCTTGTGCACAGTCCTTTGCTAGGCTCTGTTTATATAACATATCTTATTTAAAAGGCTGCTTGATAAATCAGCAGTTTGGAAATCCTTGGTGGGAGGTAGGTGGTGGTATTCAGTGTGGCTTCCCCAGCTGCCACCTGGAACATGAGTCTGAGAACGTCTATGCAGGAAGATGATTAATTTCAAAAATCATTTCTAGGAAATTCCCTGGATCTTTATATAATTCCCTGGCCTCCAGGGAAAGAAGTTAAGATAACTTGAATTACTTGCCTTGGTAAAAATGTTGAACTGAATCCTGATCTCATTTCTTGCCTCCCCTTCCTTTTCTCTTCTTTCTAAATCAAAGAACAGTTTGACACTAATATGGTTGTTGTATTATTTATCTATTGCTGCGTAACAAGTTGCCCCAAACTTAGCAGCTTAAAACAACTAACATCTATTATCACATAGTTTCTGGGAGTCAAGAATTCAGGAGAGGCTTAGCTAAGTGGTTCTGGCTCAGGATTTCTCAGGAGGTTCTGGCTTAGAAGGTGGTGGTTAGGAGGTCAGCAGGGCTGCAGTGATCTGAAGTCTCACTCTCTGGCAGCCTGGTGGAAGGCCTCAGTTTCTCTCTACATGAGCCTCACCATATGGCTGCCTGAGTGTCCTCAGGATATGACATTTGGCTTTCCCCGGAGTGAGTGATGAAACAGAGAGAGAGAGATCAGACAGAAAACAACAGTGATTTTTATAAATTAGCCTCCAAAGGCACATACCTGTCACTTCCTCTTTATTCTGTTTGTTAGAAGTGAGTCACTAAGTCCAGCCCGCATTCAAGGGAAGGAGAATTAGATTCCATCTCTTGAAAGAAGGAGTATCAACTAACTGAGAGCACATATGGAAACCACCACAGCTGCACATGCCATTTAAAGTTTTCAAACATGGTTTCTTCAAAAGAGTCCTAAACACCTTTCTCTTGCCTGACTCTGGTACAAGCATCTCTTACTCTAGAAGAATTATTGTATATGATCAGCCTTTTGCACAAGTCTCTGCTCCAACTGCTATCCTATTGCATCTGGGGCAGAATTTGTCTTAGCCAGCAGAGAAATGATAATGTACTGGGACATTTTGCTGTACTCAGAGCACTTCCCTGTGGTTTGAAGACTTCTCATCATCATGTTTTCATGTCATGAGGATGGTATCACTGATGAGCAAGTGTAAGTGGACTGACATTTATCTTGTGAGTGTGGGAGAGAGAGGGCTGCTTCTCTCTAAATGTGTGGTTCTCCTTGGTAAGACAAATGTAAACAAATCATATATTCATAAAGTTTAGAAAAGAACGTCAGAATATACTGGAAATTGGGATAATAATAAGGCTGTTTATATTTATCTCCTGAGAAACTCTAAGCATTTCTTTTTTTTTTTTTTTCTTTTTTTTGACAGAGTCTCACTCTGTTGCCAGGCTGAAGTGCAATGGCGAGATGTTGGCTCACTGCAACCTCCACCTCCCAAGTTCAGGTGATTCTCCTGCCTCAGCCTCCTGAGTAGCTGGGACTTCAGGCATGGGCCACCACACCCAGCTAATTTTTTGTATGTTTAGTAGAAACAGGGATTCACCATGTTGGCCAGGATGGTCTCAATCTCTTGATCTCGTGATCCTCCTACCTCAGCCTCCCAAAGTGCTGAGATTACAGGCATGAGCCACCGCACCTGGCCGAGAAACTCTAAGCGTTTCTAAGATATTAAGGGACTGCTAGTGAGAAAGGTTCTATTTAAAAATTATTTTAGATTAACATACAGTAAAATTGAGCATAGTTGGTACACAGATCTATGATAACACATGTATAGCTCCTTCTAACTAGCACCATGATCAAGGTACTAAACAGTTCCATTCCTCCAAATGGCTCCCTCTTGCTATCCCATCCTAGTCACACTTTCCCCCACTGCTACCTCATTTCAGCCTCTGATTGTCTCTCTATCACCATAGTTTTGTCTTTTTGAGAGTGTCACATAAATGGGTTTACACAGTAGGTAATCTTTTGAGATTAGCTTCTTTCATTCAGCAAAATGCTTTTGAGATTCATCCAAGGTGCTGTGAGTATCAATAATGCATTCCTTTTTATTACTAAGTAGCATTTTGTTGTGTGGATGTACCACAGTTTGTTTTTACATTCACCTGCTGAGGACAGTTGAGTTGTTTCCAGTTTTTGGCAATTATGAGCAGAACCACTATATACATTCATGTATAAGTGTTTGAATGAACATCAATTTTCATTTCTCTAGGATAAATACATAGTAGAGAGATTTGTATGTCATACAGTAATTAATGTAGAATTTAGAAGAAATCCTCAAACTATTTTCTAGGGTGCCTGTACCATTTTGCATCCCACTAGCAACAAAGAAGAGTTCCAGTGGCTTCATGTGATTATCAGCACCTGGAGTTCTCAGAATGTTTATTTTAGTCATTCTATTAGATATGTAGGGATATCTCATTGTCATTTCAATCTGCATTTTCCTAATGGCTAATGATTTTAAACACATATTCATGTATTTATTTGTCTTCCATATACCCTCTTTAATTAAGTGTCTGTTGAAACCTTTTGTTTATTTTTAAATGGGTTGTTTTCTTACAGTTGAGTTTTGTGAGTTCTTTATATATCGTGCTTTTATTGTCATGTCTGGTAACAGCCTAAACCCAAGTCATGAATATTTTCTTCTGTGCTTTATTCTAAACATTTTATAATTTTATACTTTACATCTAGATCTATAATCCATTTTATTTATTTCTATTTATTTAAATTTTTGTGGGTACATAGTAGGTGTACATGTTTGTGGGGTACCTGAGATGTTTTGATACAGGCATGCAATGCGAAATAAGCACATCATAGAGAATGGGGTGTCCCCTCAAGCATTTATTCTATGAGTTACAAACCAATCCAATGACACTCTTTAAGTTATTTTAAAATGTACAATTAAGTTATTATTGACTATAGTCACCCTATTGTGCTATGAAATAATAGGTCTTATTCATTGTTTCTAATTATTTTTTGTATCTATTGACCATCTCCACCTCCCTCTCAGCCTCCCACTACCATTCCCAGCCTCTGGTAACCATCCTTCTACTCTCTATGTCCATGAATTCAATTGTTTTGATTTTCAGATCCCACAGGTAAGTGAGAAAATGTGATGTTTGTCTTTCTGTGTCTGGCTTATTTCACTTAACATAATGCTTTCCAGGCCAGGCGCGGTGGCTCATGCTTGTAATCTCCACACTTTGGGAGGCTGAGGTGGGTAGATGGCTTGTGGCCAGTATTTTGAGACCAGTCTGGGCAACATAGTGAGACCTCGTGTCTACTAAAAATTAAAAAACAAAAACAAAAACAATTAACCAGGCATGGTGGCACATACCTGTCATCCCAGTGACTCCGAAGGCTAAGGTGGGGAATCACTTGAGCCTCAGAGGTGGAAGCTGCAGTGAGCTGAGACCGTGTCACCGCACTCCAGCCTGGGTGACAGAGCAAGAGCCTGTGTCAAAACAAAGAAACAAAAAACCCAACAAACAAAACAAAACAAAACAAAAAACATAATGATCTCCAGTTCCATCTATGTTGTTGCAAATGACTGGATCTCATTCTGTTTTTATGGCCAAATTATGTATGAGCACCATTTTGTATAAGTACTACATTTTCTTTGTCCATACATGTGATCCATTTTAGTTAAATTTTGCATAATATGTAGGTTTAGATTGGAATTCATTTCCTTATTTAGCATATGCTGTTCAATTGTTCCAACATCATTTTTTTAAAACTACCCCTATTCATTAAATTGCCTGTAAACCTTTGTCAAAAATCAATTGGTTGTATTTGTGTTTTGCCTATTTTGGGGCTCCATTCTGCAGAGTCGAGATTTTTCTGGTTCTTTATAAGCTGAGTAAAATTGTATTAGATCCTGGACATTTTGAATATTGTGTTATGAGACTCTGCTTCTTATTTAAATCCTTTGAAGAATATTGGTAGTTTTGTTTCAGCAGGTATTTAAACTGGTTAGTTCAGGTCACAAGTTCTGATCAGCCTTCTGGAAATTGTGGTTTTAATGTCCAGTTCATTTTCGATGACTCTGTAGTGTTATTCAGGTCATTCAGTGCTATTCAGCATCCAGTCTGGGACCTGGGTGGTTGATTATGGTGTATTGTCTAGGGTCAGATCTATGCATGAGCTACTTGGCGTAAGTCCAGGAATCCATAAGTAATTTTATGGGTTCATTTCCCCAAGCTCCTTCTTCTCCATGATCTCCCCTGTACTTTCTGGCTCCTATGGCTTTTCTTTTCCATCTTCCATTCAGAAAACTGGAGCTTTACTTATCCTACTCTGCTGCACATTTCCTGTGACTGCACCCTTGACCAAGGCCAGGCAGCAGAAAGACAGAACAACAGCAACAAACAAACAGAAACCAGGGTTTGCCCACACACTCTTGGAGACAACAGCTCCTTTGATCCAAGAAGAAACTTCTGCTTCCTCAAAGTTTTAGGTGCCTGTGGATCACCACAGCCTCTGTAGAAGAGAATATAAAAAAGAGAGAAGGGAAAAAAAGAAAAAAGACTAGGAATTTTCCCCACTCCCTCCAACACTTAGGAATTCTCTTGATAGAACAAAAGAGCTCCTCCTAGAGCTCTCTCAGTATCCTGTACCCATCTCTAAATTTTAGGCTTCCTTGAGTTTGGGCAGGGGACATGGGAGAAAAAAATGGTAAACTCATTTCCACTCTCTGAGGCAGCTGAAAAGGTCCTCCAATTTCAAGGAGAGGAGAAATAGGCTTTGTCTGATATCATGGCCCTGGGACCTAAATATTGTTGTGTCCTTTTTGGACAAAATAATCTGCCGTGACCAATTAATTGATCAAGGATTTCAAAATCATTATATTTAAATGTTACTTCATAATATGTATTTGCTGGAATATTTCTATAAAGTAAAACCTCCTCCCACCCGTGGTTAATCAGTGGTACAGTTATGTGGAAAAAGGAAGATTAACATTTGAATCTTTCCCTTTATTTTTTAGTTATCAATAATGAATTGTTCATGAACATCATCAAATAATGTCCAATTAGTCTTTTTTAAAAAAGGAATCATTATTAGCTTATGGATTTAAACATATTTGATCTGTTTAGATCATTGCAACTATTAACCTTACTGATGCTCAAATTGAGTATGTAACTTTTTATTATCATCCACCTAGGATAAACCATGACTTATGCCAAGTCACTTACCCAGATCACTCTTTTCCTTAAGAGTGTATTGCCATTATCGGCCAGCAAGTGCTCAGGAACTAAGTAGAATGACATCTATCTGTTGAACCTAGAGACGCTTATGAACACCACTGTGTGCCAGGCACTGTATTAGGTACAGGGATTTCAATAGCAAGTAGAAATAGACATAGATTCCCTGTCCTCTTGGAGATTATATTAAAATCATGGAGAGAAAGACTACTTAAATAATTGGACAAATAGTGTGAAATTGTAACGTGTCGGGAACTAAAAAAAGGAAAAACTTCAAGGAGAAGTTATGGGAGTGATCAGAAGAGTTGATCTCTTCTGGAAGGCCAGGGAAGGCCTCTCTTAAAGAAGGTAATTTATCTAAGATCTAAAGGAAGGAAAGAGGCTGACCAGGCAAAAGTGGGAGGAGAGATGTGGGTGCATGAATGGGTAAATGGAATCTGGAATATTTTTATATTATCCTCTCCCCCTGCTATCCCTGTTTATATTTAATGATCTGACCCCAGACCAGCCGCAATCCTCCTGGGTCTAGATGGAAAAAAATTATTTTGAAGACTTCTATTATTATTTAACATATTCTTCTCTCCCTTTTTCATTTTCCTTCACCAACAAATGGCACTAATCTCTTCAGTCATTAGATCAAGTAAGCAAAATAGGCTGTTTGCAAAAATAAACAAACACAGATTCTACATTCACTGCCCCCCACCCCCATTAAAACCCCATCCAGAGGGTGGTCTTAAAAAGATTCCCTACACCTTCCCCTGATTTTTCTTTGGGGCACTGTTGGGTTTCCTTGGAGAAGAGTCTAGGAGCACTTAATTATCTGTAAAACAAGTTGAAACATGCCTCCAAGATCAATTTTGATTCTAGCTCAGCCTACTAAGCCTTAGGCCCCTTGGACTTGCTTAGTTTGTTTGCACTTGCATTGGTTACTCCTGGTAGCCAGGCCTTGAGGAAAAGGAATAGAAAGCCTGGATGGTGGCTAAAGAAACTGGTTGTTTACGCTGGGAACCATCCCCTTAGAGCTGGACCTGGCCTTTTCAGAGAGGAGAGAGGCTTGACAGAGACAGATAGAAAGAGACAGAGAGAAAATGAGTAATGACCAGAGTGGCCTTCTATCTTTAAATTAGAAAGTGTCCATGCCACTGAAGACATCCCAGACATGTGGTCCCAGGCACTCCTCTGTTGACTACAACAATGAGGAATAAGATTGATAGCACTGCAGTCTTTCCATTTTGTTCCTTCTTTCCCAGGTTCATCATTTGTAGCTGCAGGCAGGTGCAGGGGGTCCAGTTCCACCTTGGGGCCCAGTGAGAATTCACCCTTAATCTGAGAGACTTAGTCTGAGAATGGCAAGAAGCCATTCTGTGGATGCTCTACTGCAGGAGAGCTTCAAGCTACCGGAGCAGAGCCCTCCCTCTGGCGCAAGGATCCCCCCTCCCCTGATCAGGCCCATTTATCACACTTTAACAACCACCAGAAAGCCAACGCTGGTTTGCTCTCGTGTGCTGGCCTTGGACCTCCAAACATCCAATGAGTCATAACCAGAAAGATCTGGCTAGTGTTACAATTTCAAGGAAAAATAAATTTCACTGGTGGCTTTTTTTCTAAACTCAAACCAGATAACGCCAAAGAGGATTTTGTTGCTCTTACAACTGAATAATACCTAGGCAGACAAGCCTTCAGGCAGAACATGATTCAAGTGATGTCAGGAGCCCTTGATATCTTTCCAAAGCTACAAAAGAAGATTGGGGTACTGTTACCAAAAGAAGAAAGAGATGGATAAATGTCCGTTTCAGATATACGTAGTATATCTGGGTAGAATTATTTTTTCTTCTCTCTTTTTCTTCTTGTTGGATCCTGGTACTTCTCATGGATAAAGTAATGGAAAGGAATGTTTGCAAAGCAACTCCAAAAAAAGATGGAGATAATGTGGTATATGAGGCAGTATAACAGAAAGTTAACATTTACAGGGCAAGATGTCAAACTGGTTCTTTAAAATAATCTACCCAGGGGTGGAGCCAAGATGGCCAAATAGGAACAGCTCCAGTCTACAGCTCCCAGCATGAGCAACACAGAAGATGGGTGATTTCTGCATTTCCAACTGAGGTACAAGGTTCATCTCACTGGGGAGTGCTGGACAGTGGGTGCAGGACAGTGGGTGCAGCACACCGTGCGTGCGCCAAAGCAGGGCGAGGCATTGCCTCACCCGGGAAGCACAAGGGGTCAGGGAATTCCCTTTCCTAGTCAAAGAAAGGGGCAACAGATGGCACCAGGAAAATCGGGTCACTCCCACCCTAACACTGCGCTTTTCAAATGGCACACCAGGAGATTATATCCTGCCCCTGGCTTGGAGGGTCCTATGCCAACAGAGCCTCGCTCATTGCTAGCACAGCAGTCTGAGATCAAACTGCAAGGTGGCAGCGAGGCTGGGGGAGGGGCGCCTGCCATTGCTGAAGCTTGAGTAGGTAAACAAAGCAGCCGGGAAGCTCGAACTGGGTGGAGCCCAGCACAGATCAAGGAGGCCTGCCTGCCTTTGTAGGCTCCATCTCAGGGGGCAGGGCATAGACAAACAAAAGGCAGCAGTAACCTCTGCAGACTTAATGTCCCTGTCTGACAGCTTTGAAGAGAGTAGTGGTTCTCCCAGCACCCAGCTTGAGATCTGAGAATGGGCAGACTGCCTCCTCAAGGGGGTCCCTGACCCCTGAGTAGCTTAACTGGGAGGCACCACCCAGTAGGGGCGGACTGACACCTCACATGGCCGGGTACTCCTCTGAGACAAAACTTCCAGAGGAACGATCAGGCAGCAGCATTTGCAGTTCACCAATATCCACTGTTCTGCAGCCACCGCTGCTGATACCCAGGCAAACAGGGTCTGGAGTGGACCTCTGGCAAACTCCAACAGACCTGCAGCTGAGGGTCCTGACTGTTAGAAGGAAAACTAACAAACAGAAAGGACATCCACACCAAAAACCCATCTGTACGTCACCATCGTCAAAGACCAAAGGTAGATAAAACCACAAAGATGGGGAAAAAGCAGAGTAGAAAAACTGGAAACTCTAAAAATCAGAGCACCTCTCCTCCTCCAAAGGAACGCAGTTCCTCACCAGCAATGGAACAAAGCTGGACGGAGGATGACTTTGATGAGTTGAGAGAAGAAGGCTTCAGACGATCAAACTACTCCAAGCTAAAGGAGGAAGTTCGAACAAATGGCAAACAAGTTAAAAACCTAGAAAAAAAATTAGACAAATGGCTAACTAGAATAACTAACGCAGAGAAGTCCTTAAAGGACCTGATGGAGCTGAAAACCATTGCATGAGAACTACGTGACGAATGCACAAGTCTCAGTAGCTGATTCGATCAACTGGAAGAAAGGGTATCGTAATGGAAGATGAAATGAATGAAATGAAGTGAGAAGAGAAGTTCAGAGAAAAAAGAATAAAAAGAAACAAACAAAGCCTCCAAGAAATATGGGACTATGTGAAAAGACCAAATCTAC
Organism: Pongo pygmaeus; assembly: GCF_028885625.2. Classification (NCBI taxonomy): domain Eukaryota; kingdom Metazoa; phylum Chordata; class Mammalia; order Primates; family Hominidae; genus Pongo; species Pongo pygmaeus. Next base: position 94,112,478 of record NC_085930.1, on the reverse strand, counting down.
ATCTGATTGGTGTACCTGAAAGTGACGGGGAGAATGGAACCAAGTTGTAAAACACTCTGCAGGATATTATCCAGGAGAACTTCCCCAATCTAGCAAGGCAGGCCAACATTCAGATTCAGGAAATACAGAGAATGCCACAAAGATAATCTTCGAGAAGAGCAACTCCAAGACACATAATTGTCAGATTCACCAAAGTTGAAATGAAGGAAAAAATGTTAAGGGCAGCCAGAGGGCAAGGTTAGATTACCCACAAAGGGAAGCCCATCAGACTAATAGCTGATCTCTCAGCAGAAACTCTAGAAGCCAGAAGAGAGTGGAGGCCAATATTGAACTTTCTTAAAGAAAAGAATTTTCAACCCAGAATTTCATATCCGGACAAACTAAGCTTCATAAGTGAAGGAGAAATAAAATCCTTTACAGACAAGCAAATGCTGAGAGATTTTGTCACCACCAGGCCTGCCCTAAAAGAGCTCCTGAAGGAAGCACTAAACATGGAAAGGAATAACCGGTACCAGCCACTGCAGAAACATGCCAAATTGTAAAGACCATCGAAGCTAGGAAGAAACTGCATCAACTAACGAGCAAAATACCCAGCCAACGTCACAATGACAGGATCAAATTCACACATAACAATATTAACATTAAATGTAAATGGGCTAAATGCTCCAATTAAAAGACACAGACTGGCAAATTGGATAAAGAGTCAAGACCCATCAGTGTGCTGTATTCAGGAAACCCATCACATGTGCAGAGACACACATAGGCTCAAAATAAAGGGATGGAGGAAGATCTACCAAGCAAACGGAAAACAAAAAAAGGCAGGGGTTGCAATCCTAGTCTTAGATAAAACAGACTTTAAACCAACAAAGATCAAAAGAGACAAAGAAGCCCATTACATAATGGTGAAGGGATCAATTCAGCAAGAAGAGCTAACTATCCTAAATATATATGCACCCAATACAGGAGCACCCAGATTCATAAAGCAAGTCCTTAGAGACCTACAAAGAGACTTAGACTCCCACACAATAATAATGGGAGACTTCAACACCCCACTGTCAACATTAGACAGATCAATGAGACAGAAAGTTAACAATGATACTCAGGAATTGAACTCAGCTCTGCATCAAGCAGACCTAATAGACATCTACAGAACTCTCCACCCCAGATCAACAGAATACACATTCTTTTCAGCACCACAACACACCTATTCCAAAATTGACCACATACTTGGAAGTAAAGCTCTCCTCAGTAAATGTAAAAGAACAGAAATTATAACAAACTGTCTCTCAGACCACAGTGCAATCAAACTAGAACTCAGGGTTAAGAAACTCACTCAAAACCACTCAACTACATGGAAACTGAACAACCTGCTCCTGAATGACTACTGGGTACATAACGAAATGAAGGCAGAAATAAAGATGTTCTTTGAAACCAACAAGAACAAAGACACAACATACCAGAATCTCTGGGATGCATTCAAAGCAGTGTGTAGAGGGAAATTTATAGCACTAAATGCCCACAAGAGAAAGCAGGAAAGATCTAATATTGACACCCTAACATCACAAATAAAAGAACTAGAAAAGTAAGAGCAAACACATTGAAAAGCTAGCAGAAACCAAGAAATAACTGAGATCAGAGCAGAACTGAAGGAAATAGAGACACAAAAAAACCCTTCAAAAAATCAATGAATCCAGGAGCTGGTTTTTTTGAAAAGATCAACAAAATTGATAGACCACTAGCAAGACTAATAAAGAAGAAAAGAGAGAAGAATCAAATAGATGCAATAAAAAATGACAAATGGGATATCACCACCCATCCCACAGAAATACAAACTACCATCAGAGAATACTACAAACACCTCTACGCAAATAAACTAGAAAATCTAGAAGAAATGGATAAATTCCTTGACACATACACCCACCCAAGACTAAACCAGGAAGAAGTTGAATCTCTGAATAGACCAATAACAGACTCTGAAATTGAGGCAATAATTAATAGCTTACCAACCAAAAAAGTCCAGGACCAGATGAATTCACAGCTGAATTCTACCAGAGGTACAAGGAAGAACTGGTACCATTCCTTCTGAAACTATTCCAATCAATAGAAAAGGAGGGAATCCACCCTAGCTCATTTTATGAGGCCAGCATCATCCTGATACCAAAGCCTGGCAGAGACACAACAAAAAAAAGAGAATTTTAGACTAATATCCCTGATGAACACTGATGCAGAAATCCTCAATCAAATACTGGCAAACTGAATCCAGCTGCACATCAAAAAGCTTATCCACCATGATCAAGTGGGCTTCATCCCTGGGATGCAAGGCTGGTTCAACATACGAAAATCAATAAACGTAATCCAGCATATAAACAGAACCAACAACAAAAACCACATGATTATCTCAATAGATGCAGAAAAGGCCTTTGACAAAATTCAACAACCTTCATGCTAAAAACTCTCAATAAATTAGGTATTGATGGGACGTATCTCAAAATAATGAGAGCTATCTATGACAAACCCACAGCCAATATCATACTGAATAGGCAAAAACTGGAAGCATTCCCTTTGAAAACTGGCACAAGACAGGGATGCCCTCCCTCACCACTCCTATTCAGCATAGTGTTGGAAGTTCTGGCTGGGGCAATCAGACAGGAGAAGGAAATAAAGGCATTCAATTAGGAAAAGAGGAAGTCAAATTGTCCTTGTTTGCAGGTGACATGATTGTATATCTAGAAAACCCCATTGTCTCAGCCCAAAATCTCCTTAAGCTGATAAGCAACTTCAGCAAAGTCTCAGGATACAAAATCAATGTGCAAAAATCACAAGCATTCTTATACACCAATAACAGACAATCAGAGAGCCAAATCATGAGGGAACTCCCATTCACAACTGCTTGAAAGAGAATAAAATACCTAGGAATCCAGCTTACAAGGGATGTGAAGGACCTCTTCAAGGAGAACTACAAACCATTGCTCAAGGAAATAAAAGAGGATACAAACAAATGGAAGAACATTCCATGCTCATGGGTAGGAAGAATCAATATCGTGAAAATGGCCATACTTCCCGAAGTAATCTATAGATTCAATGCCATCCCCATCAAGCTACCAATGACTTTCTTCACAGAATTGGAAAAAACTACTTTAAAGTTCATATGGAACCAAAAAACAGCCTGCATTGCCAAGTCAATCCTAAGCCAAAAGAACAAAGCTGGAGGCATCACGCTACCTGACTTCAAACTATACTACAAGGCTACAGTAACCAAAACAACATGGTACTGGTACCAAAACAGAGATATAGACCAATGGAACAGAACAGAGCCCTCAGAAATAATGCCGCATATCTACAACCATCTGATCTTTGACAAACCTGACAAAAACAAGCAATGGGGAAAGGATTCCCTATTTAATAAATGGTGCTGGGAAAACTGGCTAGCCATGTGTAGAAAGCTGAAACTGGATCCCTTCCTTACAGCATATACAAAAATTAATTCAAGATGGATTAAAGACTTACGTGTTAGACCTAAAGCCATAAAAACCCTAGAACAAAACCTAGGCAATACCATTCAGGACATAGGCATGGGCAAGGACTTCATGTCTAAAACACCAAAAACAATGGCAACAAAAGCCAAAATTGGCAAATGGGATCTAATTAAACTCAAGAGCTTCTGCACAGCAAAAGAAACTACCATCAGAGTGAACAGGCAACCTACAGAATGGGAGAAAATTTTCGCAACCTACTCATCTGACAAAGGGCTAATATCCAGAATCTACAATGAACTCAAACACATTTACAAGAAAAAAGCAAACAACCCTATCAAAAAGTGGGTGAAGGATATGAACAGACACTTCTCAAAAGAAGACATTTATGCAGCCAAAAAACACATGAAATAATGCTCATCATCACTGGCCATCAGAGAAATGCAAATCAAAACCACAATGAGATACCATCTCACTCCAGTTAGAATGGCGATCATTAAAAAATCAGGAAACAACAGGTGCTTGAGAGGATGTGGAGAAATGGGAACACTTTTTCCCTGTTGGTGGGACTGTAAACTAGTTCAACCATTGTGGAAGTCAGTGTGGCGATTCCTCGGGGATCTAGAACTAGAAATACCATTTGACCCAGCCATCTCATTACTGGGTATATACACAAAGGACTATAAATCATGCTGCTATAAAGACACATGCACACGTATGTTTATTGCGGCACTATTTACAATAGCAAAGACTTGGAACCAACCCAAATGTCCAACAATGATAGACTGGATTAAGAAAATGTGGCACATATACACCATGGAATACTATGCAGCCATAAAAAAGGATGAGTTCATGTCCTTTGTAGGGAAATGGATGAAGCTGGAAACCATCATTCTCAGCAAACTATTGCAAGGACAAAAAACCGAACACCGCATGTTCTCACTTATAGGTGGGAATTGAACAATGAGAACACATGGACACAGGAAGGGGAACATCACACACTGGGGCCTGTTGTGCGGTGGGGGGAGGGGGGAGGGATAGCATTAGGAGATATACCTAATGCTAAATGACGAGTTAATGGGTGCAGCACACCAACATGGCACATGTTTACGTATGTAACAAACCTGCACGTTGTGCACATGTACCCTAAAACTTAAAGTATAATAAAAAAAAAATCTACCCAAAGCCTCTATCCTTTTTTTCATCCTCGTGATTTGAAGTTTCCCTCTCCTTAGGAACAGAACTGGGTAGAAGAGAGAATGACTGCCAACCCACAAAGTGGAAGTGGTATTAGGGTGCAGGAAAAAAAGGAGCTGAAAGGAAAGAGGGATGTTTGGAGATGGGAAGAGAATGTGAACGAGAGGTTCTATAGCTGAAGTGTTGGCTCTGCAGGGATGCCCTAAAAGTCCTCAGAGGCTGGGCAGTATACCCAAAGCCTTACTATTCTTTGGACTCAGTAAAGGTTGAAGTAAATAATTTGTAAAACCTTCTTTGGGGTTCTGGGGTGTGTTTGTGTGGATGTGTGTGTGCACACACACACCTGGTTGAAGGAGGGAAGCACCAAGAGGTGCCTGGACTCCCCATTCTGGAAGTTGGGGCATGAACAGAGCCCTCAGGATAGACCAACCCATGGATCAGTTCCCTTTTTCTTTGTAAATGTTTGCCCTACTCTCTCTCCTCCAAGATCAGTTTCATCTACAATCATTCAACAGCTATCTGCTGAAGGGTTAATGTTTCTATAGGAAGGCAACATACCTGAGTACTTTTGTATATGCCCTTGGGTTCAGATGGACCTGGGCTCCAGTTCCGTTTTTGCCTCCTACTATTCATGGGACCTGGAGCTGCCCATGGGACCTTGGACTTCGCATGGGATCTTGAGCTGTCCACAGAACCTTGAGCATGTTGGTTTTCCTTGTAGATAGTAAGCTCTCAATAATTGGGAGACACAATAATGATGCAGGTTCCTATGTCTTTACTGGGTTTGTCTAGGGATTTGGGGAGCCTGAGCATCCAATTGGAAAAAAACTCAACTTACTGAATAGTGACTTAAACATTTGGTGTGTGAATCCCTGCTTTGACAGTGCCTGGTGTGAGACCACAGTGCTACTTACCTGAGCTGTACTTTGGTTTCTGTATCTTGGACAGTGTGTTTGTATGGGGTGAGTGGTGACCAAGATGACTGCTGCTCCCATCTTACAGGACTATGTTAGAACCTGGTTTGGATCTTGCTTTGTGAATTACAAGGGGTGGGGGCCAAGGAACAGGGAATGGGGGGGAAGAAACAGAGGGGAGGGGATGCCTCCAACTACCAGCTGTTGAGAGCAATACTGTCTCCCTCTCCTTGTGCTGTTTGGGGCAAGAGGTAAGACAGTCAGTGATGTGTGGAACATCTCAGTCTTGGTGCACAACATTCCCACCTTTGTGTTTTCCTTGGAAACAGAGGCCTGCCAGAAAAGTGAACTTATCCCCTAAGCCCAACCCAGAGGTTTATTCAAGAAAGTGTCTTTAAATTCATCTGCTCTAGTTCAGAGGAGTGGAGATCATTTTATATGCTCTCAGCTGAGAGGGAAGAAAAACTTCATATATTGTTTCCTTGGGATATATGGAGGCATAAGTTGAGTCCTATAATTCTAGAAATTATGACAACGCATCCATAAAGATGAGGCACAATCCCCATGCAGCAGTTCCGGTAGCTTAAAGGAATATTATTTAATACCCATTCATGGGAGTGTGGCAGAATTTAAAGACTTCATGTAACCCCTTCATCACTGTTGGAAAATGAGCAAGCTCAGGCCAGGTACCTGGAGGCTTGGAACCTTTTATGGAAGGCTTGGGTATCTGAAGTTGTTTGGGGTCTGTTCACAGTTATTTTGTGTACTTCTAAAGAGTGATTGAGCCTGTTTAATCTACATTTAAATCTCTCTCTGCTTAAAGCCAGTTTCTTACAAAAAAAGTTCTGATTCAATTTAATTCCATTCAATTCAAATTAATTCAATTAAGGGAATTAGTTGAGCAGCTAGTTGGTGCCACGTGAGGCCTGTGGGGAATCTAAAGATGAACTGGACCAGGCCTCTGATCCCCCAAAGAGAAGGGGATGTTCAGCAATTGCTACTTAAATCTCCACGAACAAGAGAATTAAGGAATTACTGGAACTTGTACACAGTTCTCTGACCAGAATTAGCCTATTCTTTTCTATTTTATATGTTTTCATCTTCATCTCCTTGTCTTACCTAATAACTAACACATTCATTTATTCAGCAAATATTAATTAAGAATCTGTTTATGCCTGGCAGAGAGGCAGTGTGGGGAGAACTGCTAATCACTCTCATTTGTTTGCAGCATAGCTTGATAGGACCAAGAACCCAAGCTGGAGAGCCAGATGGTGGGGTTGTGAACAAGGACAAGTCCACAGCCTCTCTAAGCTCCAGTTCCTCACGCACACATGGAAATAATAATAATATATCCCTCACATGGCAGGGAGGACTAAAGGAGCTAATGTGTGTAAAAGGTTCAGGATCTTTACTAGCAAGCACATAGTAGGTGCATAATAGCTGCTATCTATCTATCATCATCATTGTTGCCTACTTTAGAATAGAAATTCTCAGAGCTAGAAAGCGGTTGCATTTTATGGATGGCAAATAGCCTCCAACACTTGATAACAAATGATACATGTCAATAATGAACACATATGAATAAATAAAGTACTAACAGAAATACTTAAGTGTTCTAAACCTCTCCCTCATGCCTCTGCCTGTAAGGAAGACTAGATCTCATGAGCTGCAATATCATTCTTTATAGCACTGAATCTGGGCCAGGTAAATAGGGGAGAGTGAAGGAGGCAAGAAGCCAAGTGGAGCTATGGGATAACACACGGAGACAGAGTCATATGGAGAAAGACTAGGTAGGTTTCTGCAGAAATGGCTTGGGAAAGAATGTGTGGAACTCTTGGAAGAGGGAGAGAACAGATACTTGAGGTAGCCCCCTTGTGTCTGAGAGAGAGAGAGAGAGAGAGAGGATGCTGGTGATGAGATAGAAGCCCAGGGCACCACTGGTTTCCTGGGCATGCACCCTGTGAAATCACACAGGTCCCAGCCTCCAAAGAGCTCTGCACCTTGTTTAATGCTCTGCTGTTGCTCTCTGGAAATTCTTATAATTTTTAAATAAGGGGCTTTGCATTTTCACATTGCACTGGGCTCCACAAATTATGTAGCTGGTCCTCCTTAGGGAGAGATTTGTGTAAGCTTTGCTCTGTGAAATGAATGCAATCCCCTTTTAGTGTTTTCTTGAGCTTTAAACAGTTTTCAATTATTTGGGGGATTATCCAACCACGGATCCTTTGACTAAGACTCAAGACTAGGCTCGGCCACAGTTCTTCAGCTTTACCCAGATGGCGGAGAGGAAGAGCAGCTCTTTAATCCATTCTGGCTGGAGGAGCCACCCTGCGCCCCTCCCAGCCCAATTCATTTGTGGAAGGGATGGGAAAACCACAGGCAACCTCCAGCATGTGCTCACTCCATCAGCGTCAGAAGAAATCCAACACAACACTCTACTCTCCATTCCATTATTCTGGCAGGATGTTCCCCGCTGAGAGAAAAGGCTCGAGGTGCTCCTCGGGGGCTGAGATAAAGGAAGCAGTGTTCCTCGAAATGTTGTGTAGGACATGGAGAATTTCTCACTAAAGAAGTTCAAGCTTGGAAAGAGGCACACTTCCGCTTCTGGGTGGATTTTGTGCAGAGCCCCTTTCTTTTCCTGCCGCTTGCATTGCAACAGAAAGGCACCATGTAGAGAGAGCAACAAAGTGCTCTGAGTTCAGCCCATTATCAAACGGTTTCAAGGGTCATTTTGATCTTGTCAGGATCAGCAGGCTCTCTTTCAGCAGTCCTAAAAAGGCTGACAGAAACAATAAATGGGCAATTTTGAAACTCTTTGTCAGAGTTATACTTTGGGGGCAAACTCGGCCATAAATACCAATTTCTAGTCCCCCTCGCCATTTACCAATCCAACGTCTTCAGATCTGATTGCCCCCCTTCTCTGGCCGCTGCCCGGCCATCAGTTTATCTCGCCAACATTGTGTCAGCGAGTGATTCGCAGGCGCTTCTGTGTCTGTTCCGTGATGCTTACACTACAAAGGGCCTGATGTGATGTATACCTCGGAGCCTGCATTCGTCTCTAATTCAGTGCCTACACATATCTGTAAAATAGCTGTATTGAACTGGAGCTGAGAAAAATCACCCTTGCCACCCTCTGTTTTTAGGGAGTCTGTGATAGGTTTGAGGATTACCCTATCGATCACTAGTCAGCAATGGTTACCTCTCACCTTCCTTCTGCCTCAATAAATAGCACCAAATATCAATCCCAGGAGACACATTCAAAACCGGGGTGTTGCGAGCTGTGAGTAGAATTATAAATACAGTGCAATTTAAAGGAAAGCATTCAAGCCCAAGAGACACATCAGAAGAGATGCCACATTCTGTAAAGGATTTAGACTTTAAGAGTATTAACATTTCTTTTATAACAGATTGTTCCACTCATGGAAATTACAATTACTGTCATTTTTTTTGATACTGACAATGCAAATTACATATATTTTCTCCAGACATGGTATTTAAACTAAGTAGTGAAAGATGGCAGCAAGTAGTTCTAAATTAATTTCAAAAAGTGGGTTGCCTTAACTTTGTGGATCTGATGTCTTCATGAAAAAGTTTCTTGGTGACTTGTTGAAATGCCCTAGCTCTAGATTGAAGCTAGCTGATTTCAAACCTCTAAGGAAGAGGTTATTTTGGCATGAAGAACTGGAAGTAAAGAGCACTTTATAAAACAGTTAAAAAAATCTATACTCCAAGTATTATAATGAGACCGACAGATGTCCAATTAAAGTGGGAGCCTGCGAAATCCATGCACCTCTCATTTGAACCAGACAGTGACGGGGGTCAGCATTTTCTATATTCAGTAGAATGCTCAATTCACAAGGTCTTCATAGATATTACGTCAGGGCATGGTGGCGCATGCCTGTAATCCCAGCTACTCCAGAGGCTGAGGCAGGAGAATCACTTGAACCCAGGAGGCGGAGGTTGTGGTGAGCCAAGATCATGCCATTGCACTCCAGCCTGGGCAACAGGAGCAAAACTCCATCTCAAAAATAAATGAATAAATAAATAAAGCTCTATGATAAGATACACTTAAGATTCTCTGAGCTGAACAAAGTAAAAAGAGCTATCTTATTGTAGGAATTTTCAATGCTTTGAATTTGCTAAACTGCCTGTGAATGTCAGAGTGGAGGGAGAACACAGTACAGAACACTTCTCAAACTTGTTGGACCTTGGGAAATTTTCCTGAGGAACATTTCAGGGAATTAGAGTTCTGAAACCCACTTTGAGAAAGTCCTGTCCTGGTTCGGGGGGCATGGATAAGATGGTGAATGAGACAATGCTGGTTTTACGGTGCTGTAATTCTTGTAAAAGCACTCAGTGGTCTCAGGCCTTATGACCATCTGGGCTGGTGTTTGGAGGCATCACGATTTTCTCCTTCTCTTGTGGGGCTTCTTTATGAAGTTCAGAGAACAGTCCACAGTGATTGGGCAGGAGGAAGCATAGGCTACAGCTCCAAAATACCAGGTTAATTTGCTTGTGTGTAAGTGATCTTTGAAGTTTCATTTTCTCTTGAGAGTTGAGGATGAGAGAACAAATGTCAAGTGTGTTTATACCCTGTGAAAGGAAAGTACAATTGAGAACCATGTGGTACTCCCCAGATGCCTCAGCCAGAGTGCTGGAGTTCTAGTGTCAGCAAACTTTGACTCTGCTGGGGTTTCAGTGGGATAAGTTCTGTGGAACACAGGAATGCCTGAATCCTGCCTAACTTATAAGAATCTTTATAATCTACTTAATCACCCTCTCTCTTCCCTCCTGTATGAAGTTTTGGAGAGTGTTATATATCTAAGGAAAAAGAACATGCTTGAAGCTATCACTTTGTTTACAGCTAGATTATATAAATCAGCTGCCAGCCTGGAGAATGTGGAAAAGCAAGAGGTGGACAGGTAAGCATCAGATCTGTAAAGAAAAGGCCCTGACAACAAGCCTCGTCCCATCTGATGTTGTAACTAAGGGGCAGGGCAACTAAGGGAGAAAGAAGAGTCAACAGGTGAGGCCCTGGTCTCAGCCTGCTTGATTGGATGTTGTACCGATACTTGACTCCACCCCGGCTTCCCCTTTTCATGAAAGCATCTGAAACCCTAGGAAGGGCCAAACCACATCTCTACACTAACATCACACTGACCACCAGGTCCTATCTGTCTGGAGAGAGGACCTCTTATCCATAAACACATCCTGCCCCGGGACCAAGACTGGATGATGAAAGGAGACAGGGTTTGGGCTGCTTCTTCACCCGCTGAACAAACCCATATACACACACCTCTTTTCCTCTAAAGGAGTTAAGTGTACAATTTGATTGACCAGCAAATGGGTCAGAAATGATAAGATTAAGCCATATCCCTCATGACTTTTTTTCTCTGGGTAACTTGAGTCCCATCTGGAAGGGCTGGTTTTTCATTTCAAGCCTGATTTGTTCTAATCCTGGCCCTGGGATCCTAGACTCTGTACTGAAGAGGCTTCCGAAGGACCAGCTGGTCTGCTTATCCACATTCAGGTACATTGGGACTGCCTCAGAGATACAGAGCTTCTCTATGTTTTAAAACTTCTCTTCCTAATAAGAAATGTTTTCTTCTATGTAACCTCATGGTCTTGTACTGCTTTTTGTCGAGACAGAAAACAGCTGGAGATATTGTCTGTGGGCGTCTTCTGTATGCTTCAAGATTCTCAGTTTTACTTTCTGCAAGCTGAAAAATCTAGTCTCCTTAACCTCTTTTTACAAGTATTCTTTTTCTTCCTTTATACCATGTTTTTGAGTGTTCCAAGATAAAGTTTCCTTAAGTTTGTTAATCATTGTTAACATCTGGAACCTTTCTAAACATACCAAATTGCACATTACTCTCCTGACTTCCTGTACAAGAATTATGGGAGCAGAGGTGGTTTGGAGCCTGGGCAGGAATTATCATTCTTAAACAGGACAAATAAATCATTGTGATCTTTTTGAAGCCCAACTTAAAGTTCTCCCTTTCTCAGGGAATGGAACCTATTTTTCAGAGGGATCCCTGGCAGGTCGGTTGGCACTAGCATCATGAAGGGACACCTGGTCTGAAGATGGCCAGGCAGAATCTTTTCCCCAGAATTTAGAAATGGACCTTATTACCAGGAGATCAATCTCTGAGGGTGACTGGAAGTATGATATGAAGTAAAAGGAGACAAAATTATGGTATGAAGATGGAGAAGCAGGGAAAGATGGTTTGCAGAGAAGGGGTAGAACGAAGCAGAAGAATGAAGCAGATGCTCTCTAAGAGATTCAAGAGGAAAATGGCAAAGCATTCCAGTGGCTTTCCAGGCTTTGGTTCCAGTCTCTGCATTCCTACTCTGGAGTTCTTGTGTATGTTGTTTTTGCCCATCCTAGTGTTATAGACTGAATTGTGTCTCCCCAAAATTCTGATGTTGAAACTCTACCGCACAATGTGACTTTTGAAGATCGGGCCTTCAGAGAGGTAATTAAGGTCAAATGAGGTTATAAGTGCAGGGTCCTAATCTGAAAACAAAACAAAACAAAACAGAACAACAACAACAAAAAAAAAACTGGCATTCTTATAAGAAGAGGAAGGGACACCAGAGTTCTCTCTCTACCATGTGAGGACATAGTGAGGAGCTGGCTGTCTGCAACCCAAGAAGAGAGACCTCACCAGGAACCAACCCTGACAATACCTTGATCTTGTACTTCCATCCTCCAGAACAGTGAGAAAATAAATTTCTGTTGTTTAAGCCACCCAGTCTGTGATATTTTGGTAAGGCAGCCCAAGCAGACTAATATGCCTGGCTAAAGTGGATTCTCATTACCAACCACCAAAACGGCTTAACCAAATATAGAACTAACAGCTCTACCAGGACAGGTAATAAGGTCACAGCCAATGTCTTCTGTCTCCATTGACTCACGCTGGCACTTTTCTATTTGCTTTTCTGAGACACATTGTGTGGTAGAGTTTCAACATCAGAATTTTGGGGAGACACCACCATTCAGTCTATAACACTAGGGTGGGCAAAAACACATACCTCCTTGACTTGAATATTTTGTTGACAACATGTAACTAGACAATGTTAATATGCTCTAAACTCAGAATGAGTGCTGGTCATTTTTTTCATGGTCTGCCATGAAAAAAATTCTACCAATTCATTCTCCTAGTAGGAAAGAACCACAATTAATATTTACTAACTGATATATTCACCCAACAGCCTGTGACATCAGTTCTATTATTTACCTATTTTACAGGTGAGGAAACTAAGGCATTTGAGACGGTAAATAACTTTCCTTAGGTCACAGAACTCATAAATGATGAGACTAAAACTTGAACCCAGGTATGACTACAGAGCCCAAGATTTCAACCAAGTTGCTACATTTGGGTTGAAACCAAAGCTCAATTGTTAAAAGCAAAACTCTCTTGATGCTACGTGAAAAGTAATGTGCAATAACCCATTTCTGTACTAACAGAGCAGTCCAGTTAGGACTCTACAGGAAAAAGCAAACAAGGTAGGCTAGGGGGCTCCAGTAGGCTTGTATATGACCCAGGACTTGAATTGAGTCCGGATAACAGTGGGGTTGAAAGATGTTGCCATTGTAACATCCGTCTCCCCCCGTTAAAGAGATATCTAATTTTACTGAGATATTCACTCCTTCCCTAAGTAGCTCACGTGCAAGCAAAGCTGACTTCACCCCTCCCGGTTTTAGGAAAATTTCTTATTTTTCTAAGCGTAAACCCATCCTCCTTGCCAGTGATTGGGCATGTGATCTGGTTTAGGTCAATACGATGCAAGAGATTCTCTCTTCTGATCTGGATATTACTATTACTGGATGTTACCAGATGTTAGTTACTGCCACTAAAACGCAGCATAGCAAAACCCCACAAGAGCATTTAGTTAGCTGGTCTAGGCCTTGCTAGTTGGGTCAACTCAATTCTCTTGATCGTCTCTGGGCTCAACAATGAGTTTAGGGGGTCAGCTCATCTAGCTTAGGTTCTACACTAAGTCTCCCATGCCTTCTCATGACCAGAAGGCTAGAGTGTGCATGTTCTTCTCAAGGTAATGGCAGAGATATAAGAATACCAGTGGAAATACACAGGCATATCTCAAGCCTAGCCTCTGTTACATCTGCTAACATCCCATTGGCCAAAAAAAAGTCACATGGCCAAGCTTAGTAGCAAGCCCACCTGCTAAATAACCAAACTAGATCACGTGGCCAAGCCTGCCATCAATGGAGTAGGAAAGCATACACTTCCCTGGGAGTGACTGGGAGGAAGTGATATTCTGAGCAATAATCTAATCTACTACAGGGCCATGCATGGATGTGAAGCCCAGAACCATAACAGCCTTCTTCCTTTCAACCTAAAATGAAGCCAACAGACAGAGAGAAGAGGGGATTCACAAGAACGCCAGGAAAAGAGATGGAGCTGCTGGATCAAATCAACTCGAAGTTCTACCCAATCTCTGCATGGGCCAATGTTGACATTACGCGATGCTGAAACTCTCATTCAGAGAATACTCCTTGGAACACTTAGGAACAAAGGTCCAGAGATGTGAATAAATGTGGTGCATTGGGGGAAATAAAAACAATGCAGAGAGCCTAGAGAGATCATTTTTTCCCAAGTGTTTTGTCCTTGGAAACCCAATCAAGCCTTCCCTTTATCATCCACACACCTTGCAGCAGATCTATTTCTTCTTGATTTTGTGTAATTTGATTCATTCTCAGATGTTTGTTCATCTGACCTTCCAGTTGGTATGGTAAGAGCCTGACTGAAATGTGGTGTTTATTTTTCACCACAAGCTCTTGTCAACTCAGTAAGAATCACCTTTGCCTTCTTTCAAGCAGTACAGGGGACTGAGATATTGAGGAGGAGGGATGGCCTTGTACCCCTACTGGGATCGATGCTGGAAAATCTCCTGTTAAAATTCTACCATTTTCCTTCCTCTGTTCACATTGATTGAGGTGGTTCCTTCCTTTCTGTAGAGCTCTTGTCTCCTTGCCATGGAAGGCAACGTTTATTTCTATCTCCCACCCCCTTTCATGTGACATTAATAACAGGACACAAATTGAGTGGGCAATAGGTCAAAGAATTTGTGAAAGTCACATTCAAAAAAATACTGTAAAGAAGCAAAAGGAAATATCTTAGAATCAGAATTAATCATTTAAAATAATACTTATAAGTATTTACTAACTTTGTAACTCGGTTAAGAAGTTCTTCACACCCTAGATGTTCAAACATTGAGGGAGAACATGGCTAATATTTATTAGATACTACCATGTGCTAAGCAATATGTGTCGCCCACCATACACATGACTCATTCAGTCTCACAATGACCTGGGGAAACAAATATAATCATCTCCAGTTTACAGAGAAAAAGAACTTTTCCAAGGTCTTGCAGCTAGCATGTAGAGGGTCTAGGATTTGAATTTGGAACTTGCACCTTCATTTTATTTCTACCACACTATACTCTCTTGAACAGAAGATACATAGCACACTTGTTCTGAGAGTAGACTTGCCTATAAGAATAGTAAAATCTGGCCCTACCATGTACTAATTGTGTAATTTTGACCAAATTACTTAACCTTTCTCTGCCTTAGTTTCCTCATTTGGAAAATGGGGATAATCCAAACTCTGCCCTGTCATTTTAGGAAAGTCCCTTAACCCCCTGGGACTTACTTTCATGTCTCTGTAATGAGGGACCTGCACTAGTGATTTCTAAGGGAGCTTTTGTGCAAACATTCAGCCATACTCTGGGCTTAGGGTCATGATTTTATATCAGTGCAGGGCAGTGAAAAGAGAAGAAAAGGGACGCTTCAAGAAATATCTTACATACATAAGACTTGGTGGCTGATTTCATGGAAAAGGCAAAGAAGGAGTTTGAGTAAAAGATGGCTCTGAGCTTTAGAGCCTGGAGGAAAGAAATATTTATTTTTAAATCATCCAAAAGCCACTCTTGCCGTTGTGTTAGTTATTGTCTCCATTTGACCAAAGAATCAAGGTTTTAAAATATCTATTTGCTCTCCCTTATTCGTTATTCTTCTCTGAACAAGCTTAGTCCATAACCGTCTAAAACCATCAGCAGCTCATTAGTCATCAGAAGATTTGTAACTAAGTGGTAATAGAGTTTCCTGTAATCTGGACTTCAGAGCTAAAGGAACGGGTATCCAGTGATGAATCCTCCAGGCAGAGCTCTGAAAGGTGTCCTAATGGATGCAGCAAGTGAAGATCTGTTCCAGATGGACATATTTGCTGCTGCTTTTCTGTTCCTCACACACAACACACCTTGGCTCAGCCATCCTCCCTTCTTGCAAAGGCTCCTAGACTACCCTCTGGCAGGAAGAATCTAATCCATCCTTCAAAGAAAAGCTCAAGCTGTTCATGGAGTAGATGCATATGGAGCCACGCTCTGTGCTAGGTGCCAGCAATGCAAAGATGAAAGACACCCCAGTCTCAAAGAGCTCCCACCAGTTGGGCCTGGGGCATCATCCCCAAGCTCACACCTTGTCATTCATTTTGCTTGTGCATTCATGGTGGTTAATTCCTGAGGACAAGGACTTTTTCCATACTCTTCATGATACTTATGTGCTGAGAGTGGGTGTTGAAATGTATTTGTACTTTGTTTTATTTGGGAGAAATGCCTTATTGTGTAGCAGCTAAGAGAGCAGGCCATAGGGTTATATGGATTGGGTTCAAATTCCCCTCTAAACCTATAGCTCTGTGGCTTATTAGGAGGATGACTAGGACAAGTTATTTAGCCTTTATATACCTCAGTTTTCTTGTCTGTAAAATAGGTGGTAGGTAATAATAGCATCTTTTATTTGAAATTTAAACAAAATATTGAACTTGGCACATAGTGTGGTCTCAGTTTACATGGTAACTGTGTTTTAATGATTATAGAGTTTCGAAGATTCAGTGTATAATTTACAGTGACTGAGGACAGATGCCTGCCTGTCTCCTTTCCTTCCTTCCTTCCTTCCTTCCTTCCTTCCTTCCTTCCTTCCTTTCTTCCTTCCTTCTTTCCCTCCTCCTTCCCTCCCTCCCTTGTTCTCTCCCTCCCTTCTTTTCTTTTTCCCTCTTCTTTTCTTTTATTTTTTATCTTTTTCCTCTTTGTCTCTCGTGCTTGTCTCTCTCTCTTTCATCTCTCATCCCGTCTCTATCACAGCAAGGGTAATTATTACTTAGAAATTATATTTATATATAAAAATATTGAACAGGCAGGCTCCATGAGTTAAATCCAGACTGATTCCTCTTTGCTGAGAAGGCAGGCCTTATTGTTGTTGTTCTCATTTGCTTGCACAAGGATCTGTTACGCAGCCAATTCACTCAGAATTTGCCACCAGCACAGATCCACTTAGGAACCTGACCAAAAAGCAGTAGAAAAAAAGCAAAACATCAATGCATTTTTCCCTCTAGAACCTCTGACTGACTTTCTAGTAGTGGTATGCTGGCTGTCCAGAAAAAAAGAACAAGAGAGGAAGGGGAAAAAGCCCTGAGTGCTTGCCAATTTCTGTGGTATGTTACCACCATGGTCAATTTCAAGCTACCAATATAACACCACAGAATGTGAGTTGGGAGAGGGGTGCACAGTCAATTCTTAAGAACCCTATGCACCTGCTTCTGCACACCAGTGTTCCAGGAATATGCAGACCCACCCTCAGCTCTCACCCCTGTCCACGCGTCTCTCCTATATCCAGAGGGGTTGTCCCAGCCCTCATCACCACTGTCCCAGATTCTCTCTCTTCCTTCCTCTATTCTCAGTCCTCCCCTCCATCTCCCAAAATAATATGCTAAACCCAGATCAGAATATGCTACTTCCCTGCTGTATAATCTCCAGTGGCTTCCCTTTGTTGCCCCAGGCCCTTAACCCGCTTCTTCACTCTTCCCCAGAGTTACTCCAGGCCTCTCATCTTGACATAAGCCCTGTTACATCTCCACATCACTGCCCATGCCTAACCTACTGCCTGGAATGCCATTCCCAGGGCAACCAGCCCTGGCTTTTTTGTGTCCCTGGTGAATTTCTACTTACCTCTAAGTTTCAGCTCAAATGCCCTGTCCTGCATAACTTTTATGACCTTCTATCATACTCTAGCTGTCATTGTTTCCTTCCCTCTCTAGGTTTCTTTGATACCCTTCTCTCATATTCTCTGGTATATGTAACTAGTTTTCTGGTATCTCCAGATATTAAGACAGTGAGGCAGCCATGGGTCCAGGATTGATGGATCATTCATTCTTCACATATGCATCCAACAAATATTTATGGAGTTCTGGGTATGCACCAATTAACATGCTGGGTAAGACTAGGGGTAGAGTGGAGAGTAAGATGGACTGTCCTCTGATGGAGCTCACAGTGTGCTGAAGAATATGGGCATTGAACAAATAGGAAAAATAAAAATATAATGGCAGACAGGTTCTATGAATGAAAAAAAAAAAAAAACCCCACAAGACAGCATGAGAGAAATTCCAAAACTAGTGAAAGGTTTTTAACTTTTCAGAAGCCTGGAATATATACTTTTAAAGTCATGGGGGCCTCACTCAGGGCACTGAACACCATAGCATGAATTGTGTTGTGCAGCAGGAACTCTGCCTCACCAGCTTAGAAATGAGAGCAAGAGTCATGCAGTTCTTTCATTGAGTTGATGACTTGGGGGGAGATGTATTATATCTTTGTATCTCTATTAATTAAATTTTTTGGTCTCCAGTGACAGCAAATTCAAGTAAAATTGACTTAAGGCAGAAAAGAAGAGGTAGATGAATTGGCTCACACAATTAGAAAATCCATAGTTATACTCAGTGCCCTGATCTTGGTTTCCAATACCATTCTGTAATAAAAAGAACCAGGGCTCTTTGGAGAAATGGCTGATTCTAGAACTGGCACAGAGGATATACAATAGTGAGCCTGGAACATCTGATAGTATTAGAAAGTAAGAAAGTATTCAGCTTTTACACTGTTGGTGGGAGTGTAAACTAGTTCAACCATTGTGGAAGACAGTGTGGCGATTCCTCAAGGGTCTAGAACTAGAAATACCATTTGATCCAGTGATCCCATTACTGGGTATATACCCAAAGGATTATAAATCATGCTACTATAAAGACACATGCACACATATGTTTACTGCGGTACTATTCACAATAGCAAAGACTTGGAACTAACCCAAATATCTATCAATGATAGACTGGATTAAGAAAATGTGGCACATACACACTATGGAATAGTAATGCAGCCATAAAAAAGGATGAGTTCGTGTCATTTGTAGGGACATGGATGAAGCTGGAAAACATCATTCTGAGCAAACTGTCACAAGGACAGAAAACCAAACATCGCATGTTCTCACTCATAGGTGGGAATTGAACAATGAGAACATTTGGACACAGGGCGGAAAACATCATACACCGGGGCCTGTGGTGGGGTGGGGCGGGGAGAGGTAGCATTAAGAGAAATACCTAACATAAATGACAAATTAATGGGTGCAGCAAACCAACATGGCACATGTATACATATGTAACAAACCTGCACGTTGTGCACATGTACCCTAGAACTTAAAGTATAATAAAAAAAAAGAAAGCGTTCAAAACACAGCACACATGCATGCATACAGACACAGATATAATACTT
Source organism: Pongo pygmaeus (assembly GCF_028885625.2). Taxonomy (NCBI): domain Eukaryota; kingdom Metazoa; phylum Chordata; class Mammalia; order Primates; family Hominidae; genus Pongo; species Pongo pygmaeus. The sequence continues at coordinate 94,093,280 of NC_085930.1, read as the reverse complement.
CAAAGGGACACAGAAACCAATTAACAGAGCTCACAATGGCCACAGCTGAGATAATGTAAAAAAAAAAAGTATAAATTTTAAGCCAAATTATGAAGTGAGTCCATACTGACATCAATGATTGAATAAGTAAATAAATGGGAGAGAATAGACAAATCTCTCTCTCTCTTTCATTTTTGTTTCTCAGAGTTAGGGTCTCGCTCTGTTGCCCAGGCTGGAGTGCAATGGCATGATCACAGCTCATTGCAGTCTTGAACTCCTGGGCTCAAGTAATCCTCCCACCTCAGCCTCCCAAGTAGCAGGGACTACAGGCTTGTGCCACCATGCCCAGCTAATTAAAAAATTGTTTTTTGTAGAGACGAGGTTTCTCTATGTTACCTAGCCAGGTCTCAAGCTCCTGGACTCAAGAAATCCTCCCGCCTCAGCCTTCAAAGTATCAGGATTACAGGCATGAGCCACAGCACCCATCCAAGAATAGACAAATCTCTTGTGTAGAAGAATTTCAAATAATTTATATAGACCCTCTGTCCTCAAAAGGGAGGAGCATAACTCCCTAAGTTTGGGGTGCACAAAATGACTTCTTTCCAAAGAGAACAATAGGGAAAAGGGGAAAAAGAGTGATTTAACAGAGGAGCCACCTATAATTAATACCTCAGCCAAGTGATCAAAATTAACGTGATATGGTGTGATAACAATGGCATTTTGCCATGTGGTCTAACTCCCCCCAAACCATATCCCAGGCTAATCATGAGAAAAACATGAGAAACCTCCACTGAAGAATACTCAATGAAACATTGATCAGTATTCCTCAAGACTGTCAAGGTCACCCAAAACAAGGCGAGTCTGAGAAACTGTTACCATCTAGAGGAGCCTAAGGTGACATGATGACTAAATGTAATGAGGTCCCCTGGATGGGATCCTGGAACAGAAGAAAGACATTAGATAAAAACTAATGAAATCTGGGTAAAATATAGACTTCAGTTAATAACATATCAATATTGCCTTACTAGTGATAATGTACAATGCTATAAAATGTTAACAATAGGAGAAACCAGGTATGGAGTCTATGACAACCCTCTACACTACCCTCACACTTATCTGTAAATCTAGAGCCATTATAAAATAAAACATTAATTTAAAAAACTTAAGTCCAGAGCTCAACAAGCTTCAGATATGGCTGGACCCAGGATCCCAAATGATGTGAACCTGAATCCATCTCTGTATTTCAGTGGTGTTGGTTTAGCTTTTAGGTAAGCTCCCTTCACTTGCTGGAACCCAAGCCACTCTAGACTTATATTATGCTAGTGGAAGAGAAGTTCATTTCCTAATAGTTTTAACCACAGCCTCAAACTCGGGTCATGTGTCCATTCCGGAAGCAATCAGTATGGCCAGTGGTATGTGGGACTCTGATTGGCCAGGTCTCCATCATATGCCCACCTTTGGAGCTAGGGTGCAGTATGCCCCACCCCAACCAGAGAGCTGAGAGTGAAGAAGTGTTGTGACTTGAACAAAGGGAAATGGATGCTAGTCAGGAAAAGCAATAGATATCAACTACAAAACACATCCTTCAAGTGAACTCAAATAATTGGGTGATGTGGTTGGGGTGAGAATTCGTGTTAACTGTGAAGATAGACATGGGAAACCCAGGGAAATGCAGACAATAGGAACTCAGGGAGGTAAGGATCTTACAAGAGTGGAAACAGATGTCCATTGTCCATTCAGGACCCAAGGGAGCTCTAGGGACCTGGGCAATGGGAGTGTGGATATTCTTTCTGCTATTCTGCTTCTAAGGGGACACAGCTGCTTCCCCCACCACCCACCATCCATTTTCCAGGCTTCTATGAATTTTCTAGTTCCTATCCAGGATGGAAGCAGCCCCTTGGCTAAAGGGCCACCTGGGTGGTCTCTGGCCAACCTGTAAATGGGCCAGCCTTGGGTCAGTGGTCACCTCTGCTCCAGCCAGTGGCCCCAGGGACTGGTGCTGCTTACCTGAGCTGAGGCTGTGGACTGGGTACTTTCACCATGAGGAGGAAGTTGAGGCAGGACATATGCCATCACTGAAAAATCCTCAATATTGCTTCAAATTTTTGTTGAGAAATTTATTTTCTGCATGTCCTCGTTTGCACAAACTTGGGGAACATCCAATTCATCTAATCATTTTATTCTAAAGATAATGCTATTTGGTATACACATTTTTTCCTTTATTACCTTGGCACAAAAGTGCTGCCTTTAGCTTCTCACTGCTTTCTGAAAGTTCTCTCACTCAGTTTTAGGCTCCATACTTTAACTAGAGCTTGCATAAAGTAGAGCACAAAAGCGTTTTGTGAAGCACTGTCACCAACATGTCAGCCTGGAGTCAAACTGGCTCCAGGGAGAAAGATGGAAACAGTAGTTCCATCAATGAGCTCCAGGAGCATGCATTCAAACTTCTCATTATTAATCTCTGTAAAATATTTCTTCAAGAAGTTGTGCATCACAAAATACAATACAACATTCATATCAAGTGATACAGAGATAGCTTTAAGCAAGACTTGTTGTACTCTGTATAATGAATACTGCAATAAAAATACATATTCATTTCTAGATCACAAATCATAGCAATTTAAGCCATCTTCTGCCTTGCGGTAGTATTTTGAGGGGAAAATGTGTGTGTGGGCCCCCTCCGCCTTGCTCAGAGGCTCATTCTTCTCTGGGAGGAAGCCTCTCTGCATGCGGTGTTGCACAGAGCTCATTTATTTCCAGGGCTCTCTCATCAGGGCTCTGGGGGTGGTGGTGAGGCCATCATTTGAAACACAACCAAGGAAGCACTGCTGTGCTCATGGCACAGTAGGAAATCAGTCTATTTTTAAAATATGAGTTTGTCCAAGTTCTCTTGAAACATGTTACCCTGAATACATCATTTCAGCCCTGAGCGGAACAGATGGAAAAAGTCAAAGTTGTTTCACTTTTTAAAGTGAGAAAGCTCATTTTTTGGGTCTTGAAACGCTGTTTAAGTGACTTGATGGTGGGTATCAAATAAGAAGATTTCCTGGGTCACCCCAGGGTTGGGGGGCAGTGAGGAACCCGGAATCTTTTTCTGTTTACCAGGGGAGAAAGTACATGCCAGTGGCCTCCATCTGTGACTATTATGCCTTATGGCCAGACTTCAGAGGACTCAGATAATCTTTGAGTCTTCATTGGTGTTACCATTAGAAATGTTCAAAGGATGTCTTCCTCATCCCCATGGTTCCCATTCACCTGGTATTTCAGGCTCTGTTCTTTTTTTCTTCCCAGATTTTGGAGAAACTCTGCTAAGGATGTGACACGTGTTTGCTCAGTTCCTTCCTCCTGGGCTTCAGTACAGGATCTGGTATATAGTTGATGCTCAATAAATGTCTGTTAAACTGGAAAGTGAAATGAACAGCCTATGAGGTTAGTATTATTACTTTGGTTTACAGAGGAGTGGTCAGAGACTCAGCGACGTGATGTCACTTCCAGGGCGTCTGTGTGGTTCCAGTCCTTGGCTCTTACACCCTCCCTATGCCACCTCTAAGGGATTCTCCCATTTGACTCATGTGTCATGGAAGTGGTTTGCAGGCTGAAACTCTTGAGTGCACAGACTTAGAAGTAATGTAAAACACTTTGAATTTTACAACAGTGATTTGTCCATTACTGTTGGCAGCTTGGGAGTTGTGAGCATTTCAACATTCTGAGTTGAAATTCAACCTGAGAAGTGAAGTTTCTGGGTGCAAACCATATATAGTGCTTGCCCAGAATACTTGTTTACTCAGTGGAGTTGGGATGTTTTCTCTACAGAAGACCTAAGAGATAAACTAGGTGTGAACTGGTTTTCTTGCCCCAGTTGGTTCCAGAACTGCCTCCAGAGTTATTTCTAATATGTGAATCTTTGCCTGTAAGTGACTTCTTGTTGTCCACAGTGTAAACTCCAAACTCTATGTCATGGCCTATAAGTCTTCTGGGATGAACCATATGATAGGCCTTCCTATATCCATCCCATTCCTCTCCCTTTGTGTAGCAGCCACATGGTTTACAAAGACTGGCCCGCCAGCTTCAAAGTAGCTCAGATTGGTCTAAGCCAAAAAAAAAAAAAAAAAAAAAAAATCCCATACCTGTTGTCATAGTCATTCATTGGGATATCCAAGGCCTAAGTCAACTAGTCCATGTCTTTCTCTAGCCGTAGCAACTGGCTTATAATATAAAGCCCAGGGCTCTCATTACATGGTCTCAGGGTCAGGCATTCTTTCTTTCCTGGATGTTGTTTGGGAAGCATGTAACCCTGGTAGTTGGCAGCCACCCTGTGAGCGTGAGGACCATCCAATATTAGGATGAAGAAGACATACAAATGAGGAAAGAGTAGAAATGTAAAGAAACCAGCTTTTGGTGATATGATTGAGTCATAGGACCGAACCAGTGCTAAACCTGACCATGCGGGTATTTATATTTTTAAAAGTTGTAAATTTACCTGGGTCCAAAACAATAAAACATTTTTATTGTTTGGACCAATTCAAGCTGTGTTTCTTGTTATTATCAACTGAAAGCCTTCTGTTTAATATGTTACTGATAATGTAGCCCTGGGAGTCTTTTCTAGATTTATCTCTGCCATTACCTGCATGTGCCAGTGGTGTAGCTTAAAACACTACTGTCCATTCTTAGAAATAAACTCTGCATTTTCACATGGGCCTTCAGCATTCTGCCTCTCTTTCTATGTTGTAAATTCCGACTCATCCTACAAAATCCAACCCAGTATCACCTCCTCTAAAATGTTGCCTGCTCTCCTTTAGTCTATTCCAGGAAGAACTAATGGCTTCCTTCTTAGTGTCCCTCAAGTATTATCTATATACCCATAACAGAGCAATTTAAAGGCATTTGACAATAATAATTTAGCAGCTCTAATATGGATTGTTCTGCTGTTCAATGTACTTCGCTGGTATTATCTTGTTTAACCTTCATGGCTGTCCTATTATACTGACATTAATATCTTCATTTTAAATATAAAGACGTCTTAGAGACATAAAGAGACTTATCCAAAGGTCCACAGCTTATAAGAGGGGGAAGCTGAGGCTTAGGTCATCTAACTTCAGACTCTGTGCTCTTAACATCTGTGCAATGTTCTCTTCCATGCTTGTGAGTTTTTTGAAGTCAAACACTATCTTTCATTCATAGGTGCCTGAACAAATGTCCTAGGCACTCTGAAAATGCTAGTAGTATACATGAACGAATGAATGAATGAATGAATGAATGAATAGATGGATGGATGGATGGATAGATGGATGGATTTAAGCCCTTCACATCACAGATGAGAAAACCAGGACTCAATTTAAGTGACGTGTGTTGTAGGCAAAAGTGCAGATGACCACTGAAATTTTTCTACAATATCTTGCCACCTTTGGAAGAAAATTATATGTTCTCTAAAAGAAATTCCCCAAAGCAAGAGGGTAAAAATAAAGCTCAAAGATGTCTGGACTTTTTCTCTCTCACCCTGGAACCAGTGCATGTCCCTCTTAGGGTTAGGGTGGTAACCTGAATGAAGCAGAACATGCTCATCCCCTTCTCCAGAGTTCAGGGCATATCTTCATTTTTTAACTCTTTTCAAATTGCTACTGACACCTAAACTGACTTGGTATTAAAAGAAAATAGACCCAAATCACATTCGAAGTGTTCTGGATTGGGAGGCTTATTTATAACTACTTAGACATCAGGTTTTAAAAGAGGAAAGGGGGGTTGTTGAGCACAAAATTCAGAAGAACATTTGAAATTAAGAAATAGAATCACACGTCATCCTAATTAGCCAGGAGTGGAGTAAAAATTCTGCACTTCTGGCATGTTGCCACCATGCAAGAGCAAACTGTGACATTAGTTTAATTACATAAATTTATGAGATGAAAAGAACAACTTTTATAATCATTCAGACAATACTCCTTTTCAGTTTGCTGTGCAATATCTTTATTTAATCCTTCTTAAAGTATGTATTAGATTCTTTTTCAGGAAGCCTCAAACCTATCTGTATTTTAATGACTTGAGGGGGCACTTTTAATTTCCCTCCTCTGATTTCTTTAAATGGGCGTCCTCATCAAATGCCCGTGCTCCATAAGCTTGTCCACCTGTGTACATTTGACACCAATGCAATCAGCATCACCGAGAGAAAGAGCATGAGAAAAGTCCCCCAGAAGTGATTCTCTTGGGGGTGACTCACATCATGAGTCATAATTCTTCTTCACCATTATCATAGTAGCTCCCATTTATTGACTATCAACTTGGTTTCATCCTTGCATTTACTAAGTACAGTCATCTATCAGTATCTGTGGGGGATTGGTTTCCGGACCTTCCTCAGATACCAAAATCAGCAGATGCTCAAGTTCCTGACATAAAACGATGTAGTAGGTGCATGTAACCTATGCACATCCTTCCATATACTTTAAATCATCTCTAGACTACTTCCAATCCCAAATACAAACCTACACATTATTTCATTCTCATGGATTCAATGGAGCACCTGGTGTGCAGCAAAATCAAGTTTTGCTTTTGGAGTTTTGTGGGATTATTTTTCTGAATATTTTCCATCTGTGGTTGGTTGAATTCATGGATGAGAAGCCTACTGATACAGAGAGTTGGCTGTAGCTTCCTCAATCATCTCTAAAACTCCTTGGAGAGTCACAGTGCCTGTCTTGCTCACACCTCCATCTAAGGGAAACTGCCCCAGCCCTACTGCCCAGGGACCACGTTTGAGGTCACATGTGCCTGCTTTTTTTTTTTTTTTTTTTGAGACAGAGTCTTCGCTCTGTTGCCCAGACTGGAGTGCAGTGGCGCAATCTCTGCTCACTGCAAGCTCCGCCTCCTGGGTTCACACCATTCTCTCGCCTCAGCCTCCCGAGTAGCTGGGACTACAAATGCCCGCCACCACGACGGGCTAATTTTTTGTATTTTTAGTAGAGATGGGGTTTCACCGTGTTAACCAGGGTGGTCTCGATCTCCTGACCTCGTGATCTGCCCACCTCGGCCTCCCAAAGTGCTGGGATTACAGGCGTGAGCCACCGTGTCTGGCCCACATGTGCCTGCTTCTAGGGCTGCAAGCCTGACCTACTAACAGCTGACCCACAGACGAGCCAGGCTGTGATTTTGGTGACCTAATTAAAATATTAGCTTGGCCAATTACTTTCTCTTGGGGATTTGACCTAAGTGCAAAAAGGCCCCGCTAATTTTCAGTGACAGCTGAAGCAGAAAGGATAGAATATTAAACTGAGATTTTTAGCCTGGGGTCCACAAACCCATTTCAATTCTTTGTGAAATTTGGGGTTTGTATGTATAAATGGTATGAGCAGATTCACAAATTTGAGGAGCAAGTCAGGTCACACAACTTATTTACTGATTACTTGCTCCACTCCTTAGCAAGAGTTTCACTATCACCCTTTCAGGACCCCCTTACCCATGAGTAATCCAAGAACTCTGAGGTTCCGCAGTGCTAAGGGGCTCCCTCCAGTTCCCATACTCAAGCCAAGAAAACTGGAAACTGATCAGTCCACTGCTACTGATGCTCCCTGGTGCCACGCTGCATCTTGGTCAAAGCCTGGTCTCCTCAGTCAACAGCAGATGTCATCGCTGTCCTTATGGAATGAGGCCTGTGTGGTTCCTGGACGGAGAACTGAAATGGTGTCTTAGAGCTGGCACAAGATCTCAGTGCTCCAGGGCACCACAGGGGCTGGGTCAGTGCTCGTCCTGGTGTTTGGTGTAATGTGGACCTAGAGTCCCATACTTTTATCTTCCAGGGGACAGGATCTCAAAATGCAAAGCATCCTATCTTCCTTCTCCTTGTCCCCATCGCAGGAATACCTGTGCTTCACATGCCCTTTTGAGTAAAACCCAAAGTGATAACAGGGTTTTCTCTCTCCCCCGCTTTCTTTTTCTACGTGAGTCAAAGCTTTGTGAATTCAAGGTGGATTTCTGAAGCTTCACTCACCAATGCAGGGAGAAAAAAATTTTAAATCAACAACAAAGCTTGATCTTTAGATAAGCATTTCACTACCTATGCATTTATCTGAGAAGTGGGTCCCTAGTTCTGATGGGATTTCCAGGGGCATTCATGGTTCAGCAGTAGATGATTAAGAGAGAGAAAGAATCAAGAACCGCTACTATAGAGAGAGGGCCCAGGACATCCCCGAGGCTGTAAGGGACAGTGTCAGGAGGTGCCTCAGAGTGAATGAGGGGAACAAGCCAGCATGCTGGACAGAGAGGAGAAGAATGCCTGGCCTGTAACTGAGTTGCATGAAGGGGGTACTTGAGAGAGTGCCACCCAATGTGGCTGCATCTCACAGACATGTCGTGGAGAGAATAAAGAATAAGAACTATAACATCCATTTATACAAAGCTTGAAAACAAGCAAAATTAACCTACAATTACATAGGTGAAAAGAGTTATCTGGGAGGGTACCAGCCGGGTAGAGAAGGCAGTGCTGGGCGGGCTGTCTGTCAGGGAGAGGGTTACTGTTTCTTAAAGGGCTAGCTGCTGATGATTTTAGGCTTGGAAGCTGCCAGGTCTCTGGGGCAACTACTCACACAGCCATAGACAAGACATAAACAATAGGCGTGGTGGTGTTCTGATGAAACCACAAAACCAGTAGCAGACCAAATTTGGCCTGTAGGCCTGAGTTTACTGACTCCTGATCTATGTATCCATTAATATCTTGGTGTGGGGCGGTCGTTACATTTTGTATTCATATATAAAAATTCACTGAGATTGTGAATTTCATGATTTAGCTACTTTATTGTATGTAAATTATATCTCAGTTTTTAAAAATCTATTAAGAGATTGAGTTTGAAACAGAACAACAAAAATCTTTGTGGATTCCAGGTAGGTAGTTCCTAGAATGAACCAGGTTCTGCAATCCAGAACTCATCAGAGCCTCTGCTCTTGGGTTTTATGAGGTTGTCAGTGTATCCTCACACCACTGTCTCCTTACTTGAGCCAGCTCGAGTGGGCTTTGTGGCAGAGAAGCCCTCCCAGAGCTCCTTACCACCACTCTGTAGGGCAGCTTTTACCACCCGCCGTGAACGATGGACCAGGCTCCTGGGGTTAAATAACCTGCCCAGGATCACATAGCTCACACAGAGAATACACAGCTCCCACAGCTCAGTCCTTCCATATGACTTTAAAACTTTCTGGACACAAGTCCATCTCCCCCTGGGCAGTTACAGAAAAGCTGCATTTTCTAGGATTCGATTCGGCCTCACCTTGGAGTTACCTCATTGCCGCCTGGCCTTTGCATTCTCATGTTCCAGCTCATCGGTGATTGTTTGTTCTTGGTGCTGAACTTGACAGGAGATGAAGAAAAACACATAGCCAAGGTCAGAGAGCAGCAAACTCTCTCCTCCATTCAGTCTGTTTTCATGTTTAAACTGCACCGATTAAAGAAAATCACCTGAACATTTTCTCCAAGCACTTGGCCGGGCTGGTGAGGGTCATCCCTGAGCTCCATCCTCCCATGTCTGTAAGCCTTTGCTTACCCACATCCAATCTCACTGACCCCAGGATGAAGACAGAAGAGAGAAAAGGGATTCTGCCATTAGCCATCACCATTAGGGTTTTTCAACATCTGACCATTAGGCAAGGTGAAAAAGAAGAAAAGCTGTTTTTCTGGGCACTTTGGGCCTGAAGAACTTCAGCTACTTAAATCAGAAGCAGAGGCTTTGTTGTTTTGGTTTTGTCTCTGTCATTTAGAGGGCTCAACCTGTGTCAGGAAATGCAGCACTCTTACCTTTGTATTTTGCAGTTAAGTTGTGAGAAAGGCCCTCAAGTGGCCAAGAGGGATGCTTGAAAGACGCACGCACCTGGGTCTCTCCAGTCATATTCACACAGGAAGGAGTGAGCAATGAGGGTTAAAAACATCCCCAGACGGGACCACCCCCAGGTCTCTTTGCCTCAGCATCCCCTGTGTTGGTTTCCTATGGCTGCTGAAACACATTATCTGAGACTTCGTGGTTTAAAACTACAGACATTTATTATCTTACAGTCTTGGAGTCTGATGTGAGTGAGTCTCACTGTGCTAAAATCAAGGTGTTGGCAGGGCTACCTTCCTTTCTGGAGGCCGTTTCTTACACTTTCTGGCTTCTAGCAGCTGCCTGCCTTTTCCTGGGCTTACAGCCCCTCTCTCCATCTCCATCTTTGAAGACAGCAATTTTGCATCTCTGCGTGCCTTTCTTCTGCAGTCACATCTCCCTTGGACCGACGCTCCTGTCTTTCTCTTCCATTTTTAAGGACTCTTGTGATTACATCGGGCCCATGTGCATAATCCAGGATAATAAAGTCAACCAATTAACTTCAATTCCATCTCCAAGCTGATTCCCTGTGCCACGTAGCCTAACGTATTCACAGGTCCAGGGATTAGGACATGGACATATTGTTTGCCTCCTGTCCCTCATGCCCCCACTCACCAGGGCTGGGTACCCAGCCTGTCCAAGACACACTCATTTTCCCTGAACATATATGTGCCAAACATAAACAACAACAAAAAGTTGCGTGGACTCCAGGTAGGTAGTTCCTAGAATGAACCAGGTTCTGCAATCCGGAACCCAACAGGGCCTCTGCTGCTGGGTTTCATGAGGTTCTCAGTGTATTCTCACATCACCCTCTGTTTACTTAAGCCAGCTTGAGTGGGCTTTGTGGCAGAGATGGCATGTATGATGAGTTTCCTGCCTATTTCAGAATAAGGATTGACTAAAATGTTTACTTAGTTTCATTCAGCGAACCGAACAACACCAGAGTTTAAGGAGCTCAGGTTGCCACATTGCCCTTATCGCAGGGAGACGGCGTCCTTTGCCTGTAGTCATTCTCACAGTTCCTGCTTGTGTCTCACCTGGAACCCTGCCTTTACTGACCACAAATTGTCCCCAAACGCATTCTAGAAATTTCTCCAATCCTATATCTAAATTTATGGTTCACTAAAGGGGAATGTGCACATCACATATGAAATATTTGAAATGCTTATTAATTAACATATCATAGCCTGTGCAAATAACACATTACATTCCTTGTTATTTCTTCAATGACATTTGGAGTATTGGCGGACAGAGCCACAAATATTTTTATCTGGTCTCGCGGAGACATTCTATCATGGTTTAAGTACGTTGAATGATTTACACAATAAAACCACAAAACCAGCAAGGAAATGAATAGGCTGACACATGTGGGCACTCGTAGCATATTGAGAAATTTGGCAAAGTGATTCATGGTAAGAGTTTGAAATCAAACTGCCTGGGTTCAAATTGTAGTTCTTCCATCTACTAGCTGTGTGCCTTAAGCAAGTTTGCTTACCTTTCTGTGCTTCATATTTCTCCTCTGCAGAATGAAGATAACAATACCACCTATGTCATGGGCTTCTTAGTGAAATTAACTAATACACATAAGGTGCTTAGAACCATGTGTGACACATAGTAATTACTCAAGGGATGTCAATTATTGTTGATGTTATCATTAACATCATTACTATGTGGTAGACACAGGAGGCTCACTTGGTTCGGTCCCCTGTCCTCCTGGAGCCTACAGGAGGAAAAAGACAGGTAAGTAGGTAGGGAGGAAGTAGCAAAGGGAGGAAAGAACAAGTGCACAGAAATTGAAATGGGGATCAGGGAAGGTTTCTTAGAAGAGACAGAATTTAAGCTGAGGCTGACGGGATACAAAGAATTTAGCCAGTGTAGCTAGAGCCAGAGGTGGAGGTGGGAGTGTTGCAGGAGTTGGGCACAAGGTCTGGAGGCCTCAGCAGGATGCTGCCTGTGAGTTTCTACTGTGAGTACCAGTGTTGGGTGTTGTCAGGGCCTTCTGGGCCCACGGGAGCTCCTGTGGGGGCAGTTGCCACCTATTTCTCCCTTCCTCATTGGGTCTTCCCTGTATTCTTTGTCCACATTTTTTTCTTTCCCTTCTTCCTTCCTAAAGCCTTGGCCCTGACAGCAATCTCAGGGGGGACAGGTTAATGGCCTCTAGTCTAGATACAGTCCCATGGAGGTAGGAGGTGTGCATGGGCTAGATTGTCATCCTTCTGGTCTGGGGACTTTATGATCCCAGGTCTTAAACACCAGACTCATCTTTCTCTGCGATATCGTTTCCAGTAGAGCAGTTCTGAACCATCAGTCACATGGAGGCTGTGCTGGTATCTCTCCCATGCATCCAGCATCCTGGGACCACTTGTCCCAGAACATGAATAAAAACTAACTTATGTGAGTCCTGAAACTCTGGCCTCAGCTTGCAAGAAAAGGGTGTGTTAGAGAATTTTAGGAACATTATAGACAGCACTAGCCTTTCTCTGGTCATCCTGACAAAGACCTCAACTCTACTGCTTTTTTGTTTCTGCTCTAGGTTTGATCTGGCTTTGGCCATTCATTTGGGTAGGTGCTGTCTGGAGTGCTGGAAGCACATGAGCTAGACTCTTGTCCCTTGTATAAGTTGAACAAATCTTAGCAGGCTTAGTGTCAACTCTCAGAGCACTCCTTTTTCTCATTTGGAAAATGGGAAAATAATACTGCCCTCACACAATGGGATGAATCCAAAGCCCCGTGGCCAGTGCCCAGCATAGTCAGTGGTGGTGGTCTGCATCTCGTCATGTCCTCCAAGCTCTGTACATCTCATCTGCCCTCCCTTCTCACCCTCTCTTCTCTTACCCACTAGCAGAGCCCTTGCAGCGAAGCTGAGCTACACTTTTCCTGCTTTCTGATTAGGTGGCAGCTGTCTGATCTTTAACTGGAACAATCTTGCTTATAGAATCTTTGTAAATTAGAAAACAACGAAGCAGTGCATAGTAGAACATACACAGGACATTGAGCCAAAGATCTCTGTGTCTTCGGTCGAGCAATATGACTATTTAGTCTCTAAATTTGTGATAGGACCTAAGAGGACTTTTGTGAAGATTAAAGTGAGCTGGCATGAAAGCTTCATGTACAGTGTATTGTTATTTTTATCATTAATAACTACTGGCTGGTTTCTAGATGTTGCAGAGGAAGACGATTAAGTGTCCTTGCTGCTGCTTCACTCCCAGGAGCACAGCTGTGATCGTGAAGCAACTCTGTCATCAATCGGCATCCTCAGATCTGTGCTGTCCACTGTGGTAGCCACCAGCCGTATATGGCTGTAAAATTTAATTAAATTAAAATTCTGCTTCCTCAGTCATACCAGCCACTACATGGCTCATAGGTACAAATGGCTAGTGGGTACTCTATTGCTCAGTACAAATATGGAACACTTCCTTTATCACAGAGCATTCTATTGGACAGCTTTGGACCAAAGTATAAGTCCCCTCCCCTCATCTCTTTGAAGAGTTCCAGGAATGCCTGCAGTAAATTTTGGGGATGCCGCAGAGCCCACAAAGTGTATATTTTAGGTTAGATCATCCCAAATACATCCTTCAAATTTACTATAAATAAAAAGATAAACATCGTTGCTATGAAAACTGTTGTTAGAATGATGAAGGCAGGGGCTGGGGGCAGTGGCTCACGCCTGTAATCCCAACACTTTGGGAGGCTGAGTCGGGCAGATCACCTGAGGTCAGGAGTTTGAGACCAGCCTGGCCAACACGGCAAAACCCCGTTTCTACTAAAAATACAAAAATTAGCTAGACATGGTGCATGCCTGTAATCCCAGATACTCAGGAGGCTGAGACATGAGAATTGCTTGAACCGGGGAGGCAGAAGTTGCAGTGAGCCGAGATCACACCACTGCGCTCTAGCCTGGGTGACTGAGCGAGGCTCTATCTTAAAAAAAAATTATAGGTGTATGTGTATGTGTATATGTATATGTGTGTGTGTGTGTGTGTGTGTATGTGTATATATATATATAAAAAATAAAAAATAAATTTAAAAAAGAATGACAAAAGCTATTGACCTAGAGGAATGCTCATTACTTCTTACATATATGCCCTTTTTGAGACACCAGCAGGAATTTGGCGCAGGGAGATAGTGTTATAGAAAATTATTCAATTTAAAGCAGAGATCATCTGGAAACCAGAACATAACACTTTTGGCTGAAAGGGTGGGGAGTCTCAGGGGTGGGAGGGGGTGGGAATGGAGTCAACCAGCATCCCAGAAGCGGGCTTGGGGAAGACGGTAATTGGCCAGCTCTTACAGAAGTTATCAAAGAGAACATGAGATTTGCTGTAGCCTCTCTGCATAACTCTAGGACCCCGAGAGGAGCTGGAGAATTACTGTGTGTCACCACGGGGTGTCCTTCAGGAGGAAAGGGCAGGCCTCAAGTCAGATGCCAGATGCTATAACCATTATTATCTGCAGAGGAAAATTGGGTCTGAAATGTCCCCCTGGGAAGCATGCTCCCTCCTCGTCTTCTGGCTAGACATTCCTCCTGCAGGGAAGTGAGGCTGAGCACTGGGACAAAAATACTGCAGTTCAGTGCTGTTTCCCACTAGAAAGGTCACGGGTGCAAAACAATGAGTCCAATTTAAGTTTGCTGCTCTTTAAGTATATATATTGTTATTATCATTATTATTGTATTGCCATAGCTTGTACTGGTAGTATAGATTACTTAAAAGAAAATGAACTTTGATAATCTTCTGTAATGACAATAATACCTACCTAATACTAATAATTATTATTAATTATAAGGGTTAATTGAGGGATGTATAATAAGCTCAGGCACTGAGTATGGCATGAACTGAACACACATAAAAATGTTAGCTTGAATAATAAACACTATGCATATTTATTAGAAGTAAATATTAATGTCTTTTAGCAATCTTCATAATTAATTTTAATATTTTGTTAATAATAAATTACTAGTAATTCAATTTTCTAATAAAATATTCATATTAATAAAATAATAATGTGATTAAATATCAGTTAAATATTAGTAGTATTTTGTTATTCCATATATGTCTATGAAGCGTTACTTGGTGTCAGACTGTGTTCTAAGCCCTGGGGTAACAGGTGCATGAGACAACGCCCTGATCTCAGGAGGCTTATGCTTGAGCAAGGGGAAACTGCCTAGTAAGAGAATTACAGATAGTGATACATACTAATGAGAGTAACTAAGGGGGTGGGGGGGTGTCACAGGCTATTTCCTTAGTGGAAGCAGGGAAGGCTTCTCTGAGGAGGGGGCATTTACATGACCCTCTATGATGAGAAGGAGCCATGAGATGTTGTGAGGTGATTTCAATGCTTTGGACAATAAGCATCAGAAAACTCTTGATTCAAATAATTTAAATGATAATAACATTTATTGTCTCACATTACAGGAAGTCCCAAGGTAGGAAGGTTCTAGGGTTGTCTAACTCAGGGCCCATCCACAGCACGAGGACACAGTTTCTTCCATCTTTCTGCCTGCCCATCTGCAGGGCACCCTGCAGCCTGTAGCCGGGCCTCAGCCTGGCTTCCCTCATGGCTGTCAATAGTTGCCAACATCCCATCTGAAACAACATCCAGAAGAAGAAGGGAGCATTTCCAGAAGTGTCCAGCACATTGACTCTTGCATCTCATTGGTCAGAACTGGGCCAAACACCCACCTTTAAAATCACAAGCAAGAGAATAGAATCACCATGATTGGCAAGCTTTTTATGTAGATTGTTAGACAGGAAATATTTTAGACTTCACAGGTCAAGAGGCAAGATTGAAGGTATTATGTAGGTACTTAAATAATAAGAGAGAAAATAGATTTCCACAAAGTTTTTATTGATGAAATTCAAAATAGAATAGTTGAATATAATTTTTTTAAATGCGGGCCTATTAAGAAGAAGAATGAGTTTCTTTTGGAGGGAATAGCATTTTTTTTTTATTAGGAAAATAAAATTTTGCCTAATTGGAGGTAAAAGTGTTCTAACATTTTATCTTTTTTTTTTTTTTTTTTTTTTTTTATTTTGAGACAAAGTCTTACTCCGTCGCACACGCTGGAGTCCAGTGGCATGATCTTGGCTCACTGCAACGTCTGCCTCCTGGGTTCAAGTGATTCTCATGCCTCAGCCTCCTGAGTAGCTGGGATTACAGGTGCATGCCACCACACCTGACTAATTTTTGTATTTTTAGTAGAGATGGTCTCTCACCATGTTGGCAAGGCTGGTCTTGAACTCCTATCTTGAACTCCTGACTTTAGATGATCTGCCCTTCTCAGCCTCCCAAAGTGCTGGGATTACTGGCAAGAGCCACTGTGCCCAGCCCTAACATTTTATCTAACTGGGGGGTCAAAGTTATTTTCCTATCATTAAAAATATATTGCAACTGTTCATATATTAATGCTGATCTATGATGAGATTTTACATGTTTCATTTTTGAAAATGTATTTACACAGAAAGATACATGTGGCACCACTACTCATTTCTACTGTTGCAGTATGAAAGCAGCCAGAGACAAAAAGTAAATAAATAGGCATAATTGTGTTCCAATAAAGCTTTATTTATGGACACTAAAATTTGCAATTCATATCATTTTCATGCACAAAATATTATTCTTTTGGATTTTAAAAAATGCATTTAAAAATGTAATATGCCAGGTTTGTCCCTAGGGCCATAGTTTGGAGACTCCTGCTCTAGACTAATCAGGATTTCCCCTGAGTCATGAGAAGAAACTTTGCCTGTAAGGATCAGGCTGGAAAAAGCATGTGAGTAAGCATCCAACAGTGTCTACTTCAAGGGAAAAGAAGTCTCCAGGCTGAGGGAACAGCCAGCGCAAAGATCCCGAGGCAGTGATAAGCCTAGAAAGTATGATCCTTTCTAGGATCATGAGCAGGGAGGAGGAGGAGCCGAGAGACCCGAGATAAGGGTGGGGAGCAGGTACTGACTTCCAGAATGCGGTGTGAGGAGCACCATAGACCCTCTCCCTGGCAAAATAGTAATATTGGTGAAAATTATTGTAAAGAGCAAAAACCAACCATTGAAATCCTCTGAAACTTGTCCTAAGGATACACAGCAAATAAGGAGGTATTTGAGAAAATCTATTAAATCCTAGTAAGAACAATTAAGAGTCTGTGGCACTTAAGCCAGGACCTATTCTCCCCTTCTTTCCCCCCGACCCCCCTCAGATCTGTATTTCAGGGACTACCTTCTAGGCAAATATTGCCAAGATGCCCCGGCTCCCTTCCTCCACCCATCCCCCACTCATAGCACAGAGATGCTACTTCAGGTGTGGCAGCCTGAGAATACTGGGGCCTGATTACCTTTCACCCAGCTTGCTTATGGGGAGAAGTTCCATGCCAGGAGAGAAGTTTCGTGCCCAAATGACCAGAAGCCACCACCCCAGTCCAATGCCCTTCTCATAAAGCCGAGGTGCTGCTCTGGAAGAAGTGGACCACTGTCTCTGCCCCCAGCTCTGGGCAAAGGACTGAAAAAGTTTGCCCAAGAGGAGAGGCAGGTCATAAGGAAAGAGCTCAGGAGTTCTCTGCAGATGAACTAACTTTATTTGAAAAGAATGTGTGGGTGTTAAAGCTAAGAATGCTATATTTCCTAGGGTTACAATAACAAATTACCACAACTTTGGCTTAAAGGAGAATAGGTTTATTCTCAGTGGCTTCTTGATATGGTTTGGCTCCGTGTTCCCACCCAAATCTCATTTTGAATTGCAGTTCCCTAATCTGCATGTGTCATGGGAAGGACCCGGTAGGAGGTAATTGAACCATGAGGGCAGTTACCTCCATGCTGTTCTCATGATAGTGAGTGAGTTCTCATGAGATCCGAGGGTTTTATAAGGGGCTTTTCCCCCTTTTACCCAGCACTTCTCCTTCTTGCTATCATGTGAAGAAGGACGTGTTTGCTTCCCTTTCAGCCATGATTGGAAGTTTCCTGAGGCCTCCCCAGCTATACACAACTGTGAGTCAATTGAACCTCTTTCCTTTGTAAATTACCTAGTCTCATGCAGTCCTTTATAGCAGCAGGAGAAGGGACTAATACACTTCTGGAGGCCAGAAGGAGAATCTGTTCCTGGCCTCTTCCAGCTTCCAGTGGCTGCTCAGAATTTCTTGGCATTGCTTGGCTTGTGGCCCTGTCACTCCAGTCTCTGCCCCCATTTTCATATGTTCTCATCGTGTCTGTGGCTAATCACTCTCTGCCTGTCTTTCTTTGTGGTGTGAATCTCTTCTACTTTATCCTACTTAGAGTTCGTTGAGTATCTTGTATGAATAAATTCATGTTTTTCATCAATCTGGAGAATTTTGCAGCCATTATTCTTCAAACATTCTTTCTTCCCCTTTATATGTTCCCCTCTGAGACTTCCAATATGCATCTGTATAGATAAATCAGACTTCATAAAAATTAAAAATATTTATGCTCAAAGGATATTATTATATCAAGAAACTGAAAAGACAGCCCACAGAATGGAAGAGACATTTTTAAATCATATATCTGGTAAAGAATGTGTATCTAGAATTTATAAAGAACTTTTACTACTTAATGATAACAGGATAAATAATTCAATTTAAATATGGGCAAAAGATCTGATTAGATGTTTATCCAAGGAAGATGATTTACAAATGGCCAATTAGAACATTAAAAAATGCTCAATATCATTAGGTATTAGAAATAGAAATCAAAGCCATGGCATTTCACACCAAATAGGATGGTTATAACCAAAAAGCAAAATGAAGGTGAGAACGTGAAGAAATCGTAACCCTCCTACACTGTTGATGGGAGTATAAAATGGTGCAGCCACTTTGGAAAAACAGCCTGAAGTTTCTTCAAAAAGTTAAGCATAGAGTTACCATATGACCCAGCAATTTCCGTTCTAGGTTTACACTCTAGAGAAATGAAAACATGTCCACACAAAAACTTGTTCACAAACGTTTCTAGCAGCATTAATAATTGCCAACAGGGGGAAACAACCCAAATGTCCATCAGCTTGTGTATGGAGAGACAAAACATGGTGTATCCATACCATGGAATATTATGAAGTATTGATATGTATTAAAACATGGCTGAAACTTGAAAACATGACACTAAGTGAAAGAAGCCAGTCACAAAAGACTAATGTATAATTCCATTTATATGAAATGTCTGCAATAGGCAAGTCTATAGAGACAGAAAGTAGATTAGTCAAGGGCTATGAGATTTGAGGAAATGAGGAGTGCATGCCGATAGGTGCAGGGTTTCTTTTAGGGTGATAGAAATGTATTAAAATTAATTGTGATGGTGATTCCATAACTCTGTGTACATACTAAAACCAATTGAATTGAATGCTTTAAATGGGTGAATTGGATAGCATATGAATTGTATCTCAATAAGGCTGTTATTAAAAAAAACAAAAAACTGGGCATGGTGGCTCATGCCTGTAATCCCAGCACTTTGGGAGGCCAAAGCAGGAGGATCACCTGAGGTCGGGAGTTTGAGACCAGCCTGGCCAAGGTAATGAAACCCTGTCTCTACTAAAAATACAAAATTAGCTGGGTGCGGTGGCACATACCTGTAATCCCAGTTACTTGGGAGCTGAGGCAAGAGAATCACTTGAGCCTGGGAGGTGGAGGTTTCAGTGAGCCGAGATTGCGCCACTGCCTGGGCAACAAGAGTGAAACTCTGTCTCAAAAAACACAAAAACCAAAAAAGATGAGACTTGAAAAATCATCAGAGAAGGGCCAGCCAGGTCCTCAGGGGAGTGTGGTTTTACTTTAGGTAGAGCGAAAGACATTAGGTAGAGTGAGACATTAGAGGTTTTGGGGCAGAAAGTGAGATGATCTGATTTATGTTGTTAAAATGTCACTTATTACTCCTTATCACTCCTTGCTTATATGAAGAACGTTATTCCCAATGTTACTATTCTCTTGACTCTGCAGTTCGAGTGGAGTGAATTCATCAAATGCTAGCTCTGTGACTTCCAGGACACCAATGCCTGTTAAGTTCTCACACACTAGAAGACCAGGGCCAAATCAAGCTACAAGGAGATCCCGAGCAAGGACCAGCCAGGGCCTCCTCCCGCTGGCTGTGCCTAGACTGGCTGTGTCACATGCCCAACCTTTCTGTGGTTCATGAGCAATGCACAACAAATCTTATCGTAGGAACATTCTTCCATAACCTCAGCCAGCCTAAACTCTGCCATTTGCTTTTTTGTGTAACTTTGATCATGGAAGAGAAAACCTTCTGCTCTCATCAGAGCTATTCCCCAAGTCAGGTTACCCCACAACATAGAGCAGCCTCACTCTTTGCAACTAGATTCTCTCATAAGCTCCTGTATGTCCTCAAAGAATCCTGGTTCCTCAATAATGGAAGTTAGCAGTAATTCTCAAAATGAGGGAGTGCTTCTAAATAAGAAATTCCTCTGTGTGTGTGTAAATAGTCTCAAACAGCTTTTATATATGAGGTCTGGCAGCTGCCAGCAAGGAAGGAAGCAAACATCTCATTTTGCAGTTAACCTGTCTCATTACATCATTTGTTGGCAGCCTTCGATGACATTTGTTCTGGGAACTAGACATATGTTTTTGATAAGGTAAGGACTCTTCCTCCAGATATATTGATGGCAATGAGATCATGACATAAGAAGCTGGGGTTGTAATATTAAAACCCAGCATCAAAAGTTTAGGCCAAAGGTCAGATGCTCAAAAGCCTTCAGGGCCAGAAATAAAAATAGTGTGTAGCTCCTTTCTATCAAGGCAGAAGTGAGCTGTGGTTACTGAGAGGTTGTGGCTCAAATGCATTCAATGAAAACTTTTTAGATAGTATGTTAATTAAGCCTAACCCAATTGGTAGACTCATTGGCCTCCAACTGGTAAAGTCATATGATGGGCTTACTGAATCACTTTTAACCTTGAGACTATTTTTCAGAACACAGAATTCCCCAGGTCTACTCTCCTAGTCAGAGTAAACCTGGGCAGTTTCCTCAGGCAGAGCTCTCTCTATGGATGTTGACTTATTTTGTTTAATTAAAAGTAATAAACCCTCCTGATCCCTAGATGGTCTCTATATGGCAACAGGCAATAAAGATGGTGATGATCCTGTGTTTACTATGCATCAGGCACTGGGCTAAGCACTTCATATGCTTACTTCTCTTAATGCTCACAAAACAGCTACCACAAGAATCTTGTATTTAACTGATGAGGTAACTGAAAGTCAGAGAAGTTAAGTAACTTGTCTAAAATCACACAACTCTATAGCTTTCAAAATCCTCCGAAGAAAAATTATTATTTAAGAAAAAAAAAAAACCTAATCCTTTAGTATCAACTTATTTTGTGGGTTTTAGAATGTGCCCCAAGCATTTGCATGAATTTCAGTTTAAATTTTCAATGTATGCCCATATATATAAACATTATTTCATTTTATTTTATTTTATTTTAGACAGTATCTTGCTCTGTTGCCTAAGGCTAGAGTGCAGTGGCATGATCTTGGCTCACTGCAACCTCTGTCTCTTGGATTAAAGCAATTCTCCTGCCTCAGCCTCCCGAGTAGCTGGGACTACAGTGATGTGCCACCATACCCAGCTAATTTTTGTATTTTTAGTAGAGACAGGGATTCACAATGTTGGCAAGGCTGGTCGTGAACTCCTGGTCTCAAGTGATCCACATGCCTCAGCCTCCCAAAGTGCTGGGATTACAGGCATGAGCCACCACACCTGGCCAAACATTTATTGAAATGTGCTTTTAGGCAGGGCACAGTGGCTCACTCTTGTAATCCCAGCACTTTGGGAGGCACAGGTGGAAGGATCACTTGAGATGAGGAGTTTGAGACCAGCCTTGTCAGCATGGTGAAGCCCCGTCTCTACTAAAAATACAAAAAAAATTAGCCAGACTTGGTGGCAGGCACCTGTAGTCCCAGCTACTTGGGAGGCTGAGGCAGGAGAATCACTTGAACCCAGGAGATGGAGGCTGCAGTGAGCCAAGATCATGCCACTGCACTCCAGCCTGGGTGACAGAGTGAGATTTTGTCTCAAAACAAAAACGAAAGCAAAACACACACACACACACAGAAATGTGCTTTTTAGGATGGTAAGGATAGTAAAACAAAAAACAATGAAAGATGGGGCAGAATAGGAATTCTATCACTAGAACTAAACCGGAATTTTCTAGATGCTGGTCTAAAACAGGGGTTACGAACTATGGCACATGGCCAAATCCAGCCTGCCACCTGCTTTTGTAAATAAGGTTTTAAGAAAACACCTTAAATGATGTATTATCTATGGCTGCTTTCCCATTACAATGGCAGAGTTAGGAGGTTGTGAGAAAGAATGTACGTTCCCCAAAGCCAAAAATATTTACTACTGGGCCCTTTACAAAAAAAAAGCGTATTAACCTTTGATCTATAACAACTCATACTATAAACATAATGCACATATTATTTCCACAAATTCTGTAATCTCGCCTGCTGTGTTTCCCCAGGTTTTGGCAATGAAGCAAACCACCAGGGCCTTAATGTAATTCCCATCTTACCCCCTGAAATGGGTAAAGGTCTTCCTCTTTTCTTTTAACTGGGTAGAGTGAACCTGCATTTAGAGGTCCCAACCTGCTTGCCAGGGCACAGAGCCAGAGGGCAAACATGGAATCATAATGATGCCAGAGATCCCCAAACGGCTCACCTTCCCTGGGCTTAAGCTTTAGCACTGTGCTCAGAGCCTTGCAGAAAGCATCTCTGGGAGTCCTTGTAACTGTCTTCAGGGTAATTATTGTTATTACTCCCATCTGATAGATGAGAAACTGGGGCCTCAAGGAGGAAATTGCCCAAGATCACACAACCTTTGGCTGACCCCAAAGAGAGTGGTGTTCATGACCATATAACATCATGGCATCTTGAACGAGAACTTTGCCTTAAGGCCTTCCTCAGGGAAGTGTTGGGCTAGAAACAACAGGCCTGGCTGCTGTGAAGAAAGGAGTCTCTTGTGGCCACAAAGGAAGAAGAAGCAGGGGTCTGGAGAGTCTCTGGATCCAGAGTTACTTGCTAAGGCTGAAGTCCGAGGTCCCTCTTGGACCACTCGTACCTGAATTTCTCCTGGTCTGTTGGGTGCCAGGTGGCATGGAGCTTCCCAGCCTTCACCCAGTTTGTTGACTACCAGGTGAACTCAGTTTCCAACTGCAGGACATCAGAACCAGATACTGAATGAAAACGTGTTCCCCCAGGTGAGCCATATGTAGACGAATGCTTGGGATGCTGGGTAGATGTTGAAAAAAAGTTTTGCCCAAAGGAAACCAAGTAGACACAGGCTGCGTTTAGTGGCCAACGAGGGCAGTCTTGCAACCAGGCCATCTTTCTGAGAATGGGAATATGGTGAGTGGCCAAACTTTGCTCTCAAAGTAGAGAATGGAAGTGTTGGGAAGGAGATAGGAAAGGAGGAAAGGAAGGAGACAGACAGGTTTCCCTGGTTCTTCCATCTTTAGCAGTAGCCCACCTAGTATGAGCACTGTTCTTATGTGGTAGGCTAGGTAATTCCACTCCCTTTCCCCCAAATCCCCCAAAAAAGATGCCATACCCTAAACCCTGGGACCTAGAATGATGTTACCTACAGGGCAAAGGACATTTTGCAGCTATGGTTAAGGTTATGGGTCTGAAAGTGGAGGAGATTACCCTAGATTATCTAGGTGGACCCAATCTAATCAGATAAAACCTTGAAGGCAGAAAATCTTCCCTGCCTAAATTTAGAGAGAGTCCATCATGTAAGGAGAGGCAGGAGAGATTGGGGGCTTCAGAGGGACTCGGCTGTCTGTGGCCGGTTTTCAGAACTAGGGGCCAGGAGCTTAGAAGTGCAGGTGGCCTCTAGCAGCTGGAATAGGCTGCAGCTGACAGCGAGGAAAGGAGTTCAGCCCTAAAATTATAAGGAACTGAATTCTGCCAGCAACGTGAATGAGCAAGGGAACAGGGTCTCCTCTAGAGCCTCCAGAAATGAGTGCAGACAGCCCTGCTAACACGTTGATTTTAGCCTAGTGAGACCTGCGTTGTGCCTCTGCCCTATAGAACTGTGAGATAATATGTTTGTGGTGTTTTTAGCCACTAAGTTTGTAGCCATTTGTTATGATAGCAATAGGTAACGAATACATCTTATGAATGAAAATGTGCTGGTTAGTAGCTGGTTAGAAAGTGGCGTAGGTGGGAGGAATTCTGGGAGGAAGAAGCTGGAAGAGCAGCTTCATTTTGAGCCCCTTGGGAAGAACAGGAATATACAGGTTGTATTATCTAATCTCATGACGGAGTTTTGCCCAGAGAAAACCAAGTAGACACATAATCTTGAGACATATTCCCTGTTTTCATGTTATCTCGCTTACTCTGTACCTACCCCTAAAACAGGAAACAGGAAACAGAGGACACTCCAAGGGGAGCTTTCCTTGACTTGCTCTCAAAATGTATGTGAAATAGATGGACGCCTCCCTGACTGTAGAGAATCAGTGCCAGGACCCTAGAGCTTTCTACTTGTGGGCATCAAACTTTTTAGCTACAGTAGTGTCAGACTGGGAATAAGCAGTGGACTGTTTTTGCCCTGTGGTACAATTCAGGCATCTCCATTTCACAAGGTACAGCTCAAGCCACTAAGGGTCTGAGTGCACCATGTGCTCAAACCAGAAATTCTGCAGCAGTGCTGGAGGGAGGGAGTGGTGGCTGTGGGTGACTTGCTTCTGTTTTCAAATTTTTGTTCTCTTCTCCTGTCTAGTCCTCTTCAGTTATTAATTAGAATCATTGCCTTTGTTTCTTCTCTGTCCTGTGCTTGTCAGGCAGTGCTCCTTTTCCAAGAAGGGGAATAAATGTATTGTTTAATTTACGAGGATATAATACTATAATAGTATATTCCTTTGCCTGAAATGTATTCTTAAGTATTACCTTGGTCTGTGCTTTAATTGAATTGGATAGAGACGGCACACTGCAATTGTTAAGGTTAACGACCCAACGATTTACAAGACAAGGCACATTTACTGGCAAATAGATTTTAGTAATTGTTCCGCTCCACGGTGAGAATAACGGTTTGTGTATTGATTCATCATGTCTTGGAGTTGGGGCTCACTCAGAGAAGACAGAGCCCAGGGTCTTGTGGCAGAGGCTGCCTAGGATCGGTGAGATTAGCAGACCCCACAAGCTCGGCTTGCTAAGAGTAATTTTGCTCAGGAAAAACCCTCAGGTGTCCTCAGGTGGAGTGAATAATAATTTTAAGACAAAGATGGCTCACAAGTGCTGCAGGTACCAGAATTTAAAAAAATAATAAAATAAACACACAAACCCCACGAAACTAATACAGGCTTATTTTTTTCCGCTTTTATTGAGATATTATTAGCAAATACAAATGGTATAATTTATGACGTTTAACGTGATGTTTTGATATACATATACATTGTAAAATTACCACAATCAAGCTAATTAACACATCTATTACCTCTCATAGCTGCCATTTATGTGTGTGTGGTTAGAACATTTGAGATCTCTCAGCAAATTTCAAATATACAATACATTATTATTAACTATAGTCGTCAAGCTTACAACTTGTAAGTGAAAGTTTATACTTCTTGACCAACATCTCCCCTTTCCTCTCACTCTAGTCCCTAGTAACCACAATTCTACTCTGTTACCATGAGTTCTACTTTTTATTTTATTTTTTTAAGGTTCTACATATGAGTAAGATCAGGCAGTATTTGCCTTTCTGTGCCTGGCTTATTTCACTTAGCATAACGTCTTCCAGGTTCATCCTTGTTGCAAATGTGGCAGGTTTTCCTTCTTTTCAAAGGCTGAATAGTATTCAATTGTGTAAATGTACCATATTTACCCATCATCTGCCAATGGACGCTTAGGTTGTTTCCGTATCTTGGCTATTGTGAATAATGCTGCAATGAACATGAGAATGCAAATATCAATATAGGTTTATTTTTGTTCTATGAAAAATAAGCACACTTGATACTCAGAACATTTCCACTGGGGGATTCAATTTGGCATTTTTAAGGGGAAGGGATAAATAAAACTTGGGGAAAATATCCTCTAGAATGGTTTGATCTCTTTTAAAGAAATATAATTGTGTTTGGACCCAGGATGTAGGTCCAGTTATCAGGTTGATTAAACTTATTTTTCTGATGCCTTGCCTCAGTATGGATTGAAAGCCACAGAATCATCTATGGGAACCTGGCCACTCCAAGCATATGTCAGTAAGTCTGTGCCCTTTTATTTTCTTGTACTTCTCTAAGACTATGGGCAAGAGGCTGCAATTCTTTTTCAAGGGCGTCTCCAGTTACTGCTCATTAACTCTGAGAAAAGCTCAAATAGGGAAGACAAAGAGGATTGGACTGAGGACGCTGGAGAGTGAAGACAAGACACGGAGCTCGTCCACATCACACACTGCACAGGGCTTCTAATCTCGGCAACCACATGGGAATGAGGCCCTGCTTCCCTTAGGTCTCTGCTGTCCTCAGGGAAAGTGAGTGAGATGAGTCAAGGCACAAGAACAGCAAGCCTCCTTGTATTGTTTTTCCAAGTATGCTGTTTATGTTGTGCGTGTGTATATATGTAGATGTGATATATTAATCTGGAGATCTCATCTGATGGGATATGAGAAAAAAGCCCAGTTGTAGAAGACAGACCAGCACTGAGAGATGTCATTATTAAAAGACAAATGAAAGGCAACTTTTCTGGCGGAATGTAATATCACACAAATACACAACACAGTTTTGTTTTTCTTTTTTAAACTCTTTAAATTGTGAAATATCATACTTTAAAACAAGCATTTACAATTTGTATTTACAGTTTAATTTAGAAAAAAACGTTTACCTATGTAACAAACCTGCACATCCTACACATGTGTCCCAGAACTTAAAATCAGATAAATTAATTAAAAAAAAAATACAAGCACCTGTGGACCCACCACCCAGTTTAAGAACTAGAACATGACCCATGCATTCTGTTTCCAGGGATTCTGTTCTGAAATCCTTCCCCAGGCATGCTGCCTCCCTTCCTCCCTCCCAGCTAGGAGTACCTCTGAATTTTATGTAGTCATTTTGTTTTAAGAGATACATATCTTTACATAGCTCTAAAATTGTAGAGCTGTGTGTAGCACCAGTTCACTCTTTTTTAACATTCTGTATAGCTTTTCATCATATAAATATACCACAGTTGGGTTACCCACACTATTGTTGGTGGAAACCAGGGTCATTTCCAGTTTTCAGCAGTGCTGTGCATGTCTTGTGTCATACATGTGCAAGAGTTCTCTCAGGTAGATACCCAGGACTGAGCTTGCCAGCTCACAGTTTGTATATATGTTCAGTTTTTACTACCCAATGCCAAATTGTTTCCTGAAGTGGTTGTACCAATTTTTACTCCCACCAGCAGTGAGAGTTCCCACTGCTTCATACTCTTGCCAATATTGGATATTGTTGGATTTATTATGGTTTACTAACTGATGGTACAAAGGATATTTTATTACAATGTTAGTGTGCAAATAGTTTAAATTGGTCATAAGCTTGAGCACCTTCTCATGTTGGATATATATGTTTCTTTTTCTGTAGAAAGCCTTTCCATGAACTTTTTCCTTTTTTCTTATATTGTGTTTTATTCTTTGTTATTCACTAATAGGAGCTCTTCACATATTCTAGATCCTTGCTGTCCAACAGAAATACAACGCAAGCCACATATAATTTAAAATTTCCTAGTAGCTACATTAAAGAAGTAAAAAGAAACTAATAAAACTGCTTTTAATAATTCATTATTTTATGTCACTAAACTTTATCCAAATGTACCTAAAATTATCAATATAAAATTATTAATGAAGTCTTTGAAATTTAATGTGTATGTTATACTCATGACAGATCTTATTCTGTGCCAGTCACATTTCAGTTGCTCACCAGCCACCTGGCGACCGTATTGATCAATACGTGTCTAGAGGCTTCTCCTTTGACAATTAGATTTTCTTCTAAATTGTAGCTTGTGCTCTCACTTTCTTGTGGCTTCTTTTTATGTGCAGGAGCGCTTCACTTGAACATAGCCCCATTTGATTAATCTTTCTTAGTGCTTTTTTTGCGTTGTGCTTAAAACCTTCTCTATACTGAGGTGATGAAAGTGTTGTCTTTTGTCCAGAAGTTTGAAAGTTTTATCTTTTATGCTTACAGTCTTGATCCATATGGACTTCAACTTTGGGTATCGTTTGAGGAAAGCTTTAATTTCAACTATCTATATGGATAACACACTGCTGAACTGCTCCTTCTTGGTCCACAGCTCTGCACGTAACCCTGTCGTGAGTCAGGTTTCCACAACAGGCACGGGTGTGTTTTCAGACTCTGTCTTCTGTTCCATTTGTCTCTTTGTTTGCCTCTTTCCAAATACCACACTATCTTAATTATTATAGCTTTAAAATAAGCCCTGTTATCTGCTGAGGCAAGTCTCCTGGCTTGTTTCTCTCTTGGAGTTTCTTGGTATATTTCGACCTTTGCTTTCAGATATAAATTTTAAAATCAGTTTGTCAGGGTCTGTGAAAATCCTTTTGTGGCCGTTCTATTCTGTTAGATGAGCTGTGTGAACTCAAATAAGTCACTTTGCCTTTTGGGCCTATCTTTTCATCTGTAAAATGACAGTTTCATTTTGATAGGAGTGAGTGTTTCATTATTAAATGATGTAATGCATGTAAAGTTCCTAGCACAGTGCCTGGCACCCAGGAAATAGTCAACAAGTAAAGGAGTGGTTTTATTGCTGTTACAGCTGAGATGTGGGGGCCTGTTGTGGAGAGTGCTAGAATCTCAAAAGAAAGGCTGGTTTTTAGTTGTACAGAACTGCAGTCTAGGAACTAGACTTATTATCGCGTTTGTCTTCACATTTTAGTGCAGGCTTTTGTGATTAATATTAACAATGCACGTGTATAGAACTTTATACCTCAAAATATTTTCACTCATTTGATCATATTTGGACTGCTAAGGAGCATTGAGAAGCAAGTAAGCATGCACGTATTTGGAAACACCTGACAAGCTTCAGCCAAGCCTTGGAAGCTATATTAGGACAATGGGGTAAGAGGTTATAAGGATCAGACAACCACTCAGCTGCCTAGATGCCATCCATCTGCCAAGACAATTTGAAGGTGGAAGGGAGGGTAGGATTGCTAGAGAGAAAAAAAGGACATTCATCTAAATTTGGATCTCCAATAAACAGTCATTTTTTAGGATAAGTATGTCCCACATATTGCAGATATACTTATAGTGCGACATTCATTTCTCTGAAATTCAGATTTAACTGGGCATCCTGTGTTTTCATTGGACACCTAAATCTGGCAGAAGGTATTGCTGTTACTTCTTCAAATTGGAGCTGTGCTCCAGAGTCTTAATGCATAAATTGCCCTGAGATGTCATGCAGTCCAGCTCCTTCTTTTAGCAAATGTGGAAATTGAGATCCAGAGGCTGAGTGGTTATGTGTGGAATCAGATGATTCCTGATTCTGCATTCTTTTTTATGCTTCTGAATGTGCAAAAATACACAGCCACCTTTTCACTGTCTTCTTTATTTTGGAGAGGTAGGGACCTCTACCACATTGACTACAACTCTTCATTGAGAGTTGGTCATAGGCAGATTACATGGCAGGCCCTAGCCACCAGGCAAGTATCTAGTCACTCGGGATTAGCTAGGTCTGAAATTCTCAGGGTTCTAGAAGTATCATTCTGGACTGGAGCTGAAGGCCATGAGGCCACATAGCCAGGCTTTGGGGGCCTCCATTGAAATGCAGCCTTGTCAGAGCCGTCAGCTCCTGTGCTGATAGGGAACAGAGAGAAGCAGGCAAAATCACAAAACTCTTCAGATGAAAAAGAATAAAAAACGATAAAGGGAAAGGAAAGAGTAACTGATGAGAAAAGATACTGCCACTTCTGACAATTGGAGGGGCTGAAGGGCCTAAATGCGAGGAAAAAGAGGGGTTCCACTGGGAAAGGCAAGTGGTACAACAAGATTTCATATCAGAATATTTTTTCTAAAATGAGGACTCTTAGACTGAGAAAGGACTCCCATGGGCCTCTTAGATTGATGAAGAGTCCCATTGCTGGAGTCATTTTAAACCAGAACTGAACAAAGTGATTGAAAATAAACTGCAGGGAACACTTGCCTGGATATCTTCTGGGACAGACTTGATCATCTGATCAGTCTCTTCCTTCCCTCAATGCCTGTGAATCACTGGTTCATTTGAAAGCATGATAGTTAAAACTCTCATGGAACCAGAACTTGAGCATTTAATTGAAAGTAATTTTCGTACAAGTGAGGCATGGTCTAGAAATTCATTTGTTGTGCGTGTATGTAATTTTTTTTAAAGTCCAAGATAAGGCGAGCAACTAGTTTCAGAATCCTTACTGGGCCAAAGCTTTGTTTCAATCTTGTTATGCTGTTACTATTTCTAACCTCTAGTTGCAAATTATTTTTATGTGACACTTACGTCTGTTTGACTTCATTTTTCTAACTAAATAGCTTTTCAGGAAATAGATCTCCTGACTTATTTCAGAGCTCTAAATAAATATCCAGAGTATCTGTGTACTATAAACACATTATAAAAACTCCTCTATGGTGCTGATCCAAGGCATGAAAATTGCCCTCCTGGTGTTCTATGCCAAGCCTGGTTGACCTTCCCAATTTTTCTGGTACAAATCTGAAAAACAAACTCAGCTGTCTGGAGAAACATCAGGCATGGGCATACATTAGATAAATGTTTGTGTTTTCCTTTCATCACGGACGACCTCGTAGGAGATGAATGACATAAACACTCTACCTGTTAGTAGGCCTGGATTGCTGTCACATTATTTCCTCCATCAGTTCTAATATTCCTGGAAATAGATGTTTTTAAATGCAATTTGGGCAGCAGTTATTATCTTTTGCTTTGCATCTTGCTTACCCTCCATGCAATGAATGACTAAATATCGTTGATTCTACTCTTTCTCCTGTAATCCTCTCCCCTGCATCCCCACCTCTCTAGCCCCACTGGCACTGCCTATGGCCTCCCTACCTCCCATCTCCCTGCTGTCTATTGTATATGCTGCAGCTACACTTAGTTTCCCAGAGCAGAGCCTTGATCCTATCGCTCTCCTGCTCAAAACCTGTCCATAGCTCCCTGTTTTCTATGAGGCTTTCCCAAACATTAGTCATACCACCTCCATTATCTTTGCTATTTTCCCTTTCCATCTGTGCTGTGGTTTACTTCATATTTATCTTTAAATAGGCTCACTTAAAAAAATCTTAAATGTATTCTAAAGGGAAACTTTATCTCTAAGTAAATGGAAAACCAGTACCATCTATCATAATAGAAACTATAAAAATAAATGCAATGAAAACAAAAGTATTATCTTCCAGCAAGATAGTATTGCCTGAGGCTCAAAGCCTGAAGTCTGATTTCTCTGTGTTTACAAAGGTGGGTGATGATTCAGTGACTGTTTTTCCCTCCAGATCCATTTTTCTCTCTTCTTCTTGCTCTCTGCCCAGGAAGCTGAGCCTGAGGACAGGTCAGTGAGTTCCCTTACTTTCTGGTTTCCAGCTGGCCTCAGCCTATGGGAGCCCAGCAGAGTCTAGGAAGGAGGGAACGATGGGTCCAGGGCTTTATTCCCTGGCTCCCTCCCTGCAGGGTCACCACAGCCTGGCAGTATCCCCTGACCAAAGATTGCTCCCCATTTTAACATGGCTTGTTCTTAAACCCTCCTCTTGTCCCTTTAAGCCTGGAAATGGTGACAGCTCTCCCTTTACAAGCCCTGGGTCAGTGTGTTGCCATTGTGGTTCCCCTGTACCCATACTTAGTTGATTGTCCCTTTACGACACCCTCTTGGATTATCCTGCTTTGATAAGTCATATGTCTCCTGTGGAGACCCTGACTAGTATAATTATCATGGATTAGTTGTTATGGATAGACCCACATCAACTGAGACTTCCTCCTTGGCTTCATCAGATTGAAGGGGAATTGATAGGTAGGTGGTCTCTGTACCACCTTGCACCATGCATGTACACCAGTGAATAACACATGTGTTCCCCAATCTGGAGAATATCTTTCTATGGAATAAACCCCACCATCCTTTGTGTAGGATTCAAGCTGGACTGGAGTGCCACTCAACTTTCCCATCCTATTTCCTTCCACACACCCTTGCTTACCGACAAATAACCATGCTATTTCCTGTTCTTGCCCCATAATTTCCCAACTTTGGTCTGTATTTAGACCATTTATTCTGCTTAGAAAGAATACCTCCTCCATCTCCTCATTAAATCTGGTCACAGTTCTGATGTTGCCTTCTCCATGAAGCCAACACTAATATGCTTGGTTCTCTTAATATTGTCTAGACCTCCCCCAAACTCTGGGTACCATTCCCCCCGTGTCTCCCATGGGGTGCAGGGTGGCAGAGGGTCAGACTTGCCCAGGCCCCTGGCTGAGCCTTACCTTGGAACCTTGCACATAGACCTTTGGCCTCTTTCTTTTTGAGATGGAGTCTTGTTCTGTTGCCAGGAGTGCAATGGCACAATCTTGGGTCACTGCAACTACAGCTTCCTGGGTTTGAGTGATTCCCCTGCCTCAGCCTCCCAAGTAGCTGGAACTACAGGTGCGTGCCACCACACCTGGCTAATTTTCTTGTATTTTTAGTAGAGACGAGGCTTCACCATGGTGGCCAGGATGGTCTTGATCTCCTGACCTTGTGATCCGCCCCCCCCTTGGCCTCCCAAACTGCTGGGATTACAGGCATGAGCCACTGTGCCCAGTGACCTTTGGTCTCTTTAATCCATCTCTGACACCCCATGGCCCTTACTCTGTGGAGGTCATCCTGTTCTAGCTTGTTTTATAATCATGACTTTTCTCTTGGATTATACCAAAGCCCCACACATTCATTTATTCATTTAACATGTAATGATTAAACCTACAAAGTATTGGGTGCATGCTAGGTGCTGAATAGATAGTGATACATGAAATAACCTGATTCCTAAGCCCAGGGAGCTTACTACCTAAAGAAACCCTTACTACCTATAGAAACCCTTTGAGACTATACCCTTTTCAAGAGAGGTATGAGCTCGAGAGTACCCATCAATAATTTACTTGCACACACACATAATTGTATAGAAGCCACTGGTTTACAGTTTGTGATGAAAGTGCCCTAGTTGTTAAGAACATCCTTCCCTGGGAGATGGCCTCCATGAGGGGCAGTAGAGGAGAATGGTTAAAAGGCAAGTCAGGCTGTAATCACAGCTCTGATTATTCACTTTCAGCAAACATGGCACCTCTGAGCCTCAATTTCCTCAGCTATAAAATGGGTTTGTTCTCTCCATATACTTTTCTCAGAGGTTTGTGAGGAGTCAAAATACTACCTACAAAGGTTTGTAATGGTGCCTATCACAAAATAAGTGCTCAGTATATGTCAGTGGTGGTTGTGAGGGGAGTGGCTATCAGCTTATGGAAGTCTAGACATTGGATCTCTAAATACAGGCAAGATTTGTATTTGCTTGGGACCATCTAGGTTCAACTCACGTGGAAAATCTTCCAAGTGCCAGGGCTGTGATTGTAAACAAGCTGGAAGGAAAATACACAGTAAACACACCAAAGGAGGAGCTGTGGAAGGAGCTGGAAGGGGTTCTGAGCAAACAGGGACTGCCACAGCCTGAGGACAAGTCCACCCAGAAACTCATATGTATGCTCTACTAAGATTCTGTTCTTGAAACATTTTCTTGTCTAGGAACACAGAGGATTATGTAGGTTCTCAAAAGATATTTACTGTATTGAGTCCATTGTATGTGCATAACACCACAGACCCAATTTAGGGATAGTGGTAGTTGTAAGCTTTATTAAAAATAGGCTATCATTCCTGCCTTAAGACAATTTCCAGCTGACACATTAGTGACTCATCTTTTTATCTTCATCAAAGGCAGGTAATTTATAACCTGGGAGACATTGTAGAAGTAACTACTTTTTTAAAAGTACCAGAGGGCAGAAAAGTATTAGTTGGTGGGATTGCTTTGTGTCTTTCATCTTGGGTGACTAGATATACCTTCATTTCAAGGGGAGGAGGATGGGGAGGACAAGAAGAGTCCCTATTCTGGCTTTCCAGAAAGAGCCTGTCCTCATGGAAGCCCATGGCTATACTTTGTGCTGCCCCTTTGTAAGAGGGAGAGACTGAATTTCCTCAATAAAAATCACAGCTGCCTCTTTAAACATTTACTTTGTGTGAGCAGAATTGAACAGATACTATATGACTTATTAGCTCTTTCTGACAAGAACCATCTGATGTAGGTACAGTTTTCCCCTTTAACACCCTAGGACCCTGAGGCCTAGAGAGTTCAAGTTCTTTGCCCAAGGTCACCCAATGGATGAATAGTGCAGGTGGAATCCAGATCCAGGTCTACTTGCCACCCAAGCTCACTTTTTATGCTATCTCACATGCCTCTCCAGATACTTCTATGGAAGGTATTTGGTTAGGTTGATTTGACATTGTAAGTATCTGATCACGTATTCCCTGGAATTCTCTATTCACTGCCACTTAGAACAATGACTATTATTCTCAAGATACTTCAGGCCCCCTGCTACACCCTAAAGAGTCCTATAAAACATTAACAAGCAATCAATGAGAAAATTTGCATGTTTCAGTACAAGAAAGGGCTCTGAATCTCTTGTCATCACTCTTCTGTATCTCAGCACTGTCCATGTTTGTTTTTATATTTGTTCGTCTGTTGACCACCTCTCCAACTAGACGGTAAACTCCATGAGGCAGGAACCAAAACTGTGGTGTTCACCTGTCTATACTGGGTGTGCCTAGCAATAAACATTTTCTGAATAAATGAATTCTCTCTGAATTGGTAATCTCCATGTAATGCACATGATTTAAGTCTATTTACCAGAATTTTTGAGCAAATAGTTCTATCCTTTTTGACACATTTTCCACAGTTTGTATAATTTATTCATAGAATCCTTCTTAGACTACTAATAAATTCCTTTGGGACATAGTCCTTTTATATGTGGAGGAATCCACCACCATGAAATGTTCACAAGAAATGACTTTTAAAATTTTATTTGTGGCCATGCTGATTATGAATTTCTGAACTATGTCTGGGTTGCTCTTCTTCTTGGAATATGCAAAGTGGGATACTGGCATCTCTGTATTTGGAGAGTTACAGCTTCTGAGTTAAAAGATGAATGGGAAGCAGCAGGAAAGGGAGAGATCGGAAATCTCCACTCCCTGAAATACAGACACTTCACATACCCAGGAGGTAAATTCCTGGCATGAATTGTAACAAGTATACACAGGCATTTGTACTTTGTTTGCTTATGTGCTAGATGACATGGCAGTCTGTGAACAGGGGCCCCACATCTGCAGGCAGGACATTCAGCCCTGTGTCTTGCCACTACCATGACATCTGAGGTTCTTTCATTTTTGTTTTTCTATTCTGATGAGATTGAGGCACACTGACCCACTGGTAAAGAAGAAAATTTATTTGTGAACTTGTAGTCACTCCATTTGACAGCCTCCCTCTACTCACTGAGGCACAGCACAAGTGGAACAGGAAAAAGGCCTCTGGAGAGCTTGTGTTCCACTGGTTTCTTTGACTTTTGCCAACTAGCTTTGCAAATGTTCTCAAAGGTATTCATTACCTCTGCAGGTGTGAAATAACTCTGCAGTTCAAGGGTTTATGAAATCACGTGAAACAGTTGAAAGCTGTTCTGGCAAGGCGACCAGAGTCAGAATTAGCTGTCACCAAGCCACATCCTGGCTTAAACGACGTTATTTATATCTAACTGCACTCGACTCCTCCCAAAGCCTTCTGTTGAGCACCAAAACCTCACCATGGTTTCACTCTTAGCATTTCTTTTGTGTGAAGACAAAAAAGGTTGCTTTTATAAATCTCTGTTTGAGCCCAGATGGAGTGCATTTCATGCAGGAAAATGTTGCTTACAGTGAAGTTGATGAAATAATTGCTGGGATTTCTGGGCATGCTCCACAAACCCAGAAGACTGGAGGTGAACGGGCAGGGAGAAGAGATTCCGTTGCTTTCTCATTCCTTTTTTTGTGACTCTCCCTGGAAAGAGGAAAATGTAGGCGTATGTAGATCAATAAGTGTCATTACAAATGCTCAGTGTTCTTAGTCATAAAATAGGAGCAAGAACAGTACCCACTTCCCAGAATTGGTGAGGACCCCTGAATGGGTGCATGCCAGCTTCTCGCACAGCCCCACCAGGTAATGAGTTCCACTGTGTAGCCATCATTACTCAGAGTTAATCTATGAAAGAGTGTGTGGGAGGGGGACAGGCCTTAGATTCCAAAGGGTGGAAATCAGTGGAAGGAGGCAGGATCTGATCATGCCTAGACCAGATGCTTCCAAGCCAGGCAGGCAATAGATGGTGAGAAGCCGAAATGCCTGCCCCTTTGGTGAAGGTTCTCATTGGTCTAAGGCATCCTGGCCAACTGACACATGATATCATGTAACGTGTTTTCCTGGGGCCCAGAAGCTTCTGTGTGCAGCTTCTTTAAAGATCAAAACTGCAAGACTTTGAGTTTTGGTATCTTAATATAATTTTGAAAAAATCACGGTAAAATATATATAACATAAAATTTACCATTTCTAAGTGTACAGTTCAGGGGTGTTAAGTATGTTTGCATTGTTATGTACCCAACCACCTGAACTCTTTTCATCACATAAAACTAAAGCTCTGTATCCATTATGTAAGTCCTTAATTCCCCTGGTTGCCAGGGAGCCCCTGACAACCACATCAGTTTGCTTTTTGATGACCTTATTATTTGTTTTATATATTTTTGTGATTTGTGTTTGTGGGAGTTTTTAAACAGGGGTGGGGTGGAGGTAGATCTAGAACTTTTGTATTTTAGTGACCTAAATATGAAATCTTTCTAGAGTGGCAAATAGAGATATTTATTTCTCATGTCTGCCCTGGAAATAGAATTAATTTGCCGTTTCAGAAATGAACCACATTGCTTTCGATATTTGTCAGACTTTTCAACCTCATTTCCACATTGGAAGGCTATATGGCTCACTGGTGAGAGAGCAGCCATGGTTTGGCTGAATCACTGCATTAATGATTCTAAAATATTCCCATCTAATCCCCTGTAGCTGAAGAGGATAAACACATACTGTCAAGGACTTGGGTCTGGGAGACTAGCACAAGGCAGCTTG
Source organism: Pongo pygmaeus (assembly GCF_028885625.2). Taxonomy (NCBI): domain Eukaryota; kingdom Metazoa; phylum Chordata; class Mammalia; order Primates; family Hominidae; genus Pongo; species Pongo pygmaeus. The sequence goes on along the minus strand of NC_085930.1, from coordinate 94,056,335 downwards.
TCAAATGCAAAAATGGTTTGGAAGGGTCAAAGTTTAGCTAAAAAAAATTCAGGCAAACTTTTCATTTATCCATGTTTCCTTTAATATTTATATTAAAATTGTTTAGTTACCCTTCAAACACATAAAACTTGTAAGTAAAATGGAGTCTGTAAGAAGATCTATATTGTCCACATTTTCACTGACTCCCAGTATACCAATATAAAGTATAACAGATTTGAAATCTTAAATTATTAATCACCTTTTTACCCATGTTCAGATTAACTGGGTAATCTAAAAATAGGAGGGAGGACCTTATGTGCAATTTTTGGGAACGTTCAGGAGCATGCTCTTGAAGAATTGCTGATAAAGTGTATAATTGTCCCGTGACCACCATCACATCCCGGGGAGAGCCTTATGTTTGGTTAATAAAAGAAGGCAGGATCTGGTCTCTTTTTAAAAAGACTCCAGCCTTAATTATGATTCATTTATTTAAAGATAGCCCCTGCCACCTAGTCTTATCTTGGCTCTGAAAATAAACAAATATCACATGCTTCCAACAGGAAAAGGTTTGAATGACCTTTATAAGGCAATTTCCCTTTGACTGGATAAGAAGAGATGTTCCTTGCACTTTCCAACCACAGAGGTAAATTTCCAGCCCTCCTCCAATGTACAGGATGAAGTAACACTGATTCTACCTAAGATAACATTCTTCATTGAACACATATATACAGATGTCCTACTATATATTAGGTGCTAGGACTATAGCACTATCAACAAACTATTCTATCAAGGCCTTGGTCTGATAAGATTCACATTCTTGGGTGGGAAAAATATGGCAAACAAGTGAATGCATAAAATAATTTTAAAGACTGATATGTGCAACAAAGAAAATATATCCCAAGGGTATGACTGAGTTTGCCTGCTTTAACTGGGTGGTCAAGGATAGCCTTTCTGAGGTGGTGACATTTAAATGATCTTTACAACAAGAAGAAGCCATCGTGTGAATATCAGGGAGAAAAGATTTCTAGACAGAGGGAACTACTCACGCAAAGGCCTTGAAATAGAACCAGCTTGTTTTGTTGTTTTGTTCTGAGAAGCCAAGAGAGTGGCAATACAGTTCAATCTTGAAGAGGAAGGGCTTGTGAACTCAGGGCAGAAGAGGGATAGACAGGGGTCAGAACATGTGGGATCCCAAGGCAACAAGTTTGGCATTTATACCAACAGCAATGGGAAACCCTTGATGGAGTTTGAGCAAGAGAGGCATGATGTGAAGTCTTTGAGATGACCATACTGCTAGCTCTGTGAAAACAGACTTCGGGAGTCATTTGGAAGACTCTTACACTTGTCCAGGTGTAAGAAATCCTGGCTTAGACTAAGGTGGCCACAGTGAGAAGGGAAGGAAATGGCAGAGCTCAGGATATAACATAGAACTATGGTGGTTAATTTCATGTTAACTTGGGTGGGCCACAGTGCCAAGATATTTGGCCATCCATTACCTGAGATGATTCCGTGAAAGTGGTTTTTTGGATGAGATTTATTTTTAAATGGGTAGGCTTTAAGCAAAGTAGATTATCCTCCATAATGTAGGTGGGTGTCATCCAATCAGTTGGTTTCCTTAGTAGAGCAAACACTGACCGACCTCCTCTGAGCAAAAAGAAATTCTGCCAGCAAACTGCCTTTGGATTTGAACTACAACTCTATCCTGGGGCTCCAGCCTGCTGGCCTAACCTGCCTTGCACCTTTAGAATTGCAAGAACCAATTACTTAAATTATCTCTCTCTTGTTCTCTTTCTCCTCTCCCTGTCGCATCTCCCCCTGCCCCTGTGTATGCCATACATCCTGTTGGTTCTGTTTCTCTGGAGAACCTTGGGATTCACTGATGGGTCAGAAAGAGAGGAATCAAGTAAAGCCCAGAGCACTGTCCAGTAGAAACAGAATACAAGCGATATATATATGTATAAAAATAACTTTAAGTCTTTTTAGCAGCCACATTAAAAGCTGTTCAAATAAATAGGTAAAGTTTTTATAACATACGGTATTTTACTACACCAATATATCTAAAAATGTTATTTCAGTATATAATCCATAGGAAAATTATTCCTAAGACTTTTACATTCTTTTTATCATACTAAGTCTTTGAAACTCAGTGAATGTTTTACACTTAAAGCCTTTCTGAATTCAGGCCAGCCCCATTCTGAAGTGCTCACTAGCCAATGCTTTGGGCGGTACAGGTCTAGTTGGCCTCCTAGCTGAGCATACAAGAACCTAGCAGGTGTTCTGACCAGGCTCGAACCCTTTTATGCAGCAGTTTCCCTCTGAACAGGCAGGAAGGCTGTTCTTTTTGTCTCAAAGGCTGAACTGTGAAAACTGCTATTCTCCCTTTGGTGACCTCCATATAAAAAGTTTCATGACTATCTGTGAAGCCGGTGGGCCCATGGCTATGACTCTGCCCTTACAAGGGCTAGGCTTCCTCACTCAGAAGGTCATTCAGAAGATGAGGTCTTGGAGTCTCTTTCATCTATGTCTTCTCTGGAGTCTCGGTGTTTATGAGTCATCTCTTGCCCCAGAGCCGGTAGTGGGCAACCAGTATCAATATAAAAAGAAACACAAGTAGACTATGTTTTTAAGCCAAATGAAGGCAAATGACTCCACGGGATTTTTTAAACAGAGAGTTGGTTTGAACATGCCAAACTCACAAGAACAGACAAGTAGTAGGCATTCACAGTGCAAGTGGCTATTTCATTTAACAAAACATCATATTTCATTAATTAATGTTAATTACATTGGTTTGGTAGGTTTGCTAATTTCCAATTTGTGTTCTTTGTGATGATATAACGGCAGATAATATCATTATATTTTTATATTATCTAAGTCTCTGTAAAATTAGCTGACATTGGGAGTCCATGAGACAGTTCTTCCTTTTAAAGGGGGTCTTTAAATGTACCCACTCGACTAAGTTTACCAACTGTTCAAAGTGGAAAATAGTTCCCAGAAGCTGAATGGGTGGATGCCCATTGTACCACCTACCATTGCTTGACCCCCACCCATGAGCTGTTCCTTCATATTCATAACTAAAATGCCAAATGTGTGACTTGAGTAATTAACTAGAGACCTCCAGAAGGCTTTACTTCTTATTCTGGGTACATTGATATTTACTTTAGTATTTGTTTTGTCTTTAAAGTCATGTTCCCTTTTGATTCTTTAATATCATATCCAAAAAGAAGTCCTTTTAACCTATAACAATGCAAATTAAAAGTGCTGTCTTTCAGCTACCTCAAGGATTTAGCATGTGTTCCTGGAAATCTAACCAACCTTTTAAAAAGTATTTGTATGGGAATATATTTCTGAGCCCTAAATTATGGATTTTGAAACTAAAATATAAGAATACTGTAAATGCAAAACTTCCAACAGATAACAGAATTTGCAAAATCTCTAATCTCTTGTATGTGCCCCAAGTAGTACTCTCTATAGGCCATTGGAGCAGAACATCTGGCTCAAAATAATTTCAGCACCAAAAATGGTCTAACTATGGTCTCCATAACATAACCCAATGGTTCTCATATTTTAGATGCTTGAGGCACAGGTGGAACTGGCTAACAATTCAGACTTCAGGCCTTGACTCCCCTGGGAATCTGCAGTTGTTTCCCTCCCCTTGAGTGAGACTGACTGTTGGGAGTAGAATAACCGCATGCTCTGGGTCAGAATGCCTGGCCCTTCAGAGTAACGGCAGCCATGATCGCTGAGCTCCTACTGTGAGGCACATACTTCACCACACTAACACATGGAATCCTTGCAAGCTCCTTACATAGTCAGTATTTTATGCACATTGCAAATGAGAATACTAAGGCTCAGAAGAGGCAAGCTCCTCTCCCATTGTTAAACAGCTATTGATAAACAGAACTGGGACCTAAACTTGTCTGATTTCCCACACTGCTGCTCCATCAGATTCATGCCAGGACCTTAAATCCCTCTGAATCAACAGAGCTAACCTAAAGGGCACCTTGATTTCAGGTTTTGTTCCCAAACCTATGACTGTGGCCTGGCCACATAATGAAGACCCAGTTGGTTCTAGCTTCACAATGAGCTCATTGGCACTGTCCCCACCACCACCACCCCCTCTCCACCTCTGATCATCCACTGTCATTTCTATATGACCTTTGCCAGGCTTGTTCTCATATCAAAGCTTCTGCCGTCTATGTTTAAATGCATAAGCTTGACAAATGTTTTCATTTGAGAAGGCAAGCTGCCTCCCCGTGCTTGGTCTAATGTGAGATTGGTAGAGTGACACTCCTGGATTCAGTTTTAGTCATCAACACTTTGAGCTGATGCTGATCTGATTAATTGTCCTATTTAGACTCTGACAGGTAAAAGTCATAGATTCAGGAAATGGAGACTCCCCTCACCCTGCTATGAAGGGGAGTCTGAGAGGGTTGGGCAGCTCTTCCTGGCAGTGGCAGGCAGTGTGGGGACACGTGTATGGTTAAATCGTTAATGCTCTTGAAATTACCCCTATTAGATGAGACCTAAAGAAGCCTAACTAGGCATCACTCTAGCGCTGTTAGGAATCATGTTATCTGGTCTGCTGGCAACTCACATTGAATAATAAGTGGATGTGTCTCAAGATGCCTATCTCTAAATAAGATGAAAATCCAACCATGAATATAAGCCATAAAGATCTAGAGGCAAATTTACAAAATACACTCATCTAAAATTAAGACAATGACAGGGAGGTATCTTTGAGAAGTGGCCCATGTTGTAATGGTTAATTTTGTATGTCAAGTTGACTGGGCCACAGGGTGCCCAGATTAAACATTATTTCTAGGTGTGTCTGTGAGAATGTTTCCAGATAAGATTAGGACTTGAATTGGTAGACTCAATAAAATAGATGATCCTCCCCAATACGGCTGGGCATCATCCAATCTGCTGGGGGCCTGAATAGAACAAAAGGCAGAGGAAAGGGAGAAATTCACTCCTTTTTTTCTACCTCATTGCTTGAGCATCTCATCTCATCTTCTCTTATCCTCAGACTGGGATTTATACCCAGTCTGCCATGGCTCTCTAGTGTGTGGACTTGGACTGAATTACGTCACCAGCTTTCCTGAGTCTCAAGGTTGCAGACAGTAGTTTCTGGGACTTCTTAGCCTCCATTGTATATGTCAGTTCTTCATAATAAATCTCCATATGTATCTCTCTAGAACGATCTATAAACCTATGTTAGCTATATCTATATATCTCTATACCTCTATCCTATTGGCTCTGTTCTCTGGAGAAACCTGATGCATGTGTGTTATCAATCCCTGCCCTGTGAATAGAATCTGCAGGTGGCTGGTATGTTTGCATGGCCATCTTTTTATCTAGTAATGATCAATCTGAGGAACAGTGAAGATCTGCTGGGGAAAGAGATGGGGGAGGAGGGGAGACAGGTAAATTAGTGGTGTATTTGTTGTGATTCAGGTGTTATAATAATGCAGCATTCAACTTATTGCTCTAATTGTATTTGAGATAAGACCAAACCTCAACCATGTGGCATTTTCTCACATTCATAGGTTTAATGTTAACTTCAAAAAGCAAAAGTGGTATACCATGTAACTTCAAGCAATGCTCCCAACCATAGCCAAGAACTGCAGATTCTTGGCTATGAATAATAAGTCACAATAATACTATGAATTTAAGAGTATTTGACTGAAGAACCTAAGGATTTATGATGGCATATTTTTCTCCATTCTCAACAGTAAGCTGTTTGCTCAATTATTGAACACATTCACAAGAGAAATCAAACCTCCTGAGTTTCAGATAAATCTAGTTACTCTTCAAGTTAGACACATGAACCACTTCCACTTGATTTGATTCTTCCTTTTCTGTATCAGTTATTCAGTTCCTCTGCTGAAATTCCCTTTATCATATGACTCACTTACTATTGTCCCTCTTATTTTCTAATAATCTGTTACAATTAATCAGCACCTTTTCCTTTTTTTTAACTTTTATGTTAAGTTCAGAGGTATAAGTGCAAGTTTGTTACACAGGTAAACTCTTGTCGGGGGGGGTGTTTGTTGTATAGATTATTTCAGCACCCAGGTATTAAGCCTAGTTCTCATTAGTTATTTTTCCTAATCCTCTCCCTCCTCCCACTCTCCACCCTCCAAAAAGCCACAGTATCTGTTGTTCCCCTCTATATGTCTATGTGCTTTCATCATCCAGCTCCCACTTATAAGTGAGAACATGCGGTATTTGGTTTTCTGTTCCTGTGTTGGTTTGCTAAGGATAATGGCCTCCAGCTCACTGGGCCATGAAACTAGGCCTGGTGTTATAAACCACACTTTCCCCGGAGTTCTTATTGAGGAGAAAGAGACATGACTTACTGCATGGACAGTGACACAGGGGAGTCTGTGCTGAGTGTTCTCATTGAGGTACAACAGGCAACAGAATGTCTGAAGTTATAGGAGAAACACCTCAATCCACCAGCCTCCATGCATTTTCCTCAATTTTTATTTATATTAATAACTGCAACTTACTCCTTGCTGGGAAAGTGACAGTAGTCTTTCATCTTCTCTCATCAAGCCTACCCCAATCACCTAAATCCTTGCTATTTAATATGTAGTCTGAGGATCTGCAAAAACATTATCACTTGAGAACCTGTTAGAAATGCAGAATCTCAGGCCTTGTTCCAGAGGTATTAATGCAGAACCTGACTTTAATAATCACCAGGTGACCCATAATCCTGTTAAATTTTGAGAAGTGCTCCTCCAGAGAACTTGCATCGATGGCAGAAGGTTGCAATTAACTGAAGAGCAAAAATTCACACTTACCTATGCCCTGAGACTATTCCATGAGTTTATTAAATGAGTGGACTAGACAGTGTTACCCTAGGAGGTCACTACTAATTCCTCACTAGCCGAGTGACATAGTATTCATAGGAGCCAGGTGAGTAACAGTGTAGTTGGTATGAGGTGGAAGGGTCCATTCGATAACTCCTTAGAATGAAAATAGAGGTCAATCCTCCTCTGTGAACATGGAGAAAAAGGGCTAGCTGATCCAAAGGCAGACAGTAGATGTGCCTAATACTGGTACTTCTTGGACATAGCAGAAAACACATAGTTTTGCTACTGTTGACTAAGAGTGTCCTACCTTAATCATTGGTTATATAGGAAAGCAATTAATCTGGGTATGGTTTTCTTTCTTAAATAAGATATCTTTCTCCTCTCCACTCTTACTCCTTCAAACTCACATATACTTTTTGACCACTACCACGTGCTATGTGCTGGTGACATAAATGCAAAAGACATGGCCCAGCCCTATAGCACTTCTACCAATGCAGTAAATATTTTAGTTTACAACTTTATCAAGTATAATATGAAAATGAAGGCTGCTGTGGGCTCATGTCTTTGTCTTTGCAGCATTCCTTCCTTTTCCTGTTTCTCCCTCATTCTAGATGATGCTGATGGGACCACCATTATGTGGTCTCATTCACTCCATGACAGAAGGAGGCACAGGACCCAGGCTGGTAGGTCTGAACTCAATCCTCTTGGACAGAGTGATTGATCTAGGGATGAGCATGATACCTAAGCAGAGACAATCCACATCTTTATCAAAGAGTGACATGGACTCTGAGGGAGTGTGTGTATTAGTCCATTCTCACACTGCTATAAAGAAATACCTAGGCAATACCATTCAGGCCATAGGCATGGGCAAGGACTTCATGACTAAAACACCAAAAGTAATGGCAACAAAAGCCAAAATTGACAAATGGGATCTAATTAAACTAAAGAGCTTCTGCATAGCAAAAGAAACTACCATCAGAGTCAACAGGCAACCTACAGAATGGCAGAAAATTTTTACAATCTACCCATCTGACAAAGGGCTAATATCCAGAATCTACAAAGAACTTAAACAAATTTACAAGAAAAAATCAACCCCATCAAAAAGTGGGCAAAGGATATGAACAGACACTTCTTAAAACAAGACATTTATGCAGCCAACAGACACATGAAAAAATGCTCATCATCACTGGCCATCAGAGAAATGCAAATCAAAACCACAATGAGATATCATCTCATACCAGTTAGAATGGAGATCATTAAAAAGTCAGGAAACAACAGGTGCTGGAGAGGATGTGGAGAAATAGGGATGCTTTTACACTGTTGGTAGGACTGGAAACGAGTTCAACCATTGTGGAAGACAGTGTGGCAACTCCTCAAGGATCTAAAACTAGAAATGCCATTTGACCCAGCCATCCCATTACTGGGTATATACCCAAAGGATTATAAATCATGCTGCTATAAAGACATATGCACATGTATGTTTGTTGCAGCACTATTCACAACAGCAAAGACTTGGAACCAACCCAAATGTCCATCAATGATAGACTGGATTAAGAAAATGTGGCACGTATACACCATGGAAGACTATGCAGCCATAAAAAAGGATGAGTTCATGTCCTTTGTAGGCACATGGATGAAGCTGGAAACCACCATTCTGAGCAAACTATTGCAAGGACAGAAAACCAAACACTGCATGTTCTCACTCATAGGTGGGAATAGAACAATGAGAACACTTGGACACAGGGTGGGGAACATCACACACTGGGGCCTGTCGTGGGGTGGGGGGAGTGGGGAGGGTTAGCATTATGAGATATACCTAATGTAAATGACGAGTTAATGGGTGCAGCGTACCAACATGGCACATGTATACATAGGTAACAAACCTGCACATTGTGCACATGTACCATAGAACTTAAAGTATAATAATAAAAAATATCTGAGACTGGGTAATTTATAAAGAGGTTTAATTAGCTCATGGTTCTGCAGGCTGTACAGGAAGCATAGCAGCTTCTGCTTTTAGGGAGGTCTCAGAAAACTTACAATCATGACAGAAGGCAAAGGGGGGAAGCAAGCACATTTTCACATGGCCAGAGCAGGAGGAAGAATCAGTAGGGGAAGCATTACGCACTTTTAAACAACTAGTTCTTGACTTAACTCACTCTCACCGTGATAGCATAAGGTGGATGGTGTTAAACCATGAGAAATTGCCCCCATGATCCAATTGTCTCCCATCAGGCCCCACCTCCAACATTGGGGTTTAATTCAACATGAGATTTGGGTGGAGACACAGATCCCAACTATATCAGTGAGCATCATGTTTTATCTTTTGGGATCAAGAGCTAGAAGGCCATGCAAGTCTAAAGCTGTTGTATCTGTGTTTCCTGCCATGTAAAGATAACCTTCCTGAATTTGAAGTCAAATGGAAGGAAGCAGAACTAAGAGAGGGGATACAGAACTCTGTACCTGAAGATCCCACCTCCCATTCCCACATCTGAGTCAATAGATTGCTATTTTTGCTTTGCTTTGTTTTTTGTTTATGTTTTGCTAAATTAGAGTCAGGTTTCTTTCACGGGCCACTGATGAATGGAGGCCCCACTGAAAATGTGGGAATCCACGAATCTGGAAGGACATGATGGTTCCCATCTAAACATTCCAGACAAAGAAGACAGGGGTGCTGGCAGGGGCAGGCATGGTAGGGCAATCTGTGTGCCTCTGACTGACTGAACTCTGGGTATTTCTTCCTGGGAATCAACTGATGGAAAGACCATGGGGCATGGAGTGAAATAAAAGTTCATTCTAAGCTCAGTCATTTTCTAGGTGTATGGCCTCGAGTAGTTACTGCACATTTATAGAACACCTACCTTATGCATCATTGGGAGGACTCAATTAAATCATGTAAGGCCCCATGCACTTCTAATATATACAGCCTCTAAATGTTTATTTCCTAATTTATTCCATAAAGGATTGAAGCTTTTAATATAAACACATACTCTATAAAATGATTAAGAAATATAGACACTTAAAGATGATCATGGGCTGGAAATATACAAATTAGAGGAAAAGGTTAAGATGGGGGGAGGAATAACACTAAAAAGGCAAGATCTCAGGATCTGTGATATTGTTAACTGTTTCAAGCTTGATTTTGAACATCCTGGAAGCCAAAGAGAAAAGTGGGGAAATATTCATATACTTCTCAATGTCAAAATGAAATGAACATACTCTTTTTTTCCAAAGAAGTACAGAAATATATAAGAAATTTCAAATGTGGCCTTCAAACAGTCACTGGTGGTATAATAGACATCTTTCTACAAATACAACAGTAACAATGGGTGTCTGATTTCTTTAATCATCCTTTGATGTAAACCAAATATGTAATTTTAATGCCCATCCTAGAAAAGCAGAGTCTATGAACCCAAATAGATGGGTAGATGGAATTTGGAGGCTCTAGAATAGGCAGAGAAGCTTCTCAAAGGCTACCCCCGATTATCCATAATAGCTGAAGAGAATGAAATTATACTGCTGTTGGGGCTTAGAAAACAATATCCCCAAATGAAGGCTTCAGCAGAAGCCTCAGAGGCAAACGTTTTTCTCTGCCCTCCTGTCTCACAGACTTATTCTCCCCACAAGGCTAGCCATAGAAACTAGACTCTGTCCTCCCCATCATGAGTCACAGAAACCCAAGCCACTTTTTGCTAAAGCCAGCCATAAAAAACTAAAAATACTACTCTAATTTTCCCTCCACCTTTCTGTACAAAAGCTGGCCATAAAGAAATCATCTGCCCACCTTGTTTGACTGTAGGTCACAAGGCTCCTGTTCCAGAGAGGATCCTGCCTCACACTCAGAAGGAAAGAATGCTGCTCAGAGAGACCAAGAAGAATCTAGACAGACAGCATTGCTTGGTTTCCCCACTCAGCCTATTAGCATTAGATCATAGCCTTTTCCTCCAATCATATTTCCACACATACTGTCCATAATTTGTTGAACCTAAACATAAAATGGACAATTTTCTCTGTTTCTTTGGGTCTTTATTCTGAAGGACCCTGTGTATACACATTAAAGAAATATGTATGCCTATTGTTATATCAGTCTGCCTTTTGAGTTGATTTTTCAGTGAACCTTCAGAGGGCCAAGTTTCCTTTGGCCCCTACACTGCTTAAAACTCATTGACTTTTTGATGATCGCCATTCTAACTGGTGTGAGATGGTATCTCATTGTGGTTTTGATTTGCATTTCTCTGATGGCCAGTGATGATGAGCATTTTTTCATGTGTCTGTTGGCTGCATAAATGTCTTCTTTTGAGAAGTGTCTGTTCATATCCTTTGCCCACTTTTTGATGGGGTTGTTTGTTTCTTTCTTGTAAATTTGTTTGAGTTCTTTGTAGATTCTGGATATTAGCCCTTTGTCAGATGAGTAGGTTGTGAAAATTTTCTCCCATTTTGTAGGTTGCCTGTTCACTCTGATGGTAGTTTCTTTTGCTGTGCAGAAGCTCTTTAGTTGAATTAGATCCCATTTGTCAATTTTGGCTTTTGTTGCCATTGCTTTTGGTGTTTTAGACATGAAGTCCTTGCCCATGCCTATGGCCTGAATGGTATTGCCTAGGTTTTCTTCTAGGGTTTTTATGGTTGTAGGTCTAACATATAAGTCTTTAATCCATCTTCAATTAATTTTTGTATAAGGTGTAAGGAAGGGATCCAGTTTCAGCTTTCTACATATGGCTAGCCAGTTTCCCAGCACCACTTATTAAATAGGGAATCCTTTCCCCATTGCTTGTTTTTGTCAGGTTTGTCAAAGATCAGATGGTTGTAGATATGTGGCATTATTTCTGAGGGCTCTGTTCTGTTCCATTAGTCTATATCTCTGTTTTGATACCAAAATGACGAGTTAATGGGTGCAGCACACCAACATGGCACATGTATACATATGTAACAAACCTGCACATTGTGCGCATGTACCCTAAAACTTAAAGTATAATAATAATAAAATTAAAAAAAATAAAACTCATTGAATCCTGTGTTGTAATTCAAAACAAATGGCAATTTTCAACTACATTATCTACTGGGTCTTCCCCTAAATCTTCTGGTTAGACTGAGGTTTAAGAAAATATTTCATGTTTGTCCTGAGGATCTGCACACCCCTGGAATACTGTCACCTATCTCTAGGTGCTTCCCTAGTTGAAGATTCTCTCATATTCTGCATACCAGACTTCCCCCAGTCCCTCCTTGCAGGCTACTTAACGAAGTACCCACAGGAATGTTAAAAAGTTTGGTGTAAATTCTTTGGGGTTTTAAAACAGCACCTTTATGTCTGTGCCTTTAAAGATCCTGGAGGATTTAATTCCTTGGGGAATTCCAGTGAATTGTTCTGACTTGCATCAACTGTCTCAGATGCAAAGATGTGCAGACTCCTGTGCGGAGGCTCAGCTCTGCCTCTAGACACCATTGTTACACACACAGAAAATCAGCCCCAGGGTTGTCTCTCGCTTCAGAAAAATGGCACACTCCATTTATCAGATGCCTCTGACTTCAGTGATTTGAAAGAGAACTCTTGTGTTGTCCGGAAAATTAACTGTCTCAGCTACACTTTCCTCCTGCAGAGGAGCACTTCCTATGGAATTACATGATTATTTTGATATTGCTTGGCTTTGAAAGAAGAGTTAAAGTAGAAAGTCAGCATAACCTGTCTAGGCATGGAGAGAGGGGAAGTGGTGTAGCTGAAGAACCTACAGAAAAATGAAAAAAAAAAAGAGAAAGGATTAATAACTATAATCAGGGCAAAACTATCAACACAGGAGTGGGTTTTGTTTGGTTTGTTGTTGTTTTTTTTTTAACGATTCCCCAGCCCTATTAAACAAACCCCAGAAACTTTTATTCTTGGTGGCCCAAATTGCCTTCTCTCAACTCTCTAAGTCCAGTTGTTGTTTGTTTGTTTTTTGCTGATCCATTATGTAGGTCAAGCTTGTCCAACCCGCAGCCCATGTGCTCCAAGTGACCCAAGATGGCTTTGAAGGTGGCCTAACACAAATTCATAAATATTTTTAAAACATTATTGAGGCAGGAGAATAGGGTCTGGAGACAGAGAACTTAAAGCCAATTTGTGCTGACTTCCTAAAAGAGAAACATCAAGGTCTAGGGGCAGGAAACCTAAGGCCTATTAACACCAACTTCCTAAAGCTGAACCTAAAGGAAAAACTCCATCTCCCCGGCAGAATAGCAAAGGATCAAAGGCTACGTTCCTTACAGCCCTCTCACTCTACCATGTCTCAGATGGAAAGGGAAAGTGCCTTGGGTTGGCAGGGACCATCCCTTTATCTGCATAGGGTACCAATTCACCTCAGCCTTTTATTAGCCACATACCAAATCCTTCATCGGGGTAGCTGATAAGAACCTCAAATGGGATAAAGTCCAGAAAACTTTGTAACTGGGCCTTTAAGCCGTTTGCTGGGGCCCATTCCCACCCTGTGGAGTGCTTTCTCGCTTTCATAAATTCCTGCTTTTGCTGCTTCGTTCCTGCATATCATTTCTCTCTACTTTGTTTGTGTGTGGTGTTCAATTCTTTGTTCAAAACGCCAAGGACCTGGACAGCTTGTAGTCAAGACCCTTCACCAGTAATATGAGATTTTGGGGGGACTTTTTATTTTAGCTCATCAGCTATCGTTAGTGTTAATGTATTTTATGTGTGGCCCAAGACAGTTCTTCCAGTGTTGCTCAAGGAAGCCAAAAGATTGGACACCCTTGATGTAGACTTTTGTGATGCAGAAGTTGGGAATTAAATGTGTGTGCAATATACAAACACGTGTATATGTATATATCCACCTATATGTATACATGCCTGGTATATATAAGTGTGTCAGCACATATGTGTAATACATATGTATGTTTCCATGTAGATCTTGGTGCGTCTGTTTCTCAGGATCATGTGGTCTACAGATTAGAGAGAATTTCCAAGGAAAGATAAGAGAGGGATTTGGGGAGGTTCTGGAGTAATTGTGGAGTTTATAAATTAGAGAGACTGAATCACATGGGGCCCTGCACTATATTTGATTTACAAAAACATGAATTAACCTCCCCTCGTCCCCCCAACATCTATCCCCTTCCCAAGCATGCTGCATTCGTTTTACTTCATTAGTTCATGTGATTGGTAGGTGGGACATCAGGGAATGGGAAAATTTCTTTTTAGAGCCCAAACAAGTTGAAGTTGATTTCCTAAAAACAAATTTCTGGCTGGGCGTGGTGGCTCACGCCTGTAATCCCAGCACTTTGGGAGGCCGAGGTGGGCAGATCATCTAAGGTCAGGAGTTCAAGACCAGCCTGGCCAATGTGGTGAAACTACATCTCTACTAAAAATACAAAAAAATAGCTGGGTGTAGTGGCATGCACTTGTAATCCCAGCTACTGGAAAGGCTGAGACAGGATAATCGCTTGAACCTGGGAGGCAGAGGTTACAGTGAGCTGAGATCACACCACTGCACTCCAGCCTGGGTGACAGAGCAAAGCTCCGTTACAAACAAAACCAAATTTCTTTATTGGCATTCCCGAAGATGCAACCAAGAAGAGACACTATTAGTCTATTAGAGAGAGACAGGAAAATGAAGCAACTTATCCAGTAGCTCCCTGCTTATGGGGATTCATGAGAATATTTTCCTTCCATTTCCTATCCCCATTTCAAAGGAAGGGGCAAAAGAGAATGGGCTTAGAGACTAAACATTTGTGTTGGAAGTAAGCATGAAGATTCTAGATTAGGAAATCATTTTGCATGTGTTGTCATTTGCATGGGTTGTCCTTTTGGCTTTGTTCCTGATTTGAATGTAGTCTGTAAAAGGAGCGATATGCCTTTTTTTGTATGTGTATACATGCATCATTTACTCAGTATCTCAATCCTGGTATTTTACCAGGAGTGGGATGTCAAGTAAATTATATTTTATCCCCAGCATGACATTGACTGCTTTCTAATAGCAGGTCTGTGACCTGGTCCTAGACCTGAACACTGAGAATTTTATTGTCATTAAAACTAGATTTTATAGATCTTCAAGAATTATTTATGAAAGAACTTGATAGATTAGAAATTGTAGTGCCTTTTTGTTTATGTAGACAGTTTGAAATCAGTAGAAAATTGCAATGGATTGATTTATCTTTAGACTTTCCTCAAAAAGAATCTATACATTATAAGTTTTGTATTTCCTTAAGTGGAAGTTTGCTTTGAAGGGACACAATATAAATATTTAACAAAGTGGAAAATAAAAATATTGAAGGAGTTTTTTCTTTATGTCAGAGAAAGAAAAAAGACTATGTGTGTCTACATACAATCCCAATTAACTGCCTTTGGAGAACTGTTTCCCTAAATATTTCAGGCAGGAACAGTCTATAACAGCAGGAAGAAGAAACTCAATTGAGGGGTTCATGGCACTATCTAAAATGGGTGAGAAATCATTCTGTCAAACAAGAGAGGATTGAAATTAAACAAGTATCAAAATTACATACTCCCTGGGAGAGTGGTTTACTCTGGCAAGTTGACTACCATGCAGGGTATATGAGAGTAAACTGACTATAATTTTATCCTGTCACCAGGTAACTACAGTTGTAGTCAACATGCTAATAGCAACAAAGGGCTCTGTCTGCTGCATACCCCGAAGGAGCCAGCTGCCAGCCAGCTTCAAGAATCAAGTTCCCCTCCCAGCTCTTTAGAACACCAATAAAATCTGATGGACAGCGATTTAAAATCTGTGAAGTTCTTATATCCACTAGTGCCAATTACCGAAAAAAAAAAAAAAAGCATGAAACATTGTAAGATATACAAAAATTATATTTGGTCTTTGTATCTGGTTCCTAGCATAGAGCTCCCAAAACGCTTGGGATTTCCAGAGTGATAGGAGTGTATTTTGTTACTCATGGTGAACTCCTTTCAATTACACCTGAGTTTGTGCTGATGAGATGAGTCTTAATGGGCCTCCAGATAACTCAGGTTGGGGGCTGATGGCCAGAGGGGCCCACCATGTGATTAGAGGTTTGGAACTTTCAGTCCCCATTCCTTCACCTCCAGAGACCCTGTAACTGCCCAACAGGATCACCTTGCCTGCTGTCTAGACAGAGCCAATTTATCAAGTAGAGAATTGCAATAGAGAAAGAGTAATTCACTCAGAGCCAGCTCTGTGGGAGTCTAGAGTTTTATTATTACTCAAATCAGTTTTCTAGAGCATTTGGGGATCAGAGTTTTTAAGTATAATTTGGTGGATGAGGAACCAGTGAGATGGGAGTGCTGATTGGCTGGATCAGAGATGAAATCATAAGGAGTCGAAGCTATCTTCTTGTGCTGAGTCAGTTCCTGAGTAGGGGCCACAAGGTCAGATGAGCCAGTTTATCCATCTAGGTGGTTTCGGCTGATTCGTTAAGTGCAGGGTCTGCAAAATATCTCAACCACTGATCTTAGGTTTTACATTGTGATGTTATCCCCAGGAACAATTTGGGGAGGGATAGAACTTATAGCCTCCAGCTGCATGACTCTTAAACCATAATTTCTAATCTTTTGGCTAGTTTGTTAGTGAAAGGCAGTCTAGTCCCCAGGCAAGAAGGGTATTTGTTTTGGAAAAGAGCTGTTACCGTCTTTGTTTTAAACTGTAAAGGAAGTTCTTCTGAAAGTTAGGTGGCCTAGGCCCAGTAGTTAACAAAGACAGGTTGGAGGTGAGAAGCAAGATGGAGTTGGTTAGGACAGATCTTTTTCACTGTTGGTTATAATTTCTTTCTGAAGTGAGAATGGTTTCTTTTTATTGGAGTTCCTAAAAATTGAGATTGGAATGAGATAATGTAATACATACATAAATAAGGAAAAATAATTTTCTTAGACTTCTAATCATTAGATGATATATACAAAGCCCTTTGAACAATACCTGGCCAATTAGTGCTCAATAAATTAGCTTTCCCAGAAATATCCTCCATATCTCCCCACTAACATTCCCTGCCATCAGGTTCCTTTGCCAAGGTGACACAGCCCTGCCAAGGTCAGTGACAAGGATGTGCTATTAAAGAGACTATTCAGTCCTGACCCTGTAACTGCCTAACAGATTTCAAGCAGTTTCAGTCCCACAGAATTTTTTTTCCCTTCCATACCTCCCAGTTCTGTGCTCAAATGTATCAGAGAGCATTGAATACTTTCTGACAACAAACAAGTCCATCGCTTTTAATATAACAGCTTTTTGGTCTGAGCACAATATGACCAAAGATATTTAAAAAGATATTCCTCAGGACCATTCTTCATGGATCTTGCAGTCATGCCTTCAAGAGCTGTATCACATTGTTCCAGAATCCCGAATGGCCAGGCCTCTGGCTTTGTGGCTCTTGTTTATGGTAAAGTAGAAAATATCAATATCAATCACACAGGAAGGATGAGTTGGGGTAGGCCTAGAACATATTGCATGGAGGATGTTGGGGAAACCAGCCCCACACCACGCTGCGGGTACCCCAAGTCCAGTGGAGACAAAGGAGTTAGACAGTGTTTAAAAGGTGGGTCCAGGGGACCTCCATGTCAGAGGCTTGCTCATGGCCCAGAGCTCTTGGGCTCTGCCTAATTTATCGGTTTACAAGCTCTTCGTTCTTAGGGCAAATGGAAAGGGTAGGAAGGGACGAGGAAAATGATTAATCAGTGAAGGAGAACTTGTGAGTCATTCAATAAGATTTATAGCAGTGGCGGTTTTTGTGAATCTCCTTGAGCAGAGGTGTGTGTCTAAACTACTTAAGATCTTTAACTTATCGGGACTGAAATAGGTGGGAGTGGGTTTCAGGAGGAGCCAAGATGTTTGATTGTACTACACTGCTTCAGGGGAGTGTTATCTCCCTGAGCAACCTGTGGAATGCCACTGAGTGTTTATGCTCTCAGGGCATAAAGACATGAAGGCAATAAGGAGACTTTTCTCCTCAGAGGCTGCCCATGGCTCCCCATGGGTGTCTCACACAGGGAAGACCAACTAATATGGTGCCTTTACCATTTGATCATGTTATTAAACTGAACTGGGGCCCACTCACCTGGTGCAACAAAGCCAAATACTGACATCAAGATTGCAGTGAGAGTGAAACCACCTTTGTAGAAATTATAACAGTGAGAGAAATCTCACCTAACTGACTCCATACTGCTTCTAACCTCACAAGCTAACTGCCTTTGTTAATTTTAAAACAAAGGTAATAATAGTCCTTTCCCACAACTAACTCCTCTTTGCTTGAGGACTGAAACCACCTTTGTAAGACTAACAAAAGGCCACAAGTTTGGGATTGTGGGAAGGGCCTGAATTCTGCTAAGATGTCAGCATAATTAAGCAATAACCAGCCATTGTTCCCCAGCTTGCCTTTCTGTAAACATTTACTGCTCAAGAGTCATGTAGCTGGAGGTCACAAGATTTGTAACCTCCCCAATTGCTCCTTCAGATAACATCACTATTGTCAAAACCTAAGATTTATCTTTGAGATATTTTTTAGACTTTTGCATTCTGACAACCTGCTGACTCAACCCAGAACCATGACTCAATTGGATCTTTGATACCTATCCAGAAACCGACTCAGTGTGCAAAGACAGTTTGGATGCTCCTGTGAGTGCATCTCTAGCCAATCAGTAGAACCCATTCCCTATCCCCCTTCCCACCAAATTATTCTTAAAAACTGACACACATAGGCTCAAAATAAAAGGATGGAGGAAGACCTACCAAGCAAATGGAAAACAAAAAAAGGCAGGGGTTGCAATCCTAGTCTCTGATAAAACAGACTTTAAACCAACAAAGATCAAAAGAGACAAAGAAGGCCATTACATAATGGTAAAGGGATCAATTCAACAAGAAGAGCTAACTGTCCTGAATATATATGCACCCAATACAGGAGCACCCAGATTCATAAAGCAAGTCCTGAGTGACCTACAAAGAGACTTAGACTCCCACACATTAATAATGGGAGATTTTAACACCCCACTGTCAACATTAGACAGATCAACGAGACAGAAAGTCAAAAGGATACCCAGGAATTGAACTCAGCTCTGCACCAAGTGGACCTAATAGACATCTACAGAACTCTCCACCCCAAATCAACAGAATATACATTTTTTTCAGCACCACACCACACCTATTCCAAAATTGACCACATACTTGGAAGTAAAGCTCTCCTCAATAAATGTAAAAGAACAGAAATTATAACAAACTATCTCTCAGATCACAGTGCAATCAAGCTAGAACTCAGGATTAAGAATCTCACTCAAAACCGCTCAACTACATGGAAACTGAACAACCTGCTCCTGAATGACTACTGGGTACATAACGAAATGAAGGCAGAAATAAAGATGTTCTTTGAAACCAACGAGAACCAAGACACAACATACCAGAATCTCTGGGACGCATTCAAAGCAGCGTGTAGAGGGAAATTTATAGCACTAAATGCCCACAAGAGAAAGCAGGAAAGATCCAAAATTGACACCCTAACATCACAATTCAAACAACTAGAAAAGCAAGAGCAAACACATTCAAAAGCTAGCAGAAGGCAAGAAATAACTAAAATCAGAGCAGAACTGAAGGAAATAGAGACACAAAAAGCCCTTCAAAACATTAATGAATCCAGGAGCTGGTTTTTTGAAAGGATCAACAAAATTGATAGACCGCTAGCAAGATTAATAAAGAAAAAAAGAGAGAAGAATCAAATAGATGCAATAAAAAATGATAAAGGGGATATCACTACCGATCCCACAGAAATACAAACTACCATCAGAGAATATTACAAACACCTCTACGCAAATAAACTAGAAAATCTAGAAGAAATTGAGAAATTCGTCAACACATACACCCTCCGAAGACTAAACCAGGAAGAAGTTGAATCTCTGAATAGACCAATAACAGGAGCTGAAATTGTGGCAATAATCAATAGCTTACCAACCAAAAAGAGTCCAGGACCAGATGGGTTCACAGCCGAATTCTACCAGAGGTACAAGGAGGACCTGGTACCATTCCTTCTGAAACTATTCCAATCAATAGAAAAAGAGGGAATCCTCCCTAACTCATTTTATGAGGCCAGCATCATCCTGATACCAAAGCCTGGCAGAGACACTACGAAAAAAGAGAATTTTAGACCAATATCCTTGATGAACATTGATGCAAAAATCCTCAATAAAATGCTGGCAAACAGAATCCAGCAGCACATCAAAAAGCTTATCCACCATGATCAAGTGGGCTTCATCCCTGGGATGCAAGGCTGGTTCAACATATGCAAATGAATAAATGTAATCCAGCATATAAACAGAACCAAAGACAAAAACCACATGATTATCTCAATAGATGCAGAAAAGGCCTTTGACAAAATTCAACAACCCTTCATGCTAAAAACTCTCAATAAATTAGGTATTAATGGGACATATCTCAAAATAATAAGAGCTATCTATGACAAACCCACAGCCAATATCATACTGAATGGGCAAAAACTGGAAGCATTCCCTTTGAAAACTGGCACAGGACAGGGATGCCCTCTCTCACCACTTCTATTCAACATAGTGTTGGAAGTTCTGGCCAGGGCAATTAGGCAGGAGAAGGAAATCAAGGGTATTCAATTAGGAAAAGAGGAAGTCAAATTGTCCCTGTTTGCAGATGACATGATAGTATATCTAGAAAACCCCATTGTCTCAGCCCAAAATCTCCTTAAGCTGATAAGCAACTTCAGCAAAGTGTCAGGATACAAAATCAATGTACAAAAATCACAAGCATTCTTATACATCAATAACAGACAAACAGAGAGCAAAATCATGAGTGAACTCCCATTCACAATTGCTTGAAAGAGAATAAAATACCTAGGAATCCAGCTTACAAGGGATGTGAAGGACCTCTTCAAGGAGAACTACAAACCACTGCTCAAGGAAATAAAAGAAGATACAAACAAATGGAAGAACATTCCATGCTCATGGGTAGGAAGAATCAATATCATGAAAATGGCCATCCTTCCCAAGGTAATTTACAGATTCAATGCCATCCCCATCAAACTACCAATGACTTTCTTCACAGAATTGGAAAAAACTACTTTAAAGTTCATATGGAACCAAAAAAGAGCCCACATCGCCAAGTCAATCCTAAGCCAAAAGAACAAAGCTGGAGGCATCACACTACCTGACTTCAAACTATACTACAAGGCTACAGTAACCAAAACAGCATGGTACTGGTACCAAAACAGAGATATAGACCAATGGAACAGAACAGAGCCGTCAGAAATAATGCCACATATCTACAACTATCTGATCTTTGACAAACCTGAGAAAAACAAGAAATGGGGAAAGGATTCCCTATTTAACAAATGGTGCTGGAAAAACTGGCTAGCCATATGTAGAAAGCTGAAACTGGATTCCTTCCTTACACCTTATACAAAAATCAATTCAAGATGGATTAAAGACTTAAACGTTAGACCTAAAACCATAAAAACCCTAGAAGAAAACCTAGGCATTACCATTCAGGAGCTAGGCATGGGCAAGGACTTCATGTCTAAAACACCAAAAGCAATGGCAACAAAAGCCAAAATTGACAAATGGGATCTAATTCAACTAAAGAGCTTCTGCACAGCAAAGGAAACTACCATCAGAGTGAACAGGCAACCTACAAAATGGGAGAAAATTTTCACAACCTACTCATCTGACAAAGGGCTAATATCCAGAATCTACAATGAACTCCAACAAATTTACAAGAAGAAAACAAACAACCCCATCAAAAAGTGGGCGAAGGACATGAGCAGACACTTCTCAAAAGAAGACATTTATGCAGCCAAAAAACACATGAAAAAAATGCTCACCATCACTGGCCATCAGAGAAATGCAAATCAAAACCTCAATGAGATACTATCTCACACCAGTTAGAATGGCAATCATTAAAAAGTCAGGAAACAACAGGTGCTGGGGAGGATGTGGAGAAATAGGAACAGTTTTACACTGTTGGTGGGACTGTAAACTAGTTCAACCCTTGTGGAAGTCAGTGTGGCGATTCCTCAGGGATCTAGAACTAGAAATTCCATTCGACCCAGGCATCCCATTGCTGGGTATATACCCAAAGGACTATAAATCATGCTGCTATAAAGACACATGCACATGTATGTTTATTGCGGCATTATTCACAATAGCAAAGACTTGGAACCAACCCAAATGTCCAACAATGATAGACTGGATTAAGAAAATGTGGCACATACACACCATGGAATACTATGCAGCCATAAAAAATGATGAGTTCATGTCCTTTGTAGGGACATGGATGAAATTGGAAATCATCATTCTCAGTAAACTATCACAAGAACAAAAAACCAAACACCGCATGTTCTCACTCATAGGTGGGAATTGAACAATGAGAACACATGGACACAGGAAGGGGAACATCACACTCTGGGGACTGTTGTGGGGTGGGGGTGAGGGGGGAGGGATAGCATTGGGAGATATACCTAATGCTAGATGACGAGTTAGTGGGTGCAGCGCACCAGCATGGCACATGTATACATATGTAACTTACCTGCATATTGTGCACATGTACCATAAAACCTAAAGTATAATAATAATAATATATATATAAAAACAACAACAACAACAACAACAAAACTCTAGCCTTCGAGCTCTCGGGGAGGCAGATTTGAGAATTATCTTCCATCTTTCTGCTTGGCTGGCCCTGCAAATATTAAACTCTCTTTGCCACAAAACCTGCTGTTCTCAGTGCATTGACTTCTCTGGGCAGTGGCCAAGAAGAACCCATTAGGCTGTTACAAGAGAAAGTGAGGGACTTATCGTAGGGTGCCAAGCAAGGAGAATTGGGCAGCTCATTCTTAAGACTTTAATTCCTCAGTGGCTCACAGGTAAGGTTTTGTATAGGTGGGGAGGCAGCGATTACACACAAAGTCATAAATCAATACATAGAGGCTATACATTGGTTTGACTAAAAAGGTGAGATATCTTGAAGTAGGGGGCAAGCAGAGGTGGATTCAAAGGTTTTCTGATCTGTGAATGGTTAAGGAGGCAAAGTTTTGTCTAAAACTTTGAATCAGAACTAAATAATTCTGATTTGTGGGTGTGACTCCTCCAGGCCCCAAGCCCCTCAGGAGGAAATTTAGAACAAAGAGTAGAGGTCACAGTTTAGTCTCCATTTCCCCCTTATCTGAGGTTTACATGCTGTGCCAGCAGATCCACTTGGTGGGGGTCCAGCTTCTGAAAATCAACTCAGGGACATACGTTAAGATGTTGTCTTTAGCACATATAGGGAGCAAAACATCTGACTCCAACTCCCTTGACTATTGTTTTAAGCTACTGTGACCTTGCTTATCAAATTGCTCATTTACTTCTCAGGGCTAGCTAGGTGCCTGGAATTTTCCTTGAAGGAACTCAGATTTTCCCTTTATTTTCATTCCTGGGTTGGGGGGATAGTCCCCTAAGAGAGAAATAAAGAATAAGGCGACACAGGAACCACTTCCCCTGCAGAGCACCTGCATTAGGGTTCTCTAAAGGGACAGAACTAATAGGATAGATGAGTATATGAAGGGGAGTTTATTAGGAGAATTGATTCACACAATGACAAAGTGAAGTCCCACAATAGGCCGTCTGCAAACTGAGGAGCCAGGAAGCCAGTCTCAGTCCCAAAACCTCAAAAGTAGGGAAGCTGATAGTGCAGCCTTCATCTGTGGCCAAAGGCCTGAGAGCCCTGGGCAAACCACTGCTGTGATTCCAAGAATCCAAAAGCTGAAGAACTTGGAGTCTGATGTTCAAGGGCAGAAAGCATCCAGCACAGGAGAAAGATGGAGGCCTGAAGACTCAACAAGTCTGCTCTTTCCATTCCTGCTTTTATGCTGGCAGCTGATTAGATGGTGCCCACCCAGAATGAGGTTGGGTCTGCCTCTCCCAGTCCACTGACTCAAATGTTAATCACCTTTGGCAACACCCTCACAGACACACCCAGAAACAACACTTTGCACCCTTCAATTCAATCAAGTTGACACTCAATATTAACCATCATAGCACCTTCACAGAAAGATAAACCCACCCCTACCAGGAGGTACAGGGGTGGAGTGGGCTGCTGCCTTCAAGCTGGGGTGGGTTGCAGGTGTCAAGAACAGCAAGAAGTGAGGAACCAAATTAACTCTCCTTGTCTATTTCTGGTGACTTCAGATACCTCACTTTCCATTCAGAGCACTATTCTTCAAACTTAAAAAAAAAAAAACCAGGACACATAGTTTAAAAAATAATAGCCTTATGACATAAAATTTAAAAATTAATGTTAATTATCTTAGTAATATTTCAAGTGAACATAGGGGTAAATACCAAATTTAAACCCCTCAAACAAAACAGAATGCCACTATGTTGACTATGACCCAGTGAATTGATTGCATGACCCACATAGTGGGTAGCAACCCCAATTGCAAGGAGACTGCTGAGTGTCCAAATATCTCCAATAGCAACTCTTCCTTCCTCATAGGCTTCCATCTCTACAGCAGGTGATTTTTGTGTGTTTGTGTGTGTTCTCTCCCAGGAAGAGTTTAAGGTATGTGAGCTGTGTAAAGTGTTGCAGGAAAGTGTCTCTCAAGGTTTCCCTCACTTTCACTCCATTCCTTCCCAAGCTGGGGTGCCTAGCTCTTTCTTCATTCACTGGGGGAAGAAACAATGACTCACCTCCTAAAGGTGAAGTACAAGCATTCCTCATTTTGGGAGTTAAGTCCAATAAACCAATCGAAGTTGAAAATACCATAATTCAAAAGTGTGTAAGGAGCGTACTGAATGCAGAACTTTGGTACTATCGTAAATTCAAAAAATCCTAACTATCTTAAGTCAGGGACCATCTGTTCAGGTATCTAAACTTTTGCCAACACCCTCTCATACACTTCATCTCATTTATTCCTTCAGGAGACGGAAATGGCATCTTTCAGTCTCAGTAGAAGGCATTAATTCCTTTTGTTTTTTTTTTTGTTTCGTTTTGTTTTTGAGATGGAATCTCGCTTCGTCACCCAGGCTAGAGTGCAGAGTGGTGCGATCTTGGCTCATTGCAACCTCTGCTTCCTGGGTTCAAGCAGCTCTTCCATCTCAGCCTCCTGAGTAACTGGGATTACAGGCGCCTGCCACCACACCTGGTGAATTTTTGCATTTTTAGTAGAGATGGGGTTTCACCTTGTTGGTCAGGCTAGTCTTGAACTCTTGACCTCAGGTGATCCACCTGCCTCGGCCTCCCAAAGTGCTGGGATTACAGGGGTGAGCCACTGTGTCCAGCCCATTCATTCCTTTTTTAAAAAATACATTTTTTAGGAAGATTTTATGGTCACCTGAGCTAATGTAGAAGGTGACAGGAAAGGACCTAACTCCACTTAATCATCTCCTCCCTGTCTCTCACCTGGCTTCTTTGCACAGGGTGGAAATAATGTTGGAGAAGAAAGCAAGCCAGAATTGTTTTAGTTCATCTTAATTGCCCTCATCTTCTAATCAAAAGTTGAGTGTGTCTGGAAACCATTTGAATGTGAAAAATCTTCCTAATGAAGGCAAACTAGAGAAATGGATGAGAGCAGATCACTAGGGGTGAAAAAGCACTAGAAAGTTTTGAAAAAGTTACAGCCTGTTATAGTTCCCTACCCTTCACTCTTGAAAGACTATGAAAACTTCAAATACTGCCCTTTGACTGCACAATACTATACAGCTGCAGTGGTCTTGTGTTGAAAGTATAAAGCAAATACTGTGGTTGAAAAACATTTCTCAGAGTTCTTTACATTTCCCCACTTTTCATGTAAGTTTCTGTCTTATCTGTAATTCCTCCATTTTTATCATGACCTTTTATCTTGTTCTTGTGTTCTCCCTTTGCTGTCATTGCTTCACCATCTCTGCTCTTTCTGGTTGCCTTGAGATGTTCGGGGCTGCTTGCTTATATAGTTTATTCCTTTGTTTTGTCTTTTTGTGGCTTGTGAGCCTTTCTGCCTCTCAAAATTCACATCATGCATGGTGAATAATACAACCAGAAGTATACCATAGACCAAGCCCCTCCATTATGTCTTCCTCACCCCAAAAAGTAGGTTTGTAATCATATAACACTCATTTTTATTTCTTAAGATTTCATTCTAGCAAATTACATGTTTTTCCTTATAGGGCTGCTTTAAAAAATTAATAGGCTGTTTTTTTTTTTAAATCAGTTTTGATGGTTTACAGAAAAGTTGAGCAAAAAGTAGAGTTCCAACACATTCTGTCACAGACCCCTCAGCCTATCCTCCATTCCCCTATTATTAACAACTTGCATTAGTGTGGTACGTTCGTTACAATTGATGAGTCAATATTGATCAATTGTTGTTAATTAAAGTCTATGGTTTACATTAGGGCTCACTCTTTGCCTTGTAAATTCTGTGAGTTTTGAGTATAACAACATGTACCCGCTATTAGAATATGGTACAGAGTAGTTTTATTGCCCTAAAAGTCTTGTACTCCACCTATTTATTCTTCCCTCTCACTCTCCCAGAACCCTTAGCAACCACTGATCTTTTCAGAATGACATCTTTCACTTAGCAATATGTGTTTAAGCTTCCTCCATGTCTTTTCATGGCTTGAT